>NC_136322.1:5967044-6567044 GCF_964198595.1 Lampetra fluviatilis | reverse complement strand
TATAAAATGTGTTTATGGCTCATCAAACGGAAGGCGTTGTTAAACTCACGAATAAGAATGTATATTGTACATTTGCCGAACTAAATAGTTCCGCAGTTCGCAAGTCGGATGGTTAAAAAGTAACAAAAATATCTCATGGAAGCTCGTTCGTAAGTGCGGATATTTGTAAGTTGGACTGCATGTATACTCGCACATTTGGACAAATTAGTGTTGCGGATTTCGGCAACACCTTTTGATTTCCGTGTTCCCGATTTTTAAAACAAGTAATAAGCGTGGGGATTGTGAATTACCTCCCAGCAACAATGCATAGCCACTCACCCACCAAACACACCAACCCACACGGGCCCACAGTGAGCTTTTTGGTTCGGTGAGCTGCGAAGATTGAGCGTGTGGGGCGAGCCATGGAGTGAAACAGGTTGAGATGCACTGCAGTGTACACACACCACCACCAGCAGAACTACTACTATACGGGTGAGGTGACAGTCAGTTGAAGCCCGTGGCAGCTGTCTGGCACCAGAGCATTTTAAACACGGGCATTATGATGTATTTCTAATGAATGGTAAGTATAGTAGCAGGTCTCATCTCTTCTTTGTTTATGTTCTTTCAGATCAAAGAAACGTCGGGTCATTATTTTCCGGTGAAATGGGAATATAACAACATCGTTAACGTTTCGCCGTGATGTGTTCTAGTTGTAACCCCCCCCACCCCAACATCCAGTACCTCTCGCAAGCCAACCCAGTGGAATACCTGTCAACCCATACGGTTTACCCCGTATTTTTGTGCAGGTTAATAAACGTTGAGATTTATAAGGGGCACGGGGTGACCAATAAGGTCTGAATTGGTCTGTGATGTATGTTGCACACTCGAAATTAAGGACGTGGTCAGGTGCTCCAAATCGAGGGCAAACAGATGTATTGTGCACTATGGGAACCTCATTTGCCAGTAAAAATATGATAATTGGTTTTTTACCCTTCTATCTGGCAACAAAACTGACACCTTTTTACAAGGAGTCATGTTTGCATAGACCGCAATGCCTGCAGTCATAATACAAACAAAAGAACATTACTCTGATAATGTGCACTGTCCTTGAAGTTGATTGGTCCACACCCGAGATAGCTTTCCTTAGAGCCTAGTCTCACATGGGTTGGACCAGATGATGCCAAAAGGCGCACAACTCAAAGACAATGCACCATCAGAGTATGAGAGCTCGGGGCAAGCATCTACACTATGGGAACCTCATTTGCCAGTAAAAATATGATAATTGGTTTTTTACTCTTCTATCTGGCAACAAAACTGACACCTTTTTACAAGGAGTCATGTTTGCATAGACCGCAATGCCTGCAGTCATAATACAAACAAAAAAACAGAACTCTGATAATGTGCACTGTCCTTGAAGTTGATTGGTCCACACCCGAGACAGCTTTCCTTAGAGCCTAGTCTCACATGGGTTGGACCAGATGACGCCAAAAGGCGCACAACTCAAAGACAATGCACCATCAGAGTATGAGAGCTCGGGGCAAGCATCTACACTATGTCATTTGTTTGTATTATGACTGCAGGTATTGCGGTTTATACAAACATGACTCCTTGTAAAAAGGTGTCAGTTTTGTTGCCAGATAGAAGGGTAAAAAACCAATTATCATATTTTTACTGGCAAATGAGGTTCCCATAGTGTAGATGCTTGCCCCGAGCTCTCATACTCTGTTGGTGCATTGTCTTTGAGTTGTGCGCCTTTTGGCGTCATCTGGTCCAACCCATGTGAGACTAGGCTCTAAGGAAAGCTGTCTCGGGTGTGGACCAATCAACTTCCAAGACAGTGCACATTATCAGAGTTATGTTATTTTGTTTGTATTATGACTGCAGGCATTGCGGTCTATGCAAACATGACTCCTTGTAAAAAGGTGTCAGTTTTGTTGCCAGATAGAAGGGTAAAAAACCAATTATCAGATGTATTGTGGTTAATGTGTAAGATGCAACAGCACGTGTGTCACACACAGCAATCTTCAACCGAGTCGCCATTAACCATGTGACTGGTGTACAAGTGCGGTTAATCAATAACCCTGCCAGCCCCCTAGAGGCCCAACTCCATTATCGCATGCTGGTGTACACACGTGCATCGATGTACTACACAGTTAACAAGGACTTAAAAAAAACACTTTACTCCTATGCTGCACAAGAAAATCATTAAAAGAGTGGTCGATTCCTAATATTCCACATGTATGCACTGATAAGGGGTTGACAGGTATGAATTGGGGTCACGACCCACGAGTTTGATAACCTCTGGTTTATCTGACCGGTGTTCTGTCTCTCTCTCTGTCTCTGCGTGTTCACAGCGAGCGCAGTGCTTTTGTTGCCTTTATAGCAGAAGCCTCAACATGCACTCTGACGAGTGAGACTGGAGGTGTCTCAGGAGGCGTCTCAGGAGGGGCTTATGGTGGTTTTTATGGTCTCGGAGGTACGTATGGCTTCATCTTCTTGGTTCTTTCGCTAAAGTCACGTAGAAGGGAAGTAATAAAATAATAAAAATAAAACATAATAAAATAATTCTCACGACGTTTCGGCCACAACGCAAGCAGCCGTCCTCAGGTGAAACCAGGTCTGTCGAGGTGACAGACCTGCGCTGTGGCCAAAACGTCGTGAGAATGATTTTATTATGTTTTATTTGTATTATTTTATTACTTCCCTTTTCTACGTGACTTTACCGAAAGAACCAAGAAGATGAATCCCTGCAGTCACGAAAGCTTTAAATCGAAATTTACGTATGGCTTGTTTATTCTTTTTTTACAATTGTAATGGATAAAACAAGTTGGAAAGAAGAACAAAAACATGCCTCGGCGTGGGATCATGATAACGGCCGTTCAACTTTCGTTTGTCCCTGGAAGTATTGACGTATTGAGTGAATTGTGGTAATGTGCACTTTTTACAAGTCTCTCAGAGTTCCGCGGGGCTTAGGTCATCACGCGGGCAAGGTGAATGATAACTGAACGCTTTCACACCCGTAATCGAATCGGTAAAGCCCTGAAAAACAATGCCACTCGCAAAAACCAATGCTTTTTTTACAAGACCTACATTGAAGAACCGAAAAAACAACTGCAGAGTACAGTTCTTCAGAAGCTACCGATGTTTTTTTTTGCATCACACACAAATGCCGAGTGCTTTTTGTACGCTTTTTTGCGTGTTCAAAGTCAGGAAAACAGATCAAACGCTACACATATGCACATTTTTTTGTGTCAGTTATTACAGACAGATCATCATTCGGAATGTGTAACAGTTTTAACTGTCAGGATTTAAGATGTATTTGTCAAGCGGGAGAAACCCATTGGACAATATATGCATAGCCACCTGTACTAATCGGAGGTGCTGTTGTTCTAATCCCCGGCGAAACTTCATGAACCAAAATCGTAAATGTTTGCTCTCCAACACACGTCCGGTTAGTGCTGAAGTGGGAACCAATTATAACGTTCTGTTCACGTGACACAACATTACTGATTGGCTGCATCGGAGTGGTGGTTGGTTTAATGGCACAGTTACGTTTAACGCGATGTAACCCAACAACAAAGACTTCATTACGGATAATATTTGCTTTGCGAAAGCAAAAAAAAGGGCTCCCTAGTGCCCCTTGCAGTTGGAGACACTTCTGTCAGTCAGTGACGTGAGTTTAATGTGCACGTTTAATCTTTGGATTTTCTTCGCGAATGGTTTGAGACAACTAAAAAATATGCGTGCTCATCTTTTTGGTTCTTTCGGTAAAGTCACGTAGAAGGGAAGTAATAAAATAATAAAAAATAAAACATAATAAAATAATTCTCACGACGTTTCGGCCACAACGCAAGCAGCCGTCCTCAGGTGAAAACCAGGTCTGTCGAGGCGACAGCGTCGTGACAGCGTCGCCTCGACAGACCTGGTTTTCATTATATTATGTTTTATTTTTATTATTTTATTACTTCCTTTCTACGTGACTTTACCGAAAGAGCCAAGAAGATGAATCCCTGCAGTCACGAAAGCTTTACATCGAAAAATATGCGTGCTCTTAAAACCTGCGCGTTTGCGTTTTTCCACTGTAGGGCCGCCGGTCGGAGGCTCCGCGAGCGTGTCGATGAACGCCTACGTGTCGACCCAAATACCATGCTTAGAATTCATCTGGAATTGTGGGAAAGCCCTGTACCAGTGCGCAAAGAAACTGGTCGGTGCATCAAAAGAGTTGAAAGCGGACAATCAAAACAGGAACAAACGGCAACTTCCTCAGAACTCCACCCAACATTACCCGGGTAAACTGATGGGGTTTTCAGCGACGCCTTAAGTGCAATTGTTATTCATTTGCGGTGGCCACCGCCACACTTAGTCGATGCACCAGGAGATTGACGGGCGGTCGGGTAATCCACCATCGGTTACCTTCACATGCCCTTGGCAACCGTAAAGTCAGGACTGCAGTCGATCATCAATTATCCGGTGGCTTCGGGAGGGGAGGGGGTGCCGGATAAAAAAAAAAACGGCGGATAGTCACTAATCATCGTCATCATTTGAAATTGCTTATTTTTGCACATTCATGAACATAGAAATGGACAGATCAAAATAAACGCTACTTAAAAACGTGACTATTTACTCTACGGTACTTACTACGCCAATCTAAAAGACTCTGCGTAATGGAGTGATGAATGCACGTGCAGTATTTTCATTGTTCAAGTTGTATGTAGTGCATAATGTACTGCATGTACTATTTAACAGTGAAATTAAGCACAGGTACTCTGTTTTTGTCATGCACACGGTGCCGATCGCCAAACGAGTTCCAGCCTTTGGAGCGGTTTTGCCAGTTTCGTCGGATCGGACTGGGACTGCCGAATAATGTTGAAAATGACTTATTACTAAAATGCATAAAAAAATTAAAATAAATGCATAAATTAAAATAAATTGAAATAAAAATACAATTTAACATCACTGTACCTTGCTGAGAGGAGTTGATAGCATACGAGGATGGTGGTGAGGAAGGGGAGAAGTCGTGAACGGGGTATACGCGGGGACACGGTGACTCATTCCGACCCATACAAGTTCTAGCAAACGCCTCGTATCCCAAGCAAGATGTCGTATTCCCAAGACTTTTTTTCTCGTCAAAACACGACGTATACCAAATTCGACATTCCAAAGCGGTCGTATACCGAGGTATGACTGTATTGAGAATAACCACTGGGCTAGAGCTCTCCCTCTTCTGCCAGCAGTTGGCGTGAAGAAAGCTAAATTCTTCGAAGTAAAACAATTGTTGATTGTACCCCGGTAAGGCCCACTGCTGAGTTACTATACAGCTCTTTCTCAGAAGCGACCTGACTATCACAAATGATAGCAGCTCAACCAACGTGGAGGGGAAAAAGCGGAGGACCCTGAGACAAATGCAGCCCTGCGTCTTTACCTGACCCCTTTTGTTTACCTCGCGCCTTTTGTTTACCTGGCACTTTAAGGGAAAGGTCCCCAGGTCAGTAGAACCCGCGGTATATTTGTAAGTGGTGGTTCTGTAGTGGTGGTGTTGACGTGCGCCGACAGTGATGGATCACGGGGCGGCACGGGGTGCGGGGTTGGGCACGCGATGTGGGCGTGGTATGGACGCGCGCGCCGGGAGTGAGGGATTACGGGCGGCGCGGCGTGGGTGGTGAGGCGCGCTGACACGAGGTGGGAAAAGAGGATCGTAGCCAGCGCCCAGTGATTGGTCAAATGGGATGGGTGCTCTCAGCGACGTCCGCAGGAGGGGTATAAAGGGTGACGCGCGAGAGCACTCGTGGTTGTTGTTAACCAGTTGAAGATCGAAGACGGAGTTGAAGGAGTAGAGCCCCGAGACGCCTAGTCCCGCCGTCCTTATCGGGACCGGGGCCCTGTGTGGCTCGGAGGCGAGACTGTGGGACCCGGGGTCCGACGCCCATGTGGGCCGAGAGACTGTGGGACCCAGAGTCGAGACGGACACCCCGGCTGGGTGTGTTCCGGGAGGCTACGGGGCGTAAGAGCCCGTGTTGGTGTAGCCAGGAGAACTGTGTGGGTTAGGCTGGTGTTAGCCACCCGAGTAACAGAGTGGGTGTTGGTCACCCGAGTAACTAAGTGGGTGTTGGTCACCCGAGTAACTAAGTGGGTGTTGGTCACCCGAGTAACTAAGTGGGTGTTGGTCACCCGTGTAGCTAAGTGGGTGTTGGTCACCCGTGTAAATATAGTTGGTTCAAATAAAAGAGTGTGCTACCCGTGAAGTCGTCTCCCGCCGAGTTACTACATTACAGTTCCTTCACGTTTTTAACTGCATTTTTTTTCTGTATTGCCAATGGAGTTTTAAAAATCTTCTTTTCCTTTCCTCCATCCCTCCTTCCTCAGTTGCAAAGAGGTCACTGTTGAGCATAATAGTGCCAGGCTGGGGATGTCTGATCGACGTAGTATCACTAGCGCGGAAGGACACAATCACAGTTGAAGACACAGTGGATGTGATTATCGGATGTGCGTGCAAACTCTTTCCCATTCTCAAAGTGCTCTGCACTCTTTACGACGTTGCCAGGTAAGTGTATCTGCCGTTTTATATATCAATTGTAATATTTAAACTAAACTGTTGTTTTAAACTACAGTTGATCGTCGATTATCCGGATTGCAACATTATCGGGTGGCTCCCAGGCCAATACGGCAAAACCGCTCCAAAGGCTGTTTACCAGTCTGGCGATCGGCATCGTTTGCATGACAAAAATTGTAGTTACGCTTGATTTCGATATCAAATATTATATACAGTGCATTATACACTACATACAACTTAAACAAGGAAAATGCTGCACGTATTTATACATTTTCACGACTAATAACTTCGGTAATAAAAACTGAAAATATACATATTGTGATCCGACAAGAAGTGTGTGTAATTCGAAATTCGTATCAGTGTAGCAATCATCAAACAGACACAATCATACTGCTGAAACAAGAGCATCGTAGTAGTGCTACGTACATCACCCCATGATACAGATGTTTCGAGATTGGAGTGGTGAGGATGATACAGTAAATACAGTAACTTTTTTACAATAACACATTTATTTTTGTCTATTATGCCAATTTCAAATCGTAAAAGTAATTTTAAACATGAAAATCGGGTTTCCCCTTTTTTCTGGCAACAAAACAGGTGTTGAGATGTTAAAACACCAAACTGAAACCTTTTATAAGGAATCATGTCTGCATTAACCACAATACTTGTTGTCAGAATGCAAACAAAAAACATACTCTGATAATATATGCATTGTCTTTGAAACCACACCAATTTAAAACACTAAACAAACATGCAGGCAACACCTGAAAACATAACTTCATTCAATAATGTGCAAACATTTGCTGTTTTAAATGATGATCATTGGTGATTATCCGGAGTGGTAAGTACAGTGCAATAAATACAGTCACTTTTTACAGGATTTGGCTATTTGCATGTTTAATTATGAAAATTTCATATAGTTAACAAATTGAAAACAAAACATACACACAACACCTACGAACATAAAGTTCGTAGAATTCCCTCCATACTGGGAGGGCAGACGAAGCTGCTGGCCCTCACGATGCGTCGTTTTTTAAAATCCTTTATATTAAGTTCGCTTGCTTGCTTACGACCGTGCAAATCTTTCGGTCGTTTTTTAACCCACTTGCCGTGATCCAATCGAGCTGACATTTTCCACACAGACTCGTTGTGCGTGACAATTAATGTTCGTGAAATTTTTTTTCCAAAATTTTACACTTTTAAGGACAAAAATATTATATTTAATTACCAATTGCTTAATGGTGCAATGCAATCATCTGACCCATCTCAAACCAGAGGACGAGAGGACTCTAGCCGCCACGCATATAAAGGATTTATAGTGAAAAACTTTGTTTTTACGGGTTATACTTGTTAGTCTGGTTAAACAAGGCTCAGGTGATCCATGTAATATGTTGCGGGCAGGCCTTCATCCGGCAGTGGATGGACAAATGGCTGAAAACAAATTACAAGCACCCATGATCACCTGCCTGCCTACATAATCACAAATATATATATAAAAATAGGCTTTAATCTTTCTTGCCATAATACAGGAGTATTGTGTTAAGATGTTAAAAGAACAAATATACGCACCTATTGCAATGCATCAAGTCTGCATTAGCCACACGTCATGCTTGTGGCAAAACACGAAACAATTGTCCCAGAGATGTCAAACCTAAAACACTCAACTTTAATCCGATTGTAAAAGCACCGACAAAGTGACTGAATGCTTACGACGCATCATCAATTTTTCTTAAACGTCACGTTACTTTGTTTTGTTTGTGTTTTTTTTGCAGGTCGTGTCTTCGAGACGCACCAAATAAATGCCTGGGCTCCACCAAGATGACACGTGGGTCTGCTGAAGAGGATAGCTTGGCCCAGCTGGCGGATTCACTGAGGGCGATAGAACGACAGTGGGATTTAGCCGTCGAAGTGTTTGGCGATAAAGAATGGTGAATGCCTTTTTTGGTGTATTTAATCATCTGCATTCCACATCAGGAGATGGGTTTGTGTTTTGTTAAGTATATTCTTCCAATCCAGCTGCTTTTGGTGTGCCACGGTGCCTAGGAGATGTGAACTACCTCGTCTGGTATACAGGAGGTCGTGAATTCGATCCCGACCCTGACGCCTGCTGTATATTTGGAGTTGCGTCTCTGTCTCTCTCTGTGGTCGTGTGGATTTTTACCAGGTCCTCTGGTTTTTACCCTCCACATTTAGAATCAACGTCACACGTTTAGAGTATTTATACTCTTTGGTTCTTTCGGTAAAGTCACGTAGGTAAAAAACAAATAAAAATTAAATAAAACAAAAATGAAAACAACTCAATTAAATCACGACGTTTCGGAGGAAACAATATTCCTTCATCAGGTGTCAATAGCACAGTAAAATTACTGTAGAGAGAGCTATTTGTGATGAGAGATTATTATATAGGGTAAGAGGAGGGGGGAGGAGCCAGGGTTGACGGACACAGGGTGGGGGTGTGGGAGTCGGGAGCCAGGATGGTAAAGCTGCTCCAACTATTGCTCCTGTACCACGGATGGGGGGGCGCGGAGCGGGGGAGTGGCGGCTAAAGTTTAACCATGGCTCGCGAATGCGGTCAGATACATGTCATTTAGTTTCCCCCATGTAACAATCACCACAAATGCAACTCAGTTTATAGACACCAGGGTACTGTAAGTCAGGGATGACATCCTTTACGGATGGGATCAGATCACGGATTTTGTTTACTGTACCGAATCGGACCTGGATCTTGTATTTGTTTAGAATTTTGGAAACATTTTTGGTAACGCCTGCTATGTATATTAACGTGATGGTTTTGATCGGAGTCTGTCGATGCGTCCACCCGGGCAACGTGTCCGAAAAGGCCTAAGTCCACGCATGAATTGAATCTGAATTTAATTCGAGTCTGCATTTGATTTGGTGAAATTCCACAGCTCTAAGCATTAAAATATATCAGTTTGACATATTTCAAAATATATCACTTTTATTTTCAAATATATCAGTTTTATATCAAACTGATATATATAGCTGATGCAAACGTCAGTTACATTGCATTGTAAAGCATCCCATCGAGGATGTTTCGCAAATGAACCACGATACCTCGCTTGTTTCGTTAAGGAGAATCAGCCATCACGCGAACTCCGGTTATCGTCGCAGCAGCAGAAGCGGATTTTCGTTCGCCACCAAACAAAAACAGTCACCGGCATCATCGCGCGGCGCTTTCAGATGCGCTGCTTTTGCAGCGGTCTGGGACGCTTTTCCTTCCAATATTAGGAAGCCACTGGAGCTGTGCACTTTTAAATCATCTAGATTGAAAACGAATTTATTTATAAATGCTTGTTGTTGTGTTTAGTTTATTGTCCTTCCCCAGCACCTCCAATTAACACGGTTTGAAAGAAGTTCAACACACACACGAACGCAAATAAATTTGTGTGTGTTACAAATTCTTATTTCGTGAAACCGAGGGTCCATCGTCTTCTTACGTACAGGCTGAATGTGCATGACGCCAAGTGGCTTAACTACGTCTTCAAGCCCAAGATTGATGACGGCAGCCCCGGAGGAATTCTCATCATGGACATTGAATATTCAGACATTCTAGCTATGCCTACCCCAGGTAAGGTCACGTGCTTTAATGTGCAACTCTGATGTGGGTAAATAGGACATTAGTAAATTGACAGGAACGTTAATATGGATTACGAATTTCATTAGAACTGCTTGTTGTGTTTATTTTGTCCTTTCCCCCGCAACTCCGATTCGCCTCGTTAGCTACGTACGGTGCGAAAGAAGTTCGACACACTCAAAATAATATGCACTAAATCTTGACTTAAAGCTTTCGTGACTGCAGGAATTCTTATTCTTTGGGTCTTTCGGTAAAGTCACGTAGATAGATTCAAATAAATATCTACGTGACTTTACCGAAAGACCCAAATAATATAATATACTCTAAACTAGACACTACTACACTACTAAGCTATAAATACATTTAATAGGAATAATTGTACCAAGCACAAAATACGGTACAAACAAACATCGCCTTACAAAGTAAGCACACATCTAGCCACTCATCTAAAAATGGTTACAGCACGATAAAAGCATACATGAGCATGTGGCATGCTGCTTGTCCAGTTGCTGCATCCTATCAACCTAGAAAATTTCCACACGATGAGCCACTTTGTTGCTAGGCCACAATACCAAACTATTAAATGTTTTATTTAACTAGGTGTAATGCCCACTGCATATATACAGCTCTTTTTCAGAAGCGACCTGGCCATCACAAATGATAACTCAACGAAGTGGCTTATCATCGTGGAAATGTATAGCAGCCAAATACCCTAAACGCGTGATGTTGATTCTAAATGTGGAGGGAAACATAAGAGGGCCCGGAGAAAATCCACGCGACCACAGGGAGAGAGACACGCAAACTCCAAATATAGAGCAGGCAATAGGGTCGGGATTGAACCGACGACCTCCTGCATACCAGGCAATGTATTTAACATCTCCTAGCCACCGTGGTACCAAAAACCGAGTTATCTTGGTCTGCGTCTTCATTCGGGACTCCTTCATTTCGGTATAGTCCCGCTCTGGTAGTTGATGGCTCGTAGTCACGCGTCGCCATCACGCTTGCTAGATTCCGGTCAAACCCATTAATCATTGGCTAAAATAAAATAAAACACCTTGACATTTTCATTCAATATTTAATTCACGAAATGAACGACGCTTTCATAATGCGTGTGTGTTTGGGGAGCGTTGGAGTAACGGTTAGCACTACGCTGTGCTACGATGCGCTACGAACCCGGCGACCTGATCGATTCCTGCTCACGGCTACCAAGACCAGTGATGATTATTTGAACCGGTCCTGGGCATCCCCAAGGTCGACTCAGCCTCAAATGAGTACCTGGTGTGGTGTGTAATCATCGCCACTGGGGAGACAAAAGCGGTCGGGCATGGTTCTGGCCAGCCACCCCCTCATATGCCGTTCCGGCCTTCATAGGTGCTCGTTAACAACACTTGCCCCAACAGTATGTTAAGGCTATACGGCGACTATTTGTCTTTGTTTTGTAAGTGTGTATGTGAGATTTTGTGTCCTTGTTTAAATCCCGTAAGGAAATGTGAGCCAGGCCATGGTGGAGCAGTTCCTGCAGCGATGGAACGACACCCACTCGCTGTGGGCTGCTGGCATCACAGACTCGGCAAACCACTCCAACATCATCGACTACCAACGATACAGCGAGCTCACTCGGGCTGTTGTCACGGACCTCAAGCTGGCAGAAGAGGTGGTTATACAAATTACTTGGATGCATTATTAAGAACTAGGTTGTGTATTCAATAATTCTCAAACTTTATAACATTTCTGGTATTTATTTTAAGTATCATTTGACATAACGCTTATCCTGCCTAAGATTAGTATATTGAGTGAGTATCAATGCATAATGCGTATAATGATAATTGGCCCATATAAATTACAATATAATTAACATTAATTAATTAGACATTGTTAATATCTAGTGTACATCCGATCTGTTGTTCCCATGATGTCACGTTAAGAAGTTGGGCCAGGGAAACATGGTTATTCTAATTTTCTGGATATGATTCTGACTTCTTGATATTGTCCTGAAGATGCACCAAGTTTATTTTGTCTAACCAGGTGAGAACCCAAAAGATACTAGGATAGTCCCATTTACAAGAGTGACATGGGGCTTTAGCCTACCAGTAAAGGAGCAATGATTGTTGTGTATAATCACAGTTCGATAATGTGGTTACGTTTTTCTTTATTTACTTGACAAATGTTTACCCTGACCCTAGCACACAAATGGCCTACTCTTGCATGTGATGTCAGGGGATCTTTAACATCCACTGTGTGTAGCGTTGTTGGGGCCATTTACACCCACGGCAATCATCACTGGATCCGAACTGTGAAGCTCTGCATGTAATATGTTGTATATACTGCATGCTAAACTTGTTTCGCACCCATCGTACGTAGCCTTAAATCTTGACTTAAATCTTTCGTGACTGTAGGAATTCATATTCTTTGGGTCTTTCGGTAAAGTCACGTAGATAGGTTCAAATAAAATAACAAAAAACTATGATGTTTCGACCGCAACACAAGCGGTCGAAACGTCGTAGTGTTTTGTTATTTTGATATTTTCTTTGAACCTATCTACGTGACTTTATCGAAAGACCCAAATAATAGAATAGTCCTTATTCTGCAGTAAACAACGTACGTGCTACTGCTAGGCCACGATACCAAACTCTTAAAACTATTTTGCATTTTACCAGATAAGGCCAACTAAGCTGCTATGTCGCTCGTTTTCAGAAGCAACCTGGCTATCACAGTTGATCTTTCAATGAAGTGGCTTATCATCACGTGGACGTTCATAGTCGCGGCCTTGCTCGTCTTCTAATCCCTCTAGCAGCGTTCCACTCCACCTACCCCACACCCCCCTCTCTATCTCTCCTCCCTTGTTCCTCCCCCTCTCTTGCCTGTCACGACAGCCCATTTTCCCACTTCAGCAGTTGTTTCTTGCTGTGGTTGTCCAACCTGATGACTGACGCTTGTGTTGCGCCCGAAACGTCGTGATTACATTTAATTTATTTTATACCTACGTGACTTTACCGAAAGAACCAAAGAGTACTCTAAATGCTTGTTTCTAAATGTGGAGGGGGAAAGCCGGGGAACCCGGAGAAAAATCCACGCGACCACGGGGAGAACATGCAAACTTCAGATATGCAGCAGGCGTAGTCGGGGTCGGGATCGAACCCACGACCTGCATACCGGGCGAGGGAGTTAACATCTCCTAGGCACCATGGCGCACCCCTTGACCGTTGCCTCAAATGCAACGTCGTTTTCTAATTGTGAAAATAGGTTTTTCTACTTACTCTTAAGCTGAACGGATAATCGTAGTTGGCACATGAAAAAACTTGACAATTTACTTTTAATGCAGAATAAGAATAGGTTTTACTCTTTGGCATTAAAACAGGTGTGAAGATGTTCAAACACCAAATAGAAACCTTTTTGCCAGGCATCGAGTTTGCATTAACCACACACAGTACTTGTGATGAACATGCAAACAAACATCATAATAACCTGTTTTATTGCCAGAAAGGGTAAAAACAAATTTTTTTCATACTACTGGTAAAAGGTCCCATTTTTATAGCTGCTCGCCAAGCTATAAATGCGCTGATCGTGCATTGTCTTTGTACTGTTTGCCTTTTGGAATTCTATGGTCTGACACTGGTGAGACTAGGCCCTAAAGAAGGCTGTTTCTGGTGTAGGCCATTAATTATCAAACGGAATGCATATATTATCAGTGTGGTTGTTGGCATGTCCACCACAAGTACGTGTGGTTAATGCAGACTTGATTCCTTATATCTATGGGATACCTTTTTTTCTATTATCAAAAATGATTAAAAACAAGAAAAGGTTTTAATACCCTTTGTGAAAAAAATAGGTATTCTAAGATTTTCATATAACAAATAGATACCTTTTTGCAACGCATTATGTCTGCATGAACCCCACGTCATACTTGTGGCAATTTTATTTTGTTTGGCTGCATCGGGTGGTGCAGGGGGTCATAAGGATGGAAATTTGGCCAGATCACGATGTGGCCAAACGAAAATATGTATAACTTACAATCAATCATTTACGTGGACGGTTAATGTGAGAGGTGCTGCATGGGTCGTTGTGCGGCAATGATGTTTGTGCTTCAATTTTTCTTGCCGTGCAGGCTGGATACTCATCCTTAGCGGATATGTTCCAAGTCGCCTACAACGCCTTGGAGGAGAAGACCGAGGAGAAGGTAAAGTTGTTGGGTGAATGAGTTAATGAGTTACGGGTTAACACGCTCGGCTAACCCCGAGATGCAATTACAAAGCTGAAGATGCACCCCTTCCACTCCATACCAGGTGGGTGGGAACCAGAGCCCCGACGGCTAGCGGTCTGAAGGTTCCAAGTAAAATATCTGGTGGGGGTAGAAGGGGTTGACTCGGCCCCATCAAGCATTGCGGGGTTGATAAAAAAAACGATACCACTTTTTTTGGTAAATCATCAGGTGTTTGTCCTATGGAAAGACTTTCACCTGCCATAGGAACGTGGAATTTCCACCCCCGGCCTCAGGGCTCTATACCAGTGATTCTCAACCTTGTAATACATCGATATTTTAACCAATTGTCCCATTTTGTGAGATTGTCATAATTAGCTAGCAGTAACTGCAAGCAAATCAAAACAAAATTCAACGGACGCTCTGCACGCGTGACGTAATTTGCTCGTGGTCGCTGGTTACTCTTGGACACCCGCATTGTTTATCATTGGTGAGTTTAGAAAGGTTTTTATATCGTTCTAGGTTACCATACGAATTTCAAAGTTATTGTAGTTATTTTATTTCAGCAGATTCATGCGTGATTATTCACCAATGTCTCTCATGTATGATATAATTTAACATATTTATAAATAACCTCGTCACTTTACCCCCTGGGACATTGCCACCTTACCCTCAGAGGTCCGCCACGTACCCCCAGTTAAGAATTTCTGCTCTAGATGATTGATAGTTATCTAGCCCCATTCTACACACTGGACTGGCAGAGCTGATGGTGTGAACGCACTATGCATCCTCGGTTGGAAAGTGTTCATAATTGCTATCTGACGTGACACTGGGGGCGACCGATGCCCCTTCTGCGTCTTTGATCGTCGTGTGCAGAAGGGAGTGTGCGCCGTGGTGCGCATCAAAATCGATCAGAAGCTGACCCTGACTAGAGAGGCCGTAAAGGCGACGCTGGAAATCACAAACCAGGAGGCTTCCCCTCTCGAGAGCATCGAGGTGAAGATCACCATCAAGCGGCACGACAACAAGTCCGAGTCCAACCACCTCTTCTCCATCGGTACGCGACGGCGATTGTCCCTCGATTCTGAATTCTGTACGTTCGAACATGAAGCCGCTCTCCCGATCCTGTCGATCATTCGTCGACGTACCAACACACGCACTGCTTTCCATGTACCGTGCACAAGCTTTTGGCGTAGATGCACGTGGGAATGAACGCGCGGCCCGCCAGACTGGAAGTTATCTCTTCAGAGCCTTGGAAGCGCGACGCAACATAACCGCCGTCTGTCTCTCACTTGTAGGCAGTCCTGCTGTGTCAGGAGGTCTGAGCAGCGTGAGTGGAGATGGCCGGCTAGAGCCGACGTCTTCAGGGAGTGCCGAGTGGCTCATGGTTGCCTACAGCGAGGCTGCGCCCATGCACGACACCCAGTACGACGTGTCTGGCCTCTTCTCCTACATGATGGGTAACGTACCTGCGCCAGGGTAGAGCGGTGCTCTGCTTCATTGTGTGCTTCATTGTGTCTTTCTTTATTGTATCAGTGTTCTTATTTATTGTATTAATTATTATAGCAGTGTTCATATTCATTGCGTTCTTCTTCATTATTTGTTGCAAGGCCACCCGGAGGCCATTGGTGTGGGCCCCTGACATGCGCCCCACCCCCAACAGCACAATTCACAAAGAGTGACAACACTTCCAATCATTATCGTTCTGCTGTCAAACCCAACCAAATGGTTTCAAATGTGAGGCAGCCCTGCTCACACACTCATGATGTGTTCTTATCGGTGAAAGTGGCAACACCCCCTACTCTGAAAAGCAGTGAAGAACGACTGGGGTAGAGAAACCTTGCTTAAAATGTTACCCAGTCGCAGCTACTAAGGAAACTTAGAATAGAACCCATCTTAACGACCACCCCTGTTAACGACTAATCACTTAAGTGCAGGCCTCCATAGAGCCCAATATGTTCACTCACCGAACATTCCCCTCTTAACTACGGGCTGTTGTAGCTACAGTAAATATGAATAAATGCATTGATTAACCATGTTTCTTTTAATTATGTGTTTTTAATGTTGTTAGTATCTTTATGTATGGATATTCATTGTTTAAATATTATAAAGTACGTGTAACTTTATATGTTATCGGAACAAATTAAGCCTTTAACGCGTATTTTCTTTACTCGCTTAACGACCAAATCACTTAATGACTGGTTTTCATCGTTAAAAGGGGGTTCTACTGTCCCAGATTTAAAACATCTACAAGCACTTTTCCCCACAATTATTCAAAGCTTTACAAAAAATGTATTTGGAAAATTAAAGGAAAAACAGTTGATCATTGATTATCCGGCACTGCGCAATTATCAGGCTGCTTCCAACATTATCCAGCGGTCCCGGACCGATCTGGCGAAATGGGCAAAAAGACGCTCCAAAGGCTTGTGACCCAGTCCGGTGATCGTCAAACCCATCATGTTGTTGAAACAAGAGCGTAGTGGTACTGCGTACATCACCCCGTGATGCAGAGTCTTCGAGATTAGAGTGGTAAGTACAGTCCAGTAAATAGTAACTTTTTACAGTAGGATATTTATTTTTGTCTATTTGTATGTTTATTTATGCCAATTTTACATAGGAAGCAAATTTAAAACACTCAAAAAGACATATACAACACGTAAACACATAATGCCAAGCAAGATTGTGCAAAAATAAGCTATTTTAGATAATAATGATGATTTAGTGATTTTCCGACGTTTTTGAAAATCCGGCGCCCCCCTTCCCTGCCCCCGCGAATTCGCTGGATATAATCGATGATCGACTGTATGCAGACAAAATAGAGCAAGTATCAACCACCGTAGATGTTTCAATTGGTTATGAAGAGCACCCGATGGTAAATTAACTGCAGGGAATGGTTGAATAAGTTTGTGTAGAAGGGCTGCAAAATTGGGCTCTGGGTGAGGGCATTGGAACATCAGCTCAACGTAAGCTGCATGCGATGGTGATGCAGCAAGCATTTTCTGAGGAGGCAAGATTTCCCACTAATTGGGCCACACTGTTTTTATTTGGAGATGAAAGCTTCCTTCGTAAGGCCAAATTGCAGTTTAACATATAGTAAGGGTGCTTTGCGAAACAGGAAACTTTCTTCACAATTCCTGCTAATCACCTGAAGAGGCTGGTTGTTATTGTAATCACCGGCGAAACGTCACCAGCTACTCCGAATTGTACACGTTGTAGTTGTGGGATTTACTCTCTAACACACAACCGGTGAGTGCTGAACTATTATAGTACACTGTACACTACATTATACACTACACTATAATTGTAAAGGTTTTAGTGGGTTTAACTCTCCAACACACAACCGGTGAGTGAACTAGTATACTATACTATTCAGTACATTATATACTACACGATAATTGTAAATATTGTAGTTATGGGTTTTACTCTGCCAACACACAACTGGTTAGTGCTGAACTAGTAACTAATTGGCACGTTCTGTTTACGTGACAAACCCTTTCTAATTGGCTGTGTCGAGTGGTGGCGGGTTTAACGGCACATTTATATTTACGCGCTCTAACCCAAAAAAAACTTTATTTAAGCCTAACTGCGATAACCTTGGCTGCACTGATTGTGTGTCTGTGTGTGTCTATGCGTGTGTGTGTGTATGGAGCGGGAGTGTAGTTGTTAGTGCATTGCGTGAGTTCGATTCCTGCTCATGGCCACCAACACCAGTGACGATTATCTAAACCGGTCCTGGACCTCCCCTAGTTGGACTCAGCCTCAAATGAGTACCTGATGAAGTGGTGTGTAGTGGTAAACATCGCTACTCGGGAGACAAAGGTAGCCGGGCATGTAACTGGCCACCCACCCCTTCGTGTGCTACGGTGCCAGCATTCTTAGACGCTGCTACTCGATACGAACAGCACTTGCCCCAACAGTCTGTTAAGGCTACACGGGGGATTTTTGTCTTTGTTTGTGTGTATGCATGTGATCTGTTACAGGTGGATCCTTGGTAGAGATCCCCCTGTACCCTGAGACGATCACCATTGCTCCTGATCCAAGACTCACCATACATTACTTCTTGGAGAGGTGCCCATCTTGCTTACATTTTTTTCTTACCCCAATTATATTCCAATTGTTACTATTCGGACAATTGCAACCCTTCATGTGTTAGAGAACGGCCCTTTAAGAAGTCGGATATCACAGAGCTACCTCTGAAATCCATTTAATTTACCTCTGGTTTCGGTAGCAGAGGCCACCACTTTCCAGCTCAATCTGCCATATGCTGTCGATATTTCTGTTATGTGATGGTCAAATTGATATTTACATGACCGTTGGATGTTTTATAAAAAAAATGCTGTTGCTTCGCTTAATCCAAGGTGACCTTCTTTTGTGTTTTGCAATCATCGGTGACCATCATCGGTGAGGTGGATGTCCCATTCACCACTAAATCTCAAAACGCGCCAACGGTTCTCAGCATTAATGTTACTTATCGAGAGGCGTAGTAGTAGTAGTGTGGGGGCTGACGCCCCCCTCCTCCGCCCCTTCTCGCCGGGCTGCCGCTGATCGGGTGATCGGCCTCCCCCGCGCCAGCGTCCTCTCTGTGAAGCATGGCTAGTGGCTGGCTCCCCACCACCTCGGGTTATCCCACACACTCCCCACGTAAACCACCACTAATGCCGAGGTGGCTACTTGCACGCACGTGCCCGTGCAAGTGGACGCTGCTCACCATGCCTCGCGCTAAAAAATAGCCGTATGAACACCATCACTAATGCCGAGGTGGTGCAGGTTGCTCGCCACGGCCCGCTCTAAAAATAGCCGTATGAACACCACCACTAATGCCGAGGTGGCTACTTGCACGTGCGTGCCCGTGCAGGCACGTGGGCAAGAACGACGGCCGGGTTGACGATAATATTCGCGCGTTCCACCATTGGGTGCTACCGTTGCTACGTGAACACACTGCGTAAAGCGCGCTGTGTAAACACGTGTAATGGGTTACGGAGACACTTGTAGAGGTAACCAACCCAAGGTGCGGGTCTGGACTCTGGCTTCCTCGGAACTCGCGCTTACATGGACGTAGAGCCGGGAGTCCCAGAATCCCACCACTGGCCCTCACAGCATCCCGGTCCTTACAAGGACAAGCGGGACGAGGGGGTCCAGGGTCCTAAGCTGGCTGGCTGGCGGGTCTTGGGTCTTGACCTGCGACTGGCCTCGATCGGCCAGGGAGCTGCCCTTTTATGCCTCGTCCCCAACAAGGGGTGGGGCTGTGTACGCCCCCAGATATCCCACAGAGCACACACAGCCCCCCCGTTGGTGGCGCCAAGGGGCTTAAGCGTCTGGGTTGCCTGGGATCTTAGCGCCTGGCGCCGAGGCTTATCTGTCTAGGATCCCAGAGCCCCCAGCAGCCCCTCCCCCCTTGGGCTGGCAGTGGCCCCTCTTATGGCACTACACACGCACGCGAGTGCAAGCACCAGGCACAGACGCGGGGCCGTGAATGAATTACTGCCTGCGTGCCTCCCATACACACGCTCGAATTACGCACCACGCCGACACCCTCCCACACACACAGAAATCACGTGGTGTCGTTGCTTTGTGCTAAAGTTTATTAATGGCGCGCCTGAAGAAAAACCCTGCATGGCCCGGGCCCCGGAGCGAACTTCTCAGCGAGCAGTGTCCAGTCTATTCCTATTCAATCCCTGGGTGGACCCTTACTCTGCTTCTCACCTCATAGACGTACTCATGGTGCCTCACCGTCCCTGCCTGGGTCGAGTTGTAGCTGTACTTGCCAGCGTCCCAAGGATGCTGCCTCTAGCCACGCCCCCTTACGAACCCTCCAGATGACTCCCCACGAGCACCCTTGAGCTCTGCCCTTGAACTTTGGCCCAGATGATCCCATCCCCCTGATTGGCTAATGGCTGAAGTGGCAGAGCCTATCCCACCGATCGGCGACCGTCGGTGTACTCTCGTATTACATCTGCATACACGTACATCGTCGGAATGGGATAAGGTTATTCAGGTGACTGAAACCTGAATTTGAAACCGGGATCTCAGCAGTGCCGGCTCAACACCACCAGGCGCCCTCTTCATCTGCATGACTTTATAAAGATTTCACAATTCTTGACATGCGAAAAAATACTTCAGCCACAAGGGTTAGTCCACGATTCAACCAATTGTCCATTTTGTGAGGTATGCTAACCAGCTAGTAACTGCGAGCAAATTTAAAAAAATATTCAACGGACGCTCTGCACGCGTGACGTCATTTGTTAATGCTCGTCGGTTACTCTTGGAAACCCGCATTGTTTACTATCGGTGAGTTTGAAAGGTATTTTACATCATTCTAGGTTACTGTACGGATTTAAATGTTATTGTAGTTAAATTATATTGCCAGATTCATACAAGGTAATTATTTACCAAAGATAAAGTAATTTCACGCATATATAAATCACCTCATCACGTTACAACCTGGGACATTGCCACGTACCCCGAGAGGTCTACCACATACCCCCAGTTGAGAAGCACTGCTCTAGATGGTTGAGAGTTATCTAGCCCCATTCTACACACTGGCAGAGCTGATGGTGTGAACGCACTGTGCATCCTCGGTTGGAAAGCGTTCATAATTGCGAGCTGACACGACGCTGGGGTTCGACCGATGCCCTTCTGCTTTATTAATCCATCACGTACCCCCGGTTGAGAACCACTGGGCTATGGGATGGAGCGCCGGTGGATTGTTACATCGCAGGATCGAGTCGGTGGTGGCTTGGAGACTCTTTCATCCAACCCAGCGGTGGACGGATCACGACTGACGATAATTTCCTACTTTCCTATTTTACCATTTCATTTTTGTATTTCACGTTGTCTCTTTGCAGATTTGTGAATTCAGATGACCCAATGACCGATGCGGTGGAACCGTCGGTGCCATTCACATTGGGCGTGGCGGTCCGCAACAAGGGTTATGGTGTGGCCACGAAGCTGGAGATCACCTCGGGACAGCCGGAGATTGTTTCCAACAAGAAGGGCCTCCTGGTCAAGTTCCAGATCATCGGTGCAACCCTGGGCTCCGAGCCCATGTCCAGCTCCCTGCAGGTGCTATTCGGGGACCTACAGCCGTTCGAGACCAAGGTGGCACGCTGGTGGATGACCAGCAGCCTCTTGGGAGAGTTCAATAATTACAGCGCCACCTTCCAGAACAAGAACCCGCTGGGAGACCCACGGCTCTCGGTTCTGGACGAGCTGAAGATCCACAAGTTGATCCGGAACGTGCGCATCCCAGGTACGTGGGATGTGCGCCTCCAATTGGCGCACGGTTAGTTACGTACGGCGCGAACGAAGTTCAACGCACGTCCATACATAGACTCACATAGTAACACACCCACTCACATAGTCACTCACCCACACACTCACCCATCCTCCGATTAGCACGCTTGGCTATATACTGCGTGAACGAAGTTCAATATACGTACATACATACATGTGAGGCTCAAATTACAACGGTGGTCTTCCAATGTGTGCCGCTCAGTCACTACCTAGCCACCTCCGTCCACCAAACGGATTTCGGCAGAGTTGTAGAGAAATCCTCTTGTTTCAGTCGTAAATAGACGGGGTGTAAATGTGATGTCGTCAATTGTGAGCCAATCAGGTGCGAAGATCATATTAATTAGTTTCAATCATTTTGTGTTTGTGGTATTTAGAGAGAGAAGTTGAATGCGTTTTGGCCACCAGGGGTGGAGGTTCTGGGCTGGCTGGCCTGCGGGAGCGTTCAGCATCGGTTTAGTGATCCACGAGCCAAACAAGTTTGAGAAACGGCGGTGCCTTAGCGTGAGGACAAGTTGCATCAGTACATCATGGAGATTATATGACATTCCCAAAAGGGTTTGAAAATATCCAAATTCTATTTTTTTTATTCCTAAACTCATCCCTAGCCAGCACGTGTAAGAGTTTGAGACAAGAGCAGCGTTATGCATCCACTCACAAGACAATACAATTTTGAGCTCTTTATTTTGTGCTGGGTACGCAGTTATCGTAATCCATATTATAGTTGTCGTACATTTACCCACGTCATATTTACCGGTAAGAATGTTGTTGTCGTTGTTCTTTACAACTTTGCTGAACAGTTGTGGGTGCATACCTTTTTAATCCATAGGATACAGCACACTACCTTTAGGGCAGTGTTATTGACGAATGTTAAGCAATACGTCAACATGAGATTTATGTAAATCATTACTATTGTTTTCCACAAGATCGTGGTGCTGATGATGATGTTTTCCTCTCTCGTTTCTGTCAGATATGGAGGACGATGGCCTGCTGGACTTTCTTGTTGATGCCCAGTTTGATTCCAGAGGCCTTCCCGACAGATTGTACAACAGCAAGGACCTGAGTTACACAGACACGTCTATCGGGAACGTCACAGACGTGAGACGAACACGCTCGGTGGGCAGTACCATGGATATTTTTCTGACCACCTATTCTAACGAATCTGGCTGGGTTTACGTGCAGTACGACACCCAGTTAGAGAAAAATGTCCAGGCAACGGTGATCAGTTTCACACACGGAGTCCGTGTCCTTCCGAAGGAAAATGCCTGGGTAACATCCTACGTAGGCTCATCTGACACACAGCTTGGACATTTGGTGTTTAATTTTTCCCAGGCAGGGAGCGCAGACTTCTATGTACAGATTTGTCTCGTCCAAAACTGTGATCCCCCAGGCTCAACCACAGCCACAACAAACCAGGTGATTAGCAGCTCGTCGGTCAACACAACAATCTCCACATACAGCAGCACCACAGCTCCACTTATGGGGATTTTCACAAACGTGAACATTAATCCTCCAAAGCCAGAGAGTACCAATAATACGACATCACCCACACAGACCAATGCAATCCCATCAAATGTGACAACCGCCACACCTATGAATTCACCAATGTCAAATAGTACCAGTAATATGACATCAGCCACACAGACCAATGCAATCCCATCAAATGTAACAACCGCCACACCTATGAATTCACCAATGCCAAATAGTACCAGTAATACGACATCGCCCACACAGACCGATGCAATCCCATCAAATGTGACAACCGCCACACCTATGAATTCACCAATGTCAAATAGTACCAGTAATATGACATCAGCCACACAGACCAATGCAATCCCATCAAATGTTACAACCGCCACACCTATGAATTCACCAAATTCAAATAGTACCAGTAATACGACATCGTCCACACTGACCAATGCAATCCCATCAAATGTAACAACCGCCACACCTATGAATTCACCAATGTCAAATAGTACCAGTAATACGACATCGTCCACACTGACCAATGCAATCCCATCAAATGTAACAACCGCCACACCTATGAATTCACCAATGCCAAATAGTACCAGTAATACGACATCATCCACACTGACAAATGCAATCCCATCAAATGTAACAATTGCCACACCTATGAATTCGCCAATGCCAAATAGTACCAGTAATACGACATCGTCCACACTGACCAATGCAATCCCATCAAATGTAACAATTGCCACACCTATGAATTCACCATTGTCAAATAGTACCAGTGATATGACATCAGCCACACAGATTATTGCAATCCCATCAAATGTGACAACCGCCACACCTATGAATTCACCCATGTCAAATAATACCAGTAATACAACTTCATCTACACAGACCAATGCAATCCCTTCAAATGTAACCGCCACACCTATGAATTCATCAATGCCAAATAGTACCAGTAATACAACATCGTCCACACAGACCAATGCGACATCCACAATGACTCCTACTACGAAGACGGTGATACCCGATGGTGCTAGCAATACCGCAGCATCCACATCCACAAATCTTTCAACACTGACATCTACCCCAACGACAACAACAACCGCCACCACTACTAGCACCAGGAGCGCGGTAACGTCGTCCCAATTGCAGAGCGTTATTCCATCAAAGCAAGCGTCGACAACGGCTCAGACGCAGAATCCTTCTAACACGAGCAGCGCAGCGGGCAGCACTGCAACGCACTCAACGCCTGCCACCACCAACGAAACCCAAGGAGCGAGCGCACCCACAGGAAATGGCCGGAAGCGCTTGCCAGACGTCACTGCCGTTATTGTCGCGCTACTTTTTTCGGCGGTAGTGGCCCATTATTTCAGCTGAGGTGACCGTGTTTCACCCCAGACCCCGTTGAATTAAAACGCCAAACAACAAGATGTCGGTACGTGTATCGATATTTGAGATGACGCGTTGGCTTTTCACGTCTTCCATACCGCGAAGCCATCCGCATTAAGTGTGTATTCTTAAAGCAGGAAATAACCCACCAAAGGCAATGCGTTTAGCGTGATGGGTTGTGTTTTGGCGAAATTAAATGTAGATCAACTAGAAAATTTTTTCAAATATTTTCCCCATTTATATAGAAGCGGGATAACACGGAACTACTTCTGAGAGCCCCTTAAAGTCACCTGAGGTCTCATACGGTAGGGGAGCAGCACCATACCATCCACTGTGTCATCGACAGGAATGTTCGTTGCACGACCACCACTTTCTATTGTAAAAACCGATACTTGCCTTGTTGTTGTACTGTTTGCCTTTTGGCGTTCTCTGGTTTAACACTGGTGGTGAGGCCAATCAGTTTCAAAGACATTGTGTTTTGCCACAAGTATGTGTGGTTAACGCAGACTTGATGCCTTGCAAAAGCTGTATCTATTTGGTGTTTGAACATCCTAACACAACTGTTTTATTGATAGGGTAAAAACCTATTTTTACTTTTCATTAATCTTGTACTTCTATATATCTCTGTGAGCCACACTTGTCTTAAAAGGGACACTCCAAGAGCCTTCAGAGGCCAACAATGAAAGGGACCGTGAATCAATGAGATGCTGAAGTGTGCAGAGAATGAATGTAATCATCTGTCGAAGTTAAATGTGAGTGTGATCACTAATTATTATCAATGTAGTACCATTTTATTTAGTTGGTATGTTGCTGAACATTTAAGGGAACGTAATCACGCGTTGTAGATTTTTATTTAACATCTACGAGAGTTTTGGATGTCGAAATCCTTAAATTTATAGAGGGACGCTTAATCATACGTGCGTACTTGGGGTGTGTTCGCATTTTTTTTAATTCTGAAAACAAAACCATCCGAAAAGTGGAATCGTGAATTTAATGTAATTTTGAAAAATATGTTTTTGGAATGATCCACAGAGACAGTGACGTCATTAGTGATTATGGTGACGTCACTTTTCCCAACCTCGCCCCCCCAGAAAATGTCACGGGATATTGGGTGACGTGATTTGTGTTTAACACGCAGACAATGTACACAATCGGAACTTTCATTTAAAAAAGATCCAAAATGTTTCTTGAAAATACCAAAAACTGCACTTTTTATCCAAAACTCATTACTCGTGCGTATTCAATGATTAAAGCTATATCTGATTTTTATGTCTATCTAAGTGGGTTATACTTTTACTAAGTCTAACAATAGTGACTGCATTATGAATATTAAAATATTACTCATTGGAATTACTTTTTCTTCATGTGATTTAATAGTGCGGACAACTACATTTTGCCAATTCAACTTAGCAAAAGTGCATAGAGATCATCTGCATGAAGTAGACATGAATGAACGGGAAATAAAACGTGGAGAGTCCTGAATTCAAACCCTCAACCTTCAGCTTCACGGCGCAGGAGATTATCTCCATCGAGCCACTCGGTGGCTGCTGTTTGAACCCAGGCCACTGTGTTTGAACCCAGGCTGCTGTCTCATCCCAGGCCGCTGCGTTTGAACCCAGGCCGCTGTGTTTGAACACTTTGGTACGTCAACAGTGGGGAGAAGCGTGGACTCGAATCCGCGGCTTTGTGGTTAGCCTCACACTTTACCTGGCATCAGTCATATTCTAAGAACACTGTAGTTGGTTGTCAATAAATTATTATCCGCCGCAGTTGGTTCGTGTCCTTGTGCATCGTGTCAATAGTGCAAAACGAACCAAGGCATAGTTCATACATTTCAAATGTTTAAGATTCATTGCATTCTAAATCGAGTTTGTTTTCTGTCGCCGTTAAAGCGTGTTTCCAAATCCGCAAAGGTGCCCTAAAAAATAGTGAAAGAATTGCATGGGAGAGAAAATGGATCTGAACTCCTCTCTCCCTTGTTAAAAATTAGCAACCCTCACCTTCCCCTGCACCTTCGATTAGCACGGTTGGCTATGCACGATGTGAAAGTCCAACACACATACACTACAGACTACACACTATAAACTATACACTACTCTATACTACACTACACTTTACATTACATTATACACTACTATATACTACACTATACACTTCACCACAATATTACATTGAAAACTAATTTTTCTATAACTGCTGGTTGTGTGTTATATGTTCTTCCCCCACACCTCCAATTAGCACAGTTGGCTATGTACGGTGCCAAAGAAGTTCAACACACACACGTAGAAAAAACGCTCATGATCTTGAACCCTTCTAACCGTCTCACATCGCCCTTTCTCAGTGTCCACGTTTCCACTCCATGCAAAGCCACACTCCACTCCCTTTTCCTGACTCCCCGTCTTCCCTACCACTCGCTCATCGCACTTGTCAGCAACTCTTTCCTCTTTGCCGAACGGCCCTTCCGCTAACAGTCAATAATCTTATTTCCACCACACACCGTTCATGTTACATGGTCAATGCGTCCAAGTACCTGAAATTCTTCAGTTGTCCTACCAGTTATCCATCAATCATGGTCTATCCCCCACCTCCGATTTGCACGGTTGGCTACGTACGGTGCGAAAGGTCAACATACATACACTACAGACTACACACTGCATACTATACACTACTATATACTACACTATACACTACACCATTATATTACATTAACAAACGAATTTATTCATAACCGCTTGTTGTGTTTAGTTCTGTAACAGTATAGACAAATGCTGTCGCGCCGGGGTGATAAGAGGTGGCCGAGGTTACAAGGTTCACTTCACACTACTACCCACGACACTGCTATACACTACACTACTATATACACTATAAAATGTACTATATACACAACTATACACTACTATACTAAATTGAAAACGTATTTCTTTAGAACTGCGTTGTTGTGTTTAGTTTGTTGTCCTTCCCCTGCACCTCCGATTAGCAAGGTTAGCTATGTACAGTGCCAAATAAGTTAAACATATATATGTACATAGTTAATAGGACTGAGATTTGCATCCCAGAAAAGTTATGCTCAGAAACCCACCGAACAACAATCAAGCAAACACAGGCCAATTTTCAAGCTACTTTATTTTATGTTGGTTATTACGGTAATATAAGTAAGCTGGCTTATATATTTGCTTCCACAACATACAAGTTAAGAAACCAACGCATACAATGTGCTGGCGTGAATACAGATAACACCACAAAAAATATAGTTCAAAAATAAGTCGATAAAATGTATCTTACTTGCCAACGAGATAAACATCTCAATTTTGTGAACCCGACAAAACCACCTCTCAACCGTCTTTCACGACTCGGCTTTCCATCCCGAGTGTGGTGCCTGCCTCTTCAACAAGAGCCAAGAATAATCCCACAATGCCAACACCAAAGATCCCCCCCTATAGCCTCAGACTGTTGGGAAAAGTGCTGTTAGCGAGCAGCACCACGCCCGACCGCCTTTGTCTCCCCAGTGGCAATGTTTACACTACACCAGGTACTCATTTGAGGCCGAGTCTACCTAGAAGAGGCCCATGACCGGTTTAGATAATTGTCACTGGTGTTGTCGCAAGCGGGAATCGAACTCTGGTGACCGCGTTCGTAGCGCAGCTGCTAATCGCTGCACTACCGCTCCCCACAACCACCACTACATACCGTTGGCTACTCACCTCGTGCAATAGTCTAAGATATGATGCTTATGGTGGTACCCCGGGGTAACCAAATAATACAAAATGACCGAGGCAATTAAATATTTGATTTCTGGGACACTTTTTTTTGGGAGTGGGAGGTTGAAGAGAAACTGGAGATGCAACACCATAAAGCATTTAGGTTTTACCTGTTTAATAACATCCTTCCAATGATTGCTCAATTTGTATCCATCTTCTCGGTTGAAGTTATGTCTATGTTTATTTATCTGGATGGTTTAATGAACAAACCTTTGATAGTAGCCCGAAGGTTTGCAGAGCAACTTGGTCTCGGAAAAAATAATATTATGAGAGCCCACAGCGTTATAGCAATGGTCAGCCACGGCAGAGGTATTAGTTCAGCAATTGATTCTTGCTGTGGTTGTCCCACCTGATGACGGATGATTGTGTTGCGCCTGAAACGTCGTGATTTAATTTATTTTGTTTTATTTTATACCTACGTGACTACCGAAAGAACCAAAGAGTATGGATCCCTACAGTCACGAAAACTTCAAATCTAGATTTAACACCTAAAAATGTCAATATTCGTAGGGAATGCATTCTCGTCAACTGCATATCAAATAGTTAGAAAACATCAACGGTCGGATCTCACAATCACGTGATTAAAATAAAACAATAGGTTGTCTTATGGTAACGTGACCATACACAATTCCCTTGTTATGGTGGATGAGGCCTGCAAGCTGAGATTATTCTGCAGTTGGAGTGTTCTGTGGCGACGCTGCTCGACACGTTGCCGGTCAGCAGCTGCCTGCTTCGCGAGAACACCCTTGGTGACCCACCCTCCCTAGGAAGGTCTCCTGATCCTCGCTCACGTCCTTGGACGAGCAAAAGGCTAGTTACTTGATAATACGCTTCCAGGCCGCACTTAGCCTGTAGCTGTCAGAGCGGTTAAACTTATTTATATTTCTCTCAATTTCAATGGATTCTCGAATTAGTCTTGTCAATGTCGACAATTTAAAAGTGCACAGCTCCACTGCTGCCTGTGATCGGGTTGGTGTTCTGTACTGATGAGTCCGATTAAGTATGAAACCAGTCCACAGTTGTGACCATGTCGAACTGCTGATTATGATTGGGATGGTCACATTGGAGTCGCTGGGTTCCAAATGACAAAAAATAGCCACACACGCCCAATTTCTGCTGAGCTGAATGTTTGGACAACGACTGCGGTCACTCTGCATGAGCCGTCAATTCATTTGTACTCGAGGATGGGAACAGAGGGATAAATGTAGACGCGATAACGACGGCGAGAATGCGCATCACGACGGAAACAATGTGAGTAGGATGCGTTTTTATCCGCGTTCGTGAGCTCTCAGTGCCGTCGCTTGAAGGCGACAGAGCCCAACAATAGCCTTAAAAAGCAAACATTTTATCAGTCAACAATCGTCAACCGCATCACGGCCGAAAGAATGTACATCATGCATCAACGCGGGCGAAGCAACCAATTACAAAAATCCTCCTGCCCCTCCCTTCCCCCTGTAGACTTAAAAGGCTGTTGGGGCAAGTATTATTATCAGCACAAACGCAAAGATCCCCCGTGTAGCCTTAACAGGCAATTTGGGGACAAGTGCTGATATCAGCACAAACGCAAATATCCCCCGTGTAGCCTTAAGAGGCTGTTAGTAGCGAATAGCGTCGTTTCTTTAGAACTGCTTGTTGTTGTGTTCAGTTTGTTGTCCTTCCCCCGCACCTCCAATTAGCGCGCTCAGCTACGTACGGTGCAAAATAAGTTCAACACGCACACACGCGCCTTTCAGGAATGCACCACCAACGTAAACCGGGGGGTAGTCGCTGTAGTCGCACTCTTTCAACGGTGACTGGACGAAAAGTAACCAAACGCGCACTACGACAACCCGGTAACACGGTGGACTAACCCATGACCCCAACATATCAGAGTTGTTCACACTCAGTTCTGTGACACAGCCGTGATGAACCACTCCCGTGAAAGATCGGGTATATTTGCTTTAAAACTTGTTATTCTCCAAAGCCCACGCGACGTGAGATTATTATTTTGGCAAGTGCAACAATAAGTTATTTGATCACTCTGTCTCCTGTACGTAATACAAAGCGAGGTGATTACTCTGATTAAAATTGACAAAACAAATTAAAACGTAAATAATTAAATTTTCAATTGTGAAAAGAACGTTAAAATGTTAAATGTGTAATGTTAACGTGATTAAGCGTGGATTGTAATTAAATATGATAAAACATTTGTTTGTTGTAAATGAATAATGGCTATTGCGATTAATAATTAATTATTTGATTATTCATTAGTATGGAGAGGGGTGGGGTGGGCAGTGATGCGTCTCGCTATAGCCTCTCGCTGCCAAATGTGTGTACAGGTACCTTCTCGTGGTCCCCCCCTGTTGATCACCGAGTCTGTGCACGCGATCGAACGTCCAGCGGTATAAATGGTCAGGGAGCAGATTCTGGCCCCGTAGCTGCAGTGTGCTGGGTCCACCATCGTGTGAGTAGAGCGGTACCTTGACTTTCGTCGCGTCGCTCTTTTCGGCCGTTTTCAATTATAACCACATTTCAAATTTCGTCCAGGCGCTTTCCTCTTTCGTCCGATTTTATCCCAAACCTTCCACGACGTTCGCGCCACGTGCCATCTTTTTCGTTCAGTCTTTGAATAGAAGTCGTTCCGTGAGCATACTCTTATATAAACGCGCAACTTTATCCATCTGTGATGAACGGTGCACTGTCGTTTTCATGCAAGGGGCGCTGCAAACCTACACGCCCCCTGCATGAACGACGGAGGCACAGGGACAGACGTTCGATTACGTTGGAATGGATCTGCAGACGGCCGTCTTCTCGCACGGCCAGCTCTATGTCGCCTCATCTTGATCCCGCAATCCCAAACAGGTGAGCAGTGGCCCCTCCCACAAGCTCTCACTACACCGGCGCGTGTGAGCAGCGCGGAGGCCGGCAACCACCCTGTCCTTGCTCGCATTACACGACCCCCCCCCCCCCCCCGATGAAAAAGCCAGCCATCCTCGGCTGCAAACAGAACAAAAATAATGCGAGCAACACACGACACAGTCATAAAAAGACACTGGAGAATATAGTATCAACAATTAACGAAATGAAAGGGATTTAGACCGCGTGCAAGTCGCCGGCCCGTCCCGCACGGGGCCGCCCCCCCGCGCGGACCGCGGCCGCGACAGGGTTTTAGGAGCGACGGGACTGCACTCGCCCGCCGCTGTTGGAGGCCCGTCACTCCCCGCGTCCCGTTCCCCAACAGCACTCGTCATCGAGTCCTCCCGCGACTGCGTCCGAGGTGGGGTTGTAGGGGCAGCGGGGTCAAATGTCCCCGTCGCCGTGGTAGGCCCACTCGGAGCATGAATCCCCATGTCCGGTAGGATCACAGCCGGTCCGTCTACAGGAGGCACGACAGGCGCGCTTGCAGGTTGAACAGGCAAGGTCAGTGGCGCGTTGGTCACAACAGACACCGGCAAGGCAACATTAGGAGATGACGCATCTGTCCGCGGGGCCACATAGGGTTTCAATCGGGACGTGTGAACGTACCAACGCCGCGCGCCAAACCGAACACACGCGGACTGCGGACTAGGAACCTCAACAAGCACCACCGGCCCCTGCCACGGCCTATGCAACTTAGGGGAGGTCCCCACCGGTACCTGCGGGCAGTGCTGCCAGGCCATGTCCCCCACTCGCCAGGGGGACTCACCATGCGAGCGTCGTGCGCAACGTTCGTTCCGGGCCTGGGTCTTGGCAGTAGCCAATCGGGCCCCCTCCCGCGCCTCCGCCACGTGTCCCGAATGTACTCGGGGAGAGGTTTAACAGGACCTTTCACCCCTGTGCCCAGCTGCACGTCCACCGGCGGCACGTTCTCGCGGCCGTACATCAAAAATAAAGGCGAGTACCCCGTCGACGCATGTGGCGTCATACGGTAAGCGGAGAGCACCCCAGGGATATGCAAGTCCCAATCAGCCTGCTTTTCGCTAACCGTATGACAGAGCATCGCCGTCAGGGTCCGATTCAGACGTTCAACCATCCCATCCGTCTGCGGATGGTAGGGAGACGTTCGTACCTTCTTGGTCCCCAGTGCAGCGCATACTTCCGCCAATAATTTGGAAGAAAAACGTCGCCCTTGGTCCATAAGCAACCTTTCAGGTGCCCCTTTGTCCATTACATACCCGAACAGAAACGCCTCTGTAATAGACGCCGCTGACTGATCGGCTAAGGGCCAGGCCACCGGCCAGTGGGAAAGATATTCCACTCCAACCAATCAAAATTTGTTACCCCGAGCGGAGGGCGGAAAAGGTCCCAAAATATCCAACACCACCAATTCATTAATGCGTGACACCTGTATGGACTGCACTGGAGGAACATATGGGTGTTTGGGTGGTTTCCGTCGGGCAAAGTCGGAGCACGCCCGAATGTGCCCGACGACATCAGTCGTCATGCCATGCCAAAAATAATCCCGTTGTAATGTCAACAAGGTTTTCTGCACTCCGAGATGTAACAACTTCTCAGAATGCAGAATCCGTATCAATTCATATCGCAGCGATACCGGCACAACAAGACGCCAGCGATCATGCATGCCTTCTCCCCACATCAGCAAGCCATCCCGGAGAGCAGCTCCCAGCGTCCGATCGGACAACGGGCTACCGCCCGACCCCGCAAGGACCCCAGCGAGTCATCGAGCAATTGCTCGCGGACCCATACCGAACGTGGCAGATTCAAAACCCCATCCACCGGCTCTGGGCACGCGGGAGTCTCAGGCACCTGCACCGCGGACATCACCGGCCGCGGCGGCAGTGGAGCCCGCGTGCACCTATTCGTGCCTGCAGTGCAAGCGCAAGGGGACCCCAGGGGCAATCTCGAAAGTGCGTCCGCGTTCGCGTGATGCGATCCCTTCCGATACTGAATTTCAAACGAAAACTCATGCAGGATTTCCAACCATCGTGCCAATTGGCCAGACGGTTGATCAACCCTCAGAGCATATTGCAGAGCCGCATGATTCGTGCGCACAATAAACGTCCGACCGTATAAATACGGCCGGTATTGGCGTAAAAAATGTACTATGGCCAACAGTTCCCGACGAGTAACGCAGTAGCGGGTCTCCGCCGGAGACAGCACACGGCTTCCGTAAGCCACTACGCGTTCGACACCGTTCCTAGATTGGGACAAGACGGCCCCAATTTCCGTGTCACTCGCATCGGTATCCAGGATAAATGGCCGAGTAAAATCCGGATAGTCCAGCGTTGGTGCCGAGGCCAACCGGTCGCGTAGGCCCTGAAATGCCGTCTCCTCCGCCGGTCCCCAACTGAACTGTCGGCCCTTTGCCGTAAGGAGGTGTAATGGCCTCGCGATTGTGGCAAAGTCCGGTACGAACCTGCGGTAATAGGACGCGAACCCGACGAACCGGCGCACGTCCCCTACTGAGGCCGGAGTCGGCCAGTTTCGGACACACGCCGTCTTCTCCGGGTCCGTGGCCACCCCATCCGAGCTGACTATATGGCCCAAATAGCACACGGATCGCTGCAACAGGTGGCACTTTTTAGGCTTAAACTTTAAATTAGCGGAACGCATCCTCACAAACACCGCGTCCAATCGCCGCAGATGCTCGTCAAACGTGCGGCTGAAGACGATAACATCGTCCAAATGTATTAGACACGTGTCCCACTGCAACCCGGTCAACACAAGTTCCATCAATCGTTGAAACGTCGCTGGGGCGGCGTTCAACCCCATGGGGAGACAATTAAATTGAAACAAGCCCTGCGGCATACGGAAAGCCGTCTTTTCCCTCGAGGACTCATCGAGGGGAAGCTGCCAAAATCCCGATGAAAGATCGAGAGTCGAAAAAATTTTAGCCCCAGACAAGACATCGAGGGAATCGTCCATACGTGGCAGGGGGTACGCATCCGCAACCGACACTTTATTCAACCGACGAAAATCGACACAAAACCGTAATTTCCCATCCTTCTTCTTGACAAGGACCACTGGAGCACCTCACGGACTGTTTGACGGGGAAATAATGTCGGCGGCCAACATATCCTCCACCGCGCCCCTTATGTGATCCCGCTCCGATGGACTCAACCGATGCGGGTTCATCCGAATCGGAGTGGCATCCCCTGTATCAATATGGTGGGAGAACAGAGTAGTGTGTCCCAAATCGAAATCGTCCGAACTTAAAACGTCGGAATACTTCCCCAACAGCGTGCGAAGCGCGAACCGTTGGTCCCCAGTTAAAGACCCATTTTCCCCGCACAATTCTGCAATCCAGCGATCGTCCTGTGCCATGGAGGTCGAGACCCCCCCTACGAGGCCCCAAAGGCCCCCATCGTCATGGGCTGTGAAAGCAGTCGTAGCATGAGCTAAAACCGTTCCGGCCCGCACACTAACATTCTCTGCCGTCCCATTCAATACCTGCAAAAACTGGGGTTGCCCGGGCCGAACAATCGTCTGCGCCCCCACTAACGTCAAGCCCCCCGTTACCACATTGGACGGCGACAACGAGACACCTGCTGCCCTCTCGATTCCCGGGAGTGGTTTCCGATAACGCAGTGGAATAAGCATTTGCGATCCAGGTGGGACATCAACCAATACCTCGGAGAGCGCCTGCACCTGGTGGTCAGGAACGGACTGGCCCCAGGGTGATGGTAAGAAGGCAATCTGGCGACCCCCCGGTAATTGAATACAATTCTGATCCACCCTAATCTGAATGGGCATTCTCGCCAGAAAATCCGTTCCCAACAAACAGGGCACAGCGAGGGACCTAGAAATTAACACCGTCCCAGATACCGACACCCCCCCAACCGCTATGCTGGCGTCCACCTGACCCACAATGCCCATACTACCCCCATTCACCGCTATGCACGAGTCATTAACAGGTCGCACCCGCTCCGGAGGAATGGACAGAAGGTGAAATATGACGTCCGAGATAATAGTTGCGGACGCACCCGAGTCCACCAAAATACGCACGTCCACCCCTTGGATGGAACCCGGCACAGTGGACGACCCAGTAGCGGCCGCAACTACCCTCCGTGCCAATTTGCGCCACTCCGTGAGCGAGCGACGCGGCTCTTCCCGCTCTCCCCCACTAGTAACATTATCCGGACCCCGCGGCGAAAGTGATGCATGAGGTGACAGGCCTTGCCGGGTGTCTGATGCGTACCGACTTGCCTGTCGTGGTTGTTCTTGACTTGTCGCAGCCTTGGCAGGGGCTTCCTGCTGGAGCGGCGGGCGAGGGCGAGCCCAACATTCTCTGGCAAAATGGCCCCGACGGCCACAGCGGAAGCACAACAGATCGGGCCGTTGTCCGGCCCCCCCCCTGTCCTGGCGATCACGCAACAATGGTCCCGGCCCCAACTCCGCACCCCCGCGAATAGGCGGCTGGGTCGCGGCTGCCGTCAACTCCGCAGACCTCCTCTCGTCCGGCACGTACACGGCCTTGGACGGGTCCCATCCCGTGGCACCGCCCTCGATCTTGGGGCTCCCCGTCCAGGCTGTTACTTGCTTCCAACGGCGCAGGTTGAATTGCGCGTCCAGGCACTTAGCCGCTATCCGGGAGGTCAGTTGTTCGTGACCGCACACCGGCATAGGAATGCCCAAGTCCCTGGATTGCTCCAACATCTTCCCTAAAATCAAGGGCTCCAACAAGTCCGGCTCCGTGTCCGGGTATGCGGCCATAGCCAACTCCAGCACAGCACCCCGGAAAGCCACAGGAGATTCCTCCGGAGCCCGTTGCCGTTGAATGAACCTGCGATGAGCATCGTCCTGGGGCTCATAGGCCTCTGCCATCTCTTCAAAAACGGCCTTGAGCGTCGTCTTCCTTGTGGCTTTAATGGAGCGGAAAAAACGGACCGATTCGTCATCGAGGAGCGTCGGCAGGACTTCCAGAGCCTCCGCATCCGTACACTTTGCCGAGCGGACCGCCGCCTCGAAGCGGCAGGCGATCGCACTCCAGTCACCTCCAATGGAAAATTCTTTCAGCGTCGTCAGACGATGGCTGCGGTTCCCCGAGTCACCACAATCCGCTGACAGAAGTCGACAGGGTGACGAGACGACCACATCTTCCCGCGTTGACAAGACGGTAGCTGCACGCGGTGACAAGATGGCGGCACCCCGCGGTGACAAGATGGCGGCCTCCCGCGGTGACAAGATGGCGGCACCCCGCGCGTCGTCCACGGCCCCGCCCAAGATGGCGGCTTCCCGCGCTTCGTCCACGGCCCCGCCCAAGATGGCGGCATCTTGCCGCGTGGCGGAGAAGGCGGGAAGCGTCGCACGGGCCCCAATGGCGGACGGCTCCCCACTCGGTCGAACCGGCCTCGTCGTCACCGTCACCAGGGCGCACAGTTGTGTGAGTGTGGCCTGCAGCAACTCCAGTTGAGCCGTGATGTGTCGCCAGCCCTCCTCGGCGCCCGCTGCAGCAGACGGCCCCGCCGCTCCTACGACCTCTTGCACCCCCAGCGTGTCGCCTGTCAGCACCTCGCCTCCTCCTTCTGTCGTCGGGAACGCCGCTGTTGGTGGACTCTCGTCTTCATCGTCCGAGGATGGTGCAGGTACGATCCTCTTCTTAAGATGCTTGGACATCTTGGTTCACTTCTGACACCAGTGTAATAAAGGACTCTTTCACACTTCGTTGTTCTCCGTGTCCTTTATTGGGTTCTTCCACGCACCCGCTGTTCCTCGTTCCGGCCTCGCCTTCCTCACGTCCGTGCGCCCCGCGCACGCTCCCCTGTGGCTCTCGCCCACGCCGTCACCTGGCTCCCTTCCGTGTGCTCTCCCTCACCCGGCCCGGCCACACCGCCCTTTGGGTACTCCGCACACGCTCCCTTCTGTGTCTCTCTCCGTGCGATACCCGCACGCTCCCCTCTCTCTCTCTCCGTGCGATCCCGCACGCTCCCCTGTCTGGCCGCTCCCCACGCACGCTCCTTCCCATGGGCGCCTATCCCTTCTCGACCACGTGGCAATGGCGCCACGGCTCCTTCCACCCTCCTGCGTGGATCCCTCTTTGATTCTGACTCTCTCCTCCCCTTCTCCTTCCGGCCCTCCTCTTATATCCCCCTCTCCCACGTGACCCAACTACACATTCCATCCTGCCTCTGCCTCCGCCCCCCCGTTCACCCCGCTCCCATTGGAGCGAGGTGAGCAGTGGCCCCTCCCACACGCTCTCACTACATTATAACCACAAAAAACGTTATTATGGACATGATATTTCATGGTAAAAATGTGGAAATTATGTTGTGTTTTCTGGTCAATCTGATCTAAACCGTTTCCAGATCATCCAAAATGTCAAAGCTCGACTCGGGTTTTGCATTTAGCAGATACAGCTGAATATCAGGAACTCCACCCTAATCTTAAAGTCATATTTAAAGCTACCGAATTTACGGGAGTCTAAATTAATAGCAGGAAATATTGCACATATGTATATGTGGCACAGGGTGTTAAGTAGAGGTCTGAGATAAGCCCCACTCCCCAACTCCGTTTAAAAAGTCACATCAGGGTGCAATACATTGTGTCCATAGGTGAAATGGGCTGGTTAGGACCAAGTATTTTACTTGCCAAGGCAATGCAATGCTGAGGCTCTGCCCCGCCTGCACGCATATGCAGTCTGTAACCCCGCCCCTTTGCTGGCGGCATGAAGCCGTCAGTGTCAGAGAGGGAACGATGGTGGCCGGCGCATGTGCAGTGACACGTGGGCTGAGAGCTAAGCATGGCATTCTGCTGTGTACACCTAAGTGTATGTGAGTAACCGACAGTGTACACCAAGTGCAGGAACTATAGCTACGATGTAGAAATCAGTGGGACAATGTGATACCGCAGCCGCAAAGCCACTCTGCGGGCGCCCCACCTACGACTCCACCACCGCCAAGCGACGGGGCCGATGCTGCTTCCCCTTTACCACCCCCCACATAAACACACACTCACACATTCCCCCCACATAGAGCCCCGAGGGGAGGTCACCTGGCCGACAGGTTTTCACCCAGAAGCCCTCTCATGAGGATAATCTTCACGGTTTCCGGCAGCCAGGGAATTGGGCGATGATCTCCCCCGATGCTAACCCGCACCGCGGCTCCGTGACTTGGGTTGAAATTACATGGTCACGGCCGGGCTGCCCAGCCACCGCGGTTAACACACACACCACACACACGGGTCGGCAGGCAGATAGGGGGCGGTGCCATGAACGGCGGGAAAGCGGGGTCGCCCCTCTGATTGGTCGGGCACTCGGCAGCAAACCGGTGCACTGACGTAGCTGCAAAGCAACGAACCGCGGTGTGGAAATCCCAGTGAGCCGATTGGCCAGTGAGTCGGCGCCGGGTTACCTTTGATGTAAGTAACAATAAAAGGGGCCGTAGAAAGGGAAAAAGGGTCTCTTGCTCCTCAAGTCAGCCATCGGGATGGACGGCTCTCCAGCTCAGCCACTTGGACGTCCATGCAACGAGTCGAGGTGTGCAGAAAGGACGGGCCCACCAGAGCGCCGTACGAGCCTAACCGTAAGTACGAGAGAGAGAGAGAGGGAGTTGGGATTTAACTTAAGAGTCTAGGGAGAGTAAGGCTAAACAGACCGGGTAAATCGGGGGTCAGACCATCGGGAGATAAATTAGCCCTGCCTTGCCGATTCCGACCTGATTCGGGGAATTGTGACTAGTGAACACGCCGGGAATAAAACGTTAGCGATCAATAACAGCCTCGTGTGGTTCCTACGAGTGTGTGGGAAGCACGTAGTGGTGTGTGCGCTCTTGCTGTATCGCGTGTGGTCGGTGCTCCGTGGGTACACGCTTCGTCCTGCGGCTGCGGACCCCGCGCTGCGTGCAGGCTAACACCCCTCGCGAACATCCGCCCATCTACAGCCCTTTAAACGATCTCTATTACACACCCCGGCGGCAACGTGTGCGCGAGTGACGTCAGTTGCCCTCCGGCCCCTGACCCCCCGTTTAGCGCGTGTGATTGGTGCGCAGGGGTGCGGCTCAGGGAGGAGAGCCGGCGAGCGGCAGCCCTTCTTCAGCCAGTGAGGACCTGCACAGCGGCAGCTCTCATGCGAGTGAGGGGTCCGGGGACAGCGGGCCCCCTCTGGCAGGCCCCTCGTTGGGAGGGGACCCGGCGGCCAGCGGCCCTAACAACAATGTTGCAATCTGTTATTATGGGAGTTATTTGTGACAAGTTAACGGGTCAATCATGGTTTGAAGCTTTCGTGACTGCAGGGGTTACCAGAAGATTTCCAAAATCTTAAACAAATATAAGATCTATGTTCGTTTCAACACAGTACACAAAATCTGTGATTTAATCTCATCTGTAAAGGATGTGATTCCTTTCGATTTAAAGCGTTCGTGACTGCAGGGATTCATCTTCTTGGTTCTTTATGTTTTGTTTTTATTATTTTATTATTTCCTTTCTACGTGACTTTACCGAAAGAACCAAAAATATGTGATTCCTGACATGTAATACCCTGGTGTCTACAAACTAAGTTGTGGTTGCGGCAGCAGTTACATTGGGGAAACGAAGCGACATGTCTCGGACCGCGTCCGTGAACACAAGGCAGATCTGAAACACGGTATGACCAATACCTCTGCCGTTGCCGATCATTGTTTTAATGCTGTTGGATCGCACGAAATAGATTTTTCCAAGACAGAGGTATTCTGCACACCTACCGGCTACCTTCACAGATTTGTTCATGAAGCAATCCAGATATATAAACACAGACACAACTTCAACCGAGAGGATGGATACAAACTGAGAAATCATTGGAAAGACTTTATTAACCAAGTAAAGTCTTAACTGACTGTGATGTTTCCATCCTACCTGCCTATCTCAGCTGTTACTTTCGACTCTGTCTCTCTCTATGCCTCTCTCTTCGATCTCTCGTGCTCACATGTCTTTTGCATTGCACTCTCATGCCTTTGGATTGCACTCTTATGGTCACATGTCCTTTGGATTGCACTCTCATACTCACATACCCTTTGGATTGCACCCGTTGGGTTGCACTCCCTCGTCGAGGAGGCCACTCTTCTCCTTTTCTACAGTTACATGCTAATCCCTCACATTAACATAGCCACTTCCGTGCCCTCGTCGAGGAGGCCGCTCTCCTATCTTACAGTTACATGCTAATTTCTCACATTAACATCACTAGCCCCGGCCACTTCTTTATGACCCTTGGGCTACACCAATTTCAAACCTTTTAAAACAGTCTGCCTCAGCAGCAAACCATGCTTTTCCACGTGATGATGGACGCTTGTGTTGCGCCCGAAACGTCGTGATTTATTTTATTTGATACCTACGTGACTTAACCAAAAGAACCAAAGAGTAAGTTAACGGGTGTGAACATACTGAAAGCAAAATGGCATCCGTAAGTTTTTTTAAAAGTATTACTGATTTAATATTTACATTTCAGGATTCAGAGTAACATTGCAACAAAGCTTAGATTATGAGCAAGAATAGTTTGTGAGTATGGCTATGGTCAACAGTACAGAAGATAGTTTAAAATGCTGTCATTAACGTATAAATAAATGTGCCGATAATGCTGCAAACTGTTACAGTAAAGACGTTGCTTCACAGGGACACAGTAACTGTATGAAATATCTTATAAATAGCTATGACCAGACCCATGAATGGCTTCTGAATGGTTTATTTGTATGACTAGAGTGGAAGTGGTGTTTATATTCATAATTAACAAGTCAATAACAGTACAGTACATTTTGCTTTAATGTGGTTCTTTGTACAACGATTTGCTGTACTGTTATTACAATCGTGAGTTAATGTTAACGAGTTTAGTTCACAAAGGCGGTCATTATGTTGACTTATTGTTATGAGGGTTAACATAGTTGAAGCATGTTAATACAGTATTTGTTCATACTGTTAATTGTGTTGTATCTTTAGAGTACATCCTGGTTCTAAATATAAGGGCACTGTCAAATGGAAAGTAGTATTTTGGCGGGAAGTAACTTGTGTCCATGTTAACTATGACCACCAAGTCAGTGGCAGAGGGAAACGTGGCATTCTGCAATGTACAGGTGTCTTAATGCTTTCCAACACGCGTTTGGCCCAGGAAGTGTCCAATTAGCGATGACAGGTTTTAAGCCACATGGCGAGATGATGTCACACGGCACAAAGCATGTGATTTCTTCCACAATGATCTATCATTTTAAGTGCTGATTTAAATCATCAAGGTTTGGGAACAACTTGGATCAATTTTACCGGTCATGGGGTAATTCTAAAATAGCTTCACATCTTGTAATAAAGTTTTGTTCATGTTGGGAAAATGTGCAGGCGGGGAGGAATGCTGGGTGTCTTTGCAAGTAAAATAAAACATGAAGCAATAAGAGAACAACACAGAAGGTGACACTGATAGAGAAGATCCAAGAGAGATGACTCGTGGTTTGGAGGTGTCGTCTAGAATGAATCTGGAAAGAATACCACAAGTGGTGTTACGCACACAATCACATGGAACATGAAATAGAGGAAGACCAAAACATTTGCTGGATTGACGTGGTGAAAATGTATCTCTAACAAAAATGTCAACAAGGACGTTGTGAAGCTGGTAGGAACTGGAACAGGTGAACAGATCCCCTTCAGCTCCATAATCTGATTAGCACGGTTTGTCACGTACGGTGCGAAAGAAGTTCAACATAAATCCATAAAGATGGTAGGGTAATAAAGGAGTGTATGTGGAATGCAGAATTCCGTTCCTGAAGAAGCTTCCAGCATGTGGAGTGAAACGTTAGACACCAAGCCGAACAAGTGGAACAACCCAAAAACATTGGAAAGCTGCTCAACACAATTACGGAAACCTGCAGAGTGGGACTTAATATATATTCCCAGGTTATGTGGAGAACACACTATAGACATGACCTCACTGTTGTATTCGATACTGAAGAAAGCGTCCGTCATGAGACGCATGTAGCCCCTGGAGCTTGTGATTCGGAATCTCTTGCTGGGATCATAGAAAAGCAGGTTGATTGCATTTCCATCGAGCTATAACACAACTGTGGTGCCACAATAATGTATTAATATGAAATGTAAACTATTTAATAACAGCCATTCTCACAGTCACCAATGAAGAGTGAAGGCTTCTTGCAGCATATAGGTCATGGGTAGGGTTTTAATCTCTGAAGTATACGAAAAATCGTGATATTAGCCGTACATTGCATGCTTTTTTTCCTGTGCATTACAATTGTGGCTGTAGATGAGTTAGAGTACATTACCTTGTTGTGGCTACACAGTACACTCTCGATTATCCACGTGCGGTTGATCAAATTTGTGGATGTATTAATTTGACATAAATTAACAACTCATGGATTTTCCCTTTAGCCCAACTTAATAATGTAAAACAGTTTTACTTTGCTATTCTTGTAAATGTTCATTACAAGTCATGTGCTTAAACCAAACAAATGTGTTCTGGTGAATCTGAAATACACGTGATCGCCTCTACAGTACAGTAGTTGCATATATTTACAAGAGTGGGTGGAGTTTCATTTTTATTAGGGTGGCTCTGCGATTCACTCAGTGGCCCGAGCCTTCTGCATGGAAACTGCAAAGTACTCATATTCTTAGGTTTTTTCGGTAAAGTCACGTAGGTAAAACATCAAAATTAATGAAAATAAAATAAAATAAAAACAAAAATCACGACGTTTCAGAGGCAACACAAGTCTCCGTCATCAGGTGGGACCGTCACAGCCGAATTAGCTGCATCTTGATGCAGCTTAATCTTGATGCAGCTAATTCGGCTGTGACGGTCCCACCTGATGACGGAGACTTGTGTTGCCTCTGAAACGTCGTGATTTTGTTTTTATTTTATTTTATTTTCATTAATTTTGATGTTTTACCTACGTGACTTTACCGAAAAAACCTAAGAATATGATTCCTTGCAGTCACGAAAGCTTCAAATCTGCAAAGTACTCTTTGGTTCTTTCGGTAAAGTCACGTAGGTATAAAATAAATTAAATTAGGACGTTTCAGGCAGAATACAAGCGTCCGTCATCAGATGGGACAACCACAGCAGGAAACAATTGCTGAAGTGGGCAAAAGAGCAGCTGTAACAAGAGGCTATATAGGTAAGAGAGTGGGGAGGAGCCAGGGAGGAGAGAGAGAGGGGGGTGTGGGGTAGGGAGAAAAGGGCGAGGGGTAGGGAGAAACGGGCGAGTACGGCAAAATGCCGGGGAGGGGAGGAGGAGAAGTGAGCGGGGCTGGAAGCTATGTTGAACTTCTTTCACACTGTATGTAGCCAACCGTGATAGTCGGAGGTGCAAATTATATTGGCGAGATGGACCAATTTGCAGGAAGTGCAAGGGAAAGGGATTTTCCTGGTCGTGCTTTGCCTGGTAATGTTTTGGCTGTTAGTATTTAAATACATTTTCTGGCTTACCAGGTTTGATATTGGCAACAACTTTTGCTTGTAGCCAGAGATGCGGTGCTTTTCCTGTGACATTAATGGTGGTGAGGCAGGATGTCTATTATCGCAAGCTGGGTCCGACTTTGATGGCCAAGGCAGCATCTACCGCTTCTATTGTGAATGGAGAGGCCTTATCTAGAGGACTGCAGGCATCTTTTTAGTACTTTGAATTAAAGAAGCCGTTGGGTGACAATAGCATCTGATGTAACCATCATTGGCTAGTATTTTTGTGGATGCCCGCCTCCCAATTGGCAGATGAGACTCCAGGATTGTGAGCTATCATGTGTGAAGCTTGGTCCCTCTACTACCTCTGCCCATTATTGTTGCATTTCCTTCTTCATTAACTAAAAAAATGCAAATGCCTATTGATGGTTACCCAGTGCCTCACTCTCCAGGGACCAGCAGGGATTGAACTCTAATATATATAACCCTACGGGATGTGCTTTTCGGCTGCAGTTTTGAGGAGCTTAATGCACTTCTGATAGCTTTGTTAGGCCTGTGATTACCAACCGGGATACAGTCATATAAGCTCGCCCACTGTAGACCTTGCGCAGCGTGAAGACCCAGTCGTTGCGGTCGCATGCATTGCTCATTGTGACGACAGCCGTTGACAACCATCATGGCGGCGCTCTCGTCCATGCCGCTGAATACATAGGGTGGCGTGGTGAAGCGGACCGCCGTGCCGTTGGGCAGCGGCGTGTCCGTGGTGCCGTCTAAGCGGTACACCTCCTGGCCATTGCGCAGCTCCCAGAAGTGGAAGTACTTTGAAACGGTGGGCAGGACGATCTGGACATGGTGAGGTTTTGCATTCATTTGAGCTTAAATGCCTCTGCACATCAAAACCACCTTATGTCAGATCTCAATTCAAATGCTCTATTGCTTGCTCCTGTCTCGTCAAAGGGACCTCCAGGGGCAACTGTCCCTATGCGGTACAAGGTGTATGCAGCACCAGCTTGCAAATGGGCATTTGGCAGTGCCATCACTAATTGGTGGTTCTTGTATCAGATATACAGGTTTGAGGCCAGATCAACATAAAATGGCAATTGAAGATTCGCTGGTCACAGTACAGATCTAGGTGTCAGAAGGGAGAGATGTGGCTTTACCCAAATGAGCAATTAGCAAGATTTCAAATTTGCGAAACTTGGAATGTGACACCAAAACAACATGGCACTATTCTTTTTCTGGATAATGTAATATTCACTGTGAAGTATACAGTGCATCGATACTGTCAAAAGAGTAACGCCCCTGTAGCTGCCACTATTACCTGCTTGGGCCAATCTGCAAATCTTCACACAAAACATGAGACATGTCTTCCTATCAACCTTGTTTATTCATGAGTAAGAGGATGTTCCAAAAAATGCTTACCACATGTAAAATGTATCCTATAACAGTGGTGATGATGATTTATGGATTCATAATAATGTGATGATCATGGATTGATCGTGATGGATCAATGATGACCATGACCTCCAGAGGACACCCTGGAACTCGTTAAGGCCCTTACTTGAAAGTCCCAACTTGCTCTTGTACAAGTTTCACGACAAATTATCTCCCCACCTGATCACTGAAAGTGATTGTCCATTCAATTGGAAAGTGAATGGTGGTGATGCTGTTAGAGGAGAAAGCAACGGGTCCACCCATGCCTAGAGTGGAAATTATACAAAACACTCAGACATATCTCCTGATGCATATAACTTTTCGTTTACACATTGTAAGCCTCAGCAGTCGTATTTGTCATTGTATCCCCACCTCGATCATGTGCAAGTACACATTCGACCAAAGTGCAATCCCACTGTCATATCTGGTGTGGAAAACCCAGTTCCTACCTCACCATTGATATAATTCAAAGTAAAGCAGTTAGGTTAATTGATGATCCATAATTCATTGAGTCACTCTGATAATGTACTCACCAGCAGTCTGTCGCCTCCTACCACTAGTACCATGGTTACTGTTGCCATGAACTTCACTCCTTGATTCCTCCATTCATGTTGAGGACTCGGTCTACCAGACTGACTTTCGTCTCACCTCTACTGGGTGTGGAGCTTCTGCATATGTAGTGACATATGACGTCACTACTGTGTTGGCTCTGTACGGGTAATGTAGGCGGGGTGTCATGGAGGTTGTGTCAGGCCGTGACACTCTGCGTGAACCCGACAGGACACGTGACCGAACAAAGGGGGGCTGTGGGCCCCAGCGGGGAGCTTGGTGGTCACGTGGTATGGGGCCCGGACTTTCCCGAAGGATCGGGAAGGGGGCGTGGCCTAGGGCGGGGCCAGGCACGCCGCAGCAGTTATAAGCGGGGTGTGAAGAGAGCGGAGCTGTTCAACCCCGGGATGAAGACGCCATCAGCAGTCCTCGAGTCTCCGATCTTCGTCCGTGACCAGGCAGCCTGTTAACGTTATCTAGTATTCCCCCCCCCCCCCCCCGAGTGATAGTTAAATTAAGAATGGTGATCACCACATTATATATAGTGTTCAAGTTGTTTGTTACATGTTAATAAATAGTGTTGCCTCCAAGTTGAGTGTGCGCCTCAATCGAACCCAATACAGATATGTTAAGTTGATATACTGCACGACACAATAGTCCTCACTGCTTCTTCCCTTGCACCGCTCAACATTGGAATTCCCTCGCAACGTCTCTTTTAACCTTGCGCAATGCAATAAATTGATTATTTATTGCTTGCACCTTCAACAGCACTGTTAGTTGCTGGTCGCTGGGCATTTTGGACCTTTGAGCCTTTGCTTATCAACCATCATAAAGGAAAACGGGAAGAGGACCAATCTTGATTTGCGCCGTGTGCACTGGCACTCGTCCTTATTCTACTTTTGGTTCTAGAGTTAAAATAGGAATTAACACACAATTTTTCTAGATGGCAAGTCCTCACGTAAAGCGTATTCAAACAACACGCTTTCACTGCAACGTGGTTCTTCCATTTGGGAAAACTTCTCACATTGCGACTTCAAAACATGATGGAAGCCACCCCCTAAATCCTGCCTTCTGAAGACGGAAAACCCTCGACAAGTGACGCCAAACCGATGACGTTAGCAAGCCTAGTCCATTACCTCCCGTCCAGTGGCACATGTGGGAACGGGGATACTTTTTCCACTATTTCCACGTTATTCGATTAGTCAAGAATGGACCAAATTATCGTATTTTAATTGATTAGCAAAACAATCCGAGGGGACAAATATGAGACTTATTTCTCCTATTTCTACGTTGTCCACTTAGTTTTCAATCCGAATCTTTACTTATCCTGGAGGAATCTTATGTGCTATGAACTCTTTTTCACAGATGTCCAGCAGGGGCACGGGGTCAGAAAATTACAACAACTTTATCAAATAAAGAAATCAATAATTGGTAGAGTAATCAATGAGTTCAACAATCGGTGGGCCCAGCTGTAATGACGTGCGTGCAGGGCTCAGCGATTTAATTGGCTTACCTTCAATTACGACATTGACGCAGCGTAGCTCAGTCTCCTGGCTGCTCGCGCATGGCACACATGGCCGAGTAATGTGCAGGTGAGTAACATGCCGGTGAGTAACGCAGCCCAAACTACCACCTCAAACTCTTTTCCGGCCATGACTTTCTACGACAATAGCTTCACTGTTAACTACTGCCATCAACTTTGTCTAAGGCAAGGTTATCTTAGGAATATGGGAGAGAGAGGAGTTTGGATCCATTTTCTCTCCCATGCAATTCCCTCAATAGTCAAACGTGCTTTAACGGTGGCATAAAGATGGACAATAATTCAATCTGGAATATAGCGAGTCTTAACGAAATTTTGAATTGATTAACTATGCCTTGAGACACTTTGTCCAAGGATGTGAATCAAAGAGTGGCGGTTCATAACTTCACACATCTACACGGCGCCCCTGTGTGTTGATAATAAAGCACCGTGGTAATAAAACATACATAAATGCGACGACCGTTTGTATCAACCCTCACGCATGCTCTGCTCATGGGTGATGGGATGAGGCAGCATAAATTCAGGATACACGGATCTGCAATCAAAGGCGTGTGCATCCTCAAGGATTCCCCAGCCCAAAAAGTATTGTCTTGGTTTGCATTTATAACTGCACTCTTTATGTATCCACTCGAAGGCGGTCTCTGGACCTGGTGGAAGCCTCCAACCGAAGGTTGAACAACTCGATGCGGCTGCAGTCTTGGTCCCGGAACCGCCCGCCAAACAGTCGTCGCTGGCCTTCTCCGGGAGTCCGTTGATTGTGGTGGGCGTTGTTCGTCTCCATACCCCGTTCCGCCCACTTAAATCCACAAATTTAGTCCCGCCCTCATGGCCTCTCCATTCTCAGCAGCCAATCAACTGCCTGTTGCTGGGCGGCAAACATTTGTCTCTCGCCTCTTGGCTCCTGTCAATCAACTTGGCACGTGCAGTGTCCTCCAATTGGAACCTTTAAAATTGTTATATTAAATCTGATATATTATTGTAAACACTTTCCACCAATCACGCATAGTCCCATTGATACCCCATCACCCCACGCCACCTGGCCTGTCCTGACTGGCCAATTTGTTTCCCGCCCGCGATTAAGGCCATACTGAGTGGCGTCGTTACTTCAGTGCACGCTGCCGGGCTATGCCTGTCTGGATGTACCACTTCCATCCCGCAACGATGCCAAGACGAACTACGGTGAAGTGGCAGCCATTTTGTCTGAGAAGCTAGCATGAAAGAGGATCCCTCCGCCGCTGCTTCCAAAGACGTTCGAGTCCCTGTCTATTTCTCTGTCACTGGGTTCTCTAGCACTGTTGTGCTGCTGTTCTACCGTCCAGGGTCGTCACCTCTTACTGATGCATTCTTCACTGTACTGCCCACGTATGTGGAAGTCATCGCACTCCGATTACTACAGTTGGCTATGTAGGGTGGTGTGAAAGAAGTTCAACATACACATACGTACATCTCATACGGAGCAGGTGGAGTTCAATTTAACACGTAGCAGTCGTTAAACCCGGCATCGTCAGACACAGCCAATCAATAAGGTTTGTCATTTAAAACAAAACGTGCCAATTAGCTACTACTAGCACACCGGCTGTGTGTTGGAGAGTAAACCCACAACATTTAAAATCTGAGTTGATGACGTTTTACTGGTGATTACAACAACCAACTTCATCAGGAGATTTTCTAGAATTGTGAAGAAGTTTTCCTCTTTCCAGTCTTAAATAGAGTAACGGTAATGGCATGACTGTGAGCCTACCCAAGTGTGAATAGCAGCGGGGTTAATGTAATTGTATACATTTTAATGGATTGTGTTAAGGGGCCGTCCATAAATGACGTCACGCGATTTTTGACGATTTTTGACCCCCACCCCTCGTCACGCGGCGTCACAAAAAGTCAGACCCCCCTCAAATATGACGTCACAAAGCTCTGCCCCAATCCCCAAAAAACATTTTTCCATTTTGAAAATAAAACTTGCTTCAAATTACTTAAAACTATTGTCATTGTAGTGCGTATTTAATGTGGTGCTGCACTCTGATGTTGTAGGAGGAAACGTATTCAAAAGGTGTTGGAAAGCTGAAATTTAGCATAAAATTCACTTGAAAATATCCATCGTATAACTAAAACTTCAGATGTTCAGAATATTATATTGAAATGCTCTTATAATTATCAAATATCAAAACTAATTATAATTATAAAAAAATGCTTGAAACTTTGTAGTAGAACGAAGCAAAATGTAGAGTACAATTATAACAATCACATATTCATTCCACAGAATGAAAAGCCCTGGTAGAATCATTAGAATCAAAATGTTTAATAACAATCATTCAAATTTTACAAAATGTATGCATATCCATTCTCCCATGGGGAAGTAAAATGTTCCTTTATGGAATAAATAGGGAGAGCATGTATCTCTTCATCCTGTGGAATGGATATTCCATTCAGATCAAGCTCTTCTTCGTCTATCCAATCTGCACTCTCTCCATTTTCTTCATTCACGATTACAACCATTAGTTCACGTTGCTGACGTGCAACGACTCTCAGTGGCCTGATGCGTTTGGGCGGAATAATAATTGATTGCTGCTTGTGTGATACAGAGTGGCTGTGCAGCATGACTAACGACGCAAAGTATGTGTGACATTTCTTGCAAATCCTATCGCTAAGCACGAATTGTATTGATGGACAGTACAAGTCATATGGAATCGACCGATAAGGACCCCAGAGATGGGAATTTATGAGATGCTCTGTCTGTTGTCCATTCTGGAATTTTAATACAGGGCCTTTTTGAATTTAATCGGCTTCTGATGGGGCTCCACTCCGCGCTGGCTATGTTCCAATGTTTCATGGAGTTGGTCCTAGTTGGACTGCAGTGAGACTCATGCTTGATATACCTCGACGATGTTATCGTCTTTAGCCGTACGTTCGAAGAACATCTTGATCGGTTACGTGCTGTCCTTCTCAACATGCGTGTGGCAAATCTCAAATTTAAGCCCCAAAAATGTCACCTGCAAAAATCCGTGCGGTATCTCGGTCACATTGTCAGCAAATCGGGCATTGCAACGTGCGTTCGGACTAGGGCACTAGGCCGACCCCCACGTCGGTGGGGGAGTTGCAAAGTTTTATAGGGTTTGCGTCTTATTATCGCCATTTTGTCGACGGGATTGCAACCATCGCGAAACCCCTCCACGCCTTGATGGCTAAGGGTCAGAAGTTTCATTGCGCACAATTTATTATTTTTTGCGCATTAAATACTAAATCTTGCACACGATATACTGAATCACGGAGGGTTAAAAAAAAATTCATTTCCATAAGGGAATTCCGTAGTTAAATCAACGATCCTAAAAGGTTCAATTCAGTCACTCATGGTTCATAGTTGGACAATGGCGAAACGAAGCATGACGCCATTTTCTGGGTACAAAAAAACTAAAATTTAATGGAGGAATAATTAATAATGGAGGACGCATTGGCTATTGTACGCTTGCCAAATAACGTATATTTAGTAGGTACTCCATGATTAATTATCCCATGCTCAAAAATGGCTGTTTTATATCTTTGTACCAAAAAACTTGTCTCTATATTATTATAAATGTTATCGTAACATAATAATAGTATAAAATATAATACTGATATTTAAAATTAATATGTAATAAACAAATGCGTGTGGTTACAAATTATGTCGATTGATATGACAGGAATAATAGTACTTACTTTTTTTTATTATTATTCGAGACTATCAAGCGTTTATAATATAACGACTGCATAAACAATTTATTTGCACTTCCTTTTCCTGACGAAGTATTATTATTATTCTCTATAAAAGTGTGACGTAGTTTGACTTCCGGTTCTTATTTTTAACATTATAATATAACCTATTCTATAAATGAAAGGTTCATAATGAAAAATTTATAAAAATTAGTGTTGTAACAATTCTATTTCATTAAGTAGAACGTGTTTATATGTATTTAAAGTTGCGTATTTTTACGTGATATTACATTTCGTAACCCCCCCCCCCTCGTCACACGTCGTCAAATGTCTGACCCCCCTCCTAGGTGCGTGACATAATTTATGGACGGCCCCTAATCTGAGAATATGCAAGTACATATTACTGGTTGGGATAGTGACCAGTTCCTCAATATATGATAACCTGACTAGACATACAATTAAACGGTGTAATTCTTAATAATGTGCTTCTAAGCAGCACTGAGCCTGTAGCTGTCAGAACGGTTACAAATATATATTTTTTATCTACATTTCAAAAGATTTTCTAATTAATGTTATCAAAATAAATAAAATAGTTGGCAAGCATGTTCTGCAACTACTGTTAGTTGTCTTTGGGAGTACAGTATTCTATATTTCTTGGTGTTATTTTAGTCGTATGCTAATAAAACAATTGCCTTTTTTTTACCAGATAAGGCCCACTGAGCTATCTAGCACTTTTTCAGAAGAGACCTCGCCACAAATGACAGCTCAACGAAGTGGAGTTTTCACGTAGACATAGCAGCCAAATACTCGCAGACTCAAAATATACAGCAGGTGTCAGTGTCGGGATCGAACCCACGATCTCCTGTATACCAGGCGAGGGAGTTAACATTTCCTAGCCACCACCATGGCGCCTTCTCATTATTGTGCTCATCTTTCGTCCCGTCTGACCGATATAGCATTGGCCAAAGGAGCACATTGATACTGTACTTCATTTTCCTGGCAAAGCCAGGGTTTGGCTCTTCCTCGATGCACATGGGAGTGGAGTTTCACAACATCTGTGTGCGATTCACCAACTCTCTCCACCTCCACATTTCTGGATTAGAGAACCACCCACCCGGCTAACGCCTCCTCATACTTTTCTCTCCACAACAAAGTTAAAGTATTGTTCACACAACCAAGTGCGGTCTTATCAGCATCATGAGTTCAATACAAACAAACTCTAGCCCGTTTCGACATCCCCGTGTGTTATCCACAAGTCACAGTAGTTCAATGCAAGCTCCGCTGACGCATTTCAACGCCAACGCCCAGATTGTAAACTTTCCTGGGTCGTGTGCCAACGGCGTTTTTTTGTAATGGTTAAATTAATACAATGAAACTGTGGACCCGTTTTGACGATATGTGGTTTGTTAGCAGAGTTAGGATTGTTTGTGTTCGATAAACAACGCAAACGCTGCATCTGTTTGACACCCAGTAACTTGGCGGCAGACAAAAACGTGTACGGTGTGATGGTTAAGTACGGGCAAACTCTCGACCAATTTTGACATTCAGCATCTGAATGTATAGGAGCCGAGAGTATTGTTTGCGATACAAATTGGCCTAAGTGTGAATGCGCAGCCGGGGTGATGCTGTGGTTGTATGACCGTGTTGGGTTGGCTCTTGGGGGTAGGCATCATCTCGCCAACGCACACCCACTGGTCAGCCTGATGAAATACAGTTCAACAATCTCATGTCCAGAGAGTGCCATAAGGCGAACATTATAAAGACAATGCAAGTATCAGAACATTTATAGCTCGGGCCAGCCAGTTATATCTATGGGATACTCTTTTTGCCAGTATCCAAAATGATGAAAAATAAGAATAGGTTTTACCTGGTCTGGCAATAAAATAGGAGGTGTTAAGATTTCGATTTAAAGCTTTCGTGACTGCAGGGATTCATATTCTTGGTTATTTCGGTAAAGTCACGTAGAAGGGAAATAATAAAATAATAAACATAAAACAATAATTCTCACGACGTTTCGGCCACAACGCAAGCAGCCGTCCTCATGTGAAGAACAGGTCTGTCGGAAAGACATTGCCCATTCAGATGCTGTCTTTCCGACAGACCTTTGTCTTTGGAACTGATTGGCCTACACCAGAGACAGCCTTCTTTATAGTCTTGTATCTGCACCAGTGTTAGACCAGAGAACGCCAAAAGGCGAACAGGACGTACTGGTAAAATGGTCCCCAAAGATATACTGTAACCTCATGTCTCTTCCACATAAACCACGGCTTCCCCCAGAAATATCTGGGGTCCACCAAGCCATATGGAATTGTCCGGACAGGGAATGTTGAGAAACGCTGGGCATGAAGAGGACGCACTATTGGACTTGACCATCACTCCAAGTTAATGCGGACTGCAGCCAAATCGCCAAATGAAACAACTTAACCCCTTCTCCCGCGTCGGAGACGTCTGAAAGTTGCAAGGTGGCGGGTGTCCCGTTTCACCACCGAATCTCGGAATGCGCGAACGGTTCTCAGTGTAATTTTTATGTAGAGAGATGTAGTAGTAGCTGCGCCCCTGTTTTTATAAGGACGTTACCACAGAGAATTGTTGTGACACGACTGCCGCACTCCACGATAGCCGGTGCCAAACTGTGCCACGCCCTCCTGTATGACCCTGTGGGAGCTTTGGTACATCTTCCGCCCTCCATAATAGAGGTTTTTGGGTTAGATCGCGTAAATATATAAATGTGTCGTTAAAACCCGCTATCACCCGACACAGCCAACTAGTAAGGGTTGTCACGTAAACAGTACATGCCAATACGTCACTAGTACAGCACACCGGTGTGTTGTAGAGCCAAGCCACAACATTTACAAACTGAGTACGACGTTTCGCCAATAATTACAACTAGATGCATCAGGCTACAGCCAAATTTGTGGAGAAGTCTTACTGTTTCTTTCCTTATATAGAGGCGTAGATGTGACCATCCTTCTGCGCTCTTGCACAATGTGGGGGGGGGGATTACTGAGTCAACGTACATTATGCATGTGCATTATGCGAGCCCTTTGAACTTGTCCTTCCTGTCTATTGTGTTTGTTAAAATATCCCTACCAACGGTAATCCCTATTGAAGTACGCCGCCCTTTGTAGGTATGCATTTCAATAATGTATTATTTGATCATTCGCTTCCAGGCAGCACTAAGACGGGAGCTATCCGAACGGTTAAAGTTATTTTGATTTCTTTCAATTTCGATAGATTATCTAATTAGTCTTGGGCAGTAGTAGCTTGTTTTGCACAAAACTTCAACATTATCAAAATCAATTGATTGTCCTTGTTGGCACGCGTGTTCTGCTACTGCTGACAGTTGCATTTGGGATTATTAAAATATTTCTCTGATGTTATTTTCGTCTCGTGCTGATCATTCGTCCTGTTTTGCCCAACATAAGATTCAGCACACGTGCAGTTAATCCTGTACACACCTTCTGTTGATAGCTTCGGTACATCTTTTGTACCAGATATTAAATTCTGTATTTTATGTACCATGCCAAATCTGACTCAGATGTTTTGTTTTTCCAAACAACTGGCTAATTTATCAGTTACTCCCGCAATGTACGGTATTATGATCGTTGCAATTATTTGGGAAGTTTCAGTGCTCTTGTTATTTGATTTGGTTATGGTATTCAATGCCCTGTTGATTTGTGCATCATTGTAACCGTTCATTTGCAGCGCTTCTTTAACATGTTGAATTTCACTTATCAGACTGTCACCATCTGACACTTTCTTAACTCGACGAATGAGCGTCTTGATAAGAGCAAATTTATGTACGGGGTGATGGTGTGACTCTGCATTCAGATAAGCGTCAGTATGCGTTTTCTTTCGGTAGACCCTGTGTTCTGTACCATTTCTACCCCGTCCAAGAAGAATATCCAGAAATGGCAGAGTTCTGTCAGCTTCCACTTTCATGGTGAACTGGATGGATGAGTTTTGCAAGTTGAGATGATTTATAAATGCGTTCAGTGTATCTTTGTCATGTGGCCAGACCACCAATGTGTCAATCACATATCGAAAGCAAGCAGATGGTTTTAGTGTGCTTGAAGCTATTGCTTTTGTTTCAAAATCTTCCATGTACAAATTCGCTATCACAGGAGACAAAGGAGAGCCCATTGTGGCCCCTTCCTTTTGTTTATAAAAGTCACCTTGCCACAAGAACTAAGTGTTCTTTAGACAGTGTTCAGCTAGTCTTGGGAAATATTTGACTAAACCTTTGTTCGTTACCAGAGTGTCGAAGCAAATAATTAAATAATACATTATTGAAATGCATGCCTACAAAGGGCAGCGTACTTCAATAGGAATGACCGTTGGTAGGGATATTTTAATAAACACAATAGACTGGAATGACAAGTTCAAAGGGCTCGCATTATGCACGTTGCCTCAGTAATCCCCCCCCTCCCCACATTGTGCAAGAGCGCAGAAGGATGGTCACATCTACGCCTCTATATAAAGAACGAAACAGTAAGACTTCTCCACAAATCTGGCTGTCGCCTGATGAGGCTAGGAGTTATTGTTGTGAAAGCTGACCTTTACCTCACTTCATAGTTACTTTATGACCACTTATCTGCTCATAGACCATTTACCACCCTTGTCTTTTTTTATCATTTCCTTCTGCTCAATCGCCAAGTTGTAAAGACGTAAAATTTACATCACAATTTGCATATCATTAGGCGCATGTATCGGTGAAACATCCGTACGTGTGTATTAATGATGAACTTCTTTTTCGCACCACAGGTACGTAGCCGACCGTGCTAATCGAGCATAGTTGTCCACTCCTCGCCCCCCCACCCAATTGAGAAACTCTCGCAAACAAGAATGTTAGAGAACAGCCCGTTGAGCGAGATATCACAAAACGACTTCTGAGATCCCTTCAAGTGACTTTTCAACCACACTCTATGGGGGTGGATGTATAGGGTGACCAAAAAGTCAGGGCACAAAGGGGTTATTCTATGTTAACAAATGTTCAAACTTACTTCCATTAATATCAATGGATGCATGAATTCTCTTTTGAAATAAATGTTAGGGCTCTTCTTTTTTTTCAATAATACACGGTGTCATCTTTGAACATTTGTCAATTATGGTTGAAACAGGAAGACGAAAAATAGATATTAATAATAACAGATCAAATATTAACCTAAATAAAAATTACGTTTTAATGCAAGTGTTAAAATAAATGGAATAGCCCGATGTGTCCTGACGTTGGGCAGCCCGATTATTTCTCACATGCCCTGCCATGTTCATGGCATAGCCTATAACATTCAAACAAATATTTCTGATATTTTTCCTTGGCAGCATCAACTCACTGCTGTGACGATGTGTGATGAGGGGGTTGAAAAATATGACGTCACATCAAAATGCGCAACTTTAAATAAATATAGACAACACGTTCTGCTTAATTAAATAGACGTTTAAATTAATGTTTTCTCCTACCACATCAGAGTGCAGAGCCACATTAAATACGCACTGCAATAACTATAGTTTAAAGCGATTTGAAGCATGCTTTATTTTCAAAATCGAAATATGGTTTTGGGAGGGGGGGGGCAGAGCTTTGTGATGTCATCTTTGAGGGGGATCTGACTTTTTGTGACGCCGTGTGACGAGGGGGGGGGGTCAAAAATCGTCCAAAATCGCGTGACGTCATTTATGGACGGCCCCGAAGGACAACAAACTAAACACACAAAAACATTTTTAAAGAAATGAGTTTGTTAATCTAGATGATGTAAAAGTGTGGGGGAACCATCTCCTGGATTCCTCAAGACGGCAACCACGTGCGCTGTAACAGGATACAATGAATCCGTGACAGAATTAATGATAAATTACGTTCATGTAGAAGGAGGCCAATCAGCATCAAGGGGCGGTCTAATGCGGGCTTTTTCGATCCACGTGTCGTCTCTGTCGATCCATAAATCATGTGCTTGATGCACGTCGGTTCCCATTTAATTGACCATTTAATCGTTACACATTCGTCGATTCCCGTTCCAGTGTTCCTAATATAGTGGTACCTCGGTATACGTCGTTAATTCGTTCCAGAAGGTAGAACTTATACCGAAAATGACGTATACCAAAGAATTTTTCCAATAAGAAATAAAGGGAAAGGAAATAATCCGTTACAGAGTATAAGAAATTATATTTTATATGGCATATTATACATTAATGGGGTTGTATAATTATAATTTAGACACTACTTATTACTAAAATGCATATATAAATTAAAATAAATGCATAACTTAAAATAAATTGAAATAAAAATAAAATTTAACGTCACTTTACCTTGCTGAGAGGAGTTGTTAGCCTACGAGGATGGTGGTGAGGAAGGGGAGGAGTCGTGAACGGGGTATACGCGGGTACGCGGTGACTCATCTCGACCCATACAAGTTCTAGCAAGCGCATCGTATCCCAAGCAAGACGTCGTATCCCAAGACATTTTTTTCTCGTCAAAAGGCGACGTATACCAAATTCGACGTATTCCAAAGCGGTCGTATACCGAGGTATGACCGTATAGGCAAAGCCACGCTCCGTTACTCCATATATGGGCCTAAAGCGTTCACATAATTTATAATTCCTTCTGTCGCGGATCCGTATTATCCTGTTAACAGCGCGTGTGTGTATGGGTGTGTGCGCTCCGTGGCCGACGGCCATGGCATGGCGTGCTCGTTCCAGGGTGCGCCCCAACCAATTAAGCTCCTCTAAAGTCCCATCATTTGCATGATGGACTTGTGGACCTGGGCGCTTGAGTGTGCGGATGCAGGCATGAAGAGCCTGGGTTCAAATCAGGACGACCGAGGGGAGAACTTGATGGCTCTGTTTAATAGCCTGCAATGGATTGGTCTTTTGCGAGTGATAATTGCCCCTTTTGTGACTGTGTGAAAATGTGAAACATCTTGACCTTGCATTTTTGGCTTCATCCTAACCCGCCATCTCCCCGACTGCCTGGCCTACTCCCACCTGTACAACCACCCTATATCCAAATACAACAAAGACAAATATCCCACGTATAGCCTTAACGGACTGTTGGGGCAAGTGCTGTTAGCGAGCACCTATGAAGGCCGGCACGGCACATAAGGGGGTGGGTGGCCAACACCGCGTCCGGCCACCTTTGTCTCCCTAGTAACGATGTTTACACACCGCACCAGGTACTCATTTGAGGCTGAGTCGACCTAGGGGAGACGCTATAGCCACAACAGCACACACACACACCAACCCCGTCGATCTAACTTCGCTCTTCCTAATAACTCCACCCAACCAACCCAACCCATAATGACGAAGAAATCGAGTATATTTATTTAAACAATTCAGGGAAAGACGTGTTGCTCTTCTAAACTAGGTGAATTATTTAATTCTTCAACACCCCTCCCTTGACACCCCCCCCCCCCACACACATAATCACATTTTATTTGTTTCCTCAAAAAATTCTAAGCTATCGCTCATTCACATTTATTGATTTATTGTAAGTGCAAAGACATGGTGCTGTAAACGTTGAACGATTGACCTTGCCACCCACACGCCGCTGCAACGATGATGTCGATGAGAGTGCTGAGCCTCTTGGTATAAATATGGGGCACGGGATTGAGTTGAGGAGAGGGAGGCGAGGGTGGCACGTGGTCGACCCAACTCTCAATATGTATAAGGTTGGTATCGCACGCATCGTTATACAGGGTGGTCCAAATTTAAGGACGCATAGGGTTATTGTTATTATACATGGTAGCCCAAAAGTCAGGACAAATAGGCGTATTTCACTTAAACACTGGTATTGAAACATTCGATTTGTTTACTCTTTAAGTGAATATTTTATCTATTATAATTTTCTCTACTTCTTTCTGTGTGTGGGGGGGTGGGGGTGTAATTTAAAGTCTATCGGTTACAAAACTCGACGACGCATCCTGAATTGGGAATAAACATAATCGACGATGTTCCAAGATTACACGTGTAAGCTTTAAAAGTCCGAACGTTCACGTCAAAGAGAAAGCATGCATGCGTGCATTCATTATCGTTATGTAAGTCAGGTTAAGATGTGTGAAAGTCAATGCAATAACCCTGCAATAGGTGTTATTATTGTTTCTATCTACGTGGCTTTACCGAAAGACCCAAAGAATATGACTTCCTGCAGTCATAACCCTGTGTCCTGACGTTTTGGCTATTTTTCGATTTAAAGCTTTCGTGACTGCAGGGATTCATGTTCTTGGTTCTTTCGGTAAAGTCACGTAGAAAGGAAATAATAAAATAATAAAAATAAAACATAATAAAATACAATTCAGTTTAACACGTAGGCTTTCGCGACCAATATTGTTCATAATCAACGATTTTTGGGTTTAGATCGCGTTATTTATAAATGTGTCGTAACCCTCCACCACCCGACACGGCCAATCAGTAAAAAAAGTGTCACGTTGACAAAAGACAAATAGTTCACTGCTTTAGCCCACCGGTGTGTTGAAGCGTGAAACCACAACATTTACAATTTGAGTACGACGTTTCGCTGGTAATTGCATCCAGCATCATCGGGCAATTCGCCAGAATGGTGAGGCTCTGCTGTGTCTCCCGTTCTTATATAGAGCAGCAGCAGGGTGACGTCATCATTAACTCATTAACTCATCAGGTGCAAAGATTTGAGGGGGGGGTTATTGTAATTATATACTTGATTAGTAATAAGGCTATTGTTACGATGCGAGTTGTAGATTAGTAATCATTTGGAATGTGTTCTATTGTGATTATGCTACATTAATAATCAGTTAGTGCTTGTTTCCCTTATAAGGAATTGTAATGCATCTTATTTAATAATACGCTTCCAGGCCGCACTAAGCCTGTAGCTGTCTGATTCGAAGGTAATACCAAACGCAGTTAAAATAACACATCACATAAATTCTTCTAAAGCTAACAAAATACTACACAAAGCTAGCGAATTATTATTAATAGAGAGAATACAACACAACAAGAGTGAATTATCCAGCATTTCTGAATCGCTAAAGCATTTACATTTAAATATAAGCAATAGTGTGTCCATGCATGATTGGAATATAATCGATACTATAACACAACAATCGGCTGATAATGTGTTTAATCTAACAAATGCTAACCAAATTAACACATTTTCTAGACTTTACAATAAACAAATCCCTATTAAAACGAACAATTTAAAAACAAAACCGTAATGAACTTGACTAACACTAATTTAACCACTGACATGATTTTTGTCCTTTCTAAAGGCCTTAACTTTGCCGTTACCCCACGCACAATTCCAGTGGATGAGATAATTGCTGAGGTAGAATCAGCAGTAAGACTCCTTCCACATAATGAGGCAGAGATGACTAGACACGAGGTTGCCAAAATAATTGAGAATAGTAAAATACCGAAAGTAAATATTAGCTCGAACGAGGCAAAAGCCTTAAGAGAGCTTCGTCTAAATAAAGATATTCAAATCCTAGCAGCTGATAAGGGCCGCACTACTGTAGTGATGTCACGAGCCGATTATGATAATGAAATTAAAGATTTATTAGAGGAAAGTACCTACATTAAAATTAAACGAGATCCAACTAATACTCTGGAACGTAAGACTACTGCAATCATTGCAAATTCATTAATCCCAAAAAATGAGCAATTCCTAATTAAGCCAAGGGCTTCAAAACCACCTAGACTGTATGGGCTACCAAATATCCATAAAATCGGCATCCCTTTACGACCCATAGTCAGTACAATTGGCTCTGCCACATATAAATTAGCAAAATATGTAACTAAACAAATACAGCCCTACATCGGTAGGACATCATCATTCATAAGAAATTCAGAACATCTTGTGAATATGATCAAAGATATTAAACTTAACCCTAATGATATTTTGGTGAGTTTTGATGTGATTTCGCTATTCACTAAGGTTCCAGTGAGCGAGTCGCTTAAATTACTTGATACACTGGTAAAGAATACAGATTTACCAAAAGATATTCCGAAACTCGCTGACCATTGTTTAAATAACACTTACTTCTTATGGAGAGGTGAATTCTTTAAACAAAGGGAGGGAGCAGCAATGGGCTCTCCTTTATCTCCTGCTATAGCAAATTTGTACATGGAAAACTTTGAAACCAGAGCACTTGCCTCGAGCACATTAAAACCATCCTTTTGGTTTAGATATGTGGATGACACTTTGGTTGTCTGGCCACATGGTAAAGATACACTTAACGATTTTCTAAATCATCTCAATGCACAAAACCCGGCCATTCAGTTCACCATGGAAATGGAGGTGAATAACACACTCCCGTTCCTGGATATTTTACTTGGGCATGGCCTAAATGGTAAAATAATACACAGCGTTTACAGAAAGCAAACGCACACTGATGCCTATCTGAATGCGAAATCGCATCATCACCCAGCTCAGAAATCCTCTCTAATCAAGACGCTCATACATCGGGCTAAAACAGTGTCAGATGATGAAAGTCTAGTGAGAGAGATTAAACATGTTAAAGAAGCACTAAGACAGAATGGCTACAATAATGCTCAAATTAACAGAGCACTAAATGCCAAATCACGATCGCAAAGCAACACTGCTGAAAGCGATCAGATTATTAAAACAATAAAAATACCATTTATCTCAGGAGTAACTGACAAATTAGCCCGTGTTTTGCAAAAGCAAAACATTACAGTAAGATTTGGTACAGTACACAAAATTCAACAACTAGTAACGTGCACTAAAGACGAATTACCTAAATTATCAACAGAAGGTGTATATCGGATTAATTGTGTATGTGGCAGATGCTATATTGGACAGACAGGGCGTAACGTTAGTGTAAGACTAAAAGAACACCAGAGAAATATTAAACTATCGCAAACACAACTGTCGGCAGTGGCAGAACATGCTTGCCAACAGGGACACTCAATTGATTTTGACAACGTTGAAGTGTTGTGTAAAACTAGTTACTACTGGCAAAGACTAATTAGAGAATCCATTGAGATTGAGAGAAACAGAAATAACTTTAATCGCTCAGACAGCTACAGGCTTAGTGCGGCCTGGAAGCGTATTATTAAATAAGATGCATTACAATTCCTTATAAGGGAAACAAGCACTAACTGATTATTAATGTAGCATAATCACAATAGAACACATTCCAAATGATTACTAATCTACAACTCGCATCGTAACAATAGCCGTATTACTAATCAAGTATATAATTACAATAACCCCCCCCCCTCAAATCTTTGCACCTGATGAGTTAATGAGTTAATGATGACGTCACCCTGCTGCTGCTCTATATAAGAACGGGAGACACAGCAGAGCCTCACCATTCTGGCGAATTGCCCGATGATGCTGGATGCAATTACCAGCGAAACGTCGTACTCAAATTGTAAATGTTGTGGTTTCACGCTTCAACACACCGGTGGGCTAAAGCAGTGAACTATTTGTCTTTTGTCAACGTGACACTTTTTTACTGATTGGCCGTGTCGGGTGGTGGAGGGTTACGACACATTTATAAATAACGCGATCTAAACCCAAAAATCGTTGATTATGAAAAATACAATTCTCACGACGTTTCGGCCACAACGCAAGCAGCCGTCCTCAGGTCACCTGAGGACGGCTGAGAAGTATTTTATAATGTTTTATTTTTATTATTTTATTATTTCCTTTCTACGTGACTTTACCGAAAGAACCAAGAAGGTTTTGGCTATTCTTTATATACACATATTAAGTTATATGCACCGCCAGTTATACACGCACACCCATGCATACACGCTATGGTGGCGAGATGTTAAGTACTTCGCCTGGTATGCAGGAGGTCGTGGGTTCGATTCCGACCCTGACGCCTGCTGCATATTTGGAGTTTGCGTATCTCTCTCTCATCACCATCAAGGTGGCTGGAAATGTTAACTACCTCGCCTGGTATACAGGAGGTCGTGAATTTCATCCCGACCTTTACGCCTGCTGTATATCTGGAGTTTGCATGTTTTCCTCATTTGGAATCAACGTGCCTTCAAAGTATTTGGCTGCTATACATTTCCACATGATGATAAGCCACTTCGTTGAGCTATCGCCTGTGGCCAGGTCGCTTCCGAAAAAGAGCTATACAGTTCAGTTGGGCCTTATCTGGTAAAATAAAAAAAAACATCGACACATACGTACCCATATATACACATACTCAGATACCAATACATACACACATGCAAATATAATATACATAAACATATATATGTACACGTATGTATGCCCGTTATGCACATGCATACAACATATATATACATACACATATACAAACGTAAATCAACGCGTTACTTTTATGAGCACCAAGTCTGCCACAACTGAAAGTGTTTCCTCATTCGAATACCTTAGCATCTGGCTCGGTTCTCATCTCAACTTCACATCTCATATTGCTGATTGTCCACCCCGTGTTGATTGTCCACCCCACGTTGACTGTCCAGCCCGTGAATTGTCCACCTTGTGGTGGTTGTCCTCCCGTGTTGATTGTCCACTCCATGTTGATAGACCACCAACGTGTTGATAGTCCACCAACGTGTTGATTGTCCACCCCATGTCCACTGTCCACCCCGTGATTGTTCACCTTGTGGTAGTTGTCTACCCGCGTTGATTGTCCACCCCACGTTCACTGTCCAGCCCGTGAATTGTCCACCTTGTGGTTGTCCACTCCGTGTTGATTGTCCACACCGCCCCCCCTGCAGGAGTCCACCATGAGGCTGTGTCTGGCTCTGGCTGTACTTGTCCTGACCCTGGGCATGACGAGTGGCTCCCATTTCCGTGGGGGAACCATCTCCTGGATTCCTCAAGACGACAACCAGGTGCGTGTGTGTGTGTGTTTGTGTGTGTGTGGGTGTGTGGATGTGTGTGTGTGTTTGTGTGTGTGTTTGTGTGTGTGTGGGTGTGTGTGTGGGTGTGTGTGTGTGGGTGTGCGTGTGGGTGTATGTGTGCGTGGGTGTGTATGTGTGTGGGTGTGTGTGTGTGTGGGTGTGCGTGTGTGTGCGTGTGGGTGTTTGTGTGGGTGTGTGTGTGCGTGTGGGTGTGTGTGTGCGTGGGTGTGTATGAGTGTGCGTGTGTGGGTGTGCGTGTGTGTGCGTGTGGGTGTTTGTGTGCCTGTGGGTGTGTGCGTGTGTAGCAGTTAGCGCGCTGCGCTACGAACCTGACAACCCGGGTTCGATTCCCGGCCAACACCGGTGACGATTATCTGAACCGGTCCTGGGCCTCCCCTCGGTCGACTCAGCCTCAAATGAGTACAAAGGCGGTCGGGCGTGATGCTGGCCACCCACCCCCTCGTGTGCCGTGCCGGCCTTTATAGGTTCTCGCTAACAGCACTTGCCCGAACAGTATCTAAGGTTATACGGGGAATCAATCTGCTAGATCAATACATGGTCAATCTACTGCTGGATGAAGGCATCCATATTTCACCGCTCTCTCCCATGATCAATAGTGGAGTGGCAGCGCAGTGATTAGTGCCCCCTGCTATGAGCCTGATGACCCAAGTTCGATTCACTGCCACGCCTAACATCAGTGGCGGGTTATGATATCTGAACTGGTTCTGCTTTTATCAATCCGCACTGAGCAACGTGGTGAAGTGCAGACAGTCCCCAACTTACGAACGCCCGACTTACTAACATCCACACTTACGAACGAGCTTCCGCAAGATTTGTATTATTTTTTTACGCTTTTATTTAACTCACTCTGTCTGTTGTTGTTGTCGAATCCTCAAATCTTGTAACTCAAATTTAACCCACTTCCCAATGTGGTATCGACTGAAAACTTGGTATACTTATGTCATACTGATGACAATACTATATTCTATCTTTTTTTGTACATTTTTTAAAATATGTTATGTTTCGACTTGGGTCTAATTGTCCACGCTCAACTTACGTTGGCTGTAAATCACCACGGCACCTTACATTATGGCAAGCTTCGGGCCACTTCCTGGAGTCGTGGAGTTCTTCCGTTACTAGTAGGGTACATTTCATTAAAGCGATGTTTGAAAAAAAGTTTTTTATATTACTTATTATTTTAAAACCATCCGACTCGCGAAACGCGGAACAATTCGGCTCGGCAAATATACACACATTCCTTCTTACTTACGCGTTTAACAACGCCTCCTATCTTCTTGGTTCTTTCGGTAAAGTCACGTAGAAGGGAAATAATAAAATAATATAAATAAAACATAATCAAATTATTCTCACGACGTTTCGGCCACAACGCAAGCAGCCGTCCTCACGTGAAGAACAGGTCTGTCGGAAAGACAGCGTCTGAATGGGCACCACCATGTTTGGCAGCGTATATTTAAGCTGGGTTGGAGGGGGAAGGGGCGCCTTGACAAAGGAATTTGCATATCAATAGAATTTTGCATATTTATGGGAAATGCAGATATGGGATTATGCAAACAAATAAACTGATAATATATGCATTGTCAGAGTGTGTTTTTTGTTTGCATTTTGACCACAACTATTGTGGCTAATGCAGACACACACGATTCCTTGTAAAAGGGTTTCAGTTTTGTTGCTAAAAAAAGGGGAAAAACCCTATTATTATATTTTGGTACTGGCAAAGGCGGTCTAATTACGTAGACACATTCACACTTCACGCGACGTAAGGGGCCGTCCATAAATGACGTCACGCACCTGGGGGGGGGGGGTCAGACATTTGTGACGATGTGTGACGATGGGGAGGGGGGGTGAGAAATGTGACGTCACGTAAAAATGCGCAACTTTAAATAAATATAGACAACACGTTCTACTTAATTAAATAGACTTTTTAATGAATGTTCTCTCCTACAACATCAGAGTGCAGGGCCATATTAAATACGCACTATGACAATAGTTTAAAGCGATTTGAAGCATGCTTTTTTTTGGGGGGGGGGGGGCAGAGCCTTGTGACGTCATATTTGAGGGGGGTCTGACTTTTTGTGACGCTGTGTGACAAAGGGGGGGGGGGGTCAAAAATCGTCCAAAATCGCGTGACGTCATTTATGGATGGCCCCTAAAGAGGAAGCGGTGGGTTCGAAAAAGGAAGGGTGGATCCTAAAGAGGAGAGGTTGCATCCGAAAGAGGAAGGGGTGAGTCCGACATAGATTGAACTTCCCTGCTGATTTAAATTAATGAATGCGTTGAATCAAATACAGGAAGCAGCAATACCTTTAGTACAACGGATACAGCCACGGATCAACTAATTCTATTGGTTTACTCAAACATGTTTATTATCATACTGTGCAGGGCAAAAGATAAAGATTAAATTCAGAGGAGACAGATTAACAGTAATAATAACAATATTCACAACTCCCCGCTGCCATGGTGCAATGGTGAGCACACTGGACTTGTATACCAGTGACCATCGGTTTGATCTCCAGGCGTGGATATTGAAACAATAGACCAGGCTTTTAAATTCCCCTCCCCCACCTCTGTACACTCAGTTGTATATATGGTTACACCACAGTTGATGGGTAGCTTGTGTATAGTCTGGTAAAATGTGGGTACTCCCAACTCTTGAAAGATGTATGGATAGCTTGGGGAAATGTAGGGCAAATATTTACAGTCCAAATGGGCTCTCTAGAGCTCCCTCCAGTGGAGACCCTTTCGCCAGCAGCGGCTTGACCAAGCAATTGCAGGGCTGCACCTTTACCTTTCTCACTTCATAATTCACTGCAAAGATAGCCACTTCTGTTTTGTGGTAACACCCCATACCACAGACTCACGTGAAGCCACTCGTGTGTTTGCACACACTAACGCCAGGGTGAAAGTCACACTTTCGACATTAACTCTTTACATGAAAACCACAACCGCTCCAGACTTGCTGGCGATAGCACGGGTTTGTGGTTTCAAGGGCATGACCTTATGCAATAATTACAGCACAGCCTACTACAAATTGTGCGATACCTGAACCTCATCGTGCCTAAAGAGGAACATGTTCAATCACTGCTCATTACCTGCTACATGGCTTAATGTATCATGGAATACAGGCAGACCTCGCTTAGTGTGACCCCAGAGAACGCCGATTCATGAGAGCGAGTGAGAACACGCAGAAAGCGCTCCCCGAGGAAACGTACCCCGCCCCCATCATTCAGTCATCCAATGAGAGCGACGCAAGGTTCTCAGCCACCCCTGTGACGTTATACCTTGTGCAACGTAAAACACATTGAGTCTGAGTACGGTGCTTCGTTTCTTTCATACCTGTCAACCTATATGGTTTATCCGTATTCTTGCACAAGGAAATATAGTTTTCAGGTACATACGCCGTACGGCCGTTTCAATACGGGGAAAAAATTGTCTTTGTGTTTCTCCCTTGTGATGGGACTTTATAGGATGAACCTTGAGATTTATAAGAGGCACGATGTGACCAATAAGGTCTGAATTGGTTTGTAAAAAGGTCGGCACTGATAAGGGGTTGACAGGTATTTAGTTTACACACAAAAAGCTTAAGTGACGCCATTGCTCTTGGTCCATGCAGGAAGTGATGCCCCCTCACGCCCCAGTGCTTGTCCTTATACGCCATGCACATGAATATGCATGAGCACACCTCACATGAATATGCATCACTTGTCGCATTACACCTCTATATATAAAAGTGAAAGTTGTGGATATGTGTGTCTCTTCAAAATGTTTAGCATACTTCCCAAAATGCTATATGGGTAGCTCCCACACTGTACACAATGGAAAATATACAAATAGACTTTTGTATTTGGGGGGGGGGGGGGATGACCATGAAGTGTGTGGCGTCAACCCGCATACAGGACTAGCGAGAATTGATATCTGGTGAGCGTGTGTGGTATCGATTAAACGGGAATAGGCCGATTCTAAAGAAATCTACATCCTTCGATATGTAGTTATAATAAATTACGAAATAACGTTGTCGCGAACGCACCCCCATATTCACAATGGTATAATGACCCCCTATTAGCGCCTATTCAATTAGCACTCACTTCTCCAGGAATGCATCTTGAATGTTAATCGAAGTCTGCTTGTATAGTTCCGGGCTCAGCCTTAAGACCAGTTGCAGATAAAATTAAGCCCTGTCCTATGTATATAAATCTGTAAATAATGAATAAACCCCATCCAAATTAGAAAAATAAGTGCACGATGAAAATCTAACAAAGTATTTCTTTTTTGTAAACGATTGTGTCTGCATAATAGCGTTTTTTTTGGTGAGATCGCGTAAATATAAATGTATTTGAACCCGCCACCACCTGACACAGGCAATTAGTAAGGTTTGTGATGTAAACAGAACATGCCAATTCGTTACTAGTACAGCACATGGTGTGTTGTGAGAGTAAATCCACATTTACAATCTGAGTACAACGTTTCGCCAGTAATTACAACTAGCTTCATCAGGCGACAGCCAGATTTGTGGAGGAATCCTCTTATTTCGTTCTTAAATAGAGGGATAGATGTGATGTCGTCACTTCTCCAACGTAGTGGGGTTCATTGCGTGTGCACGCGATCCAATACACCATATGGGTGGAGGTGCACGCAAACCTATGGCCTAACCCAAATGGTGCTCTTGGTGTTTTATCCGTGTATCGGTTGATGTGAAGACACACGTGTCGCATCTTCTCCGATGACATGGGAAGTGCCTGATATGCTATTATTGCTCGTGTTTCGCATGCAGATTTGTACGAGCAGATTGCAGAGGTTTGCGTTTCTGCAGAATGCCCCATAGATGTGGTTCCTTAACAATACTGCCAGGACCTGTCGCTCCTTACGATATTACAGTTGTTCAGGATGACCTTTCTGATGGCCAGGTTGAAGGGTGGTACGTCAGGACAACCAACACCCTGCCCTATGTCTTGCGGTTGCCCAGATGCATGGTTGCTTCATGATCCACTCACGAGGCCCGTTGGTCTCATCCACTACCTCTTTGCAGTATTTGCGCATAGTGAAAAAACTCATCGGCTCTGTCATTGAAATATCCAAAATGTGCTACACAAGAGATGGAGAAACCGTGGACGTCGAGCCTCCCAGAAATGTGGCACACTTAAAGGTTACCGAATGAGGACCCCCCCTTCCTCCCCACTTTTGACTCTTTGCAGATGAAATTCAGCTACATGGTGGCTTGGCGCCGCACGTCAGTGGTATCCGCTCAAGGGAGCTACTGCACCGATGAAGACATTGTGAATGGGACGCTCTATTCGGCGGGAGACCAATGGACATGCATCCAAGGCTGCAGCGGTACCAAATCCATGGCCATCACGTGCATCGAGCAGAACACCTACTCGGACTGGATGGTGGGCACTGCTAATTTCGACTTGGCGATCCCCACCACCCAGCAGAGCGTCATCAGGTGAGGAGCAAGTAGCAGCAGTAGCTGCCAGTCCCATAGCGGGGGAGGGAGGGGGCGGGATAGGGGGGTCCTAGGAGGGGTGTCGGAAGAATTGGTGGCAAAATATTTTCGATCAAGTCGGGCAGTACTGACTGGTTGCTTAAGAGAAGGATGGCGCCTTGACAAATTTATCTACGGCCCTGATAGTCGAAACTCATGCCAATGATGCGATGTTAACAATGATAGCAATACTCTTTGGTTCTTTCGGTAAAGTCATGTAGGTATAAAAAAATATTAGATCACGACGTTTGGATCGCAGCACAAGCAATCACCATCAGGTGGGACAACCACAGCAAGAAAAAAACTGCTGAAGTAGGCGAGAGATCTGCCATGGCACGAGGTTATAGAGGCCTCGGCAGTAGGGAGGGAGAGAAAAGGGGGGGGGGAGGAGGCGGGGCAGAAAGTAGACCCCGCAGCAGCACCCTGATGACGATTGCTTGTGTTGCGATCGAAACATTGTGATCGATTATTTTTCTACCTACGTGATTTTACTGAAAGAACCAAAGAGTATGGATTCCTGCAGTCACGAAAGCTTCAAATCAAGAATGATAGCAATATTGAAGAAATCGACTATTTAGGGTAATGACTACAATATTATATTCCTGCCACTGATGGTTGTGGCACACGTGTCCGTCTACAGCTTCACGAGCTGTTGCTGGGTGCCCGTGAACATCGCCATTTCTCAAGGCACCCACGTCTCTGGAGGCAGCTCGTGGTCCATGATCGCCGTAATCAACCCGGGTACCCGGAGTGACACCAGCAGCCCCAACATCTCCCCCATGACCACCTCGAAGCCGCTCATCAAGTAAGCAGCAAGGCCAAGCGATTTAGAAGACTGCCACAGGCTTTATATTATAAACTAATACTATGAAATAAACTATTTTTTTATTTTACCAGGTAAGGCCCACTGAGCTTTGTAGCTCTGATAGCCCAACTTAGTGGTTTATCATAATGTGGAAATTCATAGCATATACTCTAAACGCATATTTCTAAATGTGGAGGGGAAAACCGGGAGGACACGGAGAAAAATCCACGCGACCACAGAGAGAAATACAAACTCCGAATATACAGCAGACATGAGGGTCTGGATTGCACCCACAACCTCCTGCATATCAGTCAAGGCAGTTAACATCTCCTAGCCACCGCTGTGTCCCATATTATATTGAGTGCACTGCTGTGGAAGAATTATAAAGGGACATGGCCAAGCGGTAATGCTTTTGTTGCAGAGCTTAACGGTTCAAGCCCAGCAGCTGCCCCGGTTAATACTGTTGGCGAACCATAAATATGCCACGTATGAAAGCTTTGTAGTGGATGTTTAAGGTCCCCTGTGACCTTATTTGTCACGGTCCAAAACTTTTTTTGAAAGCAAACAAGCTAATTGGGGATAAATGTATACAGCAATAGCTCCACCTTGCGGTAGATCAATGCCGACTTAAAGGCTGATGTGCTGCACAGAGACAGCTTCTACTGGGAGCTCTCCTCTGAGTAGGATAGAGCAGGAAACATTTCCCCCCTACTGCCAGACAAATATCCATTTATAGGCCGGTGCTGCGTACACCTTGTGCCGCACTGGGACAGCTGCCACGTGGGGGGGGGGGGTGAGGTTCCCTTGACTATAATGCAGGGCATTGGAATGGACCAGATGTGCTATAAGGCGATTTAAGCTGAAGCGTGCATGGGACCTGTAAATATCGGAGGGTGTACCCACCTCCCATACTCAATAGCTGAATTCATTCGGCCCAATCTCAGCACTGGAGAATCTAAGCTATAAGCTCAGAGACAAGAAATTAGAATACACACGTACATGGCGCCCATTCTTAAACCTTAGAACAGCATTAAATATCAGAGCCCAGAACGGCAATGACCTGGTCAACCGCCCCTCCACCCGCTCCCCCCCAAAAGAAAATCCCTTCCTCCCCTCCCCCGACCTGGTGTGCCTACCCGGTGTGCCTGCCTGATACCGTCAATGCTCCTTGTAATTCGTCCAAAACGTCAAGATGTTGCAATGTATGATGTGATGATGTCGAAAATAAAAGAAAAATATATCGGTGGTTGTCACAAAATGTCCGCAAGGCTCAAAGTGGGGTGCACCAAGGTGTGGAACATCCCAGTGTTGGACGCTGATGGCGACGTGGTGAAGTGTCGCTACGCCACCATGAACACCTTCGACGAGTGTGGAAGTATCTGCGGAGTCGCTCCCTTCGGGACCTTTGATGGGGTGCGTTCTCTCACATCCATTACTCCCCATTTGCACTGGCACATCCGAGCCGTGCCAGCGTGGGTCCCCCGTACGGCCAGAACCAAATTGTGATACGCTGGCCTCACAAGATGTCTGAATCTGGCTCAGAGTCAAGCAGGCCCAGGTGGCGGGGCTAATGATGCATTCGTTTACGTGACTTCAGTCAGTACACTGAGGACACAGTGTCACCAATGTGTCATCTGTGTCTTGATTAGTTCATTGTGTGTAAAGTCAGTGGCACGGTTCATCTGTACTGAAAATGAGGTACACATGACAGTAGGTGGCCGAGTGGCTTTGAGATCAGAGCGCTGATGTCTCAACGCCGCGTTGTTGGGTTTCAGTCACGCATGATTTTGACCAAGTTCTAAAGTGTAGTGGAGTCAATGGTCTCAGCCTGGTGACCAGTGACTTACACAGAGATCCACAAGAGTGTTTGCAATTCATGGATTCCAGAGACTCATAGACTCACGTTAATACCCACAGACCTAATATGATCCAACGGGCTTCTCAAGTGCTTCTACCATTTTCCTCTCTTCCCAATCCCCCTTCTACTCTGGTCTTCTCGCACCGTTTCTCCTCTGAGGTTGAACTCATTTGGTCGACCCTTCCACCTCCCTCCCACTCCTTGCACTTCTCTATCTGCCGCCCTTTCCTCTCCTCTCTGCGTCACTGTGGGCCGGTCTCCAAGATGGAAGTGCCGCAATGTTCTCTGTGCGAGCGATCCAAATGGATTGTTCGTCTCATGACCTGACAGCTTGAGCAAAATTGGGATACAATTTTTGGGGAAAATGACAGAAAGAAAACCTGGGTTTTAATGCGGGTTTCAGCCATCCATATCTAAACGAGTTTGGAGAGTTTATTCTCAGCCCGGTGACCAAGGATTATATAAAACACATCATGACATGTTTATTCCCCCATTATTTGGCTATAAATTAATATATTTTTTATAAGAGTTTTCATTCACTCTTCTAAACGAAAGAGATTCAGAGGCGCAGGAAAGCAGAGGCAGACGGGAAGGTAGCTACAATCGTTACACTTTCCCAAGCTCTGTGGTCCTATATTAGGGGATGTCTGCTCAACTGCTTTCGCAAGCGAGTGAACGCGCTTCACATCGTGCTTGTTGCTGCTGCGTGTGGCAGGACGCGTGCAGCATCACGTTCACAGTGCCCGTGACCGCCTCCGGCCTCTGGGCCCTGGCGCTGATGATCGAGGACTTCCCGCGCAACAGCATCACCATGGGCTCCGCCTCATACTCCCCCAGCAGCCCGCTCTCCAGCATCCCGCTGCAGGTCCTCTTGGAGAGTGAGAGTCGCAGCATGCCCATTAAGCGCGCGAAGTCACACTCGGCGGCGTGGCATCGCCCTTACACTTCCGTGATTTCCCCACCCAGTGGTAACACTGCACATCGGGTGATATCAGTAGCACGAAGACAGGTCAATATTTTTACATAATGTAAGTAAATATGCGAAACTCGGAAGTTTGAAATCCGAAATCCATCGCTTATGTAACTATACACAGGGCGGTGACATGGTCAAGTGGTAACACGTTGATCACCTGTTGCAGAGGATCGCAGCACGAGTCCAGAGGCCACCCTGGTTAATATTGTGGGTGTATTAACCATAAATAGCATGCAGAATACGCAGTACCTATTAGTGGTTGGGTTATTAACAGTTAATCAACATACAAACTTCAACATACGAAATAATAGGTGCTGCATATTCTCAGATTAAAATGATCCATTGTACCTTATGTGACTAACCCCTACTCTTGACTTCGCACCCGATGGGCTCAATCTATTTAAGACCCAAACAGGGAGACTTCTTCACAATTATGGCGACCGCCTCATGGCGCTGGTTGTAATCACCGATGAAACGTTGTACTTGAATTGTAAATATTGTGGGTTTACTCTCCAACATGTGCTGAAGTAGTAACTAACTGGCATGTTTTGTTAACGTGACAAATCTTACTAATTGGCTGTGTCCGGTGGTGGCAGGTTTAACGACAAATTTATACTTACGCGATCCAACCCAAAAAAAACTTCTGTTAAGGATAAAAGCCTACGACTAGTACTACGTGTCAAATATACATCATGCCGAATAACATGCGGCACAACCCGAGAACAGACCGGACAGCCGCACAACACAACCACATCCAAATGTTTGCGGTCTTCGTTGTTTTGACCCTGACAGTTGAGACGGCAAGTTCGTGCGCGAGTCCGTATTTCACGGGAGCGACGCCTCGCGACGGTGAAACGTTCCATACGACGCAGGGGCTCCTGTTCGAGCTCAAAGTCGACATCGCCCTACCCGGCGATGCGGCCCCAGGGTGAGTGCGACTTGCCGAGTCTCAAAACATCCCCGTCTCATGGATGCAAACCTCAATTTGAAAATGTGCACACCGTGGACCTCAAGGCTGCCCGTTCGGAAGGTCCTGGGAGTGCCACAAGGATGAGCTCACAAGCCGTGTGCCATCATCTGTGGGAGATCTCCACAGAAAATACCTGTAAATAGTGCAGTGATTACCTTAACGCTGTGAAATATTTTCTCAAAACATAATTTTACCGTGGAGATTGGGTGCGACCGCTTCTCCCCGTCACCATTTCATGACTTAACTGGCTCCAGGGACTGTGCAGCAGCTTAGAAATTTGGTATGAGGAAGAAAGCAATACTAATTTAAGCCAGAACAGTCCGGATTGCTGTTCTGTGAACTCATTTAGCACGATACATCCATCTCCCTTTATTTTGACCAGACGTCCGTATGGACAGTATAGGATACAAAAACATAGGATTATAATGGATAGGTGCACCGTGTACTCTCGTGGCACTTCCTTACGTCAATAATCCCAAAGAAGCCTAAGCAGTGTTCCAGAAAATACAGAGACAATTTCAGCCCTGAAAATAATCTCTTAACCTCGACCTCTTGACCTTAACCTGCTGTGTGTGTGCCCCGTGTGTCCGTGTGTGTGTGTCGTGTGTGTCCATGTGTGTGTGTGCGCATGCCGCGTGTGGTGTCTGTGTGCGTCCGTGTGCCACGCAGCGTAACGATCGTGCGGCTGGGGACCATCGCGCCCGTTGGGGTGCAAAAGAGCGCCGTCGAGGCCGACGCCGGAGACCCGAAGCTCTTCCACACGATGCTGAGCTGGATCCCAGGACGGGATGACGTGCAGAGCCACCAGATCTGCTTCTACGCCTCCGACAGCAACGCGTCAGTAGCGCCATGTGCCTAGTAACTAGTAGCAAACACCACAATTGAAGGAGTAATAGACGAGAGTTAATACTGCAGGTGTATTAATCAATGTTACGTTGCCGTCTGCTTCACAATGAATGATATAGGTCCCGTGACATAAAAAAACAGGCCAAGAGTCAGTTTAACATGTAGGTTTTCGCGACCAATATTATCCATAATAAAGGTTTTTTTGGGTTAGATAGCATAGATATAAATGCGGGTTTAACGACATATTTATATGTATGTGATCTAACCCAAAAATCCTTCATGGATAGGTCAAGAGTACTGATCTCACTGGCAAAAGCTGATTAATTAGTCACAAATTATTTAATTGGGAATAAAAAAAGACTGAGGAACATCGTCCCCTACTTGCAGACTAATGCCCATTTTCAGAGAGGTGCTGCGTGCACCTCGTGCCACAAAGGAACAACTGCCACTGGGGGGGTTCCCTTCGCTAGAAGGCAGCCAGTCATTAGAATGGTTGAGATGAGATGTGATGCAGGTGCAACAGATATCTGAGTTGCAATCCTTTAACCTGTAGGACTCCTCGTTGGTCTATGTATTCACTAACACCATGAATGTGCGGGACTTTGAATTTGCAGAGGGTGCAGGTTTCTTGGCTAGGACTTTGGCTGGAGCTATGCAGCTGTTGGGACGTTTTAAGCACTGAGGTTGGACACTGAGTTCCTGAGATAACCTTGCCTCAGACAAAGTTGATGGCGGTAGTTAATAGTGGAGCTGTTGTAGCAGGATTGCAAGTCATGGCAGGAAGAGAGAAGTTTGAGGTGGTAGTGTCGGTCGCATTACTCACTCGCACGTTACTCACCAGCATGCGTTACTGACCCACGCGCGTTACTCACTCATATGTGCTGTGTGCGAGCAGCCAGGAGACCGAGCTGCGCTGCGTTAACGTCGTCGTTGAAGGTGAGCCAATCACATCACTCAGCCCGGCATGTACGTCATTATAGCTGGGCTCACCGATTGTTTAACTAATCGATTCCTCTACCAATGATCAATTCCTTTATGCGATTCATTGTTGATGTTGTAACTTGCTGACCCGCCCTTACTGGACATTTATTTAAAAAAAGAGCTCAATTACGATAAGATAATTGGGTCCCTTACTTGACTAATCGAATAACATGGAAATAGTTACGGGAAAAAGTATCCCCATTCTCACATGTGCCGCTAGACGGGAGGTAATGGACAAGGCTCACTAACGTCATCTGCTTGGTGTGGCTGGTCGAGGGTTTTCCATCTTCAGAAGGCAGGATTTAGGGGTGGCTTCCGTTTTTTTTAAGGTCGCAATGCGAGAAATTTGTATCTAAATGGAAGAACCACGTTCCAGTGAAAACGTGTCATTTGAACACGCTACGCGAGGACTTGCCGTATCGAAAAATGTCTGTTGATGCATCCCATTTGAACTCGAGAACCAAAAGTAGAATAAGGAGGAGAGCCGGTGAACTGGTTCTCTTCCTGACTTTCTTTTATGATGGTTGATAAGCGCAGGCCCAAAGGTCCAAAATGCCAAGCCACCAGCAACTAATAGTGCTAGTGAGGGTGTACGCAATACATCGTTAATCTATTTCTTGCATTGCGCAAGGTTAAATGAGACGATGGAGCGGTGCAAGGAAATAAGCAGTGAGAACTGTTGTGACCTACAGTATAGTAGTTGAACACACGCCGAAGCGCCACACTCAGTATAGGTGAGACGAAAGTCAGTCTGGTAGACTTGAGGACCGCTGATGGCGTCTTCATCCCGGATTTGAACAGCCCCGCTCTCTTCACACCCCGCTTATAACTGCTGCGGCATGGCTGGCCCCGTCCTAGGCCACGCCCCCCTTCCTGATCCTTCGGGAAGGTCCGGGCCCTTTACCACGTGACCACCAAGCTCCCCGCTGGGGCCCCCCTTTGTCCAGTCACGTGTCCTATCGGGTTCACACAGAGTGTCACGGCCTGACACAACCTCCGTGACACCCCGCCTACAGTACCCGTACAGAGCCAACACAGTAGTGACGTCATATGTCACTACATATGCAGAAGCTCCACACCCAGTAGAGGTGAGACGAAAGTCAGTCTGGTAGACCGAGTCTTCAACATGAATGGAGGAATCAAGGAGTGAAGTTCATGGCAACAGTAACCATGGTACTTGTGGTAGGAGGCGACTGACTGCTGCTGAGTAAATTAGCAGAGTGACTCAATGAATTATGGATCATCAATGACCCTAACTGCTTTACTTTGAATTATATTAAGAATGGTGAGGTAAGAACTGGGTATTCCACACCAGATATGACAGAGGGATTGCAACGTTGGCCGAATGTGTGCTTGCACATGCCCGCGGTGGATATTCAATGACAAAGACGACTGCTGAGGCTTACAATGTGTAAATGAAAAGTTCACTGCATCAGGAGAGATATCCGATTGTGTTCTCTCTCATTTCCACTCTAGGCACCGGCGGACCCATTGCTTTCTCCTATGACAGCATCACCACCAATGACTTTCCCATCGAATGGACAATCACCTTCAGTGACCAGGTGCAGAGAGCATTTGCCTCAAGACTTCATACCAGAGCAAGTGCTGTGATGTGCCGAGGCATTTAAGCTCCCACTGAATGCAAAACCTCATTGACATCGATGACACCTTGCTTGCTCCCCTCTCTCCATGCCCAGATTGTCTTGCCCACCATCTCAAAGTACTTCCGCTTCTGGGAGCTGCGCAGCGGCCAGGAGGTGTACCGCGTGGACGGTACCACGGTCACGCCGCTGCCCAACGGCACAACGGTCCACTTCACCACGCCGCCCTACGTGTTCAGCGGTGGGGTCCCACTCTACATCACTGTGGACGAGGGCGCCGCCATGATGGTCGTCAATGGCTCCATCGTCACAAAGAGCAACGCGCGAAGCCGCAAGGACTGGGTGTTCACGCTGCACAAGAAGGTCTTTGGTGAGCAACTTAATATTATTTTATCACGGTTACTAAGCACAGGCCAAGAAAGCTATGAGAAGTGCATTAACCTCCTCAAAACTGCAGCCGAAAAGCACATCCTGTAGGGTTACATATATATTAGAATACAATCCCTGCTGGTCCCCGGAGAGTGAGGCACTGGTAACCGTCAATAGGCAGTGCATTCTTGGAGTCAATGAAGGAGGCAATACGGCAATGATGGACAGAGGCAGTAGAGGGATCAAGCATCACCCATGATAGCCGATAAGTGTGGAGTCTCATCTGCCAATTGGGAGGCGGATATCCTCAAAAATACAAGAATTTTTTAGTTACGACAGATGCTATTGCCACCCAACGGCTTGTCAATCCACAGTGCTAAAAAGATGCCGACAATAAACGGTGCATAATACAAGACCTTTGAAATGTAATTCGAAGCTCCCTGGAGCCCTCTAGTTTAGGCCTCTCCATTCACAATAGAAGCATGCTGCCTCAGCCATAAAAGTCAGACCTAGCATGCGATAATGGGCATCCTACCTCACCACCACCATCAACACCGCAGCTCTGGCAACAACCAAATGATGTTTCCATTATCAAACCTGGTAAACCAGGAAATTAATCAAAATGCTGCTCGGCAAAACACTACCAGGCAAAACATGACCAGGAAAAATATCTTTCCCTTGTACTTCCTGCAAATTGGTCCCCTCTCGCCCATATACTTCGCACCTCCGATTATCACAGTTGGCTATGTACGGTACGAAAGAAATGCAACACACATACAGCTGAGTGTTGTATCCTCGGTGGAGTCACAGCACACACAATCACAAACCCTGGATGTGCAAACTAAACAATGCAATGGGTACCTTATGCTCTCACTGTAAAATCAAACCTCTTCAATCACTCATGTGTTTCGCTCCCCCACAGCTGAATGCTATGGCTTTGGAGACCCCCACTACAGCTCGTTTGACGGGCGCCTCTTCGACTTCATGGGCACCTATACCTTCGTGTTGGCATCGAACTGCCTGGGCGCACAGCAGCCGACAGCATGGCGAGTGCTCGCCAAGAACGAGCACCGGGGTCACATGGGAGTATCATGGACACGCCAGGTGCACACCGAGATATACGGTTACACCATCTCCTTTCTGAAGAACGGCGCCGTCCGGGTACGTACGGGAGCGTGAGTGCGGGGATTGGTAATGAAGTGGTTAGTGCACTGTGCCCCGAGTTCGATTCCTGGCCATTGCTAACAAAAGTGGTGCTTATGTACACTGAACCTGGGCCTTACCAAGGTTGATATATGCGTATCGTCTATATATATAAAAAGGAAATTTGTGAATGTGTTTCCAAAATATTTAGCGTACTTCCCGACATGCAAAAAAATTTAAATTTGCCATGTGGGTACTTTTCAGACTGTAGACCATGAAAAAATTATAAAAATAGACTTTTGTATTTTTGGGGGGGGGGGGGGGGCAATAATGCATATATTTTGCACGGCAAGTGAGCTGTGACGTCACATCTGTCATGTCACTGGTATGTGGAAGCGTAACGGAGTGTGCCGACGCACCCTGAAAGGTGTGTGTGTGCAGCAAGCGCGTGTATGTGTGTACCTATGGACGCGCGCGTGTGTGTGTGTGGGGAGCGGTAGTGTAGTGGTTAGTGCGCTGCCCTACGAACACGGCGACCCGAGTTTCATTCCTGCTCACGGCCACCACCGGTGACGATTATTTGAACCGGTCCTGGGCCTCCCCTAGATCGACTCAGCCTCAAACAAGTAACTGGTGTGGTGTGTGAACATCGCAACTGGGGAGACAAAGGCGGCCGGGCGTGGTGAATCCAAGTCTCGGGCGAAGCCGGGTAGTAAAGCTAGTTTGAGTATATAAGGTTGGCCGAGCTACTGGCTCAGGAGGGACAAGGGGGAAATTAGCAAAAAGGAGTGTCACTAAATTGGTTCTGGGCACCTGCTCAGAGGTTGGGTCTCGGTGCTGTGGATCTGAAAGCAAGGGGCTCACCTCCTGGTGGTGCTGGGACTGACCAACACGAGACACCTGGAGAGCCCTCTGTTTATTTGCACATCTGATGAGAAAAAGTGTATGCTTAGGAAATGTTCCTGCGAGGTGCATTACTGTATTACGCAAGGAACCGAGGAACCCTCCTATACTCCAGGATTTAACTGTACTGTTTGACCCTTGATACAAAACTTGACTATATGGAGAAAAACTAAAATACGACTTTATTACGTCCTGTACTTAATTCAAACGTTAAATCCCCGGAACACATGAACACACATGATGCTAAACACTGCAATGTGGAAGTCTAACTTTGTCAGCCAATACTGTTTGCAAGGATTGGATATTCACCTCATCAGATTAAATTGAGGTTTATAAATGCTACGAGTACTATACAGCCGTGTGTATCGCAAACTTCTCACATCACATCCAGCTGGTGGCAACGGCCTTTTTCCGCCTCTTTTTGGCCACTCATTTAACCCCCCACCCCACCATTGGCTGCCTGCTGTACCACGTGACTCTCACCATATTTCTCCCTCCGGCCCCCACCTTCATTGAAACAATGCTCCAAGCTCATTGGCTGATCCCTGGTCAGGTGGCAAGAAAAAACTACATCCACAACAAAGTCATGCACTTGAACTCATCTACAGCCATAATTGTAATAATGCACTGGTAAAAAAAAGTATGCAGGGTACTGCTACTAACACGATTTTTGTTATAATTCAGAGACAGAAACCCTACCCATGACCGATATGATGCGGGAATCTTTCATTCTTTGGTGACTGTGAGAATGGCTGGTATTCAATAGTTTACGTTTAATATTTGATATATATTGTGGCACCACGGTTGTGTTATAGCTCGACGGAGAAGCCATCAACCTGCCGTTCTATGATCCCAGCGAGAGATTCCGAATCACAAACTCCGGGGGCTACATGCGTCTCATAACGGACGCTTTCTTCAGTGTCGAATACAACGGTGAGTTCATGCCTACAGTGTGTTCTCCACATAACCTGGGGGGATATATCATGTCCCACTCTGCAGCGTTCCGCAATTGTGTTCAGCAGCTCTCCGATGTTTTTTGGGTTGTTCCACTTGTTCGGCTTGGTGTCTAACGTTTCACTCCACATGCTGGAAGCTTCTTCAGGAACGGAATTCTGCATTCCACATACACTCCTTTATTCCCCTACCATCTTTATGGATTTATGTTGAACTTCTTTCGCACCATATGTAGCAAACCGTGCTAATCAGATTATGGAGCTGAAGGGGATCTGTTCACCTGTTCCAGTTCCTACCAGCTTCACAACGTCCTTGTTGACATTTTTGTTAGAGATACATTTTCACCACGTCAATCCAGCACATTTTTTGGTCTTCCTCTATTTCATGTTCCATGTCATTGTGTGCGTAACACAACTTGTGGTATTCTTTCCGGATGCATTCTAGACCACACCTCCAAACCACAGGAGTCATCTCTCTTGGACATTCTCTATCATTGTCATTTCCTGTCCCAGTCATTTTCGTATTCATTCATGTTGTATTTTGTTTTGCATAGACACCCAGTATTCCTCTCAGCCTGATCATTTTTACATTAGCTCTTTTTTTCTCAATGTGAACAAAACTTTATTGTAAGATGTGTTGCTATTTGGGAATTACCCCATAAAAAACCGGTAACACTGATCAAAAAGTTTGCCAAACCTTGACAATTAAAATCAGCGCTTAAAATATAAATCCTTGTTGAAGACATCACATGCCTTGTGCCACATGACGTCATCTTGCCATGTGGCTTAAAATCTAATTGGACAGCTCCTGGGACAAATGCATCTTGGAAAGCAATACGGTATCTATGTGTAGCATTTCTCAACTGTGGAGCATTTATGTCCAGTTCGGTGGCTGCACATTCATTATTTCGGTCTGTAAGCGGACTCAGGGGTTGACATGCACACAACGATGGACGTGAAGACTTATCCAGGGTAGATTCCCTTTTATACTGCAACTTGAAATGAGAACATGGGAGAATGCCACGCTCAGCTCTCAGCCCACGTGTCACGCTGCATGCGTGGCTGCCATCGCTCCCCTCTGCAAATGGCTTCACTATCGCCCCTGGTGGTCATAGTTAACATTATACAAATTATTTCCTGCCAAAATACTTTGTTCCATTTTTACAACAACCGCCATTTGCCACGAAGTGGCGGTGACGTCACCACGACGCTTGTGCCAGGCTATGTGCACCTTGAGTCCACGTGAAGTGTCGAATGCCTGCTGGCAGGTCACGGGGCAGACCCAGATGCCACAGGTTGACTGACTGAGACTGGCTGATGCACCACCTGTGCCCCCTACTGTGCCAACTTGCTGTGCTTTAGCCACCCAGCGCTCCGCTCGTTGTTGTGAGCGTCGCTCCTCCGCCCTCCGTTGTTGTTGGAGGGCGACTGCGTCCAACTGCCCAGTAGCGTCCTTCACGAGCCTCCTCCACAGAGGCCATTCTTGACACCGCTGGTACCAGTCATTGGCAAGTCCACTCAGCTCCACATCCTCCTGTACCACATCAATCCATCTCTTCTCTAGCCCGTGCCGCGACCATGTTGTATGTGTCGGGTTATGAAATTTTGATAAAAATAATAAAAATTAAAAATTTTCCGAAAAATGCGCAAATCGCATTAATTATGTTAATGTGTGTATTAATATGCATAAATTATGATGATGCGTGTAATTATATGCATACATTATGATAATCGCTGAGATAATCGTAGTAATTTATGCGGATGCTTGCGACGATGTTAAGGTGTGCAGTTGTGATAATTAGGCTCAGCTTCGTTTATCCAGAGTTGTCAATCAGGATAACACGATTATCATCGATTAAACGTTTACCGATTATCCTAGTGTGTGTTATGATATTTAAGGTCACCAGTTCAGATCTCATCACAGGATACAGCTCTTATGAATAAGACAGTTTTGCATGGACTTGGAAAGAAGCACTCGAACAGTTGGTGTTAAGCAATTTTATTCTAACAAGCATGTGACATTCTATCATGCAGGTCAAACATGCGTCAATAATTCATGAATAACCAAACTCTTATGCATTGCGATACTATGCATTCGATTAATATGAATAACTAAAATTCTTATGCAATTACGAGGTTATGCAATTACCTAATATGAATGACTAAACATTTTTTTTTATTCATTGGCGAAATTATGCAGTTAACGAAAATGAATGACTAAAACATTTCTTATTCATGTAACTCGACGGCAGCACTGCTTTGCACGATCAGTTGATATTGAACACACCACCTCGAAATGGCAACCCTTTTTGAAACACAAAGATAACTTTTGAAAGTCTTATTCGTGTGCGTGTTGTGTGTGCGTTGTCCCCTTGTAAAATTAATTTTAAAACATTTTTAGAGCCGGGAGTTGTGTCGTTAGCTTGTGGGGTGGGGGAGGGATTATACAAACAGCGGCCAGAGAGGTTCTCTCTGGCTTGGGCGTGGCCGCAGCGAGCGCCTGCTGCTCCCTCGCTCAGCGTGTCGCTCGGCTTGTGCGCTCTCTCTCTCTCTCTCCACTGCTCGATGACGAGTTGGCACGATGCTGTCCTTGAAGATGCTCGGTCGCTCGTGTCGCTCGTTGGCGCACAGTGGCGCACGGTGGCGCACAGTGGCGCACGGTGGCGCTGGGTGTCGCTCGCGCTTTCTTGGTGGCAGCCCCCGGCTTCTCCACTGCTCGATTGATTGTTGAGTCGGCACGATGCTCGCCGTCGCTCTGGACGTCTGGTGTGTTCACACTGGTCGTTGGTCGGTGTGCCCTCAGGCACACGGCGCATTCGATGGCGCTGTCCTCTCCCTCCCAGCCGTTTGACCAGGCTTTCTCCACTGCTTCGCGCTCTCTGCTTTGCTCGCTTGGTCGACGCTTGGCGATCTCCGCCCTTTTACAGGTTGATTGCTTGTCGTCACTCATCACTCTCTCTGCTCCGTGCTTCCCTTGTTCGTGAAGCTGCCAGCTTCACTCGCACTTAACTTCGTTCTGCGAGAAGCGACACCTGCTATCGGCATCGGTGTTTCGTTTCCTCACGACGCTCCGCCAGCCGGAGCACGGCTGAAACCCAGCCCCAACTCAGGTTGAACTCAGACTTCTGCGACTCGAACGACTCCTCCTCGTTCCATCACTTCTTGAGGCACAACCGGCCCAGCTCTCTTGCGAGCCCCCGTCCAACGCTGCGTCGCAAGCCGAATTGCGAGACCGAGCGCCTCGGACAGACTGCTCTCAGACTGTCACTTTAACGAAGTCTCGTCGTCCCATCTCTTCTCGAGGCACGACTGCCACAGCTCCCTTGCGTGCCCCGTCGCAACGCTGAGCTCGACTCGGACTGACTCAACCCAGACTGTCCTTTCGCGGTGTGCGCCCGTGCCTAACTCAAAACGTGACTCCCCTCTCTCCGCGTCTCTTGCGAGAGAAAACAAACAAGACAGAGTGAGAAGAAGCAGACACCCCCCCCCCCCTTGTGACCTTTTGCTCCCTCCTTGCCCGTCAGACCCCGCTGGAAGACAAAGGTGGCTGAGGAGATGTTTGTAATACATTTATGTGGTCCTGTGTGTTACATTTATTCTTTAATTATATTTTATGAGTTCCTTCGGTCTTAGTATCGTGGTAATCATTCGTCTATGTTTAATGAATATTCGTAATGATTCTCGTCACATTATTATTTTGGCTTCGCCAAGTTTAGTTCTCCAGAGATTGGTGTTTATTCTGAGTTATATTTTAATGTCCTGAGGTTAAGCGTAATTATGTTTCCACTTAAGCTTTCTGGAATTCGTACTCTTTAGTTTTTCGGAAGGTCGTGTAGATAGGAAACATATACTTCTATATAATATGTATGCGGTGAATATAAGAGAATTACTAATAATAAAATTATTGTTTGTTGGTTAATTATCTATGTTAAGTTTCTACTTTTCGGTAAGGAAGACGTTAAGAAAACGCGAAGTTTCAACCGTTATTTATTCTGCCCTTATCTGTACATCTCCAGATGTCTTGGGAGGCTAGTCCATACATCTTTTGTCCATCTGGATGTCCATGACCTCTTTGTGACCGAACTCTCAACATTTTAACCGCCCTCCATGTTTCATGGATTCCTGGTGTTCTTGTGAGGAGAAGTGAGTTGTTTTCATTAATTAATTTTAAAAAAAGGTATATATATATAGATTGAAAAAAAATATTATATATTTTTTTTGAATTGTTCTTAATTAAAAAAAAAGGGTATAGACACAACAATCCGCCCGTTTGAAAATTATCAGGGGTCGATTTGGCCACTGGCGAATTTTCAAACCAAGTAAATGCCCTTTTTTTGTGTTATGAATCCATAAGCCGCCCTCACTCTCAGCGGTTATTTCTTACGACGTGCGCATATGTATCACAATCGTAACATGGTTACATTTGAAATAAGCAAAAGAAATAAAACACAACGTTAAACATCTGTACTAATCCATAACGCATTCCTTCCAAAGCGCGCGCATATGTATCACAATCTTAACAAGGTTACATTTGAAATAAGCAAGGAAAATACAACAAAACTTTAACATCGATATCACCAGTTACATGGTTCTCATACATCATAACTCCGACGGATATTAATTTTTTTGTTTTTGTTAAATCCTGGGAAACGCTAGGTAGCGGTTTCGAACGCATTTTTGCGTTATTTTCCTCCTGTTACATCCTTGCAATCTTTTTACCAAGTTCCGAGTGTCTGGTTTACCACTTATCACTTTGATCATTCGATCACGGTTTTCCGGTTCGTTTTTGTAATTTCCCCTCTCACTCTCTCGCGTCGTGGGAGTGTGTGGTGTAACATTGTGCTGCACATAATCAGAATTCGCGCACACAACCAACTTCTGTACTCCGTCATCACTGGCATTCGCTCTCTCTGCGATTACATGCACATTTGCCGAGTCAGTGTGTCGATTTAATTCTGTCCCTCGTAATGTTGCCCTCTTTGTTTTTACGAGTGTGTTGGATTTCAACACCATTCCCGATACGTCATGGACATTCGTCTCCATTTTAGCACTCCGATCCACATAAATTTTGGTTTCCCTTGGATATTTTCCATTCAAAGGCTCATGCCTGCGCTCCTCAGGGCGTGTCCCTGCTGTCTGTTTTTGTACTGTCCGATCACGCTTCAATGCAACCCTGTCCTTGTATTCGATCCGCGCGTCATTTACGGGAGCACTGTCCACGTTTTTGCCCGCCCTGTCACTTGCAGCCTGCTTGTGTTTCCCATTGAGCTCCGGGTTTAACACCTCGGCGGGTGGGGCGCGTGTTGGCCGCTCGCTCGCGCTCACTGTGGGTTGTTTATCATGTATTTGGACCGCATTCTGTGTTATTCCTCTATTCCCTCCTGGTATAGCCGGTGGAGGAATTGGTCGGAATTGGATCGATTGTGTTTGACCTCCCATCCTGCGATTCCTCTGAATGTTCGCATCCATACCTCCGCGGTCTGTGTAACACCTTCCCGCTAGGTGGTTATCTTGCCATCTCTGTGCGTAATTTGAACCTTGCGTGTGTCGTGGGATGGGGTGTTGATATGGTTCTGCTCTGAACCTCTCCCTCCTGCGATTCTCGTACAATTTTGGCCCAGTGTTTCTCCCATTTGGGTGCCAAATTTTTCCTGGATTGTTACCTTGCCATTTTTGTGGGTAATTTTGACCTTGCGTGTGTCGTGGCATGGGGTGTTGATATGGTTCTGTTCTGAACCTCCCCCTCCTGCGATTCCTCTGAATGTTCGGCTTTGTGCCGCTCTCATTCTCGTGCCAACCTCTCTCTGGGTTATTTTGCCATGTGTGCGTGCGTTTTTGCTCCGTCCTGCATTGTGGGACTACTCGGTGATTGAGATTCCTCTCTGAGAGGCTGGGTTCTTTATCCCTCTCCCTGTGTTCTGGATCCGAATTATGATTCTTAGCTCTGTATAACCATGCCATGTACGCCTTGCTCTCTATGCGGCGTAAGGATGCGGTTTCTGGATTCAAAACCATTCTCACCCTTTCTGTGATCTCTGGGCTCAAGGATTCAAAAAACATAATTTTGAACATTTTATCTCCTTCGTGGTATTGATTCACATCGCCTGCATAATACGCTCTTTTAAATTGTACGAGGTAGTCACGTGGATCTTGGTCCATGCCCTGGGTCATCGATTTTACAGCATAAAACCCCTCAGTGAGTGTCGAATATTCTCCAAACTTCCGAATCACTGCCAGACTCAGTTGTTTAAAATCATTTCTAACCTTGTGTGGTAGTGACTTTACCCATGGAATAGAATCTTTATGTAAGCTTCGTTTCAACAAACTCGCTTTTTCATCCCGTCTCATCAGCCCTCTAATCATTGCCTCCTCTTCCACTGTCGCGATATGTGTATGTATATCCATGGACTTATTGTGGGGGTCAAAATCGGGAATTCTGACTAGAGCCTTGTCCATCAACTTAAGGGTTTTACTGGTGAATAGGTATTCCGAAAGTTGATTGCCGACAGCGTCATCATCAAACAGGTTATCATCAGGCAATCTGTCACTTTGGTCTGTGCTGTGTCGCTTGTGTTTAAGTGGCGTGCATTTTTTGTGTGCGCGCCCAGTGCTGTGTCGCTCGTGTTGCGATTTCCCTTCAGTTTTTGCCTCTGACCTTAGTGTACCATGTCCTGGCGATTTTACTTTAACTTTTGTGCGATCAGTTCCTGGACTCTGTCCACGTACCCAAGAGTGTGATTTAATGTTACTTCCATATTTATTCTGTGGATCAACGTCTGTGAGTTTCGCTGGTGTCGCGAGCCCTGATTTCTCCTCCCTTACGATGGTGTGAGGACATTTTTCCTCGTTTATTAGAGACGATTTCTCTCCCGTTTCCTTTCCAAATTTTTCCTCATTCCACAATCCCTGTCTGTATGCCTGTGTGAGAAGGCATGAGTCCTGTCCTGCCTTCTCTGCAGTTTTTGCATCGTGTTCGCCTTTGTTACATTTTATCCAGTCACTTAGTTTCCCTCGAGGTGTGTTCGTGTTATCGATACAGCTCCCTTCCCATATGTCTCTCTGACTGTACTGCTTTATAACAGATTGGTCGGTACGTTTTAATACGAGCTCGCAGTATCCCGTAACCCATTCAAAAATTATTCTTAATCCTAGCATCTTAGGTATGGCAAGAGTTACTTTGACATTTCCTTTTTAGAGTGCATATAAAACAATTATCTCACAGAGGGTAGTCAGTTTGAATCGAGCTATTCTGTACTTTTCCGATTCAGAGTGCGTACCTCTAACACCATTTATCACAGGATGCAATCGGTTTGATACGGTATTATCTTAATTCCACTGTCTTTTTTTTTTAACCTGCTATTCTGGGTTTTAACCTCAGAGGGCGTTTTTTTGTTTTGTTTTACGCCCGTTTACAATCACAATGCAATGTTTGGTCCCGATATTCTGGTTAACACGTGGTGATTCATTCCTTCATCCATGCAAAACACTGTCTGCGAGAGATCCCGGACGACGCCTCCCATTATGTTGTATGTGTCGGGTTATGAAATTTTGATAAAAATAATAAAAATTAATAATTTTCCGAAAAATGCGCAAATCGCATTAGTTATGTTAATGTGTGTATTAATATGCATAAATTATGATGATGCGTGTAATTATATGCATAAATTATGATAATCGCTGAGATAATCGTAGTAATTTATGCGGATGCTTGCGACGATGTTAATGTGTGCAGTTGTGATAATTAGGCTCAGCTTCGTTTATCCAGAGTTGTCAATCAGGATAACACGATTATCATCGATTAAACGTTTACCGATTATCCTAGTGTGTGTTATGATATTTAAGGTCACCAGTTCAGATCTCATCACAGGATACAGCTCTTATGAATAAGACAGTTTTGCATGGACTTGGAAAGAAGCACTCGAACAGTTGGTGTTAAGCAATTTTATTCTAACAAGCATGTGACATTCTATCATGCAGGTCAAACATGCGTCAATAATTCATGAATAACCAAACTCTTATGCATTGCGATACTATGCATTCGATTAATATGAATAACTAAAATTCTTATGCAATTACGAGGTTATGCAATTACCTAATATGAATGACTAAACATTTTTTTTTTATTCATTGGCGAAATTATGCAGTTAACGAAAATGAATGACTAAAACATTTCTTATTCATGTACCTCGACGGCAGCACTGCTTTGCACGATCAGTTGATATTGAACACACCACCTCGAAATGGCAACCCTTTTTGAAACACAAAGATAACTTTTGAAAGTCTTATTCGTGTGCGTGTTGTGTGTGCGTTGTCCCCTTGTAAAATTAATTTTAAAAAATTTTTAGAGCCGGGAGTTGTGTCGTTAGCTTGTGGGGTGGGGGAGGGATTATACAAACAGCGGCCAGAGAGGTTCTCTCTGGCTTGGGCGTGGCCGCAGCGAGCGCCTGCTGCTCCCTCGCTCAGCGTGTCGCTCGGCTTGTGCGCTCTCTCTCTCTCTCTCCACTGCTCGATGACGAGTTGGCACGATGCTGTCCTTGAAGATGCTCGGTCGCTCGTGTCGCTCGTTGGCGCACAGTGGCGCACGGTGGCGCACAGTGGCGCACGGTGGCGCACGGTGGCGCTGGGTGTCGCTCGCGCTTTCTTGGTGGCAGCCCCCGGCTTCTCCACTGCTCGATTGATTGTTGAGTCGGCACGATGCTCGCCGTCGCTCTGGACGTCTGGTGTGTTCACACTGGTCGTTGGTCGGTGTGCCCTCAGGCACACGGCGCATTCGATGGCGCTGTCCTCTCCCTCCCAGCCGTTTGACCAGGCTTTCTCCACTGCTTCGCGCTCTCTGCTTTGCTCGCTTGGTCGACGCTTGGCGATCTCCGCCCTTTTACAGGTTGATTGCTTGTCGTCACTCGTCACTCTCTCTGCTCCGTGCTTCCCTTGTTCGTGAAGCTGCCAGCTTCACTCGCACTTAACTTCGTTCTGCGAGAAGCGACACCTGCTATCGGTATCAGTGTTTCGTTTCCTCACGACGCTCCGCCAGCCGGAGCACGGCTGAAACCCAGCCCCAACTCAGGTTGAACTCAGACTTCTGGGACTCGAACGACTCCTCCTCGTTCCATCACTTCTCGAGGCACAACCAGCCCAGCTCTCTTGCGAGCCCCCGTCGCAACGCTGCGTCGCAAGCCGAGTTGCGAGACCGAGCGCCTCGGACAGACTGCTCTCAGACTGTCACTTTAACGAAGTCTCGTCGTCCCATCTCTTCTCGAGGCACGACTGCCACAACTCCCTTGTGTGCCCCGTCGCAACGCTGAGCTCGACTCGGACTGACTCAACCCAGACTGTCCTTTCGCGGTGTGCGCCCGTGCCTAACTCAAAACGTGACTCCCCTCTCTCCGCGTCTCTTGCGAGAGAAAACAAACAAGACAGAGTGAGAAGAAGCAGACACCCCCCCCCCCCCCCTTGTGACCTTTTGCTCCCTCCTTGCCCGTCAGACCCCGCTGGAAGACAAAGGTGGCTGAGGAGATGTTTGTAATACATTTATGTGGTCCTGTGTGTCACATTTATTCTTTAATTATATTTTATGAGTTCCTTCGGTCTTAGTATCGTGGTAATCATTCGTCTATGTTTAATGAATATTCGTAATGATTCTCGTCACATTATTATTTTGGCTTCGCCAAGTTTAGTTCTCCAGAGATTGGTGTTTATTCTGAGTTATATTTTAATGTCCTGAGGTTAAGCGTAATTATGTTTCCACTTAAGCTTTCTGGAATTCGTACTCTTTAGTTTTTCGGAAGGTCGTGTAGATAGGAAACATATACTTCTATATAATATGTATGCGGTGAATATAAGGGAATTACTAATAATAAAATTATTGTTTGTTGGTTAATTATCTATGTTAAGTTTCTACTTTTCGGTAAGGAAGACGTTAAGAAAACGCGAAGTTTCAACCGTTATTTATTCTGCCCTTATCTGTACATCTCCAGATGTCTTGGGAGGCTAGTCCATACATCTTTTGTCCATCTGGATGTCCATGACCTCTTTGTGACCGAACTCTCAACATTTTAACCGCCCTCCATGTTTCATGGATTCCTGGTGTTCTTGTGAGAAGTGAGTTGTTTTCATTAATTAATTAAAAAAAGGTATATATATATATAGATTAAAAAAATATATTATATATTTTTTTTGAATTGTTCTTAATTTAAAAAAAGGGTATAGACACAACAACCATTACGCCCCTTTGATCCAGCCGAACAAAAGCTGTTTAGACATGTGGTGGCTGGGCATGCGGGCACCATGGCCCAGCAAACGCAGCCTTGCCTGCCGGAGGAGCTCACCGATAGGACTTTGTCCAGATCTTTCAAGGATTTGTGAGCTCCTCACACAATCCAGCCTGGTTAACCCCGGGATTGATCGTAGGCAGGCCGATGAAAAGATAATGCCGCTTGACTGATTCGGAGTGAGACCTCTGCTGTTAAACTGGTGCCGGTCATGAGCACACTGCCCAGGTATGGGAAACTCTTCATTCTCTCCACAACTGCCCTATCACCAATTGGGAGTTGTGGGCGTGGAGTGTCCAATGGTACAAAATACCCAGGTAGGTGCTTAGTTTTGGTGGGGCTGATGGTAAGGCCCCACCTCTTAGTGGCAAGCTCCAGGTTCAGCAGCAGCGCCTCCAACTCCTCTGAGTGAGCAGCAATGACCAGATCATCGGCATACATAACATGGTTGAGTAATAGGGAGCCATCCCTTTAATGCACCCGGGCATCGATCAGCCTCCCATTGTATCTGTACCAGATGGAAATTCCTCTGGTACAGCTATTGAAGACTTCACAAACTATGTGGTCGAAATATATGTAAAATAATGTGGGAGCCAGAGGACATCCCTGTCGCACCCCAAGGTGTACAGGGAATGGCTCCGACTTCCGGCCACGTAGTTTTACCCGGGCCCGCTCACCATCATGAAGGTCCTTAATGATCGTGAGCAGAGGGTCAGGGACTCCGAAAGCACGACGAACTACCCCGAGCCCAGGCCTACTGATGGTATCATAGGCCTTGACCAGGTCAATAAAGCAGAGATGTAGGTCTTGTTGGAATTCCCTACACCTCTGCTGTAGCAGATGGACAGAAAATATGGGATCTGTGCACGACCGCCCTTTCCTGAAACCGCATTGGGGCTCCGCAAGCCTCTCCTCAGCGTGCCTAGCAAGGCGATGTTGAATAATCCTAACCAGGACCTTTCCCGGCACACTGAGGAGTGAGATGCCCCTGTAGTTGTTACAGTCTGTGCGGTCCCCCTTCTTAAAGAGGAGGACCACCAGGGCATCCTTCCAGTCCTATGGAACCCATCCAGTGATCCAGACTGTTGTTATGCCATCATGTAGGTCAGTCTGTGCACAAACGCCACCTTCCCTCAGCATTTTGCTTGGGAGATCATCTCTGCCCGGTGTCTTACCTGGTCTCAGACTCTCGATTGCCTTCAGTACTTCCTCAACAGATGGCACCTCAGCCAGCCACTCACAGGGGGTGACATCTTCCAATATTTGAGGCACCGCAACCTCGGCAGGGTCATCTCCACTTTGTCCCATGTTGTTATCCAGGCTGAGGGATGTGCCCTCCCCCAGGACCTCACATAAATGCTCAGCAAATCTGCAAACCTGTTCCTGGGGGTCGGAGATTTTTACAGTCCCCTATTTACCCACACCGTACGGTAAAGACACAATATTATTAACAGTATTGACCAATATTAACATTCTTCACTATGTTAACTCTCTTAACAATAGCTCAACATGACCACCTGAGTGACCTAAACTCTTGGAACAATTTGAGTACCCTACATAATTCTACAACCACGTTAAATTAAGAATATAAACACCAAGTACATTCTGTTCATCCATAAACCATTCAGAACTCGTTTATGGGTCTGGTCACAGCTACTCATAAGATATTTCATTCAGTTACTGTGTTCCTGTGAAGTACCGTCTTTATTGTAACAATTTGCAGAATTATTGGCACATTTATATCAGTAACCACGTTAATTACAGCATTTAAAACTATTTTCTATACTGTTGGCCATAGCCACTCACAAACGAGTCTTGAGCATAATCTAAGCTTTGTTGCAATGCTACTCTGAAGTCTGAATCCTGAAATGTACATATTAAATCTGTAATACGTTTTTAAGGACTTTGTAACTTTACGGACGCCATTTTTATTTCAGCATATTCAGACACCCGTTAACTTCTGTCGCAAATAACTCCCTCGATAACAGATTGCAGCCTTATCCCACTGATTTCTACATCGTAGCTATAGTTTCTGCACTTGGTGTACCCTGTCGGTTACTCATGTACACGTAGGCGTACACAGCAGAATGCCACGCTCAGCTCTCGGCCCACGTGTCACTGCACATGCGCCGGCCGCCATCGCTCCCTCTCTGACACTGACGGCTTCTCGCCGCCACTACAGGGGCGGGGTTATAGACTGCGCGTGTTTGCAGGCAGGGCAGAGCCTCATCATTGCATTGCCTTTGCAAGTAAAATATTTGGTCCTAACCAGCCCATTTCACGCTAAGGACGAAATGTATTGCACCCTGATCAGTGCTGAATTATCCTAGTAGCAAAAGTAGCATATGCTATGTGCCCCGCACTTTCAAGGGCCCCGTCCTAAATGCTTTCAAGCTATCAATTCCGGTTTAGGGGCCGTCCATAAATTACGTCAAGCACCTAGAGGGGGGTCAGATATTTGTGACGAGGGGGGGGGGGGTTGAGAAATGTGATGTCACATCAAAATGCGCAACTTTAAATAAATATAGCCAACACGTTCTACTTAATTAGACGTTTTAATAAATGTTCTCTCCTACAACATCAGAGTGCAGCGCCACATTAAATACGCACTACAATGACAATTGTTTAAAGCGATTTGAAGCATGTTTTATTTTGGGGGTGGGCAGAGCTTTGTGACATTATATTTGAGGGGGGTCTGACTTTTTGTGACGCCGTGTGACGAAGGGGGGGGGGGGGGGAGTCAAAAATCGCGTGTCGTCATTTATGGACAGCCCCTTAGTGATTCTGCACTTGTTCTATTGCTATAGTACTATACTGCCTTCAACTTTTATGAACGACTGGGTGTTTAAGGTTAGCGATTTGTCGTATTATATGGCTGTTTAGCAAATGAAAAAAATACAATTACGTTACTATGCAAGTTAAACATTAGTGTTTTAATATTTATGTTTTTTTTTATTTAGGGCCCCTTCATAACATAGATAGATAGATAGATCGTTTATTGTCATTGTCACCAGTACAACGAAATTTAAAATGCTCACCAGTCAGGGCATCATTCATAAATTTAAATTAAATAAAACAAGAAAATAAAAATAAAATTAAATGAAAGATAATCAATTTATACTATATATAAAAACAGCCCAAGTATACCCACATACCCACATAAGGTTACATTTTGTCATCGCACATCTCTATTTCACAGTCAATTGAAAATACTATTACTTAATAATTAATTAGCATTATTGAGTGTGGTGATCGCTGTAGGATAAAAGCTCTGTTTGAATCTGTTTGTCCTTGTTTTGACTGATCTGAATCGTCTGCCTGATGGCAACAGCTCAAACAGTGAGTGTCCAGGGTGAGAAGAGTCCTTTATAATGTTCTGTGCTTTTTTGATGCAACGTGAACTGTGTAGTTCTTCCAGTGTGGGGAGATGGCAGCCGGCGATCTTTTGGGCTGTGTTGATGACCCTCTGGAGCGCTTTCCTCTGAGCCACTGTGCAGCTGGTGTACCATACACAGATGCAGTATGTGAGAATGCTCTCGATGGAGGCTCGGTAGAAGGACACCAGCAGTTTCTGTGTGATGTTATTATTCCTGAGGATTCTCAGGAAGTAAAGTCTCTGCTGGGCCTTTTTCAGAAGCTTAGTGCTGTTGGCGCTCCAGGTCAGGCCCTCCCCAATGTGGACTCCCAGGAAGCAGAAGTCTGCCACCCTCTCCACACAGTCCCCGCTGATGATTAGTGGTGGAGTGTCCGTTTTCTTTCTCCTGTAGTCTATTATGAGCTCCTTGGTCTTTGCGGTGTTAAGGAGCAGGTTGTTGCCCCTGCAGTATGCTGTCAGCCGCTCCACCTCGTCCCTGTAGGCAGACTCATCCTCCCCAAAGATGAGCCCCACCACTGTGGTGTCATCAGCAAACTTCACAATGGTGTTGCTATGGTGGACGGCGGCACAGTCATGTGTGTAGAGGGAGTAGAGCAGGGGGCTCAGTACACAGCCCTGGGGGGAGCCGGTACTGAGGCTCAGGGCTGTGGATGTATGACGGCCCACTCTGACCCTCTGTCTGCGGCCCGAGAGGAAACTATGTATCCACATGCAGGTGGAATGTGGAATCCCCAGGTCGCCCAGTTTTTCTACCAGTTTGTGTGGGAGGATGGTGTTGAACGCAGAACTGTAATCCACGAAGAGCATCCGCACATAGCTCCCCTGCTGCTCCAGGTGTGACAGTGCAGCATGTAGTGCTGTGGCCACGGCGTCCTCCGTGGATCGGTTCGCTCTGTAGGCAAACTGGTGGGGGTCAAGGTTTCGGGGCAAGCTTCCTATGATGTGACTCCGGACCAATTTTTCAAAGCACTTCATCACCACTGGCGTGAGTGCTACTGGCCGGTAGTCGTTGTAGCTGGAAAAGTGGGGTTTTTTGGGCAGGGGGACTATGGTGGAGGACTTTAGGCAGGGTGGTACAGTGGACTGTTCCAGAGACAGGTTGAAAATCCTTGTGAAGACTCCAGCCAGCTCGTCAGCACAGTCCCTCAGCACACGTCCCGGGACGCCATCAGGTCCCGCAGCCTTCCTCGGGTTGACGGCCCGCAGTGTGCGCCTCACCTCATGCTCCTCTACTGTGAGGTTTAAGCTGCTGTGGACCGTGAGGTTTGGTGATGCTGTCCCTTGTGGTGTCACCTCAAAGCGGGCAAAGAAGAGGTTCAACTCCTCTGCCAGAGCAGTGTCACCATCAGCAGCTCCGCGGTTGGCCCTGTAGTTGGTGAGGTGCTGGACTCCCTGCCACACCTGCCTGCTGTCGTTACTGTCCAGGCGTTCCTCAATCCTCCTCCTGTAGTCTGCTTTGGCCTCGCGGATGCCTCTCTTCAGGTTAGCTCGGGCTGTGCTGTAGAGAGCTTTGTCTCCGGAGTTGAAGGCGATTTTCCTCTCCTTCAGCAGTTGCTGGACCTCCCGGGTCATCCAGGGCTTCTGGTTGGGGTAAACCCGAACGCGTTTGTCCACAGTGACAGTGTCTATGCAGTTTTTAATGTAACACAATACACTATATGTGAACACCTCCAGGCCCTGATGTTCGAAGACCCCCCAGTTGGTCCTATCAAAGCAGTCCTGCAGCTGCTGGGTGGCACCCTCAGGCCAGATGGCAACAGTTTTGTGATGGTAGGAGCCGTTTTCTTGATGGGGGCGTATGCAGGGATCAAAAGCAGGGACAAATGGTCAGACTGGCCCATGTGTGGTAGTGGTCTAGCCCTGTAGCCTAGTTTGATGTTGGTGTAGACCTTGTCCAGAATCTTAGTTCCCCTAGTAGCACACTTAACATGCTGGTGGAATTTAGGGAGTGCTGCCTTTAAGTCTGCATGGTTGAAATCCCCTGCTATAATCAGCACAGCGTCAGGATACTTGCTCTGCTGAATGCTAATGCTGCCATGTAAAAGTCCAATAGCTGAGTTAGCATTAGCATCCGGTGGGATGTAAACAGCAGTTATCATGACCACAGTAAACTCTCTTGGGAGGTAAATCGGCCTGCATTTAACAGTCACATACTCCAGATCTGGGGAGCAGTGGCTGTCTACAGTCACAGTGTTAGTACACCAGCTCTTATTCACGTACACACAGAGCCCCCCTCCTCTGCTCTTACCGGAGTCTACTGTTCTGTCCTGGCGCTGTGCTGTGTAGCCTGCGAGCTCAATAGCAGAGTCCGGGATGGATGAATGAAGCCAGGTTTCTGTGAAAAGCAGAATGCAGCTGTCCTTCACTACGTTGTTCGCTGTAGTCTGTAGCCTCAATTCATCCATTTTGTTCGCGATGGATCTGGCGTTCGTGAGAAATAGGCTGGATAGCGGTGGTTTGAGTGGCTGCCTCCGTAGCCTGGCTAGCGCACCGGCCCTGCAGCCTCGCCTCTGTCTTCTCTCTCTACGCCGCCTTCGCCTCCTCCCCGCCGGGATGATAATCCACGGAGAGCCGGGCCTCCTCGCTAACTCCACTGGAATCTTGTGAAGACGGAGAAACTCGCTTGTAACACTCCGATCGTAACATAGTCCGATCTTAAGGAGATCGTGCCGGCTAAAGGTGTTACTCGCCCGACAAAATGAACACAAAACAAGACATAACGCGAACATAAACAACCATACAAGGCACCGACCGGGTAGACACTGAGCTGCTGCAACTGTGTGCGCCGCCATGATGATGCTACAGGCCCCGCACTCGCTTAATCCGGCACTGACCCTGATGTGACTTTTTAACGGGCCGGGGGAGGGGACCTATCTCAGACCCCTACTTAACACCCTGTGCCACATTTACGTGTCAATCACATTTCCTCCTTGTATTAAGTTAGACTGCCATAAATTCGGTAGCTTTAAATTACTTTAGATTAAGGTGGGGTTCCTGATATTTAGATTCATCTTCATTTTGGATGATCTGAAAAGCAGTTTGGATCAGATTGACCAGAGGAAAACATAGTTTCCACATTCTTCCCATAAAATATCATATCCATAATAAAGGTTTTTTTGGTTATAATGTCACTTGGCATTGAACGATGACACTATGTTAAGCGTGAATATATTTTTAAAAGTAGTATAAACATCCTAAGTTGCCATTCAGAATCTTAAATCTGAAAGGTATCCATACATTACCATACAGATGCATCAGGGTGTGATTTGAAAGCTGTATGTCCCCGTGTTTCCTCCCCCATAGGCTGGGATAGGGTGGTGGTCTCTCTGCTGAACCACGACGTGTACAGGAACACCACGTGTGGAGTGTGTGGCGTGTGGAATGGCGATCAGACGGACGACTTCATGATGCCCGATCACTCCCAGGCTCCCGACGGTGCCACCTTGGGCAACAGCTGGGAGTTGCCCGAATGGAAGGACAAAGAGAGGTGCCGTGTATACATCCACTCAAACACTTACACGCAGACATATACACACTCACATAAACATGGAGATACACACTCATATGTACACATATGCACAACACACACACACACTCATACAACCATTGTTCACCACTTAGTGGTGGTAATGCCATCACAGCTCTTGTACCAGGCTAGATGCACCTTGAGGACATGTAAAGTGTCAAAGTCACGGAACATACCCAGGTGTCATCGGTTGACTGACTGAGATGAATGGCAGATGCATTACCTGTGCACCCTACTGTGCCAACTTGCTGCATTTTTACCACCCAGCGCTTCGCTAGTTGTTGTGAGTATCACTACTCTGCCCTTAGCTCTTGCTGAAGGGTTGCTGCCTCCAACTGCCAAGGAGCGACCTTCACGAGCCTCGTCCAGAGGCCAATCTTGACACTGCTGGTACTAGTCGTCGGCAGGTCCAATCAGCTCCACATCCTTTTGTAGCACGTCAATCCATTTCTTTTTTTTTATCCAAGATCAAAGCTAGGTACAGTGGTAATTGATATTTATTAATATTTTACAGAATCTGATTATTGGTATGAATGTGGTTTTTGGTAGAGAACCCTTTTTTTATCCAATTTGCACATAAGCACCTCAGATTAGCATGGTTAGCTACGTACAATCCTAAATACGTTTAATATACATACATGTGATTGATTTTCCAATTATCTTTGTGAACACGTATGTGCGTCACATACGAGCTAATAGGTATGTAGTTCTTCATATCACATTTATTGCCCTTACAGTATATTTTCATTTGGAATGCTTCCAAGGTATAATGGTTGGCTCACTGGACTATAATACGGATCCCTCGTATGATTTCATGGTGCTGCAGTTGAAACAATGAGGCAAGTTTGTTAAACTCCCCTGCTTCTGTCCATTAAGCAGGATACATTGTTACACTGCAATCGTTCTCCGCATCCTGAGAACGATTGTTTGAAGACGCTTTATACATTTGTATTATTTAAATGATTATTACATAGGCGATCAGCGGGTCGCATGTGGTCATTTGGTCAGGCGTGGGTACTCCCACTACTTCAGAGATGCTTTGTGAAGCACCGAATAGTAGGGCAAATACCCTCAAGAATGGCTCTCTAGAGCTCCCTGTCGTTGAAGCCATTACGCCAGCAGTGGCAGGAGCATGTCATTGCACGGCTGCTACTTTATGTGTTTATATTATTATTTTGTATCGTGAATGTGCCCCCACAGTGGGAGCAGTGACACGGGAGCCTCATCCGGCACTATCCTGGACCCCAGCAAGGAAGCGATCGCGTCCAGCCCCCAGAACTGCGGGCGGCTACAAGACGCGAACGGCATGCTGTCCGCGTGCTTCACGACCGTCGACCCCACGCAGTACTTCACCAACTGCGTCTTCGACATGGTGTTGTCCGGTCTGGACATGTCGGTGCTGTGCCGGTCGCTGGAGGCGTATGTGGCGGCCTGCAATGCGGCCGGGTTCACCTTCGCCTACCCGTGGAGGAACGGCACCGGCTGCGGTAATTTGCATGAGGGGGACCCGCTGAGCAGCTGGGCGACCCTCCCACTTCTGGTGCTGGAGGAAATAATAGTGCCGATTGTGCACTATGGGTGGCCTGTGATCAAGTCCAAATGCCCTTCAAAAACCACTACAGTAAAACCTTGGATTGCGAGCATAATTCGTTCCGGAAACGTGTTTGTAATCCAAAGCACTCGTATATCAAAGCACTCGTATATCAGTTGTGATCACGTGATGCTCGGCAGACAAAGCATATACGTACTACTCGTATTGCAAGACCTCGCTCGTTTATCAAATTAATATTTATTTTAAAAAATTGCTCGTCTTGCAAAACACTCGCAGACCAAGATACTCGCAATCCAAGGTTTTACTGTATTTGATTGTGTTTAATAACATCACCGATCGGGAGACAAAGGCGGCCAAGCGTGGTGCTGGCCACCCATCCCCTCGTGTGCCACCATGCCGGCCTTCATAGGTACTACTCACAGCTCTTTCCCAAACAGAATGTAAAGGCTAAACGGGGATCTTTGTCTCTTTCGCAGTGACGAGCTGTGGCGCGGGCACGCGGTTCAGCTCATGCGCCCCCGCGTGTCCAGCCACGTGCTATGACCCCGCGGCCCCGGCGCAGTGTGCGGACCCCTGCGTGGAGGGCTGCGAGTGCGCTGACAGCGCCCAGCTATGGGACGGCGACCGCTGCGTGCACCCGGGCCAGTGCGGGTGCCGGGACACGGACGGCCGCTACTACAAGGTGAGTGGCCGCCACAGCTTCGCTCGTACCCCGGACTGCCACACTCCTCCGGCACTCACTGCCAAAATAGACCAAATTTCTGGGAAGCTCAACCAAGACATCGATGGCCACTACAAGGAGAGTGGTGATGTCCTCACATAGTCAAACAATCACTGACTCAGTCAATTAATCCGTGCCCCCCCCATTTTACAACTACAACTGCTATTTAGCACTAAGTGAGTGTGACGTCATCCTACCACTTGTGCCGCACCCGTTTAGCTCCTTGTATGCAATTACAGGAATACCTTGCACTTTCGTCTGGTTCGGGACCAGAGCATTGACGAATGTCAAAAATGGATGAATGTCAAAGCAGAGCCTTTATTTAGCTTGCACATTTATTTTGGCCGGCGAAAAACGTACATGCAAATAACTACAGTAAATATAAAAACGTACATGCAAATAACTACAGTAACTAGATAACAAATCCGTGCGAAACCTAAAAAAACGGATATAAAAGAAATATAAACGTAAGAATAAATAAACCAAACTAAATAATAAACAAAACTAAATAAATAAACTAAATGATACTTTGAAATATTTTTATTCTTGCGTAAGTGGACGATGAATATATTGGTGATTTAGGAGGAATCTAGAATCATAAAATAGGAAGGAGAAAATTGGTGAGGATGACGAAAAAAATGGCGCGTGGCATGAACGTCGTGGAAGGTTTGGGATGAAATCTGTCGAAAGAAGAAAGCACGTGGACGAAATTTTAAATGTGGTTATAATTGAAAACATCCGAAAGAGCGAAGCGACGAAAGTCAAGTGGACGAAAGTCAAGGTATTGCTGTATAAGATTAGGATTATGGGTTAGCTTTATGAGTTGGGGTTGAGGTTATAGGTTTATGGTTAGTGGTTATGGGTTTAGGGCTTATGAGTTTTCGAGGGTAGGGTTTAAGAGGTTAGGTATATGGCCAGGATTATGGGCGAGGGATTCCAATTTAGTTTAGGGTTATAAATATTAGATCTAGAGTAGCGGTTAAGAGTTAGGCTTTATGGACTTGAGTTAGGATTGGGGTGTATGAAATACGGTTTAAGGTTAGGCTTGGGGACGGTGGAACCTAAGACTGCTCTTCTTGCCCTACATGTGACGAGACCATCTACCCTCTCCGCTCCCCTCCGCCCGCTCGCCCCTGTACAGCTGAACGAGGCGTTCTGGCGGCCCGGGTGTGCCGTGCAGTGCACGTGCGCGTCCACCGACAATATCCAGTGCCAGTCCAGCTCCTGCGACCTCGCCTTCAACTTCTGTGGCACGGACAGCAAGGGGGTGCACGGGTGTCACCGCAAGAGCCGTGAGTCCGCATTTTTATTTCGACTTTATCTCCACGTTGCTTGGCACTGACCACTGTTGTGCGGTGGTGTGGCCTGAGCGGTAACGTGATTTGCCGCTTGCTGCATGTGACTGTGGAAATACTGAGCAGACACTGTGAGCCATGTTGGGAACCTCGGTTAAATTCAGAGTTATGTTCCTGGAAAATTTCATGTTGGGCAAAACCGCATACGACAAATAATATATTTTATGGGGAAAATAGGGTTATGTTCCTCGGTCCGATATTATCACCGCCTCCATCTTTGTTGAACTATTTATAGATGATTTCCACCCTCGCTATGCTGAGTCACTCTCTATTACTTGTATACACACGCCTCTCTCCATGATCCTTGTCACACCGCAGCACTCATGCCCAACGCTTGCCCCTCACACTGAATCGCCAGCCTGACGTTTGACCCCGTCATTGTGACACTTAAATGTTAATGATTCGCCATCTAGGCGTCCGTCTGACTGATGTCCTCAACAAGTGGATGGCTAGGTGCATGTGGCAAAGTGCGAACAATTGCGTTGTACCATTGTGCTCCGTTGAGCACAAATGTAAAAACATTTGTGGTAAATAAATTGTTTCATTCCCACCTTCCAATGGATGCCGCACTCTCAGGGCACTACTTTTCACCGCAGAGATGAGAATCTTAACAGTGTCAAACCGCGTAGAGCCAGAACACCACCCCCGTGTTCCGGACGACATACCTCATTTAGTAAATCGTGTACAGTGATACCTCGGTTCACGAACGCTTCTGTTCACGAACAACTCGGTTCACGAACAGAAAAGTTCATAAAAATATGCTCCGGTTCACGAACTCCGCTTCGGTTCACGAACAGGAGCCGCGGCCATTTTAATGCTATTTCCAGGCTGTCACATGGTCGTGACTTCCTGTAGGAAGATCGTGGAGAGAAGAAGAGACACAGAAATAAGTACTGTGAGTACTGTGAAGACACTTTCAGTGACTTTTTGCTTTTTTGGTTAGTGTTCTCTCTTTATACATTACTATACTGTACAGTACTAATGTGTATTGTAATTTGTTTCATATTTGTGTGCTTCAAAAACCCCAAAAAAAGGTCAGAACGGATTAACCGGATTTACATTGAACCCTATGGGAAAATGTGCCTCGGTTCACGACCAATTCGGTTCACGACCAGGGTCAGTTCACGAATTAAGTTCGTGAACCGAGGTATCACTGTATATCCTCAACACGCGTTCCATAAAACTGTGTTGGGCAAGGCTTTCCTATATATTGTTTTGCTCCTACATCTATGCTCCACAACTTTATCAACCTGAACAGCTTGGCAATTCATGGTCAAAAAACCACAACAATCAACGCAGCATGGGAAGACTCTAACTCGGTATTAGATTGAAACAAGGGATGCACATGGACAATCCACGGTATCTATGGAAAGTGCCATGCTTAGTGTACTGCAAATGCCACTACTTTAATAGTAAATATTACGTGGTAGAATAAATGCATTCTTTCTTTATAGTTTTATGTTGTTGTTGATGATGTTGTAATTCACGATGTTGTGAATGTTATTGTTACATACTCTTTGGTTTTTTCGGTCAAGTCACGTAGGTAAAAAAAAAACAACTAAATTAAATCACGACGTTTCGAAGGCAACACAAGCCTCCGTCATCAGGTGTGACTGGTCTATCAAAATTTCTGTAGCGTATGAAGAGAGCTATTTAGAGACGCATGTTTATATAGGGTACTAGAGGGGGGAGGAGCCAAGTAGCCGAGGGGGGGAGAGCATGCGACATCGCGGGCGGTTGGGCAGGGGGGATTGGCTGAGTTAAGCCGATAGATAAGCATAATTGCCTTTGTGATGCCGGCGCGAGGGCTAGGGCAAGAGGGGCGCCTGTACGTCAGATGGGTGGTGGAAACGGGGGGACGGGGAGGACGGGGGGCATGGAGAGTAGGATGGGGGGGAAACATTTTTTTGCGCTATTGAATATCTTAGTGATGGTGGTGTATAAATCTAGAATGTTATTGTTGTAGTTAATACTTTCATTGTTCACGTCATTGATGATGATATTATTCTCGATGTAATTGTCGTTGTTCTAGTGGAGTGTACCGCCTGGGGCGACCCGCACTACATCACTTTCGACGGCCGCACCTTCGACTTCATGGGCACCTACACCTACGCCCTCACACAGGTGCGTGAGCCTCATCCGCGATCTATTCACTGCGGGATGAAGGCCTTACTTGACTGTCTGGAGATGGAGTTTGCAACTAACAGCCTCACACTCAGCAGGTAAAGTCTTATCCAACTGGTAGACGCTCCTTCGGGAAGGTGGGGAACTCATTTTGTGTCCACATTGACTGCTGGAGTACAACAACGCTGTGCTTGGCCCCCACACTATTTTCTCAGTATGTTTCACCGATTGGCCACCTCATTGAGAGCTTCAATAGGAATTCATGATCATAATCAGAATATATATTTATACTGAAGGAATCCGATGAGCTATGAAGCTCTTTTTCACAAATGTCCAGTAGGGGTGGGTAAGAACGTTTCAATAAACAGTACAAAATATGATACTAGTGTAATGCGGGCGTAAGCGACCTTCCGGAGGTGACGTCACGGGGGGTGGAGTCATGTGACGTGGGGGTAAGGTTCGGGGCTTTAAGCGGGTAAACCGGAAGGGGAAGGTAGTCGGGGTGTGAGCGGAAAAGAGTGAGGCCACGCGGGCAAGTGTGGAGAAGGGGGGGCGCCGACGGCGATCGGGAGCCAACCCCGAAGATAAGAGCAAGCTGCGGAGTGGTGTGCAGCTGGGGAGGAGACAGCCAGGAGGGCTGCGAGTTAGAGGCAGCGGTGTGGCTGCCAGGAGGAGCTGCGGAGAGAGAGAGAGAGAGGGCTGCTTGATAGAGGCAGCGGTGTGGCTGCCAGGAGGAGCTGCGGAGAGAGGGAGAGAGAGCAAGAAGCTGTGAGAGCTGCGGAGGGAGAAGAGCAGCAGCGAGTACAGCCAAGAGGGGCTGTGTGAGAGAAACAGCAGCGGAGCTGCTGTTGTGGATCGGGCCGACATTGGAGTCAGCACCGTGGAGAAGCTACAGAGTAAAGACAGCCGTGTGGGTGTACAGCACGAACCGAATAATAAAGGACACTGAGCCAGACATCGTGGTCCAGTCGTTTATTACACTGGTGTCGGAAGTGCAACGGCATGTCGAAACAAGTGAGGAAGAAAGTTAATCCGGCGCCTGCATCGGCTTCTTCGTCCGACGACGACGAACTCCCTCCAACCGCGGATCCTGTTGGGGTGGTGGAGGAGAGCCCGGCTGAGGAGACCACGGGAACGGGAGTGGAGGATGTTGGCGCGGTGGCGGGTCCGTCGACATCATCAGACGCGGATCAACGATGGCAAGCGATGGCGGTACAACTGGAGGCACTTAAGGACGTCCTGGTGCATCTATGCCATCTCGTCGCGCCAGGGACGATGGATGATGCAAGTGGTGCTCCGCGGGCCGCCACGTTGCCTGTCCTGCCGCCGCCATTGCCCACGCGGCAAGAGGCCACCATTTTGCGCGCTCCGTGGCGCCAAACCGCCATCTTGGCCACGCCGCGGGCCGACGCCATTTTGAATTTGCCATCACAACCACCACCATTGGAAGACGGCGGGAAGAGGAGTCGGAGTCGCCACCTTACAACAGTTAAAGAATTTTCCGTCGGTGGGGACTGGAGCGCGTTCGCCTGCCGCTTCTTGGCGGCGGTACGCACAGCAAGATGGACCGATGCGGAGGCTTTGGAGGTGTTGCCGACTCTCCTGGACGACGAATCTGTCCGATTCTTCCGTTCCATAGCGACCGATAAGAAGGCAACTTTATGTGGTGTTTTTCAAGAAATGGCCGATGCTTATGAGCCACCAGATGATGCGCATCGGCGATTCGCTCAACGACAACGAGCACCAGAGGAGTCGCCCGTGGCGTTCAGGGGTGCGGTGCTGGAGCTGGCCATGGCAGCTTATCCTGAGACGCCACAGGACCTGCTGGAGCCTCTCATATTAGGGAAAATGTTGGAGCTGTCTCGGGATCTAGGGATCCCCATGCCTGTGTGTGGGCATGAGAAGCTAACTTCCCGGATGGCTGCTAAGTGTCTCGATGCGCAATTCAACCTCCGTCGCTGGAAACAAGTGACGGCGTGGACGGGGGAGCCCGTCAAAGAAGAGGAGGCGCTGGGGTGGAACCCTGCGCAGGCCGTCTATGTTCCGGATGACCGGGGCCCTCAACAACTGACGGCCGCCTCCGCTCCATGGACGGGACGCGGCGGGCCGAGACCGCGCGCGGTGCTACCAGAACGGGGCCGTCAGGAGGCGAGGCCTGCGCTTCGGCGCAACGAGGCCGAATGTTTCCGCTGCGGGCGTAGGGGCCACTACGCCAGAGACTGCTGGGCCCGCTTCCCGGCTCCGCCGCAGCAGGAGGCCTCGGCACCGGTCAAGTCGGCTAAAGATCCTCCGAAACAGGCATGTCGGCACGCACCAGACACTCGGCAAGGCTTTCCACCTCACCCACCACCTGTGATGCGCGATCCTATTGTTGTTGTTAAAGAAAGGCCATCGACGGGGCCTTGTCATTCAGTTACGCAGTGGCGCAAATTGGCACGGAGAGTTGTCGCGGCCGCTACGGGTTCGTCCACTGTACCGGGGTCCATACAAGGTGTGGACGTGCGCATTTTGGTCGACTCGGGCGCGTCTGCGACTATTATATCGGATGTCATTTTCCATCTGTTGGGCATTCCGTCGCGGGCTGTGCGTCCGGTTTATGGGTCGTGCGTCGCTGCGAACGGGGGTAGCATGGGTATCGTGGGTCAGGTGGATGCTAAGATATCTATTGGGGATGTGTCGGCCTCGGGTGTTGTGTTGATATCGAGATCTTTGGCGGTTCCTTGTTTGTTAGGCACCGATTTTTTGGCTAAGATGCCCATTTTGATCAAAATCAATGAGAATTGTATTGAACTGCCGGGGGGCCGTCAAATCTCGTTTCTGCCGTCGCCCTGGGGGCGACCTGCTTCGGCCGTACAAGTGCAGGCGCTGTCCGTCGCATCTGTGGACATCCCACCTGGTACACAGATACTTATACCCTTGCGGTATCGGAAGCCCCTGCCTGATCGGCTAGGAGCAGTAGGGGTCTTGTTGTCACCGTCCGCCACGATAACAACCGGGTTGGCGTTAGTGGGGGCACAGACCATCGTCCGGCCGGATCAATTACCGTTTTTACAGGTGCTTAATGCGGGGGGAGAAAACGTCCGTGTCCCGGCCGGTACGGTTGTGGCACATGCCACTACGGCGTTTGCGACCCATGATTGTCCACATAGCCGGGGAGTTGTTGCTGGGGTTTCCGAGCCAAGGAGTTCGGATGATCGTTGGGTTGCTCAATTATGTGACGAAAATTCTTCCCTGTCCATGGAGCAACGTGGTGCGCTGCGTAAATTGTTGTTGACATATTCCGACGTGTTCAGCTCCGATGATTTGGATTTGGGCCGCACTTCCTTGCTTTACCATCACATTGAGACGGGCGATGCTGCCCCTATTCGATTAAATTCGCATCGGATGAGTCCTGCGGAGCGAGAACACGTACGGGGGGCAGTGGAAGACATGTTGGCTGCGGACATTATATCGCCATCTAACAGCCCATGGGGCGCTCCAGTCGTCTTGGTTAAGAAGAAGGATGGCAAATTGCGATTTTGTGTTGATTTCCGCAAATTGAATAAGATATCGGTGGCAGATGCGTACCCCCTGCCGCGTATGGATGACTCCCTCGACGCATTGTCGGGGGCTAAGTTCTTTTCCACACTGGACCTCTCTTCGGGATTTTGGCAGCTTCCCCTTGACGAGTCCTCACGGGAGAAAACCGCATTCCGTACGCCGCAGGGGTTATTTCAATTCAACTGTCTCCCGATGGGATTGAATGCGGCCCCTGCTACATTTCAAAGATTGATGGAGCTCGTTTTGACGGGGTTGCAGTGGGAGACATGTCTTATATATTTGGACGATATCATTGTCTTCAGCCGCACATTCGATGAACATTTGACGCGGCTGGAGACAGTGTTCACGAGGATGCGTTCTGCCAAATTGAAATTCAAACCAAAGAAATGTCACCTACTGCAACGGTCCGTCCGCTATTTGGGGCACATCGTGAGCGGGATTGGCCGACTCCGGCCACCGTGGGGGATGTTCGGCGGTTTTTGGGATTTGCCTCGTATTACCGAAGATTCGTGCCGGGTTTTGCGACGATTGCGAGGCCTTTGCATCTCCTTACGGGTAAAGGACGGAAGTTTGTTTGGGGACAGCCGGAGGAGGCGGCCTTTCGGAGTCTGCGTGATCTATTGGCCACGGCCCCAACATTGGATTATCCCGATTTCGATCACCCATTCATTCTTGATACGGACGCGAGTGACACAGGTATTGGGGCGGTGTTATCACAGTCTAAAGGGGGTGTAGAGCGTGTCGTGGCGTATGGTAGCCGAGTCTTGTCTCCTGCGGAAACCCGCTACTGTGTCACTCGCAGAGAACTATTGGCGGTTGTTTTTTTCCTACGGCAATTTCGACCATACCTCTACGGTCGTTCTTTTATTGTGCGTACGGATCATGCGGCCTTGCAATATGCCCTTAAAATTGACCAGCCATCCGGACAGTTGGCACGTTGGTTGGACACGCTACAGGAATTTTCCTTCCAAATTCAACATCGGAAGGGAGTGCGCCATGCGAACGCTGACGCACTTTCCAGATTACCGCGGCGCGCCCCTTGTAAATGTGAGTCGGGGACGCATAGGTGTTCGCCGATTCCAAACCCCCCTCAGCCGCTCACGTTGGCCGTCGAGAAGTCGGACACTCCGATGGAACCGGGACCGGCTGACGGGGTTTTGAATCTGCCGCGGTCTGTCTGGATCCGGGAACAGATGATGGATGAGTCATTGGTGTCCTTGCGGAAGCGGTCTGCTAAGGACAATGGGAGTCCGAGTACGGCTGTGGGGCCGCAAACCGCTCTCCGAGATGGTCTGCTTATGTGGCGGGAGGGGTTCCAGGAACGTTGGCGCCTGGTGGTACCAACGTCCTTGCGGTTCGAGTTGATTAGAACCCTCCATTGTGACACTCTCTTACATTTAGGGGTGCAGAAGACCTTGTTGACGTTGCAACGTCATTATTTTTGGCACGGCATGGCGACAGATGTCGTAGGGCACGTGCGCGCGTGCCCTGCGTGTGCACAACGTAAGCCGCCGAAACATCCTTACGTGCCGCCTCTCCAGTCGATTCAGGTGTCTCGAGTCAATGAATTGGTGGCACTGGACATATTGGGACCTTTTCCACCATCGGCGAGGGGTAATAAATATTTGCTGGTAGGGGTTGAGTACCTCTCCCGTTGGCCGATGGCCTGGCCGTTGCCCGATCAGTCGGCCGCGGCCATTACCGACGCCTTTTTGTTTGGGTATATTATGGATAAGGGGGCGCCTGAGAGACTCCTCACGGACCAGGGCAGGAATTTCTCTTCTAAATTATTGGCGGAAGTGTGCGCGGGCCTTGGGACTAAGAAAGTACGGACATCCCCATACCATCCGCAGACGGATGGTATGGTTGAACGGCTGAACAAGACGTTGTCTGCCATGCTTTGCCACACCGTGAGTGAACAACAATCAGATTGGGATCTGCACATCCCCGGGGTGCTTTCGGCGTACAGGATGACGCCTCATGCGGCTACAGGATATTCGCCGTTTTACCTTATGTATGGTCGGGAAAACGTGCCGCCGGTGGATGTGCAATTGGGAACTGGGGTGAAGGGACCTCGTAAACCACTTCCTGAATACATTCAGGACACGGTTCGCCGAGTCACGGAGGCGCGGGAGAATGCCCGCGTGGCTACGGCCAAAGCCCAGGCCCGGAACGAGCGATATGCGCGACGGTCTGAGGGGGAGTGCCCTTGGAAGGTTGGGGACCTAGCCTGGCTTCATTGTCCACAGGTACGTCCGGGGACCTCGCCGAAATTGCACAAACCCTGGCATGGTCCCGTACGCCTCATTGCGGTTCCCAACCCACAGACAGCACGCGTCCAGATTGGGTCTCGTCGCTGGGTTGTGCATACGTCGCGCTTGAAACCATATGTTGCTCCCTTACATGATGCGTCATCCCCCAATGTTGCCTTGCCGGGGTCTGTTGCTGCTGACTCTCCCCTGCCTGCGTCCATTGATCTCGCTGGAGCGCCTGTCGTACCTGTTCCAGACAGGCCGGCCGTGACATTGCGGGGGACGAGGGGCCCTGCTCGGAGGACGCCTGCCAGGTCTGCGGGACCTTCGAGCCCTGCAGCCCTTCCGACCCAGCTGCGGGCACGGTCACAGGACAAGCCCAAGACTAACTCTTTAGGGACACGGGACGTCGGTGGACTTCCAGCTGCGACAGGGGGATTACCCCCTGTCATTCCTCGACTTTCATCGCGTTCCCGTTCTGCGAGTGGGCCGCCGACCGTCCGGGACGGGCCGGCGACCCGCACACGTTCCAAATCGCTTACGTTTCGTTGATTGTTGCTGTCTTGTTATTTTTTTCTTACAGTTGTATTTATTGCATGCTTTTGTACGATCGTTGATGTTCATTGCGTTGTTGTTGTTCTTGTTGTTACATTATATGCTTAGTGTCCTTTAGGGGGGGAAGCTCGGTTCGCCGCATTACGATTTGCTATTGGTCAGCCGAGGTCGGCTGGGATTTTTCTACGGGGGAGGGTGGTGTAATGCGGGCGTAAGCGACCTTCCGGAGGTGACGTCACGGGGGGTGGAGTCATGTGACGTGGGGGTAAGGTTCGGGGCTTTAAGCGGGTAAACCGGAAGGGGAAGGTAGTCGGGGTGTGAGCGGAAAAGAGTGAGGCCACGCGGGCAAGTGTGGAGAAGGGGGGGCGCCGACGGCGATCGGGAGCCAACCCCGAAGATAAGAGCAAGCTGCGGAGTGGTGTGCAGCTGGGGAGGAGACAGCCAGGAGGGCTGCGAGTTAGAGGCAGCGGTGTGGCTGCCAGGAGGAGCTGCGGAGAGAGAGAGAGAGAGGGCTGCTTGATAGAGGCAGCGGTGTGGCTGCCAGGAGGAGCTGCGGAGAGAGGGAGAGAGAGCAAGAAGCTGTGAGAGCTGCGGAGGGAGAAGAGCAGCAGCGAGTACAGCCAAGAGGGGCTGTGGAGCTGCTGTTGTGGATCGGGCCGACATTGGAGTCAGCACCGTGGAGAAGCTACAGAGTAAAGACAGCCGTGTGGGTGTACAGCACGAACCGAATAATAAAGGACACTGAGCCAGACATCGTGGTCCAGTCGTTTATTACACTAGTACAAAGTAAAACAAAGGTAAACAAATAATCCAAACACATATAAATAATACTAAACTATCCCCAACCTACCAGGCAAACCCCACTGAGGTATTAACTTATTTTTCAGAAGCGATCTGGCCACAAATGATAACTAAACAAAGTGGCCCATCATTTGGATATTTATAGCACCAACACAATCTGAATAATCTCAGTGCATGTTTCTAAATGTGGAGCGAAAAACGGAGGACCCAGAGAAAAAATCCACGCGACCACAGGGAGAGAGACATGCAAACTCCAAATATACAGGCGTCAGGGTCGAGATCTAAACCCCGACATCCTGCATACCAGGCGAGGATGATAAAATATCCTAGCCACCATGGCGTCTCTTAAATAAAGTATCTAAGTTCAAATTGCATCATCAATCCCAAGCTTCGAAAAGGCAGAAAAACGACAGCAAAAAAGTCCAAGATCACACCAAGACAACATCCAGTCCCTCAATAAAAATTGTACATTAACATCGAACTCTCAATACATTTGTAGTGACTAACTCGGAGACGATAAGACTTGTAGGCACTTCTTTATTAACAAGCACCATCGAGGTTAACACTCTTAATAATTAGGCCGTCTATTGTCGGTGACGCTACTCAGCCAGGACAGTTGGTAGGCTGCCTGACTAGCGGCGCCCAGAGATGGTGAAGACGGAGACGACGACGAGAAGGATGGTGAAGACGACGAGAAGAACGGTGACGAAGGACTTCAGCAGCACGACGGGAATCCCACTCCAACAACAGCCCCGAGGTCCCCTACAGGGGCCCCTTTTATACTGTCAGCGTGGCCTCGCTCCGCCCCCGGCCACGCTGGTCTACACCTTGCAACGATTTCTGTTTGGTGTTTGAACATCTTAACGCCTGTTTTATTGCCAGAAAAGGTAAAATCTATTCTTATACTTTAATACTGGCAAGAAAGGTCCCATGTTGAAGTACTCTTCCTGGATACCAGGCGACTATTCAATTCGACCACATTTTTCCATTGCTGGCTCCACCATCAGTTCTATACCCTCTCTTGGCCTTCCGTGGTATGAAATTCGACCAATAACTTTCGATGCGACATGAAGGTACGACATAATCAGCTCGTGCAATCAGCTCGCGCAATCACCACCTCGAAGCTCTCTGGCACATTCAGCCAGGCAATGCTCTTGACCACTCTCCCAGCTAGGTGATAGGTTCACCGACTCAACTACTCCAACGCCAAACTCACGCTGACATCAACATTTCAACAAAGGGACATGAATAAACTTCAGCAACTGCAAATAAAATTGTTGAGCGCTGCCCAGGGTTACCGGGCACGCACACGACGCAAACTCCTCCATTGCATTTAAATCAATCCATCAGCTCCCTGTCTCTGCTCAGACTGAGTACATCATCACTATTGTCTGTCACTGTGCCTTTTTTTCTTATTTGCATCAAACATTTGATGGTTATTAACCGTTCCTTTTAAAACCTGTCGCGTTCTTGCGCAGCACGTCCCTCAATCTGCTCATCGTCCCCAAATTACGGACTGTGAATCCTGAACGTCAGTTCTCTACGGCCGCTCCTGAGGGCTTGAGTACTGAACGACTTTCGCATCTAGAAAATTGTCGTGCAGTACAGTATTAAATTGCAAAATAGTTTGTTTTCACAGTGTGCGTTCCTAAATGAAAAATTGCGCGAAACATGTTTGCCAATTTTTGTTAAAGAACGCATATGCGAAACAGTAAACTTAAAAGGAAATCTTCCCTAATTCATCAGCAACGTATATGCGAAACAACGCATGATGCGGCAATTAATCGTGGGGGATTCCTGTACATCCATATGACAATTACTAAAGTTATAAATGCCGACTAAATTAAAACCGCTGTACGTGTGTGTACATGCACTCATACACACAGCCGTGCTCTGGAGCCAGCTGGATCGTGAAGGTGAAGAACGAGTTCATCTCTGGCAGCTGGTCCATCGCCTACACCCGCGATGTCTTCATCGAACTCTACGATCATCGCGTGCAGTTCGGCCTGGGCTGGAAAGTTTACGTGAGTCTAGGCCCCGTCCCGAGCACCGGTCAGGCTCAAGTTTGCTTAGCTTCCGAGCTGCAAAGAGATCAGGCGCGTTCGGGGCAGTCTGACTCGGTTAGACTCACCAATTCGCTCAACTGAGCATGCGGTGGATCTCCTCAGCGAGGTGGCCATGAGACAACAGGATGGCAATGGATTCTTGAACAGGATGGCAATGGATTCTTGAATATATCGACGTGTTTCAGTTTCCACCCACACGATGAATTCGTGGAATTTGTCAATCATCCCAATGTAGCAGCACCCTCCTGAAAAAGTTTTGAGAGTCGGTGAGGTTTCAGCTGGGTAAATAAAGGACAATTATTGTTCCCATAAGTGGGGTGCTGCCATGGTGTGTGATGGTTATCAGACTGGATTTTGCAATCCAGTGGTCGCTGGTTGGATTCAGAGTAAAGTGTGGGCCCTTGAGGGTATTTAGAAGTATAAATACCCTCAAGAGGGGCTCTATAAAGCTCCTTGTAGTGGAGTCCCCTTTTCCAGCAGTGGCTGAGTAAGCAATTTTAGGCCTCCACATTTTTACTACATATCATGTAGCAACGGCAATTCAAATGAAAGCATTAGAAAATAATGGGTACCACTTTGCATCTGTAATGCAAGCTACTTTAAACATTTTACAAGTAGGACCACCCAAAGTTCCACAGTATGACTGCGACACTGCGTGTGTGAGTGGTAGTGTAGTGGTTAGCGCACTGCGCTACAAACCCGGCCACCTGAGTTCGATTCCAGCTCACAGTCACGAGTGACGATTATCTGAAACAGTCCTGGGCATCCCCTAGTACATGGTGCTGGCCACCAACCCCTTCGTGTGCCGCGCTGGCCTTTATAGGTGATCGCTAACAGAACTTGCCCCAACAGTCTGGTTAAGCTATACAGGGTAATCTTTGTCTTTGTGTGCGAGTACTATAGTTGCAACTGCCGTGCTACTGTGTATATTTCCACAATATACACAGTAGCAGCGGTAGTATTGACAAACGCTTGTTAACCACAGCTGGACGGAGTGAGGATCAACGTGCCATACTACTACTCCAATGGCAGCGCGGAGTTTTCCGTGATTCGCTCAGGGAACTTCATGCGCCTGCTGAGTGACTTTGAGCTCGAAGTTCTGTACGATGGGAACAGCCATGCCACGGCGCGCCTCCCTGCCTCCTTCGCCGGGGCCCTGTGCGGCCTCTGCTCCAACATGAACGGAGACCCGAGTGACGACTTTGTTATGAGGGACGGCACTCACACCACGTCAGCCTCCGACTTTGGCAACAGCTGGAAGACAACGGACCCCAGCTCTCCCGAGACGTGAGTGTGTGTGTGATTGATGAGATCCTGCCTTGAGGAATGTCCACCCCTCGTGGTGGAGCCAAAACCGGTCTACTTGATCACAGAGATCCTGTTGGTACCAATCCATCTCCAAAAACGAGTGGTAGCTTTTCCTCCCCAGCCAGAATTTGGTCATTCCATGTGGCCGGCCACAGTGATCTGTGTTTCTGGAGAAACACTGATGGGGGGCAGGGGAAGGGGGGTTCAGCCTACTTCATGACATCAAACAAATGAATGGGTGGGGGGGTGAGGTGTGGGAACACGCAAGTCCCAGTCTGTTGTGGGCTCAATTCCCTGTCCACGAAAGGTGGGAAATGGTAGTGGTTATTTATGATCCCACCAAAGATGAACATCTGTGGAAGGATGCAGGCAAGGATAATGAGTCAGATGCCTTCTATTGACTTCCTGTCCAAGGTGCTTGCTAAAGTGTCCACCCGGGATAGTTATTTTATTGACACTAAGAGTTGGGCAGGAGGGATTGGAAAAGGCATGGGCCAGATCAGCTCAATAACAACGGTATGAGGCTGCTAGGCTTCTGTGCAGCCCATGGGCTCCTAATCACCAGCACGGTGTTTAAGCATTAGCGCATTCACACACATCACGGATGCACTTCAGGTCCAAGCAAGAACATCTGCTAGCTTCATGCCAAATGTCTGCCCACGCCTCTTCCTAAAATCACAGTGGCTCCAACGACCCGGGTAACGGCAAGCCCCTGGACCCAAACGATGTTGCATCGGCAACGCAGAATGACAAGTGCGGCATGCTCAGCGATCCATCGGGACCCTTCATCGTTTGCGCTGGGGTCGTCGACCCGCGGCCTTACGTGGACGGCTGCGTGTTCGACCTGGTGCTGCAGGGCTTCGACAGCGCCGTGCTGTGCCGCACCCTCTCGGCGTACTACGTCGCATGCGTCAGGGCCGGCGTCGCCCTGGACGGCTGGAGGAACGAGACGTTCTGCCGTGAGTCTCCCAGCTTCATCACACAGCATCTCAACTATCCACATTGCCCTTGCAGTAGTCTGGGCAAGGGTTCCCCTAGTGGCAGCTGTCCATATGCAGCATAAGGTGTATTTACGCTCTGATCCCACCATATAAAAAAGTGCAATTATGAAAATGTATATTGTGTAATGTTAAGTAAATGTGATTAAACGTACGTGTTGTGAATGTATTATTGCCGATTAAAACGATTCATGAGTATGCATATGATTAGGCGCGATTATGCATGTGATTATCATAAAACAATTGTTTTATATAAAACTAGCTTGACTGCCCGGCTTCGCCCGAGACTTGGATTCTTGTCTTGGATTAATAGACGGCCTACACGGAGGGTGGGGGGGATGCGTGACGTCAGCAGGCACACTGCGTAACGCTGCCGCATGTGGGTGACAGCACAGATGTGATGTCAACGATCACTTGCCATGCAAAATATATCCATTATTGCGCCCCCCCCCCCCCCCCCACAAAATACAAAAGTCTATTTTTATACTTTTTGCATTGTGTACAGTCTGGAAGCTACCCACATGCCAAATTTCAAGTTTGTTGCCTTTCGGGAAGTATGCTAAACATTTTGGACAGACACACATTCACAAATTTCCCTTTTATATATATAGATTTTATAAATTCAAGATCAATTAGTGAGTTAAATTAGGTAATGAATGCTCGCTTTAATCACGAATTATTATTATTGGCTCTCACGCTGTCTAGGGGTATGTTTTTATCAATCACGATATCAATGAATTCGCTTTACAAGTTATGTATAATTATGTCAGGTCCCCGAATTCAGATCTCACCGCGGGATACAGTTCTTGCAATGGAGAAAAATTATGGATGAGTTAGGAAAGAAGCGATCGGACCCTTTGTGATCTAAACAACTTTACTATCTGTCGGAAAGCGTCTTTCCGACATACCTGTTCTTCACCTGAGGACGGCTGCTTGCGTTGTGGCCGAAACGTCGTGAGAATTATTTTATTATGTTTTATTTTATTATTTCCCTTCTACGTGACTTTACCGAAAGAACCAAGATGAATCCCTGCAGTCACGATAGCTTTAAATCGAAACTTTACTATCAACTGACATTAACATCCAGAAATAGTTATCAGAATAGAACTACAGTACCCATGCAAATATACGTACGTATCACTTACTGAACGATCATAAAAGCATCAAGGGTCAAATCTCACGATCACCTGATTAAAATAAACACGCAAGTTAACATCTCATGGTAATAAACAATTTATTTACGTATGATGCATGTGTAGTGACATCGGGGATGTCACTGTATGGTGCCGGCCCACAAGGGCCGTGCCGTTCCTACATCGTGGACAGCACCGTGTGGGTGGCTGTGTGTAATACCAGCCCAAGTAGGGCTTGGCGAGCACTGGGATAGTGCGGGCACCATGCACAGTGTGTAGTGGGGGCTCCCACGAGGGGGAGTGGGTGTCAGCCCAGGGGCAGGTTTGCCCCGGGCCATGGCACTCTGGTTGACCCCATAGACATGTGATCTGGAGTGTCCACACAGGGGGCCCCAAGTGGGGGGGCTAGTGGGTGATCACGTGTCCGGGGAGAGCTCTTGAGAAGGATCGAGAGGGAACGAGAATGCTCTTGAAGGCGGGCGGGGCCGAAGACGGAGCGGCCCCGACCGTAGGGGGATATAAGGCGGGTCCCTGAGAGGGACCGGGGTCGCTGCATTCTGCAAGCTGGAAGCTCAACACCTACAAGCGGGAAGCTCTACGTCTCAAGCTGGAAGCGCTTCGTCTTACGAGGCAACCACGTGGTCAGAGACCCGAGTGAGGGTCCGACCCTTCGTAGCAGTAACCCCTCTGTATAGCGTAGTTAGCTGGGTGGCCACCACCCTAGGCTGTATCAGGTAAAGGGGCCGTTACCCTTTTGTGTTACGGTGTTACAATAAATGTGTTGCCTCTAAGAGCACACTCAGAAAGCAATGAACACGTGTGTATGTCTACAATAAGCTACGACATTCAAAATACCGCATATCACCATTATATGCATTTTTGGAAAAGGCATATATACAACAGCACACTGAAAATAAGTCACTGGTTTGATTTGATCTCCAGGCTCGGTTATTAAAACTATAGTGCAAGTTTCTGAAATCACCACTAGTATAAATGGATGTAGCACAGTCAATCGACTGGTCACGTGTAGTGAATGTGTGGGTACTTCCGCCTCTTCTAAGACATACCTTATAGGCTTCATAGAGCCCATACAACAGCAGTGGCATGAGTAACTTAACTAAAATTATGAACTATTTTTTTATGAGAATAGGTTTTCCCCTTTTTCCTGCCAACAAAACAGGTGTTAAGATGTTAAAACACCAAACTGAAACCTTTTACAAGGAATCATGTCTGTATTAACCACAATACTTGTGGTCAGAATGCAAACAAAAAACATACTCTGATAATATATGCATTGTCTTTGAAACTGATTGGTCCAACCAGAGACAGCTTTCTTTTGAGCCGAGTCTCAAAACGGTGTTAGACCAGAGGATGCCAAAAGGCGTTTTGGCGTCCTCTGGTCTATTATCAGAGTATGTTTTTTGTTTGCATTCTGACCACAAGTATTGTGGTTAATGCGGACATGATTCCTTGTAAAAGGTTTCAGTTTGGTGTTTCAACATCTTAACACCTGTTTTGTTGCCATAAAAAAGGGGAAAACCTATTCTCATATTTTCGTACTGGCAAAGGAGGTCCCGTGAAAATTTTTATTTTACTAGGTAAGTCACACTGAGCTATATCTCTTTTTCAGAAGTGACCTGGCCACAAATGATAGTTCATCAAAGTGGCATATCACGTGGAAATGCATTGCAGCCAAATACTCTAAACGCCTCATATTGAGTATAAATGTGGAAGGAAAAACCGGAGGACCTGGAGAAAAATCCACGCACCCACAGGGAGAAAATGCAAAATTAAAATTAAAAGCATCAGGGTTGGGATCGAACCCACGATCTCCTGTATACCAGGCAAGGTAGTTAACATCTCGTCACCGTGACGCCCAAGTAATGGCAGGGCTGCACCTTTACTTTTACCCCCTCCATTCCTCCTCCCCTCCCCCACGTTCCCCTCCTCATCCGTGACCTCTCCACAGCCGCCCCGGCGTGCCCCGCCAACGGCTCGTATTCGCACTGCGCCTCCCCGTGCCCTGTGACGTGCGCGCGGGGGCCAGGCGAGGGTCAGTGCGCGGGAGGCTGCATGGAGGGCTGCGTTTGTGACGCCGGCTACCTGCTGGAGCACGACCGGTGTGTGCGCGCGGACAAGTGCGGCTGCATCAGCAATGGCAAGTACTATAAGGTGAGCGGCGGCGACGACGTGTGTGTTCACGTGCGAGAGCGGGGGCCATCCAGAGATTCCTGGAGTCTGGGAAAGAATGCCACATGAGGCCTCCTCATTAGTTTGCGACAGGAAATAAATAAATATAGTCCTGTTGTGGAGCCTCCTCCTTTTTATGAAGATCTGACTTCATGGAAATGCTCCCATAAATCATGTAAAATCTATATTCAGAAATGTTTGCTTCGTTACGTAAGCGCAAATAGTGCAGCGCAGTGAGCTTGTCGATGAATACTGTGGGGCCAAAACGCCGCTTTCACCGAGCCCCACTAGGATTAAGGTAAATGGATGTTTTTGTAGCGTTACGTAATTGTTTTCTGGATAAAGTATATGTTCCATCAGTTTAATCATGGGTAGTGTTAGGGTAGATATTCGATTAAATGAATGAATCATAGGAAGTGCAGAGCGTATGTACAGCGATACGATACAGGTCGCGATAAAAACGGACAGCAGCGCGATACAGTACTGAGAAAAAAAGAAATAGTAATCGGGTAGGGGAGGCACAACTATTCATGTTTACAAGATTTTATCTTGATTTTGGGGGAAAATGGTTCAGTTTCCGACAGTTTATGGATCATTCTCGGGAACCTAACCCTTTTGTAACCCGGGGACTGCCTGTATTCATAATGCACCTCACATGCAGTACATCTCGAGGTGGCTTACAGCAGTCTAGCCAAGGGGGACTCACAGTTGCAACTGGCCCTGTGCAGCACAAGTTGGTAATAGGTAATGATGATGATGATAACACACATGAGGATGATGAAGCAAATGTGAAAAATTATGTTGATGATGACTCTTAATGCTCATTATACTAATGCTCTTGATGATGCTGATGAATCTGTGCATGTATGCGTGTGTGCGTGTGCGCATGTGTCCCAGCTGGGAGATGAGTTCATCTCGGATGACTGCAGGAGTCAGTGCGTGTGCGAGGCCGGCGGATTGGACTGCGACGCCTACTCCTGCCCTGCACTCCACACGTGTGGACTCTCGGACGATGGCAAAATTGGGTGCAACGCCCTGGAGGGTGAGGTCATCAACATCATCATTATCATCAACATCCTCTTTACCAACATTACAATCAATACAAACATCATCATCACAACCATTCTGCAAATGGGCAGGAGTCTGGCAGGAGGAAGAAAGTGTTGCTATGTGGCTTTTCACAATTAAGTATTTTTTTTGGCAGCCTAGGACCAGTTCTATCTTCTTCCTCTCCGTGTGTAACCGCCCTCCCCACTCTACCCATTCCCCCTCCCCCAACCGTCTCCAGGACACTGCCAGGCGACCGGCGACCCCCACTATGTGACTTTCGACGGCGCCTATTTCGACTTCATGGGCACGTGCGCGTACACGCTGGCCGCTCCGTCCGCGGGCTACACCGGCTCGTCGCGTGACGGCGCGTGGCGAGTGCTGGTGGAGAACGAAGCGCTGGGCTCTTTCGCCGCCGTGTCGTACACGCGCGCCGTCGAGGTCCAGCTTGGGAACCTCACCAGGGTCAGGCTCCTGCCTGGGGGCGCCGTGCAGGTGAGGGTTCGGCTTAGCAATTTGTTTTCATCAATAAAACACACACCAACAAACTCAACGAACCATGTCAAAACATTTCCGGACACGGATGTGCTTGCTTTGAATCGCAGATGCGTGGTAACTGAAGCATATTCAAAGCATAAAGGATTGATGTGATTGATGCCACCAAATCGTGGTGTGGATGTGGTTGGTGGCCAGGGGAATACACCAGGGAAAGCCACTCCTTCCATAGGCCTCCTTGAGGCCCTTATGCCATCCAATGATGCTAGATGTGGTAAGGAAAGAGTAATCAACAGGTTACCCATGGTCCCACTAGCCTGTGGTGGCTTGCTGTTCAGGCCAGCTTTTCAGAATGGTCTTCTAGAAGACAGTTTTCTACAGCAATTCATCACAACCCTGAGGACAGAAGACAACCACCAGCTGTTCAGAATAATTTTCATGACATTTTTAAGTTGCGAGTTCATAATAAACTATTTGAAGGTGATTCTCTTTAGTACGGTATTCCCTTGATTGTAAAACTCGATCATTTAAAAAATTACCCCCAAAGTTTGCAGAGAATATTGTAAATATAAAGCGATGATGCCGACGACGATCAATGACTGTCGGCCCCGGCAGCTGAACGGCGAGATGGTGAGCCTGCCGGCATTGCTGCCCGGCGCCACAGTGGTGCAGCTGGGGAACCTGGCAGTGCTGTCGGTGCCGGCGGCCGGCCTCACCGTCAGATACGATGGCGTCGCCTATGTGGACGTGGGGCTCAAGGCTGATTTTGTGGGCGCCGTCGAGGGGCTGTGCGGGAACTACGATGGGGACGCCAGCAACGACTTCACGGGGCCCGCCGGCGAGCGCCACAGAACGCCGTACACGTTTGGCAATGCATGGCAGAGCGAGACGTCCGCCAGTAAAGCAACGTGAGCAATAGCATGCACACATGCTCCAGTTTTCACTGGCACATCCGAACCAAGCCTATGTGTGGTCCTCATGGTACAAGTGGTTTTCCAAACTAAGATATGCTGGCCTCGCAGATATGTGTAGCTGGCTCTAAACTCTGGTCTCTTCTATTAAAGACAATACTCAAGCCACCAAGTTTAATGAGGTCGCTGTGCTGATCCCCCTCTCCCCGCCCCCCATAAAACCTGACGCATCTCTTTTCAATGACCACAGCTGCGGGCCGGACTACGGCCGCGTGGTGACGCCCAGCGACGCGGACGAGGCGCTGGCAGAGGTGCCGTGCGACTTCCTGCACGTCGCCCAGTCGCCCTTCGCCCCGTGCTTCGCGACGGTGCCACCCGGGCCGTACTTCGCCAACTGTGTGTTTGACCTGGCCGTGTCGGGCATGGATGCGGCGCTGCGCTGCTCGAATCTGCTGGCATACTTCGACACGTGCCTAACGCACGGAGTGGTGCTTGCGGAGTGGAGGGTGGCCGCAAACTGCCGTAAGCGAAATTTCCCTGTCTCACCACCATCATCACTCATTCTGCACCGCCCATATAAAAAAAAAACCATTCCCCTTCAATTGGGGAGTAACTCTTCTTCTTTTAGCCGCATACATCACAGCGAACCGTGTTCCTGCATCAAGACGTCACCTTCTCTGTGTTCAGAATAAATATTTTGCTGTGGAGTGGAGTAATTTTAGGTTCCAATGGATGAGGATGGACACAAGACTAAGCGAGAGAGCTTTGTATCTCATACATTTAACAGAAACCCGGCATGAACACAACAAATACAAGAACACCGCGAGACTACCATTAGCATGAAGCTCGATCTCTGCCGTGCAGCTCATCAACGCTCCGCTGCTCTAAGTCCCCAAAGCAGGGCGGTGACACAAACTTCCTCGGAGCTGGCAGCACCGTCCCTGTGACCAGGCCGTAGTTGCTATGTCAGCCTGACTAGCAGACGTGTGATGGGTCTGTGGGTGTCCCGACGATGAAGCAAGGAGTCCGAGAGGAGTTCAATATGGGAGGCCCTCTTTGCTGAGAGCGTTATCTGGTCTCGGATGACGCTCTCAGCAAAGTCACCACCTCAACCAACTCTCCCTTCAGCCTCTCATTGGCTTCTGCTCCACATAGCGTGGCTGTGACAATAGCATACCTGTCAACCCCTTATCAGTGCCTACCTTATTACAGACCAATTCAGACCTTATTGGTCACCCCATACCCTTATAAAATGTCAATGTTCAGCCTACAAAGTCCCATCACAAGGGAGGAACCCAAACAAAGACAAAAACAACTTTTTATGGACCTGAAAACTCATATTCCCTGTGCAAGAATACAGGGTAAACCGTTTGGGTTGACACGGTATGCGAAGGGGTATCCTGATGTCCCTTACTGATCGTTTACCAGAACAAAATATCATCGTGCAGTCTCCATTACACCCATCGATCCTCCTCTCCCCAAGTAATATTAAGCCTAATTACCTTCTCCAATTACACCCTGATAATATCTGATAACTTTTAGCGAGAATAAACATCTTAACACATTCGTATAACTTCGCCTCAGTAACAATATTCATTAAAAATAAGCATTTATTTTCGTGTAATATATTAATCCAGTCAACATTTGGTTGGTTTGTAGAAGCATATGGCACGTATTTATACCAATACAGTAAATATACAGGCCGATTATCTGGAGTGGTGTGCACTTTAATGATATCATTTTAAAACCATCTGCCCCCATTCCAATGTATTCTTCATAAAGTAACAGCATTCATAATATATGTATAGTATTCAAATACACTACTTATGCATGTCCTTCGACCCAAATACCAAGGATTCTTCCTCAAAATGGTGGCCCAAGTCTTTCTCAAATATGTTTTTACACGATTTTATTTAACTCACTGTTGTTGTATTCTCAAATATTCTAACTAAATGTTAACCCACTTCTCAATGTGGTATCGACTGCATACTTGGTATACTTATGTCATACTGATGACAATACTATATTCTATCATAAAAAATAAACATTATTTTTGATATGTTATGCTTTGGCTTGGGTTTAATTGTCCACCGTCATCTGACGTTGGCTGTAAATCACCACGGTCCCTTACGTTATGGCAAGCTTCGGGCCACTTCCTGGAGTTCTTCCATTACTAGTAGGGTACATTTCATTAAAGCGTGTTTTTAAAAAAAATAAATTTTTAATATTACTTATTTTACTTTCAGTGACCGAATCTGGGCTATATCATTTGCACGCCATTCATGAGAGGTGTTTAATGGGCATTCCTCTATTTCACGCGCATATTTATATTATATAGGTACAATTTTGCATTTTAAACCATTTTCTGCCCCTGGTTTCTATGCATTCTTCATATATTACAGGAAACGTATTAAAATAAACTACATACACATGTCCTTAGGCCCAAATATCAAGGAGTCTTCCTCAATGGTGGCCCAAGCCTCTCAAAACAAATCTCTCATAACCAGTTACCCAATCTGGGCTGTGCTATTTCCGTGACATTCATGACGGGTGTTTAATTCACCTGTTACTCGCGCATATTGATTTAATATTCACGGTAAACTTTAGCATTTTAAACCATGTTCTATCCTCCGTTCCTATGATTTCTTTATATATTACAGGTACCATTAAACTAAACTACATACACATGTCCTTAGGCCCAAATATCAAGCATTATTCTTTGAGAAAAGACCTCGTCTTTCAAAATGGTGGCTCAAGTCTCTCTCAAAATGTATTTTTTCTTGCGACCAGTTATTCAATCTGGGCTGTACCATTTTCGTGCCATTCATGAGGGGTGTTTAATCGTTTAACCCATACCCAGGTTAAACACTCATATTGACATAATATATACAGTGAATCGTATAATGAATCTCATTTAGCTACACTACCATTAGGAAATTTCAGAATTGGCTCTGGTTTCAAGGGTACCTTCAGTCTCTCAATACTCTGCTTGCTTACTCACCATCAATCAATTTATTTGTTGTACCTTTCCTCATCAGGTCCATAAGGGGTTTAACAATCTTTGTAAAGTTGGGAATGCACTTCCTATTAAACCCCATTAATCCTCATAATTACCGCAGTTCCTCTTTGGTTATAGGTGATTTTTTATTTGAGGACTTGTTTTCACCTACTTCTTGCCCTAAACGGTCAATGACCTTTCTTCCCAATTTTGCATTTTGGTCCGTAAGGTGGTTCAACCATCCATAGTCAGCAGCTCCATTTATTATCTTCAGGTCTCTGTGCAGATAAGAACGTCATCAATGTAATTCTCAGCCTGCAGAATGGCTTTTTATAGCTTACGCATCATTCTTCTGAACACCAATAAGCGTGGTTGGCTACATACGGTACAAAAGAAGTTCAATATACACGCACTACTGGTGCATGTACCACCCACCCTGAATTGCATGGCCGTGAACTGATACAGCCGACGAGACTCACAATGGATAGGCAGTCAGAGGAGGGAATGACCTGAGAGAGCGTACACCACGTGAGATGAAAATTAATCATTACAGGCTTAATCATGAGAAAATGCCAGAAAGTGCTTGTTTTGGACCACGCGAGGTGAGAGAGAATCGAGATTGCAGGCCACTCATCGTCCACAGATTCGTCAACTGCAGTAAACGTTCTGAACTCCGCGCCAGCACAACGGCGCTGGAGAAGCTCGCTTTAAGCATAACCGAGCTGCTGCCTGTGGTCGGGGTGGCCTCTGTGCTGCTCCCCATTGCCTGTGCGTGCATATCATCTCAGTCAACCCACGGCAACTGGGTCTGTTCCGAGACCACCTACTCAGCGGGCCTTCGACACTTCACGTTGCCCTCAAAGTGCAGCTAATGTGGTGGCACAAGGGGCCGTCCATAAATGACATCACGCACCTGGGGGGTGGGGGGGGGGTCAGACATTTGTGACGATGTGTGACGAGGGTGGGGGGGGGTTTGAGAAATGTGACGTCACATCCAAATGCGCAACTTTAAATAAATATAGACAACACGTTCTACTTAATTAAATAGACTTTTTAAATAAATGTTTTCTCCTACAACATCAGAGTGCAGCGCCACGTTAAATACGCACTACGATGGCAATAGTTTAAAGCGATTTGAAGCATGTTTTATTTTGGGTGGGGGGGGCAGAGCTTTGTGACGTCATATTTGAGGGGGGAGTCTGACTTTTTGTGACGCCGTGTGACGACGGGGGGGGGGGTCAAGAATCGTCCAAAATCTCGTAACGTCATTTATGGACGGCTCCCAAGCGCTGCGGTGACATCACCGCCAATCAGTGGTGAACACCGGCAGTTGCAGTGATAAGCGTGCCTGACAGCTTGTAACCGCATGTCTACTGTGTACGTGTGTGTGCACAGCGCTGGTGTGCCCAGCTCAAAGCGAGTACCATGTGTGCGCCTCCACGTGCCCGCCCTCGTGCGGCCTGCCCGAAGCCTCGTGCCCACCGAGCCGCGGTTGCGCCGAGGGCTGCGTGTGCGACGCCGGTTTCTTCCTCCAGGGCGGCACGTGCGTGGCGGCAGCAGACTGCGGATGCACGTACGACGGCGTTTACAGAGACGTGAGCTCAACACGAACACTGTCACACTTCGATAAACACTCACCCTATCACTACACCCTATCGCTACACCCTACCTCGCTGCGAGCACAACCCTGACAATGTAAATACATATGTATGTTGCGATTTCAGGTGGCCGAGTCGTGGTATACCCACGACTGCTCGCGTCGCTTCACGTGCCGTTCCCAAGGGGTGGTCGTGGAGGAGGCGGGCGGGTGCCACGGGGGACAGGCGTGCTTCCTCAAGGAGGGTCACTTCGGCTGTCACCCAGGTATCCACCCCCCCTTCACTCCTCTCTTCTGCCAGGGCCACTCACGCAGGGACGTCTTCACACACCTCATAACCGTTTTTTCAACTGCCACATCTGAGCCGAACCAACGCCGGGGCCCCTCATGGTATGAGTGTTTTTTCCACTGGCACAATCAAGCAATGCCAGGGCCAAGCTGAGCCAGCCTGCTTTTGCTTAGGAGGTGCCAAGTTGTTTTTTTCCACTATAGATGTCACAAGCAACAAACGAGTCATGATGCATGTAGACGATGCAGCGATGCTGTTTCCTCACAGTATCACGACTAACTTCGTCCCCTCTTCCTCCTCTCCGCCCCCGTAGCGGAGGTGGAGCTATCGTGTGAGGGAGAGCGCATGTCTGCGCGCATCCCACGCATGCTGGTGCTGAACTACACGGCGAGTGACACGCGGCTTAATGACCCCACGCCGCCCGGCTGCTCCCTCGTCGATGACGGAGACTTCATCACCTTCGACATCGGCATCACTGACTGCGGCGCTGTCTGCCAGGTGATGGGGATGGCTCTATCAGCATGTCCATTGATTGATCTGTTGACTAGACAAATGACAAATAGATCGCTCGACCGATAAATGGATTCACGAATGGACCGACAATTAGACTGATAATTTAAATAGATTAACCGACCGTTAAATTGGCTAACCGACGAACAGATCGACCAATGGCAAGGTTGACCAACTAAATAATTTATGAAATGATCGGTCAATGGATAGACCAACGAACGAATAGATTGACGGGCCAGTCACATAGAGTGACTGATAAACGAATAGATCAACAAATGAAATAGATACATTTGAGTGATAAAATCAGCTCCTGCGTGGGTCCTAGGTGGATTGTTCGGAGAACTGTGAGATATTGTCGACAACCATGATGATGTGTCTCTATCTCTCTCGCTCCGTCACCCTTTTTTCTCCCCTTTGCCCCACGATCGCGCAGGAAACGAACTCGTCAATTATCTTCTCCCAGTCGGTGACACTGAAGGAAGACGAGAGGGGCCAAGTGATCACACGCAACTTCAATGACATTGTGGTTCTCATCACGTAAGTGTGTCTATGCACTTGCCCCATCAGGCTGTGTAGGCTACATGGATGATCTACGTCTTGTGGGATGCTGCAGTGTAGTGGTTATCGCACTCCGCTACGAACCCGGCAACACCTTGTTCGATTCCCGCTCACGGTCGACACCGGTGACAATTATCTGAACCGGTCCTCGGCCTCCCCTAGCTTGACTCGGCCTAAAATGAGTACCTGGTGCATTGTGTAAATATCAACACTGGGGAGATAAAGGCGGTCGGGGGTGGTGCTGGCAAACTACACCCCTCGTGTCGTGGCGGCCTTCATAGGTGCTGCTCGTGAACAACACTTGCCCTAACAGTCTGTTAAGGCTACACCGGGGACCTTTGTCCTTGCGTGGCTGTGGGTGTGAACAAAGTATTACTGGGCGTTTGGGGGTGAGGTATGGTGAGCCATGAGTCCAAGGCTATTGTGAGCTTGCCTTCCCATCAACATGAGGTGAGGAATGGTGGCCATGGTGGCTTACGCCCCCATTGAAGATGAACATCCATGGAGGGATGCAGGCGAGGATGATGAATCAGATGCGTTGTATGACCTCCTGTCCCAGATGTTTGCCAAAGTGGCCCTTTAAAGGTAGCGTGTCATGTGCAGCAGTGGCATGATCTGGTGAAAGGTACAAAACATTGTCGAGGTGTGGTGGCATCAATGGCTTTGGCCATGATAAACACCGTGATTTTGATTGTATAGTGAGAATTGAACTCATACTCAGTTAACAGTGACATCGATTATCGGTTTTTCAAGTCAATGTTTTCAACTCCCATAGGACCCCATGGTTTCGACTTACGTTACAAATTGAGACTGAGCCATGCCCTCAGCCAATCAACGACGCCCATTTGTGAGCGTTTAGACCTCGACTCGCTTTGTTTACATTTCCGTTATCTGTTTTAGCAGATTAAACAGCTCTCTTTGCAGACTCAGTGATTTTTTTAAATATTATTTTTTAACTTACAAGTGAATTAGATCAACAGTTATTTTGGTTAATAGTCGTTTCCGTGGAATGGATTAAAGATGTTATCCGAGGGAATACTGTCGATGAAAAAAATTACAATGTGGAAACAATCCCCCGTTCCCTGCCTCCCTCTCTCTCCCTGTACCCCCGGACTCACAGCTGTGTGTACGACAAGCGGAAAAATCTGGCCGTCAGCTTCACTCCGGACACGAGCAGCATCTTCATCACGGAGAAGGGACTAGGAGACTTCGTCTTCACCATCGACCTCTTCACCACGGATGCCTTCGCGCTCGCCTACAGGCAGGGATCTTCACTGCAATCAGGGGGGATGGGGGGGGGCGCCACTGTGGTTATGAGATGTTAACTACCTCGCCTGGTATGGAGGAGGTCGTGGGTTCGAGCCGGACCCTGACGATGCCTGCTGCTGTATATTTGGAGTCTGCGTCTCTCTCTCATAATCATCACGGTGGCTAGGAGATGTTAACTACCACGCCCCGTATACAGGAGGTCGTGGGTTCGATCTCGACCCTGACAATGCCTGCTGCTGCTGCTGTATATTTGGAGTCTGCGTGTCTCTCTCCCCATGGTCGTGTGGATTTTATCTCCGGGTCCTCTGGTTTTTCCATTTACATTTAGAATCAACATGTGTTTAAAGTATTTGACTGCTGCTATAAATGTCCATGTAATGATAAGCAACTTGGTTGAGCTATCATTTGTGGCCAGGTCGCTTCTGAAAAAGAGCTGTATAGCTCTGTGGAGCCTTTCCTGGTAAATAAAAAAAATAGTCTAGAATGCCTTTCCGCTGATTGACCCGAGGAGAGGTGACACCTGACTAGTAGTAGCCACAGCCATAACGAGAGAGGTGGTCTGGATGTGGGTCACCAATCCAGATGGGTTTAGCTAAGCTGTCCTATTTCTTACTCATGCTACTATTAGGGGGAGCCCTTCTACAGGGTATTTTTGCCTACTCTTGCACGCTGACCAGACACCTTTAATAGAGGTGAGAGTACCCACACTTTACCCTAACAAATGCGACTACTGATCGACGGACTGTGCTGTACACGCTATTACTGCTGTGTGGACAGAGATTGGGGGAAGGGTGGCAACCTTTGCGCGAACCCACTCTGTTGTCAAGCGAGGAATTACGGCGAATGCCGTCGATGCGGCGACCGAACTCCGACCATCGATCTCCCTCTCGGGTCTCCAGAGCAACAACAACAACAACACGATGCCATGCCAACGGCTCCTCTTCAAGGCCAAACAATGACAGCGCAGCCAGATAGGTCCTATCTGGGGCGAGGATCCTCCAACTGAACGTTAAGGGACTCCTACCAGGCGAAGTTGCGAGTACTTCGCGATCATAATGATGATCCATAATATTGATGTCCTGATGCACGAGGGAGACATCACAGCGACTACAAACTACTCCGCTGCTCCTGACACAGTTATCTGGCTTGACCACCTGAATGTGAAATTGTAGTCGTTGTCTCTGCATCTACATCAGCAACCGTATGAAAGACATAAAGAAGAAGAAGCAGCGATTGGGGGAATTAAATAAACTTGCACCGTTATTTCCACTTCCACACCAAAATAGGTCGAACCAGGCCAGCAACCTCTGGACTGCCAGTCCAGCGCGCTTAACCCTGACACCACGAACAAACCCAGTCTGAAGCGAGTCCCACCACCGCCTCCCCCCCCCCCCCCCACCGTGTGTACAGGAGGAACGACTTCCCGGTGCACTACAAGAAGAGCCAGGAGGTTTACCTGCAGCTCGCCGTCAAGTCCACCGTGAGCATCGCCCTCTTCACCGAGAACTGCTATGCGACGCCCAGTGGCGACCCCCACGACTCCATCCGATACGACCTCCTCAAGGACGGGTGAGTGGAAGATTAGTGTTGAGGTAGCGGAAGAGTCCGCGAGGTTATACAAACATTAACCCCATCCCTTCGCCATTAATATTAACCCCCCCCCCACTCTGGTCTTCGCACCTGATCGGGTCACAAGTGAAGACATCACATTTATCCCCTCTATTTAAGACTGGATTAGAAGGAGGCTTTCTCGACAACTCTGGCTGTCCGCCTGATGATGCTCGTTGTAATTGCTGGCGAAAAGTCGTGGTAATCGAATTGTAAATGTTGTGTGCTGTACTAGTAACGAATTGGCATGTTTTGTTTACGTGACAAACCATACTAATTGGCTGTGTCGGGTGCTGGCGGGTTTAACGACACATTTATATTTAAGCGACCTAAACCAAAAACCTCTATTATGAGTGATGAGTGATACTGATGGTGATGCTGCTGCTGATGATGATGCTTATTATGGGGAAGATGATCATGGTGATACTAATGGTGATGCTACTGATGGTGATGCTGATGATGCTGTTGCTGCTGCTGCTGATGGTGACGATGCTGCCACTGCTGATTTCTGTCCCCCGGGCAGCTGCCCCACCGACCCCACGTGGAGGAGCTACAGCAGCTTCCTGAAGAAGAATCAGTTCAGCTTCACGGCGTTCAACTTCATCGGCAACTTCCACCAGGTCCGCCCGCCCAGACACGGCCATTAAGATCTACCTGAGACAGGTCATACGCACAGACCCCTGGCTCGAACTTAGTCACTCAGAGGTTGCTGGCTCAGCGCTTCAGACACGGCCATTACGTTCCACCTGAGAGAGAAAAGAGAGACAATGCACCACTGTAAAAGTAACACGGAAGAAAGTTGTTCAATCAGATAGGTACACAATTTAAAAGTGCACAGAGAAGCACGGAGAGGTGCTGGCCGGTGATGCACACAGAGAGGTAGGAAGAGGAACAATGTGGATTCGACAACAAAGCACAAGTTCCAGAAACATCATCCAAACAGCCAAGACAGGTAAAGTGGGTGTGGGCAGGACACGTAGCTTTGAGAGAACGATGGCTGGCAAACCGAGACCAACAACAGAAGCACAGCCAGAGGAGAGAACGCACCTCATCTTTGCCAACGCGAACTGACCAGCGGAACATAGTAAGACGGCGGGACAAATAACTTATACGAGGATGTGCTGCATTACTGTATCATTCCGTGGGCATACCCAGAATTCCCACACCGCTCTGCCGCGCAGCTTAAGAAAAGTAGTTCGCCATTGACCGCTCAGCACTGCATAACTGTGCGCGTTCTGCATTGTGATAACAGTGAGCATTCCTCGTTGTAATAGCGGTGCGCACTCCACGTTGCGATGACGGTGCGCACTCCGCGTTGCAATAACGGCGCGCGTTTCCGCGTTGTAATAACAGTGAGCGTTCCTCGTTGTAATAGTGGTGCGCACTCCGCGTTGCACAAAAAGAGTCCCCCAAATAGAAGAGCCGCGTTGTGGTGAAAACGTGCGTCGTGTGAACACCACGCGTGTCAAGCGGAGTGCTTGCCTTTACTGGGTCGCGGCCTCACGCAGGCTTTGTCCGTTTGTCTCGTGTTTCCCCCCCTCCCCCATCCCTGGCTGGTAGGTGTTTGTCCACTGCGACGTGATCGTGTGCAAGGTGGGAGAGCCCAACACGCGGTGCCAGCAAGGCTGCCTGCCCACTGGGGGGGGCTCGGCGAGGCGCAGGAGGAGCGCGGAGGAGGGTGTGGTGCAGTCGGAGGTTCACACCATCTCACGAGGGCCGCTGGTCTATGGGGAATCGGCGGAGCGACCAACCGGAGGTACCCTCCACCCCAAGACAAAGATCCCCCCACCCCCCAATATAGTTTCCCGTTCTGATGACGTAATGTCATCAAAACGAAACCAGGAGAAAAGCTTCAGTAAAATTACTTTATCGGTACCGAGGCTCTCACAAGGCCGTGTGGGGAGGGGCGCGTGGCACAGTTTTGGTGCTGACTATTGTAGAGTGCGGTGATTGTGTCGCTACGGTTTTGTGCGGTGAGTACAGTACAGCGTCTTTAAAAACAATGGCGCTGCTACGACTACGCCTCTAAAAAAAATTAACGCTGAGCCGCTCGCGCGTTCCGAGATTCAATGGTAAACAGGACCCACCCTGCACCTTGCAGACGTCTGGGAACGGGATAGGCTTAACAGACTGTTGGGGCAAGTGCTGTTAGTGAGCACCTATGAAGGCCGGCACGGTGGCACATGAGGGAGTGGGTGGCCAACACCACGCCCGGCCGCCTTTGTCTCCCCATTGTCGACCTCGGGAAGGCCCATGACCAGTTTAGATAATCGTCACTGACGCTGGTGGCCGTGAGCGGGAATCGAACTCGGGTCAACGGGTGCGTAGCGCCAGCACACTAACCGCCATATAACCACCCCCCCTCCGACAGATACGCAACAACATATGTTTATGTTAGACTTCTTTCGTACCGTACGTAGCCAACCGTGCTAATTGGAGGTGCGGGGAAGGACAACAAACTAAATACAGCAACAAGCAGTTCGAAATTCATGAGTTTTCAATCTAGATTTATAACTGCATAGCTCCAGTGGCTTGATGATGAGGTTGTGATGGTGATGTGGTGATGGTGATGTGGTGACGGTGATGATGAGGTGGTAACAGTATGTAATATGTTGAACTTATTTCGCACCATACATAGCCAACCGTGATTATCGGAGGTATGGAGAAAGGGCAACAAACTAATCACAACAACAACAGGCAGTTCTGAAAGAAATTAGTTTTCAACGAAGATTTATAACGCGAGTTAGAAGGCATTACAATTGACATCTGTCATGAGGTGGCATTCATATTGGCTGAAGATTCGTGCAGTCACATCACAAAGAGACGATGTCGTGATGCCGTGCTTCCTTCTTTTCTCCACCTCTGCCCCCCTCCTCCGGTCTCTCCCCCCCACCTCGCCCCCCAACCCCACAGTGAACCTGAGCCAGCTGCTCACCCCACTGGCTGTGGTGTTTGCGGCTCTCTTCGTGGGCGGCTCCCTGATCCACCACCGCAGGCGGCGACGGCACGGCGGCGGGTACAGCCGCCTGCTGCCCGAAGTCTCCGATTGACCCGACGGAAGGGAGCGGTGGTGCCAGTAGCGGTGTAACGAGCAGCGTGGGGGGCAGGCAGGGGGGGTGCCTTGGCCGCCGCACTGGTGGCCAAAGCCACCGTGATGAGTGTCAAAGAACAAAACCGCATGTAATGATCGCAAGAGGAGCCACGATATACAATAGCCTAGGTGCCACCGTCACGTGAGACAAGTCAAATGAACGTTGTTGGCGGCACACCGGTTGGTTGCGTGGCATATAAAAAAAAATGTACGTCGCGTTTTTCGCAATTTTTGTTTATTTTCGCAGGATACGCAACCGCCGGTCACAACATCTTGTGGGGTGATTGTGCATAAAAATCACTTCTTGTGATGTCGAAGGGTGCGGAAGACGAACATCGGTTTAAACTTAGTTTTCAGACTGTTTTATGAGGACCGGTGTGGTGTTATGCCGCAGCAGTGTGTACCGCCAATACGTCCGAATATTGGGTGGCCCCCACCCTGACCGATTGCCGCATTACCCCCTGAGCTGATGGTGTCGTTACTATGCCACCTGAGCAAAGGAGACGCGGGACGAGAGGAAAGAAAGGACAGATGGATGGGTAGGACGCTAGAGACACGTGGTGCATGCATGCTGGGGTCGATTTATAAGGTGCTGCTGCATCCTACTGCGCATAACCCACGGTTGGCCGTGTCGTCGATTGTGCTGAATATCATTACGTTGTGGTTTTTGTGGCTGCATATGGGATTTGGTCCTCATGTATAATTATTGTACAGCGTTATGGGCTGCCATTAGCATGAATGACGCTACATAAAATAAAATGATTATCATTAGGTTACAACTTTTTTTTATTTGTCGACGAAAAAAAATGTAATGTTTGAATGATCATGAACACAGGAAATTAGTTTTTTGCTAAATGCCTTACATCTATAATTGTTCAAAGTTATTTGATTCACAGTACGGTTTATTTTGCTCTTATGTGACTGATAGTACAATGCATGTCTCGGCCTCGCTGTGCGCTGAGTTGCACCGCTATCTGAGTAAATAACCTCGCATTCAATAAACCTTCAGAGCCAGGGTGAACATCCGACTCCAAACGTATTTAATGAATTGAACGAGGTAAAACTGATGGATAAACACAGCACAAATACAGCATCTGTTAATACTTTGTAATATCAATACAATGAATGAACACTACAGCATCATAATAGTCTTAGATCACATGACACGCAAAAATAGATCCTGGATGGACCAGGCACATACATTAGTACTGAATAGCTATACAAGAGAATAAGCTACTGTGTTAAGTAAGGGCACATCGTGTAATCAACATGCTGCAGCCTAAATGTACAGCACTACACATAACACTGAATTGTGGATGAGATATTTCGTCATCCTTGCTCTCAAGATCGCAATAAGGTTACATGGGTACAAGTCTGACTCGACTTATTAAATTACAAGTAACATTTACAATAAGGCAAGTGGCAGGCTTCGTTGTTAACTAGGCCTCATTTATCATAATGTAACAGCATTATAAAGGCATTTACAAAATTATAACGGTCATTCTAACATAACAGCATTCCCAATATTATAAGAACATAAACGGATTTGCAGACAATGCTTCTTAAAGTCCCACAATGAACAGTTACAGCTGTCTTCACGGAGACGCTATTTGTGCCACCATTTTGAACTCTGTGTAATGGCTGGCCCCTGCCTCGTGGCTGAGAGGCTGTCAAATCGTAACTTCCTGGTCACGTGACCAAACTCAGCATCAAAAACAGGAAATTCCTATGTACACACACCGCCACTCCTGCCGTGGAGCAAAACACCTGCCGTGAGGCAGAACAATGCACGTTGCAAGCTTTTGGGGTTGTAAATTTACATTGAATATACAACCGGTGGTAGGTGTCCATTGAGTGAACTTCTGCGCTTGAAGACATTTGATGAGTACAGTAATGCCTATTAATACTGGAAGTTGCAGAAAAGCACAAACAAAACGAAAAAAAATGTGATATGCAATTTAAAAAGGTCAAGTTAACCGATATCGCGGCAATTATACCGTGATAATTGCTAAAGAATATATTATTTTTATTTATGACTCGTGTAACTGGCGGTCATGCGCATTGTAAGCATTACAGGTTCCATAGAAGACTTAATGGCAAAAGGCGTTGGTTGAGCGAACTGCAGTTACAGCTGGGCACAAAGACAAAGATCCCCCGTAAAGCCTGAGCAGACTGTTGAGGCAAGTGCTGTTAGCAAGAAGCACCTATGAAGGCCGGCACGGCACACGCGGGGGTGGGTGGCTAATACCACGCCCGGCCGCCTTTGTCTTCCCATTGGCGATGTTTACACATCGCAGGTATTCATTTGAGGCTGAGTCGACCTAGGGGAGTCCCAGGACCGGTTCAGATCATCGTCACTAGTGTTTGCCATGAGTGGGAATCGAACTTGGGTCGCTGGGTTCGTAGCGCAGCACGCTCACCGTTACACTGCCGCTCCCCATACAACCACATTCATCCAGTCATCACGCATCGTCAGTGAAAGACAAATTCAATGTTTATGGGAATATAATAGCGACATTTGTTATACTGGTAGGAACGAAGTGGACCAGACCACCAATAGATTATATCGTCCGACCGTTTGTCCGTCCGTCCGTCCGCGTCCGTTTGTCCGTCCGTCCGTCCGTCTGCGTCCGTTTGTCCGTCCGTCCGACAAGATGGCCGCCCGCTCCCCCTGCGCGTGTGTGTGTGTGTGCGTGTGTGTTTGCGTGCGTGCGTGTGTGTGCGTGTGTATGCGCGTGTGTGTGCGTGTCTGTGTGTGCGTGCGTGTGTGTATATGTGTGACTGTGTGCGTGTGTGTGCGTGCGTGTGTGCGTGTCCGGCCCACTCGAGCGGCGTGATGAATGGGCGCTATTGGGCTTCGGATCGTTATTCACGGCGAACTGGAAGCGTAGCAACACAACTTCATTACGTGTGCGTGTGCGTGCGTGCATGTATGTGTGTGTGCGTGCGGTGTGTGTGCGTGTGTGTGTGCGTGTGTACGTTTATGCGCGTGTGTGCGCGTGTGCGTGTGTGTGCGGTCGATATCCCTGTACCGGTATTAGTATTATTCCTACCAGCCCACCCCGCAGGGTCCTGTTACCTTGAGCAATACAATTTTCGATGCTGTTGCTGCTTTAGTGGTGTAGTAGGTTCAATGAGACGTGGACGACGTAGTCGGAGGCACACTTATTTATTAAACGTTTTACTCAATACAGGCCAAGGTATACAACACTCGAAGGGGTATCGGCCCCTTCACCCGTCTAACAGGGAGATCCCACTATCTTTATCCCGGCTAGCCTACTCCCAGGTCCTCCACTCGAGAGCTAGGGGAGGCTAGCTGATCCAGCTCTGGCCAAGCTAGGATCACGACACCCTTAGTCACCAGACCGGCTCTTACAAGAGCATCGGCTCTGGGCTCTCAGGGCCAAGCCACTGGCTTGCCCTGGTCGGTCCTTAGAAGGACAGCGATCCAGGGGAGTCCCAGGGCCTATCTAGCCGGTCTTCTTTCTTCACTGGTTTAAGCTAAACACTGAACCTCGAGCCCACCGGCTCACCGCCTTATATAGCAACTCCCCCCCGAGGAGTGAGGCCATGGGGGATCACAGCGCAGTTTCAGCCCCCCAGGGCTAACCGATGCGGACGTGGATGTAAGCATCCTTCCGCGTGCGGGCATAACCACCCCTGGTGTGTTTGTTCGCCCTCCCGTAACACCTCTACAGTGGTAATGAACAAGCACACATAAGCAAAAAAGCACACCTCAACACAGTGGTATATTATAGATGTAGATGTCATCAGAGCCACAGAATCGTTCACGCCACAGCCCCCCCCCCATCACCAATATTACTGCTCTATAGAGCAACAAGTTACGTAATAGGTGACGTTTCGGGCAATTACCGTGCACCGTATACAAAGCGATGAAGAATACTGAAGTGCACGGAACGTCGCCTGCCATACAGCCTGGCAGTGCGATTGACGGCTGTTGTCGAGCGCGTTTGTTCATTGTCTCATATCGTGAACGTATCCACCATCATCACATTGTTTTGTGAACAATTACATTGCAGCAAATAACCACGAAATCTCCCCCCCACCACTCCACCCACCCCCCCAATAGTGAATGGGTGAACAATGAATAGATGGAAACGACGGCTGGCAGCAGGGGCGAGCCATGCAATGGGTGCCTCCACCCCAAACCCCCAAGGGCAGATTTAGACTGAGGTTTTTTTGGTAAAATGTAAAACATTTTGCCCGCTATTTTCCATTTAATGTTTTTTGTAAGCGATTTTTTTTAAAACAGAGGAACAACGATTCAGTTTGGGGCCGTCCATAAATGACGTCACGCGATGTTGGACGATTTTTGACCCCCCCCCCCTAGTCACACGGCGTCACAAAAAGTCGGACCCCCCCCTCAAATATGACGTTACAAAGCTCTGCCCCCCCCCAAATAAACATGCTTCAAATCGCTTTAAACTATTGTCATTGTAGTGCGTATTTAATGTGGCGCTGCACTCTGATGTAGGAGAAAACATTTATTAAAGAGTACAGTATATTTAATTAAGTAGACCGTGTTGTCTATATTTATTTAAAGTTGCGCATTTTGATGCGACGTCACATTTCTCAACCCCCCCCCCCCCTTCGTCACACATCGTTACAAATGTCTGACCGCCTCCCCCCACTAGGTGCGTGACGTCATTTATGGACGGCCCCTTTGTCCGTCTGTCCAACCAATACATTCTCGGAACTGTTCAGAAGTTAATTATCATTTACATTCCCCTCTTCGTTTTTTAAATGTTTTATTTCCCCCCCCCCCCCTCGATATTTGGCACGACTCAGTATGTGTGTGTGTATGTTGAATTCAGTATGTTTGTGTGTATGTTGAACTCAGTATGTCTGTGTGTATGTTGAACTCAGTATGTATGTTGAACTCAGTATGTGTGTGTATGTATGTATGTTGAATTCAGTATGTGTGTGTGTATGTTGAACTCAGTATGTTTGTATGTATGTTGAGCTCAGTATGTGTGTGTGTATGTTGAACTCAGTATGTTTGTATGTATGTTGAATTCAGTATGTGTGTGTGTATGTTGAACTCAGTATGTGTGTGTATGTTGAACTCAGTATGTGTGTATGTATGTTGAACTCAGTATGTGTGTGTATGTTGAATTCAGTATGTGTGTGTGTATGTTGAACTCAGTATGTGTGTATGTATGTTGAACTCAGTATGTGTGTGTGTATGTTGAATTCAGTATGTGTGTGTGTATGTTGAACTCAGTATGTGTGTATGTTTGTTGAACTCAGTGTTTGTGTGTATGTTGAACTCAGTATGTGTGTATGTTTGTTGAACTCAGTATGTTTGTGTGTATGTTGAACTCAGTATGTATGTTGAACTCAGTATGTGTGTGTATGTATGTTGAATTCAGTATGTCTGTGTGTATGTTGAACTCAGTATGTTTGTGTGTATGTTGAACTCAGTATGTATGTTGAACTCAGTATGTGTGTGTATGTATGTTGAATTCAGTATGTCTGTGTGTATGTTGAACTCAGTATGTTTGTATGTATGTTGAACTCAGTATGTTTGTGTTTATGTTGAATTCAGTATGTTTGTGTGTATGTTGAACTCAGTATGTTTGTGTGTATGTTGAACTCAGTATGTTTGTGTGTATGTTGAACTCAGTATGTGTGTGTGTACGTTGAACTCAGTATGTTTGTGTGTATGTTGAACTCAGTATGTTTGTGTTTATGTTGAATTCAGTATGTTTGTGTGTATGTTGAACTCAGTATGTTTGTGTGTATGTTGAACTCAGTATGTTTGTGTGTATGTTGAACTCAGTATGTTTGTGTGTATGTTGAACTCAGTATGTGTGTGTGTACGTTGAACTCAGTATGTTTGTGTGTATGTTGAACTCAGTATGTTTGTGTGTATGTTGAACTCAGTATGTGTGTGTGTATGTTGAACTCAGTATGTGTGTGTATGTTGAACTCAGTATGTGTGTGTATGTTGAACTCAGTATGTTTGTGTGTATGTTGAACTCAGTATGTGTGTGTGTATGTTGAACTCAGTATGTTAGTGTGTATGTTGAACTCAGTATGTGTGTGTGTATGTTGAACTCAGTATGTGTGTGTATGTTGAACTCAGTATCTGTGTGTGTATGTTGAATTCAGTATGTTTGTGTGTATGTTGAGCTCAGTATGTTTGTGTGTATGTTTAATACAGTATGTATGTGTGTATGTTTAATACAGTATGTATGTGTGTATGTTTAATACAGTATGTTTGTGTGTGTGTATGTTGAACTCAGTATGTATGTGTGTATGTTGAACTCAGTATGTTTGTGTGTATGTTGAACTCAGTATGTTTGTGTGTATGTTGAACTCAGTATGTTTGTGTTTATGTTGAATTCAGTATGTTTGTGTGTATGTTGAACTCAGTATGTTTGTGTGTATGTTGAACTCAGTATGTTTGTGTGTATGTTGAACTCAGTATGTTTGTGTGTATGTTGAACTCAGTATGTATGTGTGTACGTTGAACTCAGTATGTTTGTGTGTATGTTGAACTCAGTATGTTTGTGTGTATGTTGAACTCAGTATGTGTGTGTGTATGTTGAACTCAGTATGTGTGTGTATGTTGAACTCAGTATGTGTGTGTATGTATGTGAATTCAGTATGTCTGTTGAACTCAGTATGTTTGTGTGTATGTTGAACTCAGTATGTTTGTGTGTATGTAGGTTGAACTCAGTATGTTTGTACGTATGTTGAACTCAGTATGTTTGTGTGTATGTATGTTGAACTTCTTTGGCACCGTACGTAGCCAACCGTGCTAATCGGAGGTGCGCGGGGGTATGGCAACAAACTAACACAACAGTTCTAAAGAAATCAGTTTGTCATTCTAGACGATGACGTCACGATCTGCAAGAGACAACGGGACGTAACGCGCTGATGCAGACACACACGTGACGTCACGCCCTGGTGGTCACACAAGTGACGTCACGCTTTGATAGACGCACGGGACGTCACGCTCTTCTCTGCACACACGGACGTAACCCTCTGCAAGGCACACAAGTGACGTCACGCTATACGACAAACACCTGACGTTACCCTCTGCTCGGCATACATGACGTCACGCACTGATATAGACACGCGCGCGTGACGTCACGCCCTCGCCGACGTCGTCTCTGCGCAGGCGCTCAGGTTTGTCGGGGTGGACGGGGACCTGCGCGCGACGCCGCGAGCCGCGCGCGTAGAGACAGAGACAGACAGGGGGAGACAGAGACACATACAGAGACACATACAGACAGACAGGGGGAGACAGAGACACATACAGAGACACAGACAGAGACAGACAGGGGGAGACAGAGACACATACAGACAGACAGGGGTAGACAGAGACACGTACAGACAGACAGAGACAGACAGGGGGAGACAGAGACACGTACAGAGACACATACAGACAGACAGAGGCAGACAGGAGGAGACAGACAGACAGAGACACATACAGAGACAGACAGAGACACATTCAGAGACAGACAGGGGGAGACAGACACATACAGAGACAGACAGAGACACATACAGAGACAGACAGGGGGAGACAGACACATACAGAGACACATACAGACAGAGACAGACAGGGGGAGACAGAGACAGACAGAGACACATACAGAGACAGACAGGGGGAGACAGACATACAGAGACACATACAGACAGACAGAGGCAGACAGGGGGAGACAGAGACACATACAGAGACAGACAGGGGAGACAGACAGACAGAGACATACAGAGACAGACAGAGGGAGACAGAGACACATTCAGAGGCAGAGACAGACGGGGAGACAGAGACACATACAGAGAGAAACAGACAGAGACACATACAGAGACAGACAGGGGGAGACAGACACATACAGAGACACAAACAGACAGAGACAGACATACAGAGGCAGACAGGGGGAGACAGAGACACATACAGAGACAGACAGAGACACATACAGAGACAGACAGACAGAGACAGACAGACAGAGACAGACATACAGGGGGAGACAGAGACATACAGAGACACATACAGAGACAGACAGGGGGAGACAGATACACATACAGAGATGTGGGGGTGACAGAGGCCACCGCCTTCCCCCCATCTCTCTCATCCCTGACTCCTGATGTCGCTCTGGCGGTAACGCCACCATCACCACCACCACCCCTCATCCGCCTACTTTCTCGCTGTCTCTCCCCACCAAGGGGCCATCCATTTAGTACGCACGCAAAAATCTGTCAACTTGACCCCTCACTCTTTTTTTACGATCAGAGGAAAAAATAATTCATCTTCTTGGTTCTTTCGGTAAAGTCACGTAGATAGGGAAATAATAAAATAATAAAAATAAAACAATTAAATACAATACAAATACAAAGGAAACAAGAAGATGCTCGGTGTAGTCAGCACTTTGCTTTATTCATCACTTAGTTTTTTTGTCAATGCTTTACTTTATGTGCCCCCCCCCCGCCCTTTTTAAATGAAAGATTTCGCAAAATATTTAACGCTCTGCTCTCCTCCTTCTCACCCCTTCAATCTCTCTACCCCCCCTCTCTCTCTACCCCCTCTCCCCCTCTATGTCTATGTTCCCCCTGTTTTCTATGTAATCTTTTTTTCCGACAAGTGCTGCATCTGCACCCAGCCCTTCTCGCAGTCCTACGGCCTCCGACGGTAGCTCATACTGCATGCAGAGCTCTCCGTCTTCTGACACCGAGCACACGGCCTCCTCCAGCGCCCACTGCTCCTTGAAGGCTGGCACGGCGTGGGTTAGCCGTGACCCTTCTCCCCCTCCCTCATAGGTCGCAATCGGGTACCCGATACCCGTACCCTACCCGATACCCGGCTACCCGTACCCGGCCGGGTACGGATACGGGTAGCCGTTTGCGACCCTGGTGCGGCCGGGTACGGGTACGGGTAGGCCGTGAGTCACTGGTGAGTAACCGTTTGTCACTCATTTCGGGTAGGGTACGGGTAGGGAACGGGTACCCGTACCCGGCCGGGTACGGGTACCCATTTGCGATCCTGGTGCGGCCGGGTACGGATAAGGAATCAAAACCCATTTGCGACCTCTGGCACACGGCCTCCTCCAGCGCCCACTGCTCCTTGAAGGCCGGCACGGCGTGGGATAGCCGTGACCCTTCTCCCGCTCCCTCAGAGGTCGCAATCGAGTAACCGATACGCGTATCCTACCCGATACACGGCTACCCGTACCCGGCCGGGTACGGATACGGGTAGCCGTTTGCGACCCTGGTGCGGCCGGGTACGGGTAGGCCGTGAGTCACTGGTGAGTCACCGTTTGTCACTCATTTCCCAACGTCTTGTCTCTTCTCATAATTCAAGTTCCTAGAATCAACCCACCCGCGCCTGCAACATGGCTTCATCCCAGAGGTCGCAATCGGGTAGCTGATACCCGTACCCTACCCGATACTCGGCCGGGTACGGGTAGCCGGGTATCGGGTAGGGTACGGGTACCCGATTGCGACCCTGGTGTGGCTGGGTACGGGTAAGGAATCAAAACCCGTTTGCGACCTCTGCCACTGCTCCTTGAGGGCCGGCATGGCGTGGGTTAGCCGTGACCCCTCTCCCCCTCCCTGTACGCACGCGTACTTTTTACACCCCCCCCCAACCACCTGCGTACGTACGCCTGACGCACCCCCCCCCACTCCTGAATCCTATAGAACGGCCGATATTTAATCCACGCAGAAACGATCAAGGATGCATCATATTAACGTATTCTTTGGGTCTTTCGGTAAAGCCACGTAGACAGAAAAAAATTACAAAAAATATCGACGTTTCGATCGCAACACAAGCGGTCGTCGTGTTTAAGCAAACAGTCCGCCGCCGGACTAACTCATTTGAAGGTCAACGTCGACAAATTATTATCGAGGCTTTACCCCCACCTCCCCCGTTTCCTATGCATATGTACATTGTCAGTAGACCCCCCCATACGCAAGCATACGCATTTGGGTTAACCCCCCCCCCCCCTCCATGCGTACGTACGAGATGGATGGCCCCGAAGGGTTCGTTTGACCATACCTCAGAAATCTGAACCGCAGGTGGAGGAATCCGATGAGCTGTGAAGCTCTTTGTTGCAGACTGTCCGGCAGGGGGCGTATGAGCCGATTCTGAACGACCTGCAACAACTTTATCCTCCTTCTTGTCGTGTGGCTGATGTAGATTATCCGAGCAATGACTATTTAGAAGTCCGCATTCCGGTGGTCAAGCAACGGATGACCGCGTCGTCAGGAGCAGTTAGCAGAGTAGTATCATCAGTTTAATACCGGAAGATTTCTCCAGGACTCTGGCTATCAGCCTGATGATGCTGGTTGTAATTACCGTCGAAAAGTCACGGTGCTCGGATTGTAAATGTGCGTAGTGGGATTACTCTCCGACGCACAACCGGTGAGTGCTGAACTAGTACACTACACTATACGCGACACAATTCACTACACTATAATTGTAAATGTGTGGTGGGTTTACTCTCCAACACAACCGGCGATAGCTGAACTCGTATACTACATTCTAGATTTGAAGCTTTCGTGACTGCAAGGATTCATATTCTTAGGTTTTTTCGGTAAAGTCACGTAGGCAAATAATAAAAATTAATAAAAGTAAACTACACTATACACTACACTATACACTACACTATAATTGTAAATGTGTGTGTGTGATGGGTTTACTCTCCAACACAACCGGCGATAGCTGAACTCGTATACTACATTCTAGATTTGAAGCTTTCGTGACTGCAAGGATTCATATTCTTAGGTTTTTTCGGTAAAGTCACGTAGGTAAAAAATTTAAATTAATAAAAGTAAACTACACTATACACTACACTATACACTACACTATAATTGTAAATGTGTGTAGTGGGTTTACTCTCCAACACACAACTGGTTAGTTCTGAACTCGTTAACTAATTGGCCACGTTTTGTTTACGTGACAAACCCCTTACTGATTGGCTGTATCGGGTGGTGATGGGTTTAACGACACGTTTATATTTACGCTATCTAATCCCCCAAAAAAACTTATTACATATCGCTGTGATGTCTCCTTCGTATTGATTCTTCGTTACACGCTGTACAGCCACTGTTCTGGCTGACCACAGTCGCCACGGCACTACTGGAGAGTTTTTAAATTCTCAATTTGTGCCATCATCAGGAAGGATCATCCGCATCTACTGCTGCTGGCACTCGGGTTTGTGCAGTGGGATGATGCGGTTTAGGGGGTGGACCATGAGCAGCTTCGTGGAAGATCAAAACCCAAGGGGGAATCTCCTGCATTGGATCAACTCAACCAAAAAGCAATATTTTATCTCCTCGGATACCCAAAACAGCTGCTCGTCCCATGAGGCATTTAAACTGGAATTTAACCACCATGTACCCACTCATCCTGTGAGCCACATTCATTTCCCTAACAATAAAAACGTTTGGGCTTCCAATTAAATTACGGGGACAATTTAAAGTATTGCTGCTTTCAGATGCGCTGCTTCCGTGGCCATCTGGAACGCTCTTCTGATATTACGAAGTCACTGGAGCTATGCACTTTTACATTCATCATCTAGGTTGACAAACGTATTTCTTTAGAACTGCTTGTTGTTGTGTTTATTTTGTCGTCCTTCCCCCGCATCTCCGGTAAGCGCAGTTGGCTACGTGCGCTGTGAAATAAGTTAAAATTACACACGTACGTTAGCTGACAAAATATGTGTGACTATTTCATGCATCTTAGGTACCATAATTATAAAAAAATAACCTCTGCTAGCCATTGTACAGGCTAATATGCATTGTTTAAACCTTTCCACAATCCAGATTTCTTTTGGGTTAGATCGCGTAGATATAAATATTAAATCCGCCACCACTTGACAGCCAATCAGTAAGGTTTGCCACGTTAGCAAAACGTAGCCAATTTGTTACTAGTTCAGAACACCATAATAAAACCGCTATTGTAGGTAATATTGGTCGCGAAAACCAACGTGTTAAACTCTGGCTGTCGCCTGATGAGGCTGGTCGTAATTACTGGCGAAATGTCGTACTCGAATTGTAAATGTTGTGGGTTTACTCTCCAACACACCGGTGTTCTGAACAAGGAGAAATTGGCATGTTTTGTTTACGTGACAAACCTTACTAATTGGATGTATTGGGTGGTGGTGGGTTTAGTGACACATTTATATTTACACAATCTAACCCAAAAAATATATATTATGGTTAAACTGATTAAACCTTTCACACACAGACCACTGACAAAAGGGCTGTGTGCTGTAAGCACGAGCCGTCACCGCCACGTTCGTAACCGCTCGTCATCGTTAGGTTCATAACCGCTTGTCCGCACGCAGGAGAAGATGACCGCAGCCGACGAGACGAAGCTGTCGTTCGTGGCGGGCGACTGGTTGACGATGGCACAGTCCGGTCCGGAGACGGCACCGCGGCCGTTGCTACCGCAGCAGCCGGATCTGGCGCCGGTGCTGCTGCGGTGCGACCGGTGCCCGTACTCTGCGCCGGACGCCGGCTTCCTGGAGGTCCACCTGCGGGCCCACTCGCTGGAGCGGCCGTACGCATGCTCCGAGTGCGGCAAGGGGTTCGCGCTCGCCACCCACCTGCGCAACCACCAGCGGACGCACACGGGTGAGCGGCCGCACGCCTGCGACGAGTGCGGCCGGCGGTTCGCGTGGACCGGCGGCCTACGGCGGCACCAGCTGGTGCACACGGGTGAGCGGCCGCACGCGTGCGACGAGTGCGGCAAGGCGTTCGCTCGCTCGGCCCACCTCCAAAACCACCGTAGGACTCACACGGGCGCGAGGCCGCACGCCTGCGCGGAGTGCGGCAAGGCCTTCACGTGGCCCGGCGCGCTGCTGCGCCACGGGAGGACGCACACGGGCGAGAGGCCGTACGTGTGCACCGTGTGCGAGAGGGCCTTCGCGCAGTCCGATCACCTGCGCAACCACCAGCGGACGCACACGAGTGAGAGGCCGCACGCCTGCGCGGTGTGCGGCAAGGCCTTCTCCTGGCTCGGGGCGCTGCAGCGCCACCAGCGGATACACTCGCGGGATGGGAAAGGAAGGGCCGAGCTGGCGGGGGAGGCCGTGGGGACAGGTGATCACCGCACTGGTGCCGCTGTTCCTCCTGTTCCTCCTGTTCCTCCTGTTCCTCCTGTTCCTCCTGTTCCTCCTGTTCCTCCTGTTCCTCCTGTTCCTCCTGTTCCTCCTGTTCCTCCTGTTCCTCCTGTTCCTCCATCGGAGCAGGAGAATGGAGGAAGAGGAGAAGGAGGAGGAGGATGAGCAACGTGGGGATGAAACCGCTCCAATCCCTATGCCTGAGTCACAGCGATTAGACAACTCCTCCCTGAGCGGACGCGTCCTTGAATCGTTCCGATGCAGCGTCGCGACTCATTTGAATGCGTCGTGTCTCGTTTGCAAGGATTGGTTAAATTAGTTAGGTTTTTGTTTGCCGTTTTGTTTGTGTTGTCTGCCCTCTTCTGTACTTCGGCAGTACAGTTTTGTTAAGTTCTTGTGTGTTTTGTTATTACATTTGCCTTGCCGTTGGACTATCATGGTCGCGCCAAGAGTGGAAATCTGCGATTTGCATATCATTTGCATATAACCGATGTTCGCACGCACGGTTCAATGCTTTTTACGTGAGTGTAGGAATATATTTATAATCCTGCAATTACATTTTCGTGACCATAGTTGAGTTGTAAATACCAAGATTGAATAGGGGACTGTTATAACTGTGCCTCCTCTAGGTCGACTCAGCCTCAAATGAGTACCTGGTGCGGTGTGTAGTAAACATTGCCACTGGGGAGACAGGAGGCCAACCGGCGTGGTGCTGGTCACCTACCTCCTCGTGTGCCATGTCGGCCTTCATACGTTCAACTCGCTAATAAAACTTGCTCCAAGAGTTTGTTAAGGCTATACAGGGGGGTCTTTGTAATAATGGTTATGGATGGGGCTTTGGTAGTAGGCTAGTTTGGTTAGGGTTATAAGTCGGGTTTGGGTTGGGTTAACTGCGATGTGTTGCATCTTACTCCTAATCCCTAATCACGTCGGTTGAATAATGCACATGCGGCATTATATGTTTGCTGCTTGTCACAGAGGAGTTGCAGTTCCAGGCCAGACGCCACCCTGGTTAATATTTCTGGCGTGTCATAACCATAAAACTCGAACGCTGTCTACTTCCACAGTGGGCGTTAAAAGATCCCATGATTTTATTCAACAACAGAGCAGGCCATGTGTGCTGGGAGTCGCGGTCCAAATTTGGCAAATTATGATCAATAATCCACAAATTACTTATTTGGCTAAAACCAAGTCACATCGCCCCTAATGGTAGACCCATGCTCACTTGCAGGTTAGTGCTGCATTTACAGGGACAGCTGCCATCGTGTAAGTATGTGTGTTGACCTTTCGCACTGTACGTAGCCAACCATGCTAATCGGAGGTGATTTGAAAGTGTTTAGTTCCCAGTGGCGTCTTAATATTGGAAGGAAGAGTGTTGCATGTGGTCCTCCTCTAGGCTACATCGCTGCAGGGCATTGGAATGGTTGAGATAAGCCGTGACATAAGACGATTCGAGTTGCCAAGGCGTTTTTCAGCGCCAAATAAATAGGAATCCGTATCTTTGCAACCTTAATGTATAAAACACTTGAATAAAAACACGCACATAGATTTTGAATAGCATGGGCTCTGCTGTTGTTTCAATAGATGCACAGCAAACATTACACACACACGAATACAATGCAAGCAGGTTTATTGTATCAGCAACATAAAATCACAAGTCCATCGACCCGTGTGCCTCCTTGGACCGATGTTTTTGCAGTAGCCGTGGTTCTTATAGCAGGGAGACCCAGAAACTAGTTTTTGACTCCTGTATTTAATTCGGTAAGGCCCACGACTGAGCTACGTAGCTCTTTTTCAGAAGCGACATATCACAAATAATAGCAGATCAACGAAGTGGCGTGTCGTCACGTTCAAGTTCATTTATTAGGTATAGCCCTGTGAGCCATTCAGCTCTTGAATCGGGTGCAACCGCAACAAACAAAAAACAAAAACATGAACAAAAAAACATCTTAAAGTGAATATGTGACTAAGTGCAAACAGAAAATCCAAGAAAAGACAGCAAAATATTGCAGAAAAAACACCGTACACCAACGCTGTGTGCAAAAATCCCAGTGGGATGCAAGTCAAACAACAACAACAACAACCACAAGACAGCTTAAATTAAGGCCATCAGTCTAACTCTGTACTACAACAAACAAACATGGCTAAACCAATAAACTGGAAATTTATAGCAGCCATAGACTCGAAACGCAAGACGTTGATTCTAAATGTGGAGGCGAAAAAACCAGAGGACCCCGAGAGATTTCCACGCGACCACGGGGAGAGAGAGAGACACGCAAACTCCGAATATAGAGCAGCCGTCAGGGTTGGGATTGAACCCACGACCTTCTGGTATAGCAGGCGAGGGAGTTAAGATCTATCCACCGTGGCGTCCATCAGCAGGATGTGGCTACTAAAGGAGCACTCCCAAGAGCGCGACGGGTCGAAAACCGCGATGGGTCGGCAACCATGGCATTCGCATGCGTTGCGGCTCTTGAAATAGAGTTGATCTACGATTATCCGGCTGCTTCCAACATTATCTGGCGGTCCTGGGACAATTCGGTGAAGCCGCTCCAAAGGCTGTAACCAGTCCAGCGACCGGCACCACGTGTGCGTGACAAAAGAAGTAGCTAAGATTGATTTCAGTGTAGAATATTACATACGGTACGTTATACCCTAACATCATTGACATGCTGCACCCACATGTCCCCCTCAAGGTCCCTAAGATCTGGGGATGCAGATCTTCTATGCATTTCCAGGTCAAAGTTTTGGTCTATGGGTGACCGAGCTTTTTCACGTGTAGCCCCTAGGCTATGAACGCTCTTCCATAAGATATCAGAATCTCTGAGTGTGGTAATTTTTTTATTGCGCCTTAAAAGCTATTTATACGCTTACGGTTATTAAACTTTAGTTAATTTAGTAAATTATTCTTAAAATGTATTAATAATATAATATTTTTTTCATGCTGAGTGTCTACCACTGCTGTAATCATTATACAACTCAAACAATGAAAATACTGCACGTATTAATGCATTATTCGTGACTAATACATACGTATCTACCCCTCATCAGTGCCTACCAAGTCAACATTGGGGGGGGGGACGAAATCTTCCAGGGGGTCTGGGGGTCCCAACCCAGAAAAAATCTAAATTTGAAAACTAATTTCCTGCCTGAAATATTTAAAAATTCACTAACACATGGGATGGACTTTTTATTTATTCATTACAATAATGTCTAATAGTGTATTGTATTACATTGCTCTGTTTTAACTTTTTTTTACCATTTCTTGTTTCATTGTATGTAATGTTTGAGATTAGGGATGAATAAAGTACAACCATAATCATATAAACAAAAATCTACGCATTGATTTATATGAAGACAATTCCAGATATTGTGGCCAAGGTTTAGCAAATTGTTGTTTTTATTTACATAGCATAGCAATTATTATTACTTTTTATTATTATAGCAATATATTGGGGGGGACATTTTGAGCATATTTTAATATTGGGGGGGGGGGATGTGTTTCCCCCCAAAATATTATAATTACGGCCTTGGTGCCGACCTTATTACAGACCAATTTAGACATTACACTCTTAGGTTTTTTGGTAAAGTCACGTAGGTAATTTTTTTTTTATTTTTTTATTGAAATAATAATATAAATAAAATAATAAATCACGACGAATGTAATACAATACAAATTTACTTAAGACAGTAAATCTAGCTGAGACAGTAAATCTAGCTGTGACGGTCCCACCTGATGACGGAGACTTGTGTTGCCTCTGAAACGTCGTGATTTATTCTTTTATTTATATTATTTCAAAAAAAATTTCTTACTTATTTTTTACCTACGTGACTTTACCGAAAAACCTAAGAGTATGAATCCTTGCAGTCACGAAAGCTTCAAATCTAGAATTCAGACATTGTTGGTCACCCCGTGTCCTTATAAATCTCAACGTTCGTCCTACAAAGTCCCATCACAAGGGAGAAACACAGATACAATTGTTTTGCCCCTATTGAAACGGCTGTACGCCGTATGGAACTGGACAAGAATACGGGTTAACCCTATGGGTTGACAGGTATGCTAATAACTACGGTAATGAAAACAGAAAATATACACAGTGCAATCCGACGAAAAGGTGCGTTGTGTAATTCGGCGTTCGCCGGAGCGCCGCTCTAAAGGCTGTGTCAGCCTGGCGATAGTCAAACTCATGGCTGGTGTATGTAGTAGTGCTACGTACATCACCCCATGATGCGGAGTCTGCAAGATTGTAAATACAGAAACTTTTTTTGCAGTATGTCTATTTGTATTTTTCGATTTAAAGCCTTCGTGACTGCAGATATTCATCTTCTTGTTTTTTTCGGTAAAGTCACGTAGAAGGAAAATAATAAAATAATAAAACATAGTAAAATACAATTCTCACGACGATTCGGCCACAAGGACGGCTACTTGCGTTGTGGCCGAAACATGAGAAATGTATTTTATTATGTTATATTTTTATTCTTTTATTATTTCCCTTCTACGTGACTTTACCGAAAGAACCAAGAAGAAGTATAGTTTTATGTTTATTTATGCAAATTTCATAGAGTAAACGTATCCAAAATACGTCGTTGCTGCCAGCGCAACTTGACAGGTACCTACTGCCATGTGGCTTCTGTGGGCTGGCGCTTTAACATCTTAACACAGCTGTTTTATTAACAGAAAGGGTAAAACGTATTCTTATATTTTGATACTGGCAAGGGAGGTCCCATGAGCAGTGCTGGATTAAGCTAGTGCGGGACCTGTCGGTATAAAATAAATAAAATTATTTAAATAAATTAAATTATTTAAATAAAAAAAATGAAATTATTTTATACATACGTGACTTTACCGAAAGAACCAAAGAGTATGGATCCCTGCAGTCACGAAAACTTTAAATGTAGAAATAAAATACCCTTAGGTTTTTTCGGTAAAGCCACGTAGGTAAAAATAAAAAAATTAAAATAATAAATTAAAATAAATCGATTAAATCATGACGTTTCGGAGGCAACGCAAGCTTCCTTCATCAGGTGTAAAAAAAAAGGCACAGCAAAATAACTGTATTTCGATTTAAAGCTTTCGTGACTGCAGGGATTCATCTTCTTGGTTCTTTCGGTAAAGTCACGTAGAAGGGAAGTAATAAAATAATAAAATATATTTTTTTATTTTATTACTTCCCTTCTACGTGACTTTACCGAAAGAACCAAGAAGAGGAAAATAACTGTAGTTTAGCTGAGATTGCGGGTAACGTCATGGACACCCTTCAACAAACAAAAAAATCACGTTCGGCGACGTCATCGCGCGAGTCGGAATCACGCGCGCGCGCGTGACGTCATTGCCATCGGCGGTGACGTCACGCGGCCCAGGCAAAGAAGGAGTTGGCGCCTCGCGTCTGCCAGGGAGGAGAAAAAAAACCCAAAAAACGGTGAGGATCGCGGACAGAAAGACACACAGAGAGAGACACACACAGAGAGAGACACACAGAGAGAGACACAGAGAGAGACACACAGAGAGAGACACACACTCACAGAGAGACTCGGCAAGCAGAGACGAGGGTTCCGCAGACTCGTGGACTTGCCTGGCGACATGAGGCCTAGTTTTTCGTGTTTTCTCGGGACGCTTGTTCTTGTTATTGTTGTTAACGTTGATGAAGAATAATGGACTTCGTCTTCATCAACCCAGTTGTTATACCCGCCGCCGCTGCTGCTGTTGCTGCTGCTGTTCGATAATAATTGAATTCGTATTTATCGCAAGTTGTCATATCCGTCCACCCATAACTGTTTATACCCCCTTATTCTTGTACGGGGAAAATTGAGTTTGTCTCCCTTGTGATGGGACTTTGTAGAATGAACGTTGAGATGTATATGGGGCACGGGGTGACCAATAAGGTCTGAAAAATTGGTCTGGAATAAGATAGGCACTGATGAGGGGTTGACAGGTTTGCTATACACTACACTACTATACACTACACTATACACTACACTACTATACACTACACTACTATACACTACACTATACCATACCTAAATTTTGATTTAAAGCTTTCGTGACTGCAGGGATTCATCTTCCCGGTTCTTTCGGTAAAGTCACGTAGAAGGGAAGTAATAAAATAATAAAAATAAAACATAATAAAATTAATTTTATTATGTTATACCATACCTGTCAAACCATATGGTTTACCCTGTATTTCTGCACATGGAAATTGAGTTTTTTTTAGGTCCATACGCCGTACGGCCGTTTCGGTACGGGGAAAAAAACAGTTCAATTTATTTGTGTTTCTCTCTTGTGATGGGACTTTGTAGGACGAACGTTGAGTTTTATAAGGGGCACGGGGTGACCAATAAGGTCTGAATTGGTCTGGAATAAGGTAGGCACTGATAAGGGGTTGACAGGTGTGCATTTGTCACTCCGCTGCTAGGTGAAATTAATACCTCGGGTTTTATTTTTGGCCCTGAAGGATGGAGATGGTTTAGTTTGTTGTATCTGTACGCGTGGTGGCTGATTCGTTTGTCTTGCTTGTACTTGGCACTCCCATCGTGTTTGCGAGTATTGTTGTTGTAAAGTTCTGACCCCATGGCTCCCTTACTGTGAGACAACAAATAGCTTCATAGATCATCGGATTCCTCCTGATTCTGAATGTCTACCCCACCCACTCCACCTCTTTCATCTCTCCCACTCGCCATGCCGTGTCGCTCAAGGGTTGTTTGTAGCCCAGGGACCGGCAACCAAAATAACGAGACATTTTTCGCTTTAAGAATTGGGTAACAACAATTCAATATTTAAATGCACTGCTAGGACCAGCAGCAGTCTACAGCAGAGTCTCCAGCAGAGTCTCTAACCACTTCTCAGAGAGTGAGTGACTAACAGCATGTCCACAGCACACATAAATAGCTGTTTTTCATAAGCAACCTGGCTATCATAATTGATAGCTCAACGAAGTGGCGTATTGTGTGGACATTTATTGCAACCAAATACTTTTGAATGCGTGATGTTGATTCTGAATGTGGAGGAAAAAACCAGGGGACCTGGAGAAAAATCCATGCGACCACAGGAAGAACATACAAACTCAAAATATACAGCAGGCTTTCTGCCAGGATAGACCCCACGACCTGTATACCAGGCGAGATAGTTAGCATCTAGCCACTGTGGCGCCCCTAAACTATTTAACATGTCCTCTGGGCCCGATGCCATTTCGCCTTTTTTTACTACACAGTTCAAAGAAGCCTTTCGTGGCTGTACAAGTAGAATTTGCATCTGGTACAGGTGCAGTACCTGTACCAGATGGAAGAGTAACTCCCCACTGATAAATCATTGATGTATGCTGTGGACATGGTGTTAGTTGCTCACTCTCTGAGAAGTGGTTGGATACTGCTGTAGACTGCTGCTGGCCCTATCAGCCCCGATTGTATTGGACAAAAAATTGCAGGTGAATGACAAACATTTATTAAAATACTGTTATGAATTGTGCATGTGTGTGTGTGTGTTTGTGGGGAGCGGTAGTGTAGCGGTTAGCACTACACCGTGATGAACCCGCTAACCTGAGTTCGATTCCCACTCATGGCCATCACCAGTGACGATTATCAGAACCGGTCCTGGGTCTCCTGGAGGTCGACTCAGCCTTAAATTAGTGCCTGGTGCTGTGTGTAAAGATGGCCACTGGCGAGACATAGGCGGCCGGGCGTGGTGTTGTCCACCTACCCGCTCATGTGCCGCGCCGTCCTAAATGGGTGCTCGCTAACAGCACATGCCCCAACTGTATGTTAAAGGCTTCATGGAAGATATTTTTTCCTTTGTGTGTCTGTGTGCCGAGACAGGAAAGATGAAAGAAGAGACGAGGATCTCGTGTCCTGTGTGCGGCTTGGTGCTGGTGAGCCAGCCTGTCCTCGAGGACCACATCAAGCAACACGGCAGGTGGTCCAAACCCGCGATGCACCAGTGCGAGGAGTGCCTGTATAGCACCGACAACCAGAGCAGACTCAACATCCACCTGAGGATCCACACGGGTGAGAAGCCGTACGTGTGCACCGTCTGCGACAAAGCGTTCACGCAGTCGGGGGCGCTGCACAACCACCAGAGGACGCACACGGGCGAGAAGCCCTACAAGTGCACCATGTGCGGCAAGGCGTTCACTCAGCTCGGAGCGCTGAACAACCACTTGAGAACCCACACGGGCGAAAAGCCCTACAAGTGCACCGTGTGCGGCAAGGCGTTCACCCAGTCGGGCGCCCTTCGTAACCACCAAAGGACGCACACGGGCGAGAAGCCCTACAAGTGTTCGGTGTGCGAGAAGGCGTTCACCCAGTCGGGGGCGCTCCACAACCACCAGAGGACCCACACGGGTGAGAAGCCCTACAAGTGTTCGGTTTGCGGCAAGGCCTTCACGCAGTCGGGGGCCCTGCACAGCCACCACAGGACCCACACGGGGGAGAAGCCTTTCAAGTGCTGTATGTGCGGCAAGGCATTCACCCAGTCCGAAAACCTGCACAAGCATCAAATCACCCACACCAGTCTTCTGTTCACGACCTTAAACTTCACAACTCACGCAATCAAGAATTAGGTTAAAAAAAATTACAAGCCGTGAAGGGGGCACGTGACAATTATTTGAGATTTAAAACAAATTATAGTTCGAGATCTAATAATAGGAAGGAAATTCGTCTCGTCAAGAAATTCAACGTGACAGTTAAAGCGGAGGTTGGGCATCTTCAAGCTCTGACATTTGGAAGGAAAACATAAAAGGCGACATTTAATATTTTCGGGAAGGAGAAATATGTTATCGGAACGTTTCTGAATGTTTTCCAAGAACGCGGGAATGTTGCAACCAAGAATTGTATTGAATGGCCCGATGATGCAGACTGGAGACCCGGAGTAAACATTCTCAGGTTTGGTTTGCGAACTTTGCTCGATGTTTCACCAAACCTTGAATTAACGAGGCAGATGGGTAGGGCCCCAGCTTGGAGCAATTCTTCCAGCTTAGTTTTGGCTAAAACAAAGTGGCGGCAACCGACATCTCGATTGAAACGCACCTATTGTGGAAAGCATTTGCTGTCGATTTCAATTCAAAATTATTACTCACGTGATGGGATTCTGCACAAACAGCGCACATACCATGCTGGCCATTGGAGCATGTGATTGCCTCTTCTTAACTGACAAGTTGTGTTTCCAATTTTTTAAAGCACTTATTGGGAAAACCTTAAAAAGTCTACATCTTAGACACTCGTAACTGGCTGGCGATGAGAATTTCATAAGGCACAGCCTTAGTTTCCTTTCCGCTGTTTGATGCCAAATAGCGGTAATCCTTGCAGGTGCGTGGAGTCTTTTGGGAACACAGACATCGCAAAGAGTTGCGATCAATGGGCGTCGATTCACCTGGCCATGTGGACCGCTGACAGAGGAAGGACTACGAAGATTCTCCAACGTCCTTACCCGCACCGAGTCGGAAGACTAATTTCGCAGGAGGGTCTTGCTGTGGGAGGAAACAGGGGAAAACCCACCTGTACAAGAGGTGAACGCTCAAACTTCAGAGAACACATGCTCAAGAGGATGTTGAAATTCGGCAGACGATTTCAATCTTGCAAGACGTCTCCACAGCAGTGTCTCTCTGCTTAAACGTTTTACGGGATAGCACTCGGCTCCATTTGAGTGACTATCTTAACAATGACCAGAGTGCCGGGCGGCTAAGTTGGCACAGTCGGAACTGGAGTGTCTCCCGTTGTCTTTGTCTCCCCGCTATCGCCCTTCACTCTTCCTCGCACAGTCGATGGAACGTCCACATAGGGTCAATCACTGTTGAGTTCCCACACAGTAATTATTTTGTTATCTCTGGAAGCACGCGACGGACTGCGCTTGTTTTCCGGTCGGGAATTGACCTTAGGAGTTTAGTGGGTGTGAGTTACACTATGTTTATTTTACCAGGTGTAAGGCCCACTGAGCTATGTAGTTCTTTTTCAGAAGCGACCTGGCCACAAATGATAGTGCAACGAAGTGGGCTTATCACGATGAAATTTATGGCAGCAGCCAAATATTCTTAACGCACATTTTTAAATGTGCAAGGAAAAACCGGAGGGCCCGGAGCAAAATCCACACGGCTACGGGAAGAACATATACAGGCGTCAGGGTTAGGATCTAACCCACGACCTCCTGTATACCAGGCGAGGTAGTAACATCTCGTCACCAGGCCAGTGCAAGAAGTGAGTTGCAGACAGTCTGGATAAAGATTAAAACCCGGGGTTAATATGCATAGCTAAGCAGTCACCTGGGCATGAAACCAATGTAGAACAAAATAGGTGTTTGGAGGATGCAGTGGCTGCATTCCGTGGGCACTGATCAATCATAATTTGTTGAACCGAATGGGCAGATCAGACTGCAAGGCAAATGATATATACGTGTGAACACTGGGCAGGATTATTAAATTCAACTCCTGAATTTGCCTAAAGCAGTGCATGGCTAGAATCAGTTCTGACAACCACGAATTTCCAAATCGAATCGCAACATCAACAAATCCTGATACATTATCAAACTCGTAACCTGGTGGGGGCTGGCAGGGTAGCCGTGGCAGGATGATTGCACGTCTAGTTTATACTGCGGAGAAAACTCACGGGAAAGAGACAATTTCTTGGAGAAAATCTTGAGTGGCAGAGAATCACTGCGATGGTAGAGAAAAGCCACTCGTGGAAAGAGAGTACCCAAGATGTTCGAGAACACCCATGTGCGTGCGTACATGTGTCTGGGAGAAGGACTGTTGAGCTCCTGAGAAACTCTTAATGGGCTAGGAGACGCTCACAATCTACGGAGGAATTGCAGTGAATTTCCTCAACAGAGTGCGTAGACGTGTCGTACAGGCAATACCTGATGCGGAAACCCCAGAGAGAGTAAGCCCCTGGCCTGTCGCAGACGAGACCTCTCTCAGCTCTCTCCACCAAGCACTCGCCAAATTCAAATCCACCACCTTCTGTAAATGGATTGGGATGGGTCGGGGTGGAAAAAAATTAGTGCAGCAGGCTGTAGACAATTGGGTTTCTCCAGAGCTCAAAGCACTGGTGAACTTTGATGACTGCAGCAGTGATGAGCCTTAAGAAGAAAGAAACTGGTCTGCAGTTGTTCATTTTATCGCTGCCAAATTGGGAGGGCTTCATGTTCAACTCTTCGAGCCACACACTTAGTTAAAAGCCACATGTTTAGCTTTTCAGCTGGCTGGTCTAGACATGGCTGAGAACATAATTCAATGGGGTGGTCACATGACACGCCCGCAAGTCGTATTGGGAGTCGCGCCTTCCTGCTTGTTTCGTAAGCACACCTTTGCACGTCTTTTAAAAACGATCGGATTCTTCCAATTTCTGGAAAAAAACACAATGGCAACCAAACAATTTGGATGTATAAGTACCCTTTGAGTGGGACAGCATGCTGAAAGGAAAACATGTTCATTGAAACAAAAAGAGAGCGGTCACCCTGCCAACAAACCCATGACAGGGCCTGGAAGAGCCTCACCATCACCGTGTAAGAGGTGAACACTGGAGTGCTTCTTGACATATGGAAGAAGAGCTCGGAGATCCTGAAGAAATCACCAGCGCGCAAGAGGAAACAACAAACACTGATGGAGGAAAACCCACACGGACAAGAGGATGCCCGAGCCGTAGCGGATTTGCACACCCCACCCCACGGTGTAGAGGTTCGTGGTTTGAACCTGCAACCGCCTTGGTTAATACTGTCGACATTAAGCTGAAATCCATGCTGTCGGCTTCACAGTGGACATCGGAGACAACCTGTGACTTCATTCGAAAAAGAGCAGGCCACGTGTGTGTGTGCCAGCGTCACGATCCAAATTTAGAGCGGTGACTCAACGGTTGACCCAACTGGGCAGAATAAACATGTGGCAGCGGCGCGCCTATTTTACCGGCAGACTTTACTTGTACGCGAAACGCGGCGCCTCCGTGATAGGCCCTCTGTGATGATAAATTGGCGTGAAATACCAAATGTGATGACGATCGGTTAAATTACACTATCGCTCTGGCACCGGAGCTAATGCAGCAAAGTCTAGATTTGTGGTCGCGCATGGAGACGTGTGCCATGTCTCGAGATTCCGCAACAAATGTGAGTGTATTGTGTGTGCAGTATATTTTTTACGATGAGGTGCGGCCGGAAACTTCATGGAGAAGTTTGGTCATAGGCAGAAGAGAAGAGAAAATGGGGATGGCAGGAGGAAGCGAGCTCCTGAACCACGGAGGGGGAATTCTAGGTCCATGAGGTCAACAGAAGAGAAGGAGCGCCCATTCCCTTTGAGAAGAGGCTGACTTTAGGTGTTAACAGAACATTCACAACTCCGGGGGAAGATAGACCCGCCGAGCTCCTGGGTAGGAATTGAAGCAAGCTGCCTGTGATAACACTGGTTTTCTCAAGTGTTAGTGAGTGGATAGTCTCAACCTGGTGACCTATGAGCACACAAAAAACAATGCAAGAACATTAAGTGTGGGTCTGCACTTAAGTTGGATGAATTCCAGTTTTCCGGTCAGTAAAAATATTGGTTTGACTGGAATGCGACAAACATTCTCAGTGGCAAAGCAGGTGGGAAAGTGCTGTCGCCAAATTGTTTGGATCAGATGTCATTTGAATGGATTTCATGAGGTAGCTCTGTTATATCCGCTTCTGTGGGCTGGAAGCAGGAGTCACGTGAAGGGTTTTTACTGGCAACTGTGAGAGACGATCTGCGTGCGTGGATTCTTTTGTCTCACGATGCCGATGGGATCCGATCGGGATGAACTGGGAGGTCGGAAAAGACTTAAAAAAAATTTAAAGGCAGGCATAAGAGAAGACGGCACTCGTACCCTTGGGTGAATGCCGCGTATGATTACATTTTTTTCAGTTTTACTGAAAACATCGACAACCGTGGAATCCCGTTCCAAGATCAGCGTGCGTGTAAAGAGCGTCCTCTTGTTAACCGCGCGGTAAACATTTGTGAAGCACGTGCTACGTGGCAGCACGTGGCAGCACGCGCCGGCGTGAAATCTGTTCCATTGTAGACCTGAGCTATTCACAGCCACACAAGGTGGCTTTCCCTTTCACCGGTAACAGCACACGAAGGAAGCCCAGCGCCAAGGTTTAAACCTAGGTTCTCAACAGTGAGCGCCTTGATGCTGTATGACGGACATCATTTTAGAAATTCATCATATCTCATATAGAGTATGTATATATAATTCAATACAGTATAATATCACAAAGTGTGCTGTGCTATGCTTGCAGTATAATCACTTGCTAGACTCGAATTGAGCAGTGTCCTGCATTGGGTTGTTTGGCCAAAATCCTCTTTGCAAGACTGTTTTTGCATCTGGAATTAAACCGGAAGTGGCCACATAGAAGAACCACTTGTAAACCTGAGAAGTCCCACACGTGGAGACATCTCTTACGGAGGGGGGCGTACAGACGAGCCTGCGGGAAAACCTGTCTCGTTGCTCCGCCAATGCAGATTAATCTAGGGCTCTTATATGGTTGAAAGCAACTCCTGGTGGTGCCACATCTGGGACAGATGACGCATCATGGACAATGAACAAAGCTCGTGGGAGACTGCACCCCAATGCTACTGGCAGAACGTATTGCTAGTAGGGAGACTGGTGATGGAGCTGTATATTTGCGCGTGTGTGTATGTGTGTGCGTATGCAGTTGAGCTGTAGTATAGTGGTTTGTGCTTTACTATGAACCCAGTAGCTATAGAGTAAGATTCTCGGCCACAGCTAACGGACAGTGTCCTAAAAGTGCCCTTGGTTCAGGAAGACTTGAACACAGTTTGACCAGGTGTAAGGCCCAGAACTATGCTACCTAGTAGCTCTTTTAAAGAAGCGACCTGGCTATCAAATGATAGCTTACAAAGTAGCTTATCATTGTGTAAATGTATAGCAACTAAATACTCTGAACGCATGATGTTCATTCTAAATGTGGAGGGAAAAATCGGAGGACCCGGAGAAAAATCCACGCGACCACTGGGAGAGAGACACGCAAACTTCAAATATACAGCAAGCGTCTGAGTCGGGATCGAACTCACGACCTGCATACCAGGCGAGGCAGTTAACATCTAGCCACGCCTGGATGACCACACCAGTCAATCCAGACCTATCGAAGAGGGTGCCCAGGACCGGTGTAGACATCGCTTTGCACGGATGTAATGTGGTAAGCCTTGGCCGTGAATCGAACTCGGGTGACCAGGTTCGTAGTGCAGTGCAGCTATCGTGCCGCTGTATTCGCTGTGTGTTGCCGTATGTTGAACTTCTTTCGCACCGTATGTAGCCAAACATGCTCATCGAAGGTGCGGGGGAAGGATGAATTCGCTCGTTTGAAGCGTTATATTGTTCAGTGAACTCTTAAGTGAAAGGGCAGACAATCGGGGTTAGGGTGGAGCATAGAGGGTGGGTCCTAAGCTGAAGCTCTTGTCACGTACTATCCACGTTACCCTGGGTCACGTTCCACACCAGTGGTGTGAACACGGACAGGTTACAACGTAAGGGCACGTGGAGTTCACTCGAAGCAAGTTAAAACCAGTATCCAGTGTAACCCACCCACCCTTGCTCCCTGGTATTGCACGTGTGTATAGTTCATCGTGGGGTGGGGGGGGGCATGAACCCGCTGTTGTGTGTGCGGTGTGGTTAAAAACTAAATTTGTATTATTTTACCAGGTAAGGCCCACTACTGAGCTATGTAGCTCCTTTTCAGAAGCTACCTGGCCACAAATTATAGCCCAACGTAGTGGCTTTTTGTGTGGACCTTTATAGCAGCCAAATACTCTCAATGCATGTTCTAGATGTGGAGGGGAAAACCGGAGGTCCCGGAGAAAAATCCACACGACCACGGGGAGAACATGCCAACTCCAAATGTACAGGTGTCAGGGTCGGGATCGAACCCACGACCTCCTGCATACCGGACGAGGTGATTAACATCTTGCCACCGTCACATCCACAGACATATGTTGTGATTTGCGTTCGTATTTCATTCGTGTTCTGAGTTCTTTGTCTTTCTATCGTTTGTCCAAAATTAACGTGTGGGCGCCATGAAAAATAGCTCGGCTGTCAACTCTCTCCACCTTCGCTTGCCCTCCGCAGCCTTTGGCTGGTCGATTTTATTTGTTTGACGGGGGTAAAGAAATATTCCGCCTTCAGCTTCTTTTACCAGAATGACCCGCCGGAGGACCTCGATGGAATAAATAAATTATATATGTAAAGTTACAGCAGCTTATAACTCGTAACGTTGCAGACACTTGAGCATAGCAAACACATTGGAGGAAAACAACGTTCAAGTAAAACTGGAAGATGATGCACAACATCAACACTCCGATTAGCATGTTTGGCTCCGTACGGTGCGAAAGAAGGTCATCAGCACCAAGTCCGTGAACTGCACGTGCAGGAATGCAGTGCATGATCAGAAATAACACCAAATTGTGCGGATTTCGCTCACCAGATGTGCAAGACAAGTGGATATCTTAAATTAAGGAAATATTTATTTTAAAGGCCCATTGTATTGTCGAGTACTTGTCTCTGTAATCACGTTTTTCATCTTCTGCATTTTCGTTCCCTTCACACCCTGTGAGGTGATTGTGTAGTTGCCCTTTATTGCCACGTGTCCAAACCATTGCAGATTAATTGTATCATTCAGAGCTGTCAACGGTGGTTTGTGAAGCTCACCGTTCTAACGTTACACAAAAAAATCGAACGGTCTTGCAGGGCCCCTTGTACCACCGTGCAGTGGTATGTATTCACTGGTGGTGTGGTTATTGGCTGGAGGAAATTGCACGTTACCTTGACGAGCATTTGTCTATCAAATTTGTACAGCTGTGGCAGGTGTTATTTATTTTACACATCCTGGAAAGATGATGGTGGGAGTGCTGATGACTTTTGTGATGTTTGTGGTTATGATTATGGTGGTGATATCATGGGGGTGGGAATAATGGTAATTTTAGTGGTGGTGATAGTATAATGCTAGTGGTGTTGATTATGTTATCGGTAAATCAACCACGGCTGCGATTTCAACTCGCACTCACAGAAGCGACTTCTCGTCCGTATTTTGTGGTCAAAAGTGCACTTTATTTTACTTGACCACTCGCAGGAGCCCACGTGTAGGCGTTTGCTCATAGAAATCCGTCTCGGGAGGCGTGTGTGTTGAACTTCTTTCGCACCGTACGTAGACAATCACTAATCGGAGGTGCGGGTGTGCTGGAGGGGCCTGGTTGTGATGTTCCAGCCAATAACGTCTGTACGATATTCTGACGTCAGAGGGCCAGTGAGTGGAGAGGTTGCACTCGCCAATTCCCATCACCCCTGTGTGCATGTATGTACGTATGTTGAACTTCTTTCATGCCTTACGTAGCCAACAGTGCTAATCGGTGCGGGGGTAAGTACAACAAACAACACAACAACAAGCAGTTCTAAAGAAATTAGTTTTTCAATCCAGATTTAAAAGTGCATAGCTCCAGTGAATGACTAATATCGGAAGGAAGAGCATTCCAGACGGCCATAGAAGCAGTGCATCTGAAAGCGTGCAATGCAGTGACCACATTTATTCGATGGCCAGCCAAAAATCGCTGCTGCTGCTGCAAGGATAACTGGAGTTAGTGTCATGGTTTATGCTCCTTTTGTGGTTCATTTGTGGCAAGCATTTGGCGTGTGTAATGAGTGCGACCCTATAATGGCATTATCCAGCAACGGTGTTAAAGAAGTTAAGCATACGTACACCCTCTCAGTCGCGTGCTGTGGTGGATGGCCGTATTAATAGGGGTTCGCTAACAGCACTTGCTCCAACGAGTCTTTAACAAGTCGAGTTGGGCCCGATTGTGTATTATTATCAGAGAATGGGCCAAATTGCTGCCTAATCAAAGCACTTGTTGAATTTGCCAAAAAGAAAAACATTGCGTGGGCTTGAGAATAACGATTTTTTAAGTTACAAAAACGAACTTTCACGGAAGTGGTTCATAATGGCTGTCACAGAACTGAGGGTGAACCACTCTGATATTTTGGGGTTATGAGTTATCTCACCATGTCACCGAGTGTAGTACGTTTGGTTATCTTAGTCCAGTCACCGTTGAAAGCGACGCTTTCAGAGATGGCAGCAGAAGTGCTTCTGAAAGCGATGCGCGATGTGTTGACCATTTTCAATGGTTAGATACCACAGGAATACTACACGAAAATACTTCCAATGACCTCTTGTCTCACGCTTAGCCACACGTCCTGTCACCGATAACTGTACGTCGCAGTTAAATATGTTCAACGTTCACGTTCGGAATATTGCCAATTCTCAAGTAAAGAAAGGGTTACTTGCGAACAGGCCTCTTAAGTACGAATGGATCTACTTGACCACAATTATGGCCAAATTGGGTTACCGCCGCAGTTGTAACTTTCTGACCCTGTGCCCCTACAGGCCATAAAGAGCTTCATAGCTCATCAGATTCCTCCTGCAGTATAAATAGTATTCTGTTTCCTAAAGCAGTTTATGCACCAATGTTACATTTAGTAACGACCATATTCTAGGGATGGAATGGTAACATAGATTAATCATCGATGAATATGGTTCGCAAGCTCACTATACGTGCATCAAAGTGCGTGTTTAAGTATCGGTGTGTTTTTATTTATGCATGCTGTGTCAATGGCTCCATGCTCCACATACAAACACTGGAGGCGCGTTCTTTTCACCCTCTGCAATGCTTAAAAAAAACCGAATGGAATCAATGTTTTCAAATGTACATTTCATTATATGAACCTTATGGCGGTACGCTGGGGTACCATAGCACCCCGGCTTTCGCATAATGTCCGCGATGCAGTAATTTTTAGTCTGTTGATGGTCGGCGGTGCGGCAATCGACTCATCTCGACGAGCTGTACACGGAGTAGCACCGAACTCGGATTGATTGGTACCCCAGTCGCGGAGTTAAGTACACCCCTGGGAAAATTTTTTTCCAAAAATAAAATATTTAATTTGTACCCCGGGGTACCGCCATAAGGATCATATCTTGGACTGTTGCACGAGGTGAGTAGCCAACGGTATGTAGTGGTGGTCGTGGTGAGCGGTAGTGCAGCGATTATCAGCTGCGCTACGAACCCGGTTACCCGAGTTCTATTCCCGCTTGCAACAACACCAGTGACGATTATTTAAACCGGTCCTGGGCCTCCCCTAGGAAGACTCGGCCTCAAATGAGTACCTGGTGTAGTGTGTAAACATTGCCACTGGGGAGACGAAGGCGGTCGGGCGTGCTGCTGTTTGCTAACAGCACTTTTCCCAACAGTCTGAGGCTATACGGGGGGGATCTTTGTCTTTGGTGTTGGCAATGTGGGATTATTCTTGGCTCTTGTTGAAGAGGCAGGCACCACACTCGGGATGGAAAGCCGAGTCGTGAGAGACGGATGAGAGGTGGTTTTGTCGGGTTCACGAAATTGCGAATTTTTTTATCTCGTTGGCAAGTAAGAGACATTTTATCGACTTATTTTTTAACTATATTTTTTGTGGTGTTATCTGTATTCACGCCAGCACATTGCATGCGTTGGTTTCTTAACTTGTATGTTGTGGAAAAAATATATATAAGCCAGCTTACTTATATTACCGTGATAACCAAGATAAAATAAAGTAGCTTTAAAATTGGCCTGTGTTTGCTTGAATGTTGTTCGGTGGGTTTCTGAGCATAACCTTTCTGGGATGCAAATCTCAGTTATATTAAATATGTACATATCTATGTTTAACTTCTTTAGCACTGTCCATACAGTGAGGGAAAAAAGTATTTGATCCCCTGCTGATTTTGTACGTTTGCCCACTGACAAAGAAATTATCAGTCTATAATTTTAATGTTAGGTTTATTTGAACAGTGAGAGACAGAATAACAACAACAAAATCCATAAAAACGCATGTCAAAAATGCTATAAATTGATTTGCATTTTAATGAGGGAAATAAGTATTTGACAACCTCTCAATCAGAAAGATTTCTGGCTCCCAGGTGCCTTTTATACAGGTAACGAGCTGAGATTAGGAGCACACTCAAACAGCGGCCTGGGTTCAGACAGCAGCCTGGGTTCAAACACAGCGGCCTGGGTTCAAACAGCAGCCTGGGTTCAAACAGCAGCCTGGGTTCAAACACAGGTTTAAATTAGTGTTTTATTTTTGAGTGTCTTTCCTTGACTATGTAGATATATAAGTGCCGCCAGGTCGAGTATAAGACCAACCGCCACCACCGAGTGGCTCTATGGAGATAATCTCCTGCGCCGTGAAGTTGAAGGTTGAGGGTTTTAATCCAGGATTCTCCATGTTTTCATTTCCGTTTATTCATGTCTACTTCATGCGGATGATCTCTATGCACATTTGTCCACGCGTAGTCTTGCTTCAAAACATATCCTGAAGCAAAAGATGAATGCTCGATACAACCACTTTTGAAAATGTTATTTTTTTATCCTTACCCGTGTATTGAGATAGTTCAATGTTAACACGCTATATGCTCAAGTAGTGCCACATCTTTCTGGTACCAATCTCATGTCATCGTCAAGCCATTCCTCTGTGAGGTCTTCCTCTCTTTCTAGTTCCTTCCATTTTTCCGAAAAACACACTTTTAACTTCCCTGTTTTCCTATAATGCTGTGTATTTTCATAACGTGAATCGAGTGAACGAAACTATGTCGCAGCGTGAGTAGGAATAAGTGGTCGTACAGCTGCCTCGGCGTAGTGTCACCGCACAAGACAGTGGGATACTGCTGGATGCTTCCAGACACTACACACGCGCAGCCTAAGCAGGAGCAGGGGAGGACTCGTGGTCGGTGTGGGAAGCCGGGGGTTCTTCTCCCTGGCACGCCGCCAGCCAACGGCGAGACCGGGAGAGCGGAGCAAACCTCGTGAGTGGGTCGGACCGTCGGAGAGAGACGCCTCGTCCACGGCATTGAGAGAGGGGAATTTACCGGTAGAGGGAAGGAGCAGAGCTGTGCAGTACTAGAGTAACAAAGAACCACCATTTCAAGAATCGTCGTGGAAGTCGTTTATTACACAATGATTAGCGAAGTTAAATTGGCAAAATGTACGTGTCCACACTATTAAATCACGTGAAGAAAAAGCAATTCCAATGAGTAATATTTTAATATTCATAATGCAGTCACTATTGTTAGACTTAGTAAAAGTAAAACCCACTTAGACATAAATGAAGATATATTTTTAATCATTGAATACGCACGAGTGATGAGTTTTGGATAAAAAGTGCAGTTTTTGGTATTTTTAAGAAACATTTTGGACCTTTTTTTAATGAAAGTTCCGATTGTGTACATTATTATGTCTGCGTGTTAAACACAAATTACGTCACCCAATATCCCGTGACATTTTCTGGGGGGGGGGCGAGGTTGGGAAAAGTGACGTCACCATAATCACTAATGACGTCACTGTCTCTGGAGCATTCCAAAAACATTTTTCAAAATTACATGAAACTCACGATTCCACTTTTCGGATGGTTTTGTTTTCAGAATAAACAAAAACATGCACACACACCCCAAGTACGCACGTATGATTAAGCGTTCCTCTATAAATTTAAGGATTTCGACATCCAAACTCCCGTAGATGTGAAATAAAAATTTACAATGCGTGATTACGTTCCCTTAAATGTTCAGCCACATGCCAACTATATAAAATGGTACTACAGTACATTGATAATAATTAGTGATCACACATTTAACTACGACAGATTATTACATTCGTTCACTGCACACTTCAGCATCACATTGGTTCAGGTCCCTTTCACTGTTTGTCTCTGAAGGCTCTTGGAGTGTCCCTTCCAAGACAAGTGTGGCTCACAGAGATATGAAGAGGTACAAGATTAATGAACAGTAAGAAGAGGTTTTTACCCTATCAATAAAACAGGAGTTGTGTTAAGATGTTCAAACACCAAATAGATGCAGCTTTTGCAAGGCATCAAGTCTGCATTAACCACATATACTTGTGGCAAAATATGAAAAAAAAAACATGCTCTAATAATACAATGTCTTTGAAACTGATTGGCCTCACCATCAGTGTTAAACCAGAGAACGCCAAAAGGCAAACAGTACAAAAACAAGGCATGTATCGGTTTTACTGGTAGGAACCTGGTTACACCAGCCCACGGGATTATTGTGCATGTCCGTCCGTCGTGCATCCAGAGAGGGGGAGGGTGGAGAGGGGCTGGGCGGGGAGGGGCTGGGTGGGGAAGGTGGAGCTGGGTGGGGAAGGTGGGGCTGGGTGGGGAGAAGCTGGTCACCCCGTGGTGCCCTTATAAAACGTTTAACCTACTCACGCCGGCTTGTGCCCGCCCTTACAGTCGGCCATATTTGCGGAATACACCACGCCGCCGTTGACCCTGGCCATTGACCGAGCAACCCAACGTTCCTACCAGCTCCCTCCGCAGGAATGTATTTACAAAAGAAAGTAGCAGTGCTGCGACGAACATTCCTGTCGATGACACAGTGGATGGGACGGTGCTGCTCCGCTACCGTATGGGACCTCAGGTGACTTTAAGGGGCTCTCAGAAGTAGTTATGTGTGATCCCGCTTCTATAAAATTGGGGGAAAATATTTGAAAAATTGTTTCTAGTTGATCTACGTTTTATTTCTCCAAAACACTGAATCCATCACGCTAAATGCATTGCCTTTGGTGGGTTACTTCCTGCTTTAAGAATACACACTTAATGCGGATGGCTTCTCGGTATGGAAGACGTGAAAAGCCAACGCGTTTTAATTCAACGGGGTCTGGGGTGAAACACGGTCACCTCAGCTGAAATAATGGGCCACTGCCGCCGAGAAAAGTAGCGCGACAATAACGGCAGCGACGTCTGGCAAACGCTTCCGGCCATTTCCTGTGGGCGCGCTCGCTCCTTGGGTTTCGTTGGTATTGGCAGGCGTTGAGTGCGTTGCAGTGCTGCCCGTTGAGCTGCTCGTGTTAGAAGGTTTCTCCGTCTGAGCCGTTGTCGAGGCTTGCTTTGATGGAATATCGCTGTGCAATTGGGACGACGTTACCGCGCTCCTGGTGCTAGTTGTGGTGGCGGTTGTTGTTGTTGTGGTAGATGTCAGCGTTGAACGATTGGTCGATGTGGATGCTGCGGTATAGCTAGCACCATCGGGTTTCACCGTCTTCATAGTAGGAGTCATTGTGGATGTCGCATTGGTCCGTGTGGACGATGTCGTATTACTGGAACTATTTGACATTAGCGAATTCATAGGTGTGGCGGTTGTTACATTTGATGGGATTGTATTGGTCTGTGTGGACGATGTCGTATTACTGGTACTATTTGACATTGGCAAATTCATAGGTGTGGCAATTGTTACATTTGATGGGTTTGCATTGGTCAGTGTGGCTGATGTATTACTGGTACTATTTGGCATTGGTGAATTCATAGGTGTGGCGGTTGTTACATTTGATGGGATTGCATTGGTCTGTGTGGATGATGTTGTATTACTGGTACTATTTGACATTGGTGAAATCATAGGTGTGGCAGTTGTTACATTTGATGGAATTGCATTGGTCTGTGTGGATGAAGTAATATTATTAGTACTATTTGGCATTGGTGAATTCATAGGGGTGGCAGTTGTTACATTTAATGGGATTACAATGATCTGTGTGGCTGATGTCGTATTACTGGTACTATTTGACATTGGCGAATTCATAGGTGTGGCAATTGTTACATTTGATGGGATTGCATTGGTCGGTGTGGACGATGTCGTATTACTGGTACTATTTGACATTGGTGAATTCATAGGTGTGGCAGTTGTTACATTTGATGGGACTGCATTGGTCTGTGTGGCTGATGTCGTATTACTGGTACTATTTGGCATTGGTGAATTCATAGGTGTGGCAGTTGTTACATTTGATGGGATTGCATTGGTCTGTGTGGCTGATGTCGTATTACTGGTACTATTTGACATTGGTGAATTCATAGGTGTGGCAGTTGTTACATTTGATGGGATTGCATTGGTCTGTGTGGCTGATGTCGTATTACTGGTACTATTTGGCATTGGCGAATTCATAGGTGTGGCAATTGTTACATTTGATGGGATTGCATTGGTCTGTGTGGCTGATGTCGTATTACTGGTACTATTTGACATTGGTGAATTCATAGGTGTGGCAGTTGTTACATTTGATGGGATTGCATTGGTCAGTGTGGCTGATGTCGTATTACTGGTACTATTTGGCACTGGCGAATTCATAGGTGTGGCAATTGTTACATTTGATGGGATTGCATTGGTCTGTGTGGCTGATGTCGTATTACTGGTACTATTTGGCATTGGTGAATTCATAGGTGTGACGGTTGTTACATTTGATGGGATTGCATTGGTCAGTGTGGACGATGTCGTATTACTGGTACTATTTGGCATTGGTGAATTCATAGGTGTGACGGTTGTTACATTTGATGGGATTGCGTTGGTCAGTGTGGACGATGTCGTATTACTGGTACTATTTGGCATTGGTGAATTTATAGGTGTGGCAGTTGTTACATTTGATGGGACTGCGTTGGTCTGTGTGGACGATGTCGTATTACTGGTACTATTTGACATTGGTGAATTCATAGGTGTGGCAGTTGTTAGATTTGATGGCACTGCATTGGTCTGTGTAGACGATGTCGTATTACTGGTACTATTTGACATTGGTGAATTCATAGGTGTGGCAGTTGTTACATTTGATGGCACTGCATTGGTCAGTGTGGATGATGTCGTATTACTGGTACTATTTGACATTGGTGAATTCATAGGTGTGGCAGTTGTTACATTTGATGGGATTGCATTGGTCTGTGTTGCTGATGTCGTATTACTGGTACTATTTGACATTGGTGAATTCATAGGTGTGGCAGTTGTTACATTTGATGGGATTGCATTGGTCTGTGTGGCTGATGTCGTATTATTGGTACTATTTGACATTGGTGAATTCATAGGTGTGGCAGTTGTTACATTTGATGGGATTGCATTGGTCTGTGTTGCTGATGTCGTATTACTGGTACTATTTGACATTGGTGAATTCATAGGTGTGGCAGTTGTTACATTTGATGGCACTGCATTGGTCAGTGTGGATGATGTCGTATTACTGGTACTATTTGACATTGGTGAATTCATAGGTGTGGCAGTTGTTACATTTGATGGGATTGCATTGGTCTGTGTGGCTGATGTCGTATTATTGGTACTATTTGACATTGGTGAATTCATAGGTGTGGCAGTTGTTACATTTGATGGGATTGCATTGGTCAGTGTGGACGATGTCGTATTACTGGTACTATTTGACATTGGTGAATTCATAGGTGTGGCAGTTGTTACATTTGATGGGATTGCATTGGTCTGTGTGGCTGATGTCGTATTATTGGTACTATTTGACATTGGTGAATTCATAGGTGTGGCAGTTGTTACATTTGATGGGATTGCATTGGTCTGTGTTGCTGATGTCGTATTACTGGTACTATTTGACATTGGTGAATTCATAGGTGTGGCAGTTGTTACATTTGATGGCACTGCATTGGTCAGTGTGGATGATGTCGTATTACTGGTACTATTTGACATTGGTGAATTCATAGGTGTGGCAGTTGTTACATTTGATGGGATTGCATTGGTCTGTGTTGCTGATGTCGTATTACTGGTACTATTTGACATTGGTGAATTCATAGGTGTGGCAGTTGTTACATTTGATGGCACTGCATTGGTCAGTGTGGATGATGTCGTATTACTGGTACTATTTGACATTGGTGAATTCATAGGTGTGGCAGTTGTTACATTTGATGGGATTGCATTGGTCTGTGTGGCTGATGTCGTATTATTGGTACTATTTGACATTGGTGAATTCATAGGTGTGGCAGTTGTTACATTTGATGGGATTGCATTGGTCAGTGTGGACGATGTCGTATTACTGGTACTATTTGACATTGGTGAAATCATAGGTGTGGCAGTTGTTACATTTGATGGGATTGCATTGGTCTGTGTGGCTGATGTCGTATTATTGGTACTATTTGACATTGGTGAATTCATAGGTGTGGCAGTTGTTACATTTGATGGGATTGCATTGGTCTGTGTGGCTGATGTCGTATTACTGGTACTATTTGACATTGGTGAATTCATAGGTGTGGCAGTTGTTACATTTGATGGGATTGCATTGGTCTGTGTGGCTGATGTCGTATTATTGGTACTATTTGACATTGGTGAATTCATAGGTGTGGCAGTTGTTACATTTGATGGGATTGCATTGGTCAGTGTGGACGATGTCGTATTACTGGTACTATTTGACATTGGTGAAATCATAGGTGTGGCGGTTGTTACATTTGATGGGATTGCTTTGGTCTGTGTGGCTGATGTCGTATTACTGGTACTATTTGACATTGGTGAATTCATAGGTCTGGCAGATGTCACATTTGATGGGATTGCATTGGTCTGTGTGGACGATGTCGTATTACTGGTACTATTTGACATTGGTGAATTCATAGGTGTGGCAGTTGTTACATTTGATGGGATTGCATTGGTCTGTGTTGCTGATGTCGTATTACTGGTACTATTTGACATTGGTGAATTCATAGGTGTGGCAGTTGTTACATTTGATGGGACTGCATTGGTCTGTGTGGACGATGTCGTATTACTGGTACTATTTGGCATTGGTGAATTCATAGGTGTTGCAGTTGTTACATTTGATGGGATTGCTTTGGTCTGTGTTGCTGATGTCGTATTACTGGTACTATTTGGCATTGGTGAATTCATAGGTGTGGCAGTTGTTACATTTGATGGGATTGCATTGGTCTGTGTTGCTGATGTCGTATTACTGGTACTATTTGACATTGGTGAATTCATAGGTGTGGCAGTTGTTACATTTGATGGCACTGCATTGGTCAGTGTGGATGATGTCGTATTACTGGTACTATTTGACATTGGTGAATTCATAGGTGTGGCAGTTGTTACATTTGATGGGATTGCATTGGTCTGTGTGGCTGATGTCGTATTATTGGTACTATTTGACATTGGTGAATTCATAGGTGTGGCAGTTGTTACATTTGATGGGATTGCATTGGTCAGTGTGGACGATGTTGTATTACTGGTACTATTTGACATTGGTGAAATCATAGGTGTGGCAGTTGTTACATTTGATGGGATTGCTTTGGTCTGTGTGGCTGATGTCGTATTACTGGTACTATTTGACATTGGTGAATTCATAGGTGTGGCAGATGTCACATTTGATGGGATTGCATTGGTCTGTGTGGACGATGTCGTATTACTGGTACTATTTGACATTGGTGAATTCATAGGTGTGGCAGTTGTTACATTTGATGGGATTGCATTGGTCTGTGTTGCTGATGTCGTATTAATGGTACTATTTGACATTGGTGAATTCATAGGTGTGGCAGTTGTTACATTTGATGGGATTGCATTGGTCTGTGTGGACGATGTCGTACTACTGGTACTATTTGACATTGGTGAAATCATAGGTGTGGTGGTTGTCACATTTGATGGGATTGCATTGGTCTGTGTGGCTGATGTCGTATTACTGGTACTATTTGATATTGGTGAAATCATAGGTGTGGCGGTTGTTACATTTGATGGGATTGCATTGGTCAGTGTGGATGAAGTAATATTATTGGTATTATTTGGCATTGGTGAATTCATAGGTGTGCCAGATGTCACATTTGATGGGATTGCATTGGTCTGTGTAGGCGATGTTGTATTATTGGTACTATCTGGCTTTGGAGGATTAATGTTCACGTTTGTGAAAATCCCCTTAAGTGGAGCTGTGGTGCTGCTGTATGTGGAGATTGTTGTGTTGACCGTCAAGCTGCTAATCACCTGGTTTGTTATGGCTGTGGTCGAGCCTGGGGGATCACAGCTTTGGATGAGACAAATCTGTACGTGAAAGTCTGCGGTCCCTGGCTGGGTGAAATTAAACACCAAATGTCCAAGCTGTGTGTCGGATGAGCCTATGTAGGATGTTACCCAGGCATTTTCCTTCGGAAGGACACGGGCTCCGTGTGTGAAACTGATCACCGTTGCCTGGACATTTTTTTCTAACTGGGTGTCGTATCGCATGTAAACCCAGCCAGATTCGTTAGAATAGGTGGTCAGAAAAATATCCGTGGTACTGCCCACCGTGCGTGTCTGTCTCACGTCTATGACGTTCCCGATAGACGTGTCTGTGTAACTCAGGTCCTTGCTGTTGTACAATCTGTCTGGAAGGCCTCTGGAATCAAACTGGGCATCGACAAGAAAGTCCAGAAGGCCATCGTCCTCCACATCTGACATAAACGAGAGAGGAAAACATCATCAGCACCACGATCTTGTGGAAAACAATAGTAATGATTTACATAAATCTCATGTTGGCGTATTGCTCAAAATTCGTCAACAACACTGCCCTAAAGGTAATGTGCTGCATCTTATGGGTTCAAAATGTATGCACCCCCAACTTTTCATTAAAATTGTAAACAACAACAACATTCTTACCGGTAAATATGACGTGGGTAAATGTACGACGACTTTCATATGGATTACGATAACTACATACCCAGCACAAAATAAAGAGCTCAAAATTGTATTGTCTTATGAGTGGGTGCATAACGCTGCTCTCGTTTCAAACTCTTACTCGTGCTGGTTAGGGATGAGTTGAGGAATAAAAAAATTCTGAATTTGGATATTTTCAAACCCTTTTGGGAATGCCATATCATCTCCATGATGTACCGATGCAACTTTTCCTCATGCTAAGGCACCGCCGTTTCTCAAACTTGTTTGGCCCGCGGATCACTAAACCGATGCTGAACGCTCATGCGGGCCAGCCAGCCCAGAACCTCCACCCCTGGTGGCCAAAACGCATTTAACTTCTATCTCTAAATACCACGAATACAAAATGATTGAAACTAATTAATATGGTCTTCGCATCTGATTGGCTCACAAGTGACGACATCACATTTACACCCCGTCTATTTACGACTGAAACAAGAGGAGGATTTCTCCACAACTCTGGCTGTCGCCTGATGATGCTGGTTGTAATTACCGCCAAAACGTCACAGGGGTACTCAAATTGTAAATCTTGCCGTGGGTTTACTCTCCAACACACAACCGGCTAGTGCTCAGCTAGTAACGAATTGGCCACGTTTTGTTTACGTCACAAACCCTTTACTGATTGGCTGTGTCGAGTGGTGGCGGGTTTAACGACACATTCATAATTACGGGATCTAACCCAAAACACCTCTATTATGGAAAATTATTCATATTACTGGAACATAATTTTCTGTTTTAAAAGCAGTTATAATGTTTTTTTTGGTTGGGGGGGGGGGCATTTAGATCTTAGGGTTAGGGTAGTTTAATCAGGGTAGTGTACCTAATTTAATTTTTTTTATTATAATTGTTTTGTGTTTAGTGTTGTTGTCCTTCCCCCACAACTCCTATTAGTATAGTTGGCTACGTACACAAATACAAGTTAAATATGAATGTCCGAAACAAAAGATAGAAAAAATTACGTCATTATTGTGAGGATCAACTGTGGATTTGCATCACAGCCACCGGCGATCCACCTGGAGGACCATTGGAGACCACTGGTGGACCGGGATCTGCACCCGAGGAACCACTGCGTTAGAGTAGCGGGTCACAAACCACACTCTAGGAACCACTGATCGAGAGTAGTGGTCCACAACCACACTCTGAGATCCAATGATCTAGAGTAGTGGTCCACAACCACACTGAGATCCACTAATCTAAAGTAGCGGTTTACAACGACACTCTGAGATCCAATGATCTAGAGTAGTGGTCGACAACCACTCTGAGATCCAATGATCTAAAGTAGCGGTTTACAACCACACTCTGAGAACCACTGCGGTAGAGTAGCGGTTCACAGCCACACTCAGAGATCCACTGATCTGGAGTAGCGGTTTACAACCACACTCTGAGAACCACTGCGGTAATGTGACCACCCGATGCGATGTGACCACCACTCCTGGCAAGAAAAGCGTGGATGTGGCATCATGTTAGTTTCATCTCATTGGTTCAGGATCCCTTATATCGACCTGACTTTCAGGGTTATATTTTTTGTTTGTTAAATACGACAATTAGGAGAGAGAGAGTCCCTAGTACCAGTAGAGGCATAAGCAAATACCCATTTTTCTGTCTGTGCACGTAAATGAAATCAATCGTGGGTTTTGTGCACGGTACTGATAAAATGCTTCTCTCCGGTCCCCTGATAAAATATCTTTATGGTGTTTGTCAGGAGCCCATGTGGGCGTGAGTGGTCATGCAGAGGGCATGGTAAGGGGTTTAAACATAGGGGGTCACGCACAGGGACAAAGAAACCATGCCCAGAAAAATTAATATGAACGAAAGGCACCCGGGGGAGGAATGCTAAAGGGGACTAGGTGAAACATGCACGAGATACAGACTGGTGGGAAAGAGTAACGGGAGAGGAGAGGTGATATATATTTTATTTTATACAGTGGTCCCTCGGTAAACGTTTTTAATCCGACAAAAACTACTGTTAACCGAAATAACTGTTAATCCAATATAGGAGCTAAAACAACTATTAAACTATTTGGTATTTACCAGGTAAGGCCCAATGAGTTGTATAGCTCTTTTTCAGAAGATACTTGGCTATCACAAATGATAGGTCAACGAAGTGGCTTATCATCATGTGGAAATGTATAGCATATTTATAAATGTGGAGGGAAAAACCGGAGGACTCGGAGAAAAAGACACGACTACGGAAAGAGAGAGAGAGATGCAAACTCCAAATATACAGGTGTTAGGGTCGGGATCGAATCCACCATCTCCTGTATACCAGGCGAGGTATTTAACGGCACTTGAATAACATTAAAAGCATTAATACATTCCAAGACGATCGGAAGTTGACGTTTTTGACCAGAAAATATGAATAAATATACATTACCAGAACACATTACATGATTAATATTCATAGAAACATAATTCATTAATGAATACATGGAAAAACATGAGTACAAATCACCGAGTTTGCACGAGAGAGCTGTTTTTCCACTGCCAAAACAGAATACGTAATAATGTAAACAAAACCAGTCAAGGTGTAAACGCTCATAAGTGGGCGTCGATTATGAGCTGAAGGCGTGGCTCAACCCCACCTATGAGCGCTCGGATTGGCCAACATTTGCACCCGCTTACACAACGTAAACACGTTACCGTTACTACAAAATTTGTAATGTTAAGTCGAAACCATGGGGGTCCTCTAGGTAGCGAAACGTTAATCTGAAAAACCGTGAACCCGATGTCACTGTTAACCAAGGCACTACTGTATTAGATTATTTAGCTGCTATGAATTTCCACATGACGGTAAGCCACTTCGTTGAGCTAACATTTGTGGCCATGTCGCTTCTGAAAATATCCACGTGGCCACGGGGAGAGAGATCACACAAACTCTAAATATGCAGCAGGCATCGTCAGGGTCGGAATCGAACCCACGACCTCCTGTATACCAGTCGAAGATAGTTAACATCTAGCCAATGAATTTGGCAGATTGGGTGCAGAATGGAGAGCTGTCTGGTTACGAGAAAGGCAACACTAGCTTCCCGAGGTCAGATTTTCAGCAGAACATATTTGAGAGTTGACATATACACTGCTCGAACCCTTGAAGTGTTTGAATCCTCATTGTGTTCTCACAGCTGTGCGCAAACTGTCACCACTCCACGCAATGAGACACTCTGCTCAGGTGAAATTAATGTTTTAACCATCCAAAATCTGTCCACCCTCGCATGCTCGTCATCTTATCTTAAAGGAATTTATATAGCGCCTTATGCAAGGCGCTTTACACAGAATTAACAATGGTACACACGGATGCGATGGTGGAAATGAGGTGAATGAAATGGATGAGAGGAAGCAATGGATGGCAAATCTGTGATGCGTGGATTTGGTGAAAGCGAAATTGATGGCAGTATATGATGATGAATGGTTTTAATGAATGAGGATTCATGAGTGAAAGCAGTATAATGAGAATATGCAGAAGGAAAAGTAATGGTGGCGTTTATGAGGGGGAGATTGAGGGTGTTGTGGGGTGAGAGCCAAGGTAAATAAGTGAGTTTTGAGTGCGGAGCTGAAACGAAGTGGAGTGAAGGTAACTTTAATGTGGAAGAGGAAGTTTGTTCCAGTGAAGGTGGGCGAAAAGAGAGTGAGCGAAAGCGTGGATTGAGTTCAAGGAGACAGAGCAACAGAGAGAGCATAAAATGCCTCCTCCTCAAGTCACCTGTCAAAATCCGTTTGGTGGACGGAGGTGGCGAGGTAATGACTGAGCGGCACACAGATTCGAAGACCACCGTTGTAATTTGAGCCTCACGTTTATGTATGTACGTACGTACATTGAACTTCGTTCACGCAATATATAGCCAACCGTGCTAATCGGGGGATGGGTGAGTGTGCGGGTGAGTGACTATGTAAGTGGGTGAATGACCATGTGAGTCTATGTATGTACATACATTGAACTTCGTTCGCACCGTACATAGCCAACCGCGCTAATCGTAGGATGGATGATTGTGTGGGTGAGTGACTATGTATGTGAGTGGGTGATTGATTATGTGAGTGGGTGTGTTACTATGTGAGTCTATGTATGGACGTGCGTTGAACTTCGTTCATGCCAAACGTAGCCAACCGTGCGCCAATTGGAGGCGCACATCCCACGTACCTGGGATGCGCACGTTCCGGATCAGCTTGTGGATCTTCAGCTCGTCCAGAACCGAGAGCCGCGGGTCTCCCAGCGGGTTCTTGTTCTGGAAGGTGGCGCTGTAATTCTTGAACTCTCCCAAGAGGCTGCTGGTCATCCACCAGCGCGCCACCTTGGTCTCGAACGGCTGTAGGTCCCCGAATAGCACCTGCAGGGACCTGGACATGGGCTCGGAGCCCAGGGTTGCACCGATGGTCTGGAACTTGACCAGGAGGCCCTTCTTGTTGGAAACAATCTCCGGCTGTCCGGAGGTGATCTCCAGATTCCTGGCCACACCGTAGCCCTTGTTGCGGACCGCCACGCCCAACGTGAATGGCACCGATGGTTCCACCGCATCAGTAAATGGGTCATCTGAATTCACAAATCTACAAAGAGACAACGTGCAATAAAAAAAAATGAAATCGTAAAATAGGAAAGGAGGAAAATATCGTTAGTCGTGATCCGTCCACCGCTGGGTTGGATGAAAGAGTCTCCAAGCCACCACCGACTCGATCCTGCGATGTAACAATCCACTGGCGCTCCATCCCCAAGCCCAGTGGTTCTCAACCGGGGGTACGCGACGGATTAAAGAAGCAGAAGGGCATTGGTCGCCCCCAGCGTCGCGTCAGATCGCAATTATGAACGCTTTCCAACCGAGAATACACAGTGCGTTCACACCATCAGCTCTGCCAGTGTGTACAAATGGGTTAGAAAACTCTCAACCATCTAGAGCAGTGGTTCTCAACTTGGGGTACGTGGCAATGTCCCAGGTTGTAACGTGATGAGGTGATTTATAAATGCGTGAAATTACATCGTTTTTGGTAAATAATTACGTTGTATTAATCTGCCAATATAATTTAACTACGATAAAATTTAAATCCGTACAGTAACCTAGAATGATGTAAACGACCTTTCTAAACTCACTGATAGTAAACAATGCGGGTTTCCAAGAGTAACTGACGAGCACGAACAAATGACGTCGCGCGTGCCGAGCGTCCGTTGAATATTTTTGTTTTATTCGCTCGCAGTTACTAGCTGGTTAGCATACCCCACAAAATGGACAATTGGTTGAATCGTGGACTAACCCTTGTGGCTGAAGTATTTTTTCAAATGTCAAGAATTCTTAAATCTTTAGAAAGTCATGCAGATGAAGAAGTCGCCTGGTGGCGTTGAGCCGGCACTGCTGAGATCCCGGTTTCAAATTCAGGTTTCAGTCACCTGAGTAACCTTTTCCCGTTCTGACGATGTACGTATGCATACGTCAGTTTTTCCTTCCAATTCCGTTCTGATGACGTTCCACGTGTACGTCAGCTTTTCTTTCCGATTCCGTTCCGATGATGTAACGCATGTACGTCATCAGTTTTTCCTACCAATTCCGTTCTGATGACGTAACGCGTGTACGTCATCAGTTTTTCCTTCCAATTCCATTCCGATGACGTAACGCGTGTACGTCAACAGTTTTTCCTTCCAATTCCATTCCGATGACGTAACGCGTGGACGTCATCAGTTTTTCCTTCCGATTCCGTTCTGATGACGTAACGTGTGGACGTCATCAGTTTTTCCTTCAGATTCCATTCTGATGACGTAACGCGTGTACGTCATCAGCTTTTCCTTCCGATTCTGTTCTGATGACGTAACGCGTGTACGTCATCAGTTTTTCCTTCTGATTCCGTTCCGATGATGTAATGCGTATACGTCATCAGTTTTTTTCTTCTGATTCCATTCTGATGATGTAATGCGTGTTTGTCATCAGTTTTTTACTTCCGATTCCGTTCTGATGACGAACGTGTACGTCATATTTTTTTCCTTTCCGATTCCGTTCTGATGTAGGCCATCAAAAGGAAACTGAAAACAAAAACTAAAATAAGATCACTTTATTGGTACTAAGACTCCCACCCACAAGGCCATGTGGGAAGGGCGTGTGGCACCGTTTTGGCGCCGGCTATTGTAGAGTGGCGGCGGACGTGTTGCTACGGTTCTCTGTGGTGAGTCACAACGTCTTTCCCATAATAGAGGTTGGTTAGATCGCGTAAATATAAATGTGTCGTTAAAACCACCACCACCCGACACAGCCAATCAGTCAAGGTTTGGTCACTTAAACAAAACGTGATAAACTAGTTCAGCACGAACCGGTTGTGTGTTGGAGAGCCAACCCACAACAATCACAAATCGAGTAACCGTGTCACGTTTCACCGGAAATCACAATGAGCCTCATTAGGCGACAGCCAGAGTTGTGGAGAAATCCTCCTGTTTTGGTATTAAATAGAGGGGAATATATGTGATGTCGTCACTTGTGAGCCAATCGGATGCGAAGACCACGGTGGGGGGGGGGGGTAATGTGGTTATTTAAATTACAATGGATATCCATTATTGGTTGGCTTATTTAAAGTAGTCTTTTTTTCACGTTAAACGACGTATTAAAAAACAGCAGCACTACTAATACTACGCCTCTCGATAAATAACATTAACGCTGAGAACCGTTGGCGCGTTTTGAGATTCAGCTGTGAATGGGACACCCATCTTACCCACCCTGCAACTGTCAAGTGTGGTGAGTAGACGGTCACCGATGATTGCAACACACAAAAAAGGTCACGTTGGATTAAACGAATTAACGCCATTTTTTTAAAATAAAACATCCAACTGGCATGTAAATATCAATTTGACCGTCAAATGACAGAAACATCGACAGCATATGGCAGATTGAGCTGGAAAGTGGTGGCCTCTGCTACGGAAACCAGAGGTAACTTAAATGAATTTCAGAGATAGCTCTGTGATATCCGACATCTTAAAGGGCAGTTCTCTAACACATGAAGGGTTGATAGTAACAATTGGGATGTAATTGGGGTAAGAAAAAAATAATACAAAAAAAAATGTAAGCAAGATGGGCACCTCTCCAAGAAGTAATATATGGTGAGTCTTGGATCAGGAGCAATGGTGATCGTCTCAGGGTACAGGGGGATCTCTACCAAGGATCCACCTGTAACAGATCACACACATACGCACACACAAACAAAGACAAAAATCCCCCGTGTAGCCTTAACAGACTGTTGGGGAAAGTGCTGTTCGTATCGAGTAGCAGCGTCTAAGAATGCCGGCACCGTGGCACACGAAGGGGTGGGTGGCCAGTTCCATGCCCGGCCACCTTTGTCTCCCTAGTAGCGATGTTTACCACTACACACCACTTCATCAGGTACTCATTTGAGGCTGAGTACAACTAGGGGAGGTCCAGGACCGGTTTAGATAATCGTCACTGGTGTTGGTGGCCATGAGCAGGAATCGAACTCACGCAATGCACTAACAACTACACTCCCGCTCCATACACACACACAGACACACAATCAGTGCAGCCAACGTTATTGCAGTTAGGCTTAAATAAAGTTGTTTTTGGGTTAGAGCGCATAAATATAAATGTGCCGTTAAACCCGCCACCACTCGACACAGCCAATTAGAAAAGGTTTGTCACGTAAACAGAACGTGCCAATTAGTTACTAGTTCAGCACTAACCAGTTGTGTGTTGGCAGAGTAAAACCCATAACTACAATATTTACAATTATAGTGTAGTATATAGTGTGGTGAATAATGTAGTATACTAGCTGTGTGTTGGAGAGCAAAACTCACTCAAACGTTTACAATTATAGTGTAGTGTATAATGTAGTGTACAGTGTAGTATACTAGTTCAACACTCACCGGTTGTGTGTTAGAGAGTCAAACCCACAACTACAACGTGTACAATTTGGAGTAGCTGGTGACGTTTCACCAGTAGCTGGTGACGTTTCATATCCATACAAAAAGATACTAACACCATTATAAACACAATATTAAAATAGACATGGTCAATCAATGCATTTATTCATATTTACTGTAGCTACAACAGCCCGTAGTTAAGAGGGGAATGGTCGGTAAGTGAACATATTGGGCTCTATGGAGGCATTACACTACACTATACACTATACATTGCGCTCTATGGAGGCCTGTACTTAAGTGATTACTCGTTAACAGGGGTGGTCGTTAAGATGGGTTCTACTCTAATTTTCCTTAGTGGCTGCGACTGGGTAACATTTTAAGCAAGGTTTCTCTACCCCAGTGGTTCTTCACAAATTTTCAGAGTAGGGGGTGTTGCCACTTTCACCAATAAGAAGACATCATGAGTGTGTGAGCAGGGCTGCCACACATTTGAAACCATTTGGTTGGGTTTGACAGCAGAACGATAATGATTGGGAGTGTTGTCACTCTTTGTGAATTGTGCTGTGGGGGGATGGGGCGCATGTCAGGGGCCCGCACCAATGGCCTCCGGGTGGCCTTGCAACAAATAATGAAGAAGAGCACAATGAAGAGCACAATGGAGAACACAAGAAGAACGCAATGAAGATGAACACTGCTATAATAATTAATACAATAAATAAGAACACTGATACAATAAAGAAAAACACAATGAAGCACACAATGAAGCAGAGCACCGCTCTACCCTGTCGCATGTACGTTACCCAGCATGTAGGAGAAGAGGCCAGACACGTCGTACTGGGTGTCGTGCGTGGGCGCAGCCTCGCTGTAGGCGACCATGAGCCACTCGGCACTCCCTGCAGACGTCGGCTCTAGCCGGCCGTCTCCACTCACGCCGCTCAGACCTCCTGACACAGCAGGGCTGCCTGCAAGTGAGAGACACGGTGGTTACGTTGCGTCGCGCTTCCAAGGCTCTGAAGAGATAACTTCCAGTCTGGCGGGCCGCGCCTTCATTCCCACGTTCATCTACCCCAAATGCGTACGGTACAGGGAAAGTAGTGCGTGCGTTGGCACGTCGACGAATGATCGACAGGATCGGGAGAGCGGATTTCATGTTCAAACGTACAGAATTCAGATTCGAGGGACAATAGCCATCGCGTACCGATGGAGAAGAGGTGGTTGGACTCGGACTTGTTGTCGTGCCGCTTGATGATGATCTTCACCTCGATGCTCTCGAGAGGGGAAGCCTCCTGGTTGGTGATATCCAGCGTCGCCTTCACGGCCTCTCTGGTCAGGGTCAGCTTTTGATCGATTTTGATGCGCACCACGGCGCACACTCCCTTCTGCACACGACGATCAAAGACGCAGAAGGGGCATCGGTCACCCCCAGTGTCACGTCAGTAAGCAATTATGAACACTTTCCAACCGAGGATGAATAGTGCGTTCACACCATCAGCTCTGCCAGTCCAGTGTGTAGAATGGGGCTAGATAACTATCAATCATCTAGAGCAGAAATTCTTAACTGGGGGTACGTGGCGGACCTCTGAGGGTAAGGTGGCAATGTCCCAGGGGGTAAAGTGACGAGGTTATTTATAAATATGTTAAATTATATCATACATGAGACACATTGGTGAATAATCACGCATGAATCTGCCAAAATAAAATAACTACAATAACTTTGAAATTCGTATGGTAACCTAGAACGATATAAAACATTTCTAAACTCACCAATGATAAACAATGCGGGTGTCCAAGAGTAACCAGCGAGCAAGAGCAAACTACGTCACGGGTGCAGAGCGCCTGTTGAATTTAGTTTTTATTTGCTTGCAGTTACTACTAGCTAGTTATGACATAATCTCACAAAATGGGACAATTGGTTAAAATATCGAGGTAATACAAGGTTGAGAACCACTGGTATAGAGCCCTGAGGCCGGGGGTGGAAATTTCACGTTCTTATGGCAGGTGAAAGTCTTTCCATAGGACAACCACCTGATGATTTACCCAAAAAAAGTGGTACCGTTTTTTTTTTTATCAACCCCGCAATGCTTGATGGGACTGAGTCAACCCCCTACCCCAACCAGAAATTTTACTTGGAACCATCCGACCGCGAGCCGTCCGGGCTCTGGTTCCCACCCACCTGATATGGAGTGGAAGGGGTGCACCTTCGGCTTTGTAATTGCATCTCGAGGTTAGCCGAGCGTGTTAACCCGTAACTCATTAACCTCATTCACCCAACAACGTTACCTTCTCCTCGGGCTTCTCCTCCAAGGCGTTGTAGGCGACTTGGAACATCTCCGCTAAGGATGAGTATCCAGCCTGCACGCAATGAAAATTGAAGCACAAACATTATTGCCGCACAACGACCCATGCAGCACCTCTCACATTAACTGTCCACGTAAAGGATTGATCGTAAGTCGTACATATTTTCGTTTGGCCACATCGCGATCTGGCCAAATGTCCATCCTTATGCCCCCCTGCACCACCCGATGCAGCCAAACAAAATAAAATTGCCACAAGTATGATGTGAGGTTCATGCAGACTTAATGCGTTGCAAAAAGGTATCTATTTGTTATGTAAAAATCTTACACCAATTTTTTCTTCCACAAAGGGTATAAAACTTTTTCTTGTTTTTAATCATGTTTGATAATGGAAAAAAAGGTATCCCATAGATATAAGGAATCAAGTCTGCATTAACCACACGTACTTGTGGTGGACATGCCAACAACCACACTGATAATATATGCATTCCGTTTGATAATTAATGGCCTACACCAGAAACAGCCTTCTTTAGGGCCTAGTCTCACCAGTGTCAGACCATAGAATGCCAAAAGGCAAAGAGTACAAAGACAATGCACGATCAGCGCATTTATAGATCGGTGAGCAGCTATAAAAAATGGGACCTTTTGCCAGTAGTATGACATTTTTTTGTTTTTACCCTTTCTGGCAATAAAACAGGTTATTATGATGTTTGTTTGCATGTTCATCACAAGTACTGTGTGTGGTTAATGCAGACTCGATGCCTGGCAAAAGGTTTCTATTTGGTGTTTGAACATCTTCACACCTCCTGTTTTAATGCCAGAAAGGGTAAAACCTATTTTTATTCTGGATCAAAATTAAATTGTCAAGTTTTTTCACGTGCCAACTACGATTATCCGTTCAATTTAAGAGTAAGTAGAAAAAACTATTTTCACAAATCAATAAATTAGAAAACGACGCTGCATTTGAGACAACGGTCAAGGGGTGCGTCATGGTGCCTAGGAGATGTTAACTCCCTCGCCCGGTATGCAGGTCGTGGGTTCGATCCCGACCCTGACTACGCCTGCTGCATATCTGAAGTTTGCATGTTCTCCCCGTGGTCGCATGGATTTTTCTCTGGGTTCCCCGGCTTTCCCCCTCCACATTTAGAAACAAGCATTTAGAGTACTCTTTGGTTCTTTCGGTAAAGTCACGTAGGTATAAAATACATTAAATGTAATCACGACGTTTCGGGCGCAACACAAGCGTCAGTCATCAGGTTGGACAACCACAGCAAGAAACAACTGCTGAAGTGGGAAAAAGGGCTGTCGTGACAGGCAAGAGAGGGGGAGGAACAAGGGAGGAGAGATAGAGAGGGGGGTGTGGGGTAGGTGGAGTGGAGCGCTGCTAGAGGGATTAGAAGACGAGCAAGGCCGCGACTATTAATGTCCACGTGATGATAAGCCACTTCGTTGGAAGATCAACTGTGATAACCAGGTTGCTTCTGAAAACGAGCGACATAGCAGCTTAATTGGCCTTATCTGGTAAAATGCAAAATAGTTTTAATAGTTTGGTATCGTGGCCTAGCAGTAGCACGTACGTTGCTTACTGCAGAATAAGGAGTATTCTATTTTTTGGGTCTTTCGGTAAAGTCACGTAGATAGGTTCAAAGAAAATATCAAAATAACAAAACACTACGACGTTTCGACCGCAACACAAGCGGTGTTTTGTTATTTTGTTTGAACCTATCTACGTGACTTCACCGAAAGACCCAAACATATGAATTCCTACAGTCACGAAAGCTTTAAGTCAAGATTTAAGCAGTATTTATTTATTTATCTTTCCTCCCACACCTCCGATTAGCGCACGGTTGGCTACGTACGATGGGTGCGAAACAAGTTTAACATACAGTATATACAACATATTACATGCAGAGGTTCACAGTTCGGATCCAGTGATGATTGCCGTGGGTGTAAATGTCCCCAACAACGCTAAACACAGTGGATGTTAAAGATCCCCTGACATCACATGCAAGAGTATGCCATTTGTGTGCCAGGGTCAGGGTAAACATTTGTCAAGTAAATAAAGAAAAACGTAACCACATTATCGAACTGTGATTATACACAACAATCATTGCTCCTTTACTGGCAGGCTAAAGCCCCATGTCACTCTTGTAAAATGGACTATCCTAGTATCTTTTGGATTCTCACCTGGTTAGACAAAATAAACTTGGTGCATCTTCAGGACAAGATCAAGAAGTCAGAATCATATCCAGGAAATTAGAATAACCATGTCTCCCTGGCCCAACTTATTAACGTGATATCATGGGAACAACAGATCGGATGTACACTAGATATTAACCATTTCTAATTAATTTTAATTATATTGTAATTTATATGGGCCAATTATGATTGTACGCATTATGCATTTGTAGTGGTGTTAACTACTCGCTGTTCGCAAACTGAGAGAGCGGATCGTAAACAAGGTTTTCCCGCTCAATCAATGGCAGATTGGGAAGGGCCAATCGGAGGATTCCACAAGGTGGCCGGGGATTGGACAACCCGGCCACGAACAGGTATGAAAGCCAGAGCGCTAAGAGCTCTTGGTTAGTTCTGCTACACGAAGACCCAAGTCGGCTGAAGACAGCTAGGACCCTGGACCAAGCCTTCCAGCCCTTGTCAGGGCTGGGGCTCAGTGTAACCAGTGGTCAGGGGAGATAGGTCCTGGATAGGACCCTGGCTCCCAGCCTTCCCGCCCTTGTGATGGCGAAGGTCCTGAGCGACCAGAGGTCGGGGACCCGCCAGGCCAGCGGCGGGTCAGTCTGCCTCCCCTAGGTCCCAGCCGGAGGACGCTAGGCTAGCGGGAAGATTAGATAGACAGAAGTCCGAAGGCTGTACCTTCGTAGAATAGGAGCGAAGAGTGAGTGTGAGCTGTGCAGGGTCAGGAGACTGTGTGCTAAGATAATAAACAGTGTGTGCCATAAAGAAGTGTAGAAGTCCGTCCTTTACAACACTACACATTGATACTCAATATACTAATCTTAGGCAGGATAAGCGTTATGTTAAATGATATTTAAAATAAATACCAGAAATGTTATAAAGTGTGATAATTATTGAATACACATCCTAGTTCTTAATAATGCATCCAAGTAATTTTTATAACCACCTCTTCTGCCAGCTTGAGGTCCTTGACAACAGCCTGAGTGAGCTCGCTGTATCGTTGGTAGTCGATGAGGTTGGAGTGGTTTGCCGAGTCTGTGATGGCAGCAGCCCATAGCGATTGGGTGTCGTTCCATCGCTGCAGGAACTGCTCCACCATGGCCTGGCTCACATTTCCTTACGGAATTTAAACAAGGACACAAAATCCCACATACATACATACACACTTACAAAACAATGACAAAGATCCCCCGTATAGCCTTAACATACTGTTGGGGCAAGTGTTGTTAACGAGCACCTATGAAGGCCGGAACAGCATACTAGGGGGTGGGTGGCCAGAAGCATGCCCGACCGCTTTTGTATCCCCAGTGGCGATGATTACACACCACACCAGGTACTCATTTGAGGCTGAGTCGACCTTGGGGATGCCCAGGACCGGTTCAAATAATCATCACTGGTCTTGGTAGCCGTGAGCAGGAATCGATCAGGTCGCCGGGTTCGTAGCGCATCGTAGCACAGCGTAGTGCTAACCGTTACTCCAACGCTCCCCAAACACACGCATTATGAAAGCGTCGTTCATTTCGTGAATTAAATATTGAATGAAAATGTCAAGGTGTTTTATTTTATTTTAGCCAATGATTAATGGGTTTGACCGGAATCTAGCAAGCGTGATGGCGACGCGTGACTACGAGCCATCAACTACCAGAGCGGGACTATACCGAAATGAAGGAGTCCCGAATGAAGACGCAGACCAAGATAACTCGGTTTTTGGTACCACGGTGGCTAGGAGATGTTAAATACATTGCCTGGTATGCAGGAGGTCGTCGGTTCAATCCCGACCCTATTGCCTGCTCTATATTTGGAGTTTGCGTGTCTCTCTCCCTGTGGTCGCGTGGATTTTCTCCGGGCCCTCTTATGTTTCCCTCCACATTTAGAATCAACATCACGCGTTTAGGGTATTTGGCTGCTATACATTTCCACGATGATAAGCCACTTCGTTGAGTTATCATTTGTGATGGCCAGGTCGCTTCTGAAAAAGAGCTGTATATATGCAGTGGGCATTACACCTAGTTAAATAAAACATTTAATATTTTGGTATTGTGGCCTAGCAACAAAGTGGCTCATCGTGTGGAAATTTGCTAGGTTCATAGTATGCAGCAACTGGACAAGCAGCATGCCACATGCTCATGTATGCTTTTATCGTGCTGTAACCATTCTTAGATGAGTGGGTAGAGGTGTGATTCCTTTGTAAGGCGATGTTTGTTTGTGCCGTGTTTTGTGCTTTGTACAATAATTCCTATTAAATGTATTTATAGCTTAGTAGTGTCTAGTTTAGCACGTACCTTGCTTACTGCAGAATAAGGAGTATTCTATTATTTGCGTCTTTCGGTAAAGTCACGTAGATATTTATTTGAATATATCTACGTGATTTTACCGAAAGACCCAAAGAATATGAATTCCTGCAGTCACATAAGCTTAACACGTAGGCTTTCGCGACCAATATTATTCATAATCAACGTTTTTGGGTTTAGATCGCGTTATTTATAAATGTGTCATAACCCTCCACCACCCGACACGGCCAATAAGTAAAAAAGTGTCACGTTGACAAAAGACAAATTAGTTCACTGCTTTAGCCTACCGGTGTGTTGAAGCGCGAGACCACAACATTTACAATTTGAGAACGACGTTTCGCTGGTAATTGCATCCAGCATCATCGGGCAATTCGCCAGATTTAGTGTATATTAATTTGTGTGCGTCGAACTTATTTCGCACCGTACGAAGCTAACAATGCTAATCGGAGTTGCGGGGGGAAGGACAAACTAAACACAACAACAAGCAGTTCTAATGAAATTCGTAATCCATGTTAACGTTCCTGTGAATTTACTCATGTCCAATTTACCCACATCAGAGTTGCACATTAAAGCACGTGACCTTACCTGGGGTAGGCATAGCTAGAATGTCTGAATATTCAATCTCCGTGATGAGAATTCCTCCGGGGCTGCCGTCATCAATCTTGGGCTTAAAGACGTAGTTAAGCCACTTGGCGTCATGCACGTGCAGCCTGTACGTAAGGGAACGATGGACCCTCGGTTTCACGAAATAATAATAAGTTATCACATACACATACATTAAATTGCGTTCGTGTGTGTGTGAACGTTGAACTTCTTTCACACCGTGTTAATCGGAGGTGCTGTGGAAGGACAATGAACTAAACATAACGAGCAGTTATAAATAAATTAGTTTTCAATCTAGATGATGTAAAAGTGCACAGCTCCAGTGGCTTCCTAATATCGGAAGGAAAATCGTTCCAGACCGCTGCAGAAGCAGCACATCTGAAAGCGCCGCGCGATTATGTGGTGACTGTTTTTGTTTGGTGGCTAGTAGTGGCGGCTCCTGCAAAATCTCTCAGGGGGGAGCAAATGTCTGGATGATTGATAAGGATAAGGTCCACCCATGCAATGGATAAATTAACAGCTTAAGCATGTAAAGGCAACTTCACGTCTTTAATATTAATGAAAAATAAAGTGACTCTTACAATACATCTTGTTTGTTTCTATACTCACTATTAAAACAAACCACTCAAGTTTCTTTTATTAAAGATTCTACTAGGTGGCGACAAATTATATTGTTGGATGAAACGTGCTTACGTATGATGACGTAAGCACGTATGATGACGTAAGCACGTTAGGGCGAGCCCTCCCGGAAGCCATAGAGAATGCATTGCAGCGCCCCCGTTCGAAAAAAACATCTTTGAATGTAAGTCTATGGGATCACTCTGGGCGATTCTCAGCTGGAGGGAAATCGCCCAAAAAGAGGCAGTACTCCACAGAACGTAGCATGACGCTGATTGGACTATATCCAGAGGCACAGTGACGGCTAGCGTGACTCTGTGGTTGAATGACATTGGTGGTGCGTCGCCCAATCGCCCTAATGAAGAAACCGCCCCTGGTGGCTAGTCAAAATCCGCTTCTGCTGCTGCGAGCATGACCGGAGTTCGCGTGATGGCTGATTCTCCTTGATGAAACCAGCGAGGTATCGTGGTTCATTTGCGAAACATCCTATATGGGATGCTTTCCAATGCAATGTTACCGACGTTTGCATCAGATTTTTTTGTATCAGTTTGAAATAAAACTTAGATATTTTAGAATATGAAGTGATATATTTTTTACGTATCAAACTGATATATTTTAATGGTTACAGCTGTGGAATTTCACCAAATCAAATTAAATTCAGATTCAATTCACGCGTGGACTTAGGGGCTGTCCATAAATGACGTCACGCGATTTTGGACGATTTTGACCCCCCCCCCTAGTCACGCGGCGTCACAAAAAGTCAGACCCCCCCTCACAAAGCTCTGCCCCCCCACCCCCCAAAAAAACAAAACATGCTTCAAATCGCTTTAAACTATTGTCATTGTAGTGCGTATTTAATGTGGCGCTGCACTCTGATGTTGTAGGAGAAAACATTTATTTAAAAGGCTATTTATTACTTATTACTGTTATAGGAACCTCCTGGTTACACCAGCCCACAGGGGATTATTGTGTCCGTCGTGCAAGGAGGGGCTGGGTGGGGATGGAGGGGCTGGGTGGGGAGGGGCTGGGTGGGGAGGGTGGGGCTGGGTGGGGGGTGGGAGGGGTGGGGCTGGGTGGGGAGGGGCTGGTCACCCCGTGGTGCCCTTATAAAACTCAACGTTTAACCTACTCACGCCGGCTTGTGCCCGCCCTCACAGTCGGCCATATTTGCGGAATACACCACGCCGCCGTTGGCCCTGGCCATTGACCGAGCAACCCAACGTTCCTACCAGCTCCCTTCGCAGGAATGTTTAAAGTTGCGCATTGTGATATGACGTCACATTTCTCGAACCCCCCCACCCCTCCGTCGTCACACATCGCCACAAATGTCTGACCCCCCCCCCCCCCCCCAGGTGCGTGACATCATTTATGGACGGCCCCTTAGGCCTTTTCGGACACGTTGCCCAGGTGGACGCATCGACAGATCACGCCAGAGCTCTGTGCGAGATCGTCCACGGCCCACCGCAGGACTGGAGGCGCGCCCCCAGGGCAGACCACTGCCTGACTTGGACACGTGCGATCAAGGGCCGATCTTCGACAACATGGCGATGGCTTGCATTCAGCGTGGCGGCTCGCACGGGATAGGACCGCCTGTTGGCGGCTCGTTGCGACTGCTACGCCTCGAGGGGCATGCACATGATGATGGTGATGATGATGCATTGGTGACCATGCCGAAACCAATGCATAGCATACGCTGATATTAAAACAAGGTGACACGGAAATAGATATGAAGACGTAAATAACGTGAAGATTGAGTGAATAACAATGGCAGATGCAATTGAGGAAGGCAGACTGCTATGGGGAGGTCATGTCGGAAGGAAAGCCCAGGAAAAACAGCTATCCAGCAATCGTAGATGCTAAAGTGGAGGGCAACATAGGCAGAGGACTGGCATCGAGATGTTATTGGTGGAGTGGGGAAGGCTCCGAGCAGGGAGGGGAATTGACATGAAAACATCAGCCACAGGAAAGGACTGCTGCTGTCATACATTTGTGGACCTAACAACCTTGGTAAACTGTACATTTTTTTATTTTATTTTACCAGGTGTAAGTCCTACTGAGCTACAACTAAATGCAGTCGATCATTGATTATCCGGTAGGTTTGGGGGCGCCGGATTTTCAAAAATGCTGGATAATCACAAATCATTATTAAAATATCTTATTTTTGCACATTCTTGCATTATGTTTTAATGTGTTGGTGTTCGCTCTATGAAATTCGCATAACTAGACAAAGACAAAATTATCCATAATACAAGTTTTTTGGGTTAGATGGCGTAAATATATAAATGTGTCAAACCCACCACCGCCTGACACCGCTGTACTTGTGACGAATTGGCATGTTCTGTTTACTTGACAAACCTTATTATTTGGCTGTGTCGGGTGGTTGTGGGTTTACGACACATTTATATTTTTACGCCATCTAACCCCAAAAACTAGTATTATGGACGATATTGGTCGCCAAAGCCTACATGTTAAACAGACAAAAATAAACACTATAAAAAAGTTACTGTATATACCGTACCGTACTTACCACTCCAATTTTGAAGACTGTGCATCATAGAGTGATGTATTAACGTGCGGTATTTTCATTGTTTAAGTTGTATGCAGTGTATAATGTATCATATGTAGTATTTGACAGTGAAATTAAGTTTCGATTTAAAGCTTTCGTGACTGCAGGGATTCATCTTCTTGGTTCTTTCGGTAAAGTCACGTAGAAGGGAAGTAATAAAATAATAAAAATAAAACATAATAAAACAATTCTCACGACGTTTCGGCCACAACGCAAGCAGCCGTCCTCAGGCGAAGAATGAGAACATTATCAAGCTAGGAGCTTATATAGGTGTTGCGAGGAGGAGCGCCTTAACAAAAGAATGTGCATATGAAGAGGAATTTAGCATACCAATGGACAATGCGTAGGAGGTGGGCGGAGGGGTTTCAAAGTCCCATTATGCCCATGCATTATGCAGGATCAACAGCACCACGGGGGGGCGCAAGGAACAGCGTTAATAAAGGAAAGGAATGTTAGTGATATGTAGCTGCATTTACCAAACAACCACGTAGAAAACCAAAGTAAAAACTACATAAAAAACTAAAATATAAACTGAAACTTACTATACTCTACAATAAGCTGAGTTACTAACAACAAATAATAAATTACAATTCTACGTCGTAAGAAGTATATAATATACTTCCATCTAAACTTTATTCTCTTAGCATATACAGTACTATATACTGCCATAGATAAACCCAACATTAAATTATATACTGTATTGCTGTAAACCACCCTATACTTTATACATTTTAATATAACACTATGTATTATTCAACTCACCCTAATGTGTATCGAAATGGTTTATTACGTCCTTCCAATGATTGCTAAGCCTGAATCCATCTTCTCGGTTAAAATTGTCTCTGTGTTTGTATATGTGAATCGCCTCATGAACGAATCTCTCATGATAGCCAGATGGCTTGCAGAGAACCTCCGTCTTGGAGAAGTCAATGTCATGTGAGCCCACTGAGTTGTAACAGTGGTCTGCCACGGCTGAGGTGTTTGTCCTACCGTGTTTTAGATCAGCTTTATGTTCACGAATGCGGTCTGAGACGTGTCGTTTGGTTTCCCCAATGTAACTGCTACCACAGAGGCAACTTAGTTTGTAGACGCCAGGGTACTGTATGTCTGGAATCACATCTTTTACAGATGGTACCAGATCACGGATTTTATGTACTGTGTTGAATCGGACCTGGATCTTGTGTTTAATCAGGATTTTGGAGATCTTTTTTGTGACCCCAGCAATGTAGGGTAAGGTGATGGTCTTGAAAGGCTCCTCAACAGGATCTTTCTTGATGGTTGGAGTGATGGCTTTGCGGATTGTGTAGTCGGAGTAACCATTAGCCTTAAGAGCTTGGCGTACGTGTTTGAGTTCCCTGGAAATGTGTTCATGGTCGGAGATGCATTGGGCTCTATGATATAGAGTCTTGATGGGCTCCCCCCTATCTCCGGTTGTAGCCAACATCTTCATGGAGAAATTTGAGACGGACGCCATCCAGAGTGCCACTCTACGCCCGACCTTATGGAAGAGGTACGTAGACGACACTTTTGTCATCTGGCCACATGGCCGGCCTGCTCTAGACCAATTTCTCGACCACATCAATTCCATACACCCAGCCATCAGATTCACCATGGAAGTCGAAAATGATGGCAAGCTACCCCTTTTTGGATGTCCTAATCAAAAGGAGACCTGATGGTTCAATGAGCCACTCTGTCTACAGGAAAGCCACCCACACGGATGCTTATCTAAAACCGGATTCCCACCACCATCCATCCCAGAAGAATTCCCTCATCAAGACTCTATATCATAGAGCCCAATGCATCTCCGACCATGAACACATTTCCAGGGAACTCAAACACGTACGCCAAGCTCTTAAGGCTAATGGTTACTCCGACTACACAATCCGCAAAGCCATCACTCCAACCATCAAGAAAGATCCTGTTGAGGAGCCTTTCAAGACCATCACCTTACCCTACATTGCTGGGGTCACAAAAAAGATCTCCAAAATCCTGATTAAACACAAGATCCAGGTCCGATTCAACACAGTACATAAAATCCGTGATCTGGTACCATCTGTAAAAGATGTGATTCCAGACATACAGTACCCTGGCGTCTACAAACTAAGTTGCCTCTGTGGTAGCAGTTACATTGGGGAAACCAAACGACACGTCTCAGACCGCATTCGTGAACATAAAGCTGATCTAAAACACGGTAGGACAAACACCTCAGCCGTGGCAGACCACTGTTACAACTCAGTGGGCTCACATGACATTGACTTCTCCAAGACGGAGGTTCTCTGCAAGCCATCTGGCTATCATGAGAGATTCGTTCATGAGGCGATTCACATATACAAACACAGAGACAATTTTAACCGAGAAGATGGATTCAGGCTTAGCAATCATTGGAAGGACGTAATAAACCATTTCGATACACATTAGGGTGAGTTGAATAATACATAGTGTTATATTAAAATGTATAAAGTATAGGGTGGTTTACAGCAATACAGTATATAATTTAATGTTGGGTTTATCTATGGCAGTATATAGTACTGTATATGCTAAGAGAATAAAGTTTAGATGGAAGTATATTATATACTTCTTACGACGTAGAATTGTAATTTATTATTTGTTGTTAGTAACTCAGCTTATTGTAGAGTATAGTAAGTTTCAGTTTATATTTTAGTTTTTTATGTAGTTTTTACTTTGGTTTTCTACGTGGTTGTTTGGTAAATGCAGCTACATATCACTAACATTCCTTTCCTTTATTAACGCTGTTCCTTGCGCCCCCCCGTGGTGCTGTTGATCCTGCATAATGCATGGGCATAATGGGACTTTGAAACCCCTCCGCCCACCTCCTACGCATTGTCCATTGGTATGCTAAATTCCTCTTCATATGCACATTCTTTTGTTAAGGCGCTCCTCCTCGCAACACCTATATAAGCTCCTAGCTTGATAATGTTCTCATTCTTCGCCTGAGGACGGCTGCTTGCGTTGTGGCCGAAACGTCGTGAGAATTGTTTTATTATGTTTTATTTTTATTATTTTATTACTTCCCTTCTACGTGACTTTACCGAAAGAACCAAGAAAAAGTGAAATTAAGCACAAGTACTGTTTTTGTCACGCACACGGTGACGACCGCCAGACGAGTTACAGCCTTTGGAGCGGTTTTGCCGGTTTCGCCGGATCGGACTGGGACTGCTGAATAATGTTGGAAGCCGGATAATCGCGTGCTGGATAATTGATGATTCCCCGTATCTCTCTTTCAGAAGCGACCTGGCTATCACAAGTAATAGCGCAACAAAAATGGCTGATTGTATCATCATCATCATCACGTGGAAATGTACACTCTAAACGTATGACGTTGATTCGAAATGTGGAGGGGAAAAACCCGAGGACCCGTTGAAAAATCCACGCGACCACGGGGAGAGAAAGAGACACAACTCCCACTATACATCAGGCGTCAGGGTCGTGATCTAACTCACCACCTCCTGTATACCAGACAAGGTAGTTCACATCTCCTAGTCACCGTGGCACACCAAAAGAGGCTGGATTGGAAGAATATACTTAACAAAATACAAACCCATCCACTGATGTGGAATGCAGATGATTAAATAAACCAAAAAGGCATTCACCATTCTTTATCGCCAAACACTTCGACGGCTAAATCCCACTGTCGTTCCATTGCCCTCAGTGAATCCGCCAGCTGGGCCAAGCTATCCCCTACAGCAGACCCACATGTCATCTTGGCGGAGCCCAGGCATTTATTTGGCGCGTCTCGAAGACACGACCTGCAAAAAAACCACAAACACAACAAACAAAACAAAGTAACGTGATGTGACGTTTAAGAAAATAATTGATGACGTGATGTGAAATCACCTTCTCGGTGCTTTCACATCGGATAAAAATTGAGTGTTTTCGGTTTGACATCTCTGGGACTACTTTTTCGTGTTTTTTCCACAAGCATGACGTGTGGCTAATGCAGACTTGATGCATTGCAATAGATGCGTATATTTGTTGTTTGGACATCTTAACACACTACTCCTGTATTATGGCCTGAAAGGTTAAAGCCTATTCTTTTTTTTATATTTGCGATTACGTAGGCAGGTGATCATGGGCGCTTGTCATTTGTTTTCAGCCGTTTGTCCATCCACTGCCGGATAAAGGCCTGCCCGCAACATATACCATTGATCACCTGGGCCTTGTTTCACCAGACTAAACCAACGACGCATCGCGAGGGCCGGCAGCTTTGTCAGCCCTCCAGGGATGTCGTGAATTCTGCGAACTTTAACCACCCGTGTTATTTTGCCAAGCGTTTTCTGATGATGATCACATTTACCATCTACAGCAGTGGTTCTTCCCAATTTTTCAAAGTTGGATTGGGTGGGGGGGGGCACTCTTGCCGATAAGAAGACATCATTCGTGTGTGAGGAGGGGCCGCAACACATTTGAAACCATTTGGTTGGGTTTGACAGGAGAACGATGATGATGATTGGGGGTGTTTTCACACTTTGTGTATTGGTCGGGGGGGGGGCGGATGCGAATTTAAACTACAGTCGATTGTCGGGAAGGGGGTGCAGTATTTTCAAAAACACCCCTTGATCTCCACATCATCATTAAAATAGCTTATTTTTGCACATTCTTGCATGCCATTATGTTTGTAGGTGTTTTGTGTATGTTTTTTGTGTTTTCAATTTGTTAACTACATGAAATTTGCATAATTAAACATACATATAGCCATATCCTGTAAAAAGTGACTATTTACTGCACCGTACTTACCACTCCAGATAATCACCAATGATCATTTTTTAAAACATCAAATGTTTTCACATTATTGAATGACGTTATGTTTTTAGGTGTTGCGTGCATGTTTGTTTTAACGGTGTTAACACCGGTGTTAACTTATTGGTCCACATCAGTGACAGCTTTCTTTAGAGACAAGTCTAGTCTCAAACACTGTCTAGTCTCAAACACTAAGGCTCGAAAGAAAGCTGTCTCTGGTGTGGACCAATCAGTTTCAAACACAATGCATATATTATCAGAGTATTTTTTTTTGCATTCTGACCACAAGTATTGTGGTTAATGCAGACATCTTAACACCTGTTTTGTTGCCAGAAAAAAGGGGAAAACCTATTCTCATAATTTGGTACTGCCAAAGGAGGTCCCATGAAGGAGGAAGGCTGCTTAACGCAGACTTTTATAGGGTGTAGTCAAGGGGTCATAAACGAAGTGGGCAGGGCTAGTGATGTTAATGTGAGAAATTAGGATGTTAATGTAAGATCGGAGAGCGGCGTCTGCGACGAGTGCGCAGGTGGCTATGTCAATGTGAGAGATTAGCATGTTAATGTAAGATCGCAGAGCAACCGCGATGCAGAGGTCGGCGTCCGTAGGTGGCCACGTTGGCATGAGAAATTCAACCTGCTAATGTGAAATCAGAGAGCCGAAACCACGGGGAAAAATCTGGCCACATGGCCGACCAGCTCTGAACTAATTCCTCAACCACATCAATTCCATACACCCAGCCATCAAATTTACCATGGAAGTGGAAAAGGATAAAAAGCTACCTACCATTCTTGGATGTTTCAATCGAAAAGAGACCAGATGGCTCAATGGGACACTGTCTACAGGAAAGCCACCCATACGGACACATACCTAAAACCTGACTCCCACCACCATCCATCCCAGAAGAATCCCCTCATCAAAACTCTACACCATAGAGCTCGATACATTTCTGACCATCATCACCTAGCCAGTGAACTGGAACATGTCCACCAAGCTCTCAAGATGAATGGATATTCAGACTACACAATCCGTAAAGCTATCACCCCAACCGTTGAGAAAGAACCATCTGAGGACCCAATCAAAACCATCACCTTGCCATACATAGCAGGGGTCACCAAAAAGATTACCCAAATCATGAACAAACACAAGATCCAGGTTCGATTTAACACAGTCCATAAAATTCGTGATCTGATCCCATCTGTGAAGGATGTGATCCCTGACATGCAATACCCCAGTATCTACAAACTAAGCTGTGTCTGCGGAAGTAGTTACATTGGGGAAACTAAGCCACATGACTCAGACCGTGTTCGTGAACATAAGGCAGATCTGAAACATGGTAGGACCAATACCTCGGCCGTGGCTGATCATTGTTTTAATGCGGTGGGCTTACACGAAATAGATTCTAGACGAAGGTACTTTGCAAACCCACTGGCTATCAATAAAGATTTTTTTTCATGAAGCCATCCATAAATATATAAATAGAAAACATTTTAACCGAGAAAATGGGTACAAACTTAGCAATCATTGGAAGGACGTTATCAACCAGTTTAAGTCATAACTGGCTGTGATGTTTCCTTCCTGCCACCTTCCGATGTAATTTTTTCCCCGTGGCTTCGTTTCTCCGATTTCACATTAGCAGGTTGAATTTCTCGCGCCAACGTGGCCACCTACGGACGCCGACCTCTGCGTCGCAGTGGCTCTGCGATCTTACATTAACATGCTACTCTCTCACATTAACATTAGCCACCCACGAACTTGTTGCGGACGCCGCTCTCCGATCTTACATTAACATCACTAGCCCTGCCCACTTCGTTTATGACCCTAGGACTACACCCTATAAAAGTCTGCATTCAGCAGCTTTTCTCCTCTTTCCTCCTGATGACGATCGCTTGTGTTGTGATCGGAACGTCGTAGTTTTTTTTTTACCATCTACGTGAGTTTACCGAAAGACCCAAATAATGCAATATGATTCTGTTTGTTTAATGATCGCCACACTGATGCGAATGTCGAATTACACACACTTCTTGCCAGATCACAATATGTATATTTTCAGTTTTTATTACCGAAGTTATTAGTCGTGAAAATGTACAGTATTTTCCTTGTTTAAGTTGTATGTAGTGTATAATGCACCGCCTGTAATATTTGATTTCGAAATCAAGTTTAGCTACTCTTTTTGTCATGCAAACGATGCTGATCGCCAGACTGGTAAAAGGCTTTGAAGCGGTTTTGCCGTATCAGCCCGAGAGCCACCCGATAATTTTGCAATCCGGATAATCGACGTTAACTGTAATTTAAAAATAACATTTCCATTTAAAGCTTTCGTGACTGCAGGGATTCATCTTCTTGGTTCTTTCGGTAAAGTCACGTGACTTTACCGAAAGAACCAAGAAGTTAAAAAGAACAGTTTAGCTTAAATATTGCAATCGATATATAGAACGGCAGATATACTTACGTGACGATGTCATAAAGCGTGCAGCCCACTTTGAGAATGGGGATGAGATCGCACGAACATCCGATAATCACATCCACCGTGTCTTGAACTGTGATTGTGTCCTTCAGCGCTAGTAATCCTACGTCAATCAGACATCCCAAGCCTGGCACTATTTTACTCCACAGTGACCTCTTTGCAACTGAGGAAGAAGGGAGGAGGGAGGCAACACAGAAAAATAATGCGGTTAAAACGTGAAGGCACCACCACTTACAAATATACCGCGGGTTCTACTGACCTGAGGACATTACCCTTAAAGTGCCAGGTAAACAAAAGGTGCCACGTAAACAAAAGGCGCCACGTAAACAAAAGGCGCCAGGTAAACAAAAAGTTTGTAAAGGCGCAACCCTGCATTTGTCTCCGGGTCCTCCGCTTTTTCTTCCCCTCCACGTTGGTTGAGCTGCTATCATTTGTGATAGTCAGGTCGCTTCTGAGAATGAGCTGCATAGTAGCTCAGCAGTGGGCCTTACCTGGGTACAATAAACAATTGTTTTACTTCATAGTATTTAGCTTTCTTCACGCCAACTGCTGGCAGAAGAGGGAGAGCTCTAGCCTAGTGTTTATTCTCAATATTTTTATGGCTACTACTGTACTACCCCCCCCCCCGTGTTGCATTTAGTTTCAACAGAGTAGTAACCCCAACCTTGCCTGATCCAACACGGTTCTGAGAAACAAATGAATAGCGAACATCAATATTTTACCCAATTGTGATTTGAAGCTTTCGTGACTGCCAGAATCCATACTCTTTGGTTCTTTCGGTAAAGTCACGTAGGTATAAAATAAAATAAATCACGACGTTTCGGGCGCAACACAAGCGACCATCACCTGATGATGGACGCTTGTGTTGCGCTCGAAATGTTGTCCATTACCTGATGATGGACGCTTGTGTTGCGCCCGAAACATCGTGATTTATTTTATTTTATACCTACGTGACTTTACCGAAATAACCAAAGAGTATTTTAACCAATTGTCCGTTTTGTGAGGTATCCTAAGTAGCTCGTAGTAACCGCAACCGAATGAAAACAACATTCAATGGACGCTTTGCACGCGTGACGTCATTTGTTTGTGTTCACTGGTTACTCTTGTAAACCAGCGTTGTTTACGATCGGTGAGTTGTAGAAATGTCTTTGATATCGTTCTGGCGATCGGTCATCGGTGACAAAAACAGAGTACCTGTGCTTAATTTCACTATTAAATATTATATGCAGTACATTATGCACTACATACAACTTGAACAATGAAAATACTGCACATGTGTAGGACTGGAGTATAGTGCGCCACGCATTCCCTTCCACTGTTGCTATGCAAGCGAGCAGAGTACAGTGGGGGGTATGTGAGGACACAGTTGTTGTTGTGGCTTTAAGTGAGTGGATCATTAAGTGTTGACACAGGTGTCGGGGTGGCCGGGAGGACACAGGCCAGCGATTGGCTGAGAAGGTAATTGGGTATTAGCTGGCGTCGCTCTGGCGGCAACAACAAGGTCACGTGACACCGGGGGCCAGGGGGCGAGTGATAAGCGGGGGGTTGAGATAATTAAGGGAGATTAATTGGTGTGGGGATATAAGCCAGAGCGCAACGGAGAGACGAGAGTCTTGTCCTGGTCGGCGTCGTGGATGGAGCTGCAGCAACGGTGCCCGGGGAGTCGCAGAGCAGGCGGTAACAGTATTAGAGTAGAGAGAGAGTGAGTTAGCGGCGACAGACGGAGTAAGGCATAGAGAGACAGGGATAGCGAGAACACAGTGAGCAACCAGGGTAGCCATGCATTGGAAGGATGCAGTATAGAGTAACCAGGGAGTCGATAGACCTAGCGAGTGAGAGAGAGAGAGACGCGGAGGAGACGCGGCGCGGCGAGAGAGAGACGCGGAGCGATGCGGAGCGGAGTGAGGGCACGGAGAGACGCGGAGCGGTGGCTCTGCAGAGAGACACGGAGCGGAGCAGGGCCGCGCCGAGACGCGGAGCAGTGGCGCGGCGGAGGTGGACTCTTAAGAGGAAAATAAAGAGGAGAGAAAGACAACCCGAGTACGAGTCCTACAACTGGTGTCAGAAGTGGGGTTGTATATATATTGCGCATCTGTTGTACTTTTCATGTATTGTGGGTTCAGCGTGGCGCGTTGCTTTAGCCGGGACGGCTAGTTTTTTTCACAGGGGGGGGGTGATGTAGGACTGGAGTATAGCGTGCCACGCATTCCCGTCCACTGTTGCTATGCAAGCGAGCAGAGTACAGTAGGGGGTATGTGAGGACACAGTTGTTGTTGTGGCTTTAGGTGAGTGGATAGTTAAGTGTTGAGACAGGTGTCGGGGTGGCCGGGAGGACACAGGTCAGCGATTGGCTGAGAAGGTAATTGGGTATTAGCTGGCGTCGCTCTGGCGGCAACAACAAGGTCACGTGACACCGGGGGCCAGGGGGCGAGTGATAAGCGGGGGGTTGAGATAATTAAGGGAGATTAATTGGTGTGGGGATATAAGCCAGAGCGCAACGGAGAGACGAGAGTCTTGTCCTGGTCGGCGTCGTGGATGGAGCTGCAGCAACGGTGCCCGGGGAGTCGCAGAGCAGGCGGTAGCAGTATTAGAGTAGAGAGAGAGTGAGTTAGCGGCGACAGACGGAGTAAGGCATAGAGAGACAGGGATAGCGAGAACACAGTGAGCAACCAGGATAGCCATGCATCGGAAGGATTCAGTGTAGAGTAACCAGGGAGTCGATAGACCTAGCGAGTGAGAGAGAGAGACGCGGAGGAGACGCGGCGCGGCGAGAGAGAGACGCGGAGCGACGCGGAGTGAGGGCACGGAGAGACGCGGAGCGGTGGCGCTGCAGAGAGACGCGGAGCGGAGCAGGGCCGCATCGAGACGCGGAGCGGTGGCGCGGCTGAGGTGGACTCTTAAGAGGAAAATAAAGAGGAGAGAAAGACAACCCGAGTACGAGTCCTACACATGTATTCATCAATCCATGACGCAGACTATTTGAGATTGGCGTAGTAAGGACGGTATGTTTATTTTTGTCTATTTCAATGTTGATGCCAATTTCATAGCGTTAACAAATTTAATAACACTAAAAACACATACACCAACACCTACGAACATAACATTATGCAAGAATATGCAAAAATAAGCAATTGTAAATGATGACGATGATTAGTGATTATCCGCCGTTTTTTAAAATCCGGCACTCCCTCCCTCCCGTAGCCACCAGATAATTATAATCGATGATCGACTGGAGTCCTGACGTTCCAGTTGCCAGGGGCATGTAAAGGTAACCGATGGTGGATTCCTTGTTTCTCCCATTACCCAACCACCCGTCAATCTCCAGGTGCATCGACTAAGTGTGGCGGTGGCCACCGCAAAGGAATAACAATTGCACTTAAGGCATCGCTGAAAACCCCATCAGTTTACCCGTGTAATGTTGGGTGGAGTTCTGAGGAAGTTGCCGTTTGTTCCTGTTTTTATTGTCCGCTTTAAAATGTGTCGCTAAACCGAGCAGGCTGTTTGTGCACTGGTACAGGGCTTTCTCACAACCCCAGTCGAATGCACAGCAGGGTATTTGAGTCGACACGTAGGCGTTCATTGACACGCTCGTCGAGCCTCCAACTAGCCCCCCTCCTGTGGAAAAACGCAAACGAGCAGGTTTTAGGAGCACGCATATTTTGTTGTTGTTGTCACGAACCATTCTCGAAGAAAATAAAAAGATTAAACGTGCACATTCAACTTAGGTCACTGACTGCCAGAAATGTCTCCAACTGCAGGGGGCACTAGAGAGCCTTTTTTAAAAACACAGTACGCTCTTCTTGGTTCTTTCGGTAAAGTCACGTAGAATGGAAATAATAAAATAATAAAAATAAAACATAATAAATAATTATGTTTTATTTGTATTATTTTATAAAACATAATTAATTATTATGTTTCATTTTTATTATATTATTATTCTTTCGGTAAAGTCACGTAGAATGGAAATAATAAAATAATGAAAATAAAACAATCATTTATTATAATAAAAATAAAACATAATACATTATTATGTTTTATTTGTATTATTTTATTATTTCCATTCTACGTGACTTTACCGAAAGAACCAAGAAGATGAATCCCTGCAGTCACGAAAGCTTTAAATCAAAACATAGTACGCTTTCAATAAGCAAATATTATCCGTAATGAAGTCTTGTTGTTGGGCTAGATCGTGTTAAACGTAACTGTGTCATTAAATCCACCACCACCCCGACGCAGGCAATCACTAATGTTGTGTCACGTGAACCGAATGTTCCAATTGGTTCCCACTTCAGCAGTAACCGGATGTGTGTTGGAGAGCAAACCAACAACAAACATTTATAATTTCGGTTCACGAAGTTTCGCCGGCGATTAGAACAACAGCACCTCCGATTAGTACAGTTGGCTATGCATATATTGTCCAATGGGTTTCTCCCGCTTGACAAATAAATCTTAAATAGTGACAGTTAAAACTGTTACACATTCCGAATGATGATCTGTCTGTAATAACTGACCCAAAAAAATTTGCATATGTGTAGTGTTTGATCTGTTTTCCTGACTTTGAAGACGCAAAAAGCGTACAAAAGGCACTCGGCATTTTTGTGTGATGCAACAAAAAAACATCGGTAGCTTCTGAAGAACTGTACTGTGCAGTTGTTTTTGCGGTTCTTCAGTGTAGATCTTGTAAAAAAGAATGGGTTTTTGCGAGTGGCATTGTTTTTCAGGGCTATACCGATTCGATTACGGGTGTGAAAGCGTTCAGTTATCATTCACCGTGCCCACGTGATGACAAAAGCCGGCTACCTAAGCCCCGCGGAACTCTGAGAGACTTGTAAAAAGTGCACATTACCACAATTCACCCAATACGTCAATACTTTCAGGGACGAATACAAGTTGAACGGCCGTTATCATGATCCCACGCTGAGGCATGTTTTTGTTCTTCTTTCCAACTTGTTTTATCCATTAGAATTGTAAAAAAAAGAATAAACAAGCCATACATACCTCCTAGACCATAAAAACCACCATAAGCCCCTCCTGAGACGCCTCCTGAGACACCTCCAGTGTCACTCGTCAGAGTGCATGTTGAGGCTTCTGCTATAAAGGCAACAAAAGCACTGCGCTCGCTGTGAACACGCAGAGACAGAGAGAGACAGAACACCGGTCAGATAAACCAGAGGTGATCAAACTCGTGGGTCGTGACCCCAATTCATACCTGTCAACCCCTTATCAGTGCATACATGTGGAATATTAGGAATCGACCACTCTTTTAATGATTTTCTTGTGCAGCAAGGGAGTAAAGTGTGGTTTTTTTAAAGTCCTTATGAACTGTGCAGTACATCGATGAACGTGTGTACACCAGCATGCGATAACGGAGTTGGGCCTCTAGGGGGCTGGCAGGGTTATTGATTAACCGCACTTGTACACCAGTCACATGGTTAATGGCGACTCGGTTGAAGATTGCTGTGTGTGACACACGTGCTGTTGCATCTTACAGATTAACCACAATACATCTGTTTGCCCTCGATTTGGAGCACCTGACCACGTCCTTAATTTCGAGTGTGCAACATACATCATCACAGACCAATTCAGACCTTATTGGTCACCCCGTGCCCCTTATAAATCTCAACGTTTATTAACTTTAAAAATATATTTCCCTGCACAAAATACGAGGTAAACCGTATGGGTTGACAGGTATTCCACTGGGTTGGCTTGCGAGAGGTACTGGATGTTGGGGTTGGGGGGGTTACAACTAGAACACATCACGGCGAAACGTTAACGATGTTGTTATATTCCCATTTCACCGGAAAATAATGACCCGACGTTTCTTTGATCTGAAAGAACATAAACAAAGAAGAGATGAGACCTGCTACTATACTTACCATTCATTAGAAATACATCACAATGCCCGTGTTTAAAATGCTCTGGTGCCAGACAGCTGCCACGGGCTTCAACTGACTGTCACCTCACCCGTGTAGTAGTAGTTCTGCTGGTGGTTGTGTGTGTACACTGCAGTGCATCTCAACCTGTTTCACTCCATGGCTCGCCCCACATGCTCAATCTTCGCAGCTCACCGAACCGAAAGCTCACTGTGGGCCCGTGTGGGTTGGTGTGTTGGGTGGGTGAGTGGCTATGCATTGTAGCTGGGAGGTAATTCACAATTCCCACGCTTATTACTTATTTTAAAAATCGGGAACACGGAAATCAAAGGGTGTTGCCGAAATCCGCAACACTAATTTGTCCAAATGTGCGAGTATACATGCAGTCCCCAACTTACAAATATCCGCACTTACGAACGAGCTTCCATGAGATATTTTTGTTACTTTTTAACCATCTGACTTGCGAACTGCGGAACTATTTAGTTCGGCAAATGTACAATATGTATTCTTATTCGTGAGTTTAACAACGCTTTCCTTTTGATGAGCCATAAACACGTTTTATAACACACACTGTATGTGCATTTAAATGCAGTTCATTATTGTGTTCCGACTTACGAACATTTCAACTATTGAACGGGTTCTAGGAACGGAAACATGTTCGTAAGTTGGGGGACTGCCCAAATTCATGTCGACGGGTGTCTACGTGTGTGTGTGTGTGTCTATGTGTGTATGTCTACGTGTGAGGTCTTGGGGGAGAGGAAATCCCTCAGCCTGGAAAACATCATGGGGCAAAGTGGGGATGACCCTGCTGAGGCTGCGGTGCCTAAAATATAGTGATAAGTAGACACCCCCTGGGAGTGGTTGGCTGAGTGCGATCTGTTGAGGAAGTACAGAAGGTGATCCAGAGTCTGAGACAAGGAAAAGCAATGGGCAGAGATGATCTCCCTAGCGAAAGTCTGAGGGAGGGTGGCGTTTGTGCAGAGACTGCCCTACATGGCATCATAATAACAGTCTGGATCACTGGACGGGTTCCGCAGGATTGCAAAGATGCCCTGGTGGTCCGCCTCTATAAGAAAGGAGACCACACAGACTGTAACAACTACAGGGACATCTCCCTCCTAAGTGTGCCAGGAAAGGTCCTGGCAAGGATTATTCAACATCGCCTTGCCAGGAATGCTGAGAAGAGGCTTGCGGAGCCCGAATGTGGTTTCAGGAAAGGGTGGTCCTGCATAGATGCCATATTTTCTGTCCGTCTGCTATAGCAGAGGTTTAGGGAATTGCAACATGACCTACATCTCTACTTTATTGACCTGGTCAAGGCTGATGACACCATCAATAGGCCTGGGCTCTGGGTTGTTTTTCACACTATCGGAGTCCCGGGGCTCTGGGAGGCACTGCTGCTGAACCTGGAGCGTGCCACGAAGGGGTTGGTCCTTACCATCAGCCCACCAAAACTAAGCACCTGCCTGGGTATTTTGTGCCATCAAACACTCCCACAACTCCCAATTGATGATGCGGTAGTTGTGGAGGGAGTGGAGAGTTTTCAATACATGGGCAGTGTGGTCATGGCCAGTTTGACAGCAGAGGTCTCACTCCGAATCAGTCGAGCGGAATCATTTTCTCATCAGCTGCATAATGCTGCGTGGAGGCTACCTGGTCTATCGCTTTACATGAAGCTTCAGGTCTTCTCAGCCACGGTCATGCCCTCCCTTCTCTATGCTTACGAAACATCGACCCACCTAATGGAACATCTTCGCTGGTTAAAAACATTTAGGCTGGCCTGCGTACAATCAATCCTGGGGTTAACCAGGCTGGATTGTGTGAGGAGCTCACAAATCCTTGAAAGATCTGGACAAAGTCCCATTGATGAGCTCTTCCGGCAGGCAAGGCTGCGTTTGCTGGATAATGTAGCCTGCATGTCCAGCCGCATGCCTTAACAGCTTTTGTTCGGTAGGATAGAGGGGGCTGAATAGGAGCAGCAAGGGCTAGAGAAGGGATTGAGTGATGAGAGGATGTGGAGCTGAGTGGATTTGCCTATGACTGGTACCAGCGGTGTCAAGATCGGCCTCTGTGGAGGAGGCTCGTGAAGGACACTAGTGGGTAGTTGTGGAGGGAGACACGCTCCAGCAACAAGAGGGCAGAGGAGCGACGCTGACAACGACGAGCGGAGTGCCGGGTGGCTAAAACACAGCAAGTTGGCACAAGTTGGCACAGTAGGGGGCACAGGTGGTGTATCAGCTAGTCATCTCAGCCAGTCGACCCATGGCACGGTCTGTCCCGTGACCTCCTGCCAGCGGGTGTTCGACACTTCACGTGGCCTTAACGTGCACATATCCTGGCAAAAGCACCGTGGTGACGTCACCGTCACTTAGTGGCAAATGGCAGTTGTTGTTCTTGGGTCTACGTGTGTGGCTACTTGTGTGTGTGTGCTCATCTGCGTGTATGTGTGTGTACGTGTGCGTAGGTCGATGCAGCCTTAAATGAGTACCTGGTGTGGTGTGTAAACATTGCCAATGGGCTGACAAAGGCGGCCGGGTGTGGTATTGGCCACCCACCCCCTCGTGTGCCACAGTGCCGGCCTCCATAGGTGCTACTCGTTAACAACACTTGCCCCAACAGTCTGTTAAGGCTATATGGTGAATCTTTTTCTTTGTGTGTGTGTTTGTGGGGGGGGGGGGGTCTCCGTGTGTGTCTCCGTGTATTGGCATACATTACCGAAGTTCACCACATTCGTAGTAGTAGATCATTTGAGCAGAGTAACACGTGATCATCGTTGCCCTTTTACTTCTGGTTGTGGTTGAAACGTTCACTGGAATGAGCACCGACGTCATGGATTCTACATTCCCAATAGTGTCTATCATCTGCAACATAAAAATGCAACACGCATATAACGTGGTATGTTACATAAATTACAAATGTATTAACCCTTTTATTCCACAAAGCCTCTTACCAAATCACCATGGATGTGTAGTGGTGGTGTTGACGTGCGCCGACTGTGACAGTGATGGATCACGGGGCGGCGCGAGGTGCGGGGTTGGGCACGCGTTGTGGGCGTGGTGTGGACGCGCGCGCCGGGAGTGACAGATGACGGGGCGGCGCGGCGTGGGTGCTGGGGCACGCTGAGATGTGGGAAAACAGGATCGTAGCCAGCGCCCAGTGATTGGTCGAATAGGATGGGTGCTCGCAGCGACGTCCGCAGGTGGGGTATAAAGGGGGACGCGCGAGAGCACTCGGGGAGAGTTACCCAGTTGAAGACCAGAAGACGGAGCTGAAGACCTAGTGCCCCGAGACCCCTAGTCCCGCCGTCCTTGTGGGGACCGGGGCCCTGTGTGGCTCGGAGGCGAGACTGTGGGACCCGGGGTCCGACGCCCACGTGGGTCGGGCTGGGGACCCACAGTCAAGACGGACACCCCGGGCAGGGAGTGTCCCGAGTAGCTCAGTGGGCGTTAGTCGCCAGGATAGCTAAGTGGGTGTTTGTCACCCGAGTAGCTCAGTGGGCGTTAGTCGCCAGAATAGCTCAGTGGGCGTTAGTCGCCAGGGTAGCTAAGAGGGCGTTAGTCGCCAGGATAGCTAAGTGGGTGTTTGTCACCCGAGTAGCTCAGTGGGCGTTAGTCGCCAGAATAGCTCAGTGGGCGTTAGTCGCCAGAATAGCTCAGTGGGCGTTAGTCGCCAGGGTAGCTAAGAGGGCGTTAGTCGCCAGGGTAGCTAAGAGGGTGTTAGTCACCCGAGTAGCTCAGTGGGCGTTAGTCGCCAGAATAGCTCAGTGGGCGTTAGTCGCCAGGGTAGCTAAGAGGGCGTTAGTCGCCAGGGTAGCTAAGTGGGTGTTTGTCACCCGAGATACTAAGTGGGTGTTTGTCACCCAAGTAGCTCAGTGGGCGTTAGTCGCCAGAATAGCTCAGTGGGCGTTAGTCGCCAGGGTAGCTAAGAGGGCGTTAGTCGCCAGGGTAGCTAAGAGGGTGTTAGTCACCCGAGTAGCTCAGTGGGCGTTAGTCGCCAGAATAGCTCAGTGGGCGTTAGTCGCCAGGGTAGCTAAGAGGGCGTTAGTCGCCAGAGATACTAAGTGGGTGTTTGTCACCCGAGATACTAAGTGGGTGTTTGTCACCCGAGATACTAAGTGGGTGTTAGTCACCTGTGAACGAGTTTGGTAAAATAAAGAGTGTGCTCCCCGCGAAGTCGTCTCCCGCCGAGTTACTACATTACAACTGGCGTCAGAAGTGAACCTGTCTTCAAGAAGAATGGACACGAGGAAGACTACCCGTACCCACGAGCGAGGTCGGGAAGACGACGGCGTACCGGGGACACCAACCTCGGGAGGAGAGGACGAGGAGTTGCCGCCGATGCAGCACTTCGCGGTGATGACCGACGCTCCGCTCGCCTCCGACACCAGCCTCCAGGACGCGCACTCCAGGTTGGCGGAGTTGCTACTCGCCGCCGCCGCTGTCTTGGCGGACATCTCCGTTCCGGCGAGCGAAAAAACGGCTGCGGGGTTGGTGGAGAAAGCGAGGTTGATGGGATCCTGCCAAAAGGCGCTTCGCGCCAAAAGTCTGGAGGTTGCCGCCGTTTTTGAGGGGCCGCCATCGATTGGCGGGAAGCACGGACACCACGTGGCCGGAGACCTCCGCTCAGCGCAGCCCACGTCATCAGCGCGCGCCGGAGCTCTCCATTTTGCGCCTGACGACCGAGCCGACATTTTACACAACTACAGCGGAGCGCGGGAAAATCTCTCCGACGTCGACGACGATCGGGTCCTCCAGCAAAGATTGCCCGCGCTGTCGGCGTTCAAGGCGGATGGGGGCGACTGGGGAGCCTTCCAACGAAGGTTCCTCGCTCATCAGGAGATGTCGGGGTGGTCCAACACCACTGCCCTGCGTGCGTTGCCAGCGATGCTCGACGACGACGCGCTTGCAGCCTTCACATCTGCTGCAAGGTCGTCCCGCTCTACGCTCCAGGCCGCACTACACCTGATGGCGAAGGTGTTCGGACCGCCCTCCACCTGTCGCCACCAGTTCTACGATCGGCGAAAGGTGGCTGGAGAAACGACGCTCGCCTATCGCACGGCGCTGCTCGCCTTGGCGGACGCAGCTTTTCCCCGCATGGACAAGGAGGGAAAGGACGCCATGGTGACGGAGCAGCTGCTGGCGTTGGCCCACCAGTTGGGGGTCCCCATCAATGTGGCGGACGAAATGGATATCTGCTCCCTGGCGATCGCCACGAGCATTCACGCGTACGAGGTCCTCAAACGCAAGCCGGGGGTCGTCTGCAAATTGGCGGGGAACGCGGCACTGGCCGCCACGATCGCCGAACCTCAGCCAGCTACGGATCAGGAGCAGGCCTTCGCTGCATCGCGTCCGGGGGAGTGGAGAACGGGAGGTCGTTCGCCCACACGTTCATCCCGCAAGCTGGAGCAACCGAAACCTACGACGTCCCTCGTCGTCTGCTACAACTGCGGCCTTCGGGGTCACGTCGCAGCCGGGTGCCGGGCCCCGCGTCAGCGCGCCACGGGACCACGTCGGGACGACGACCAGGCCCACAAGTCATCCCAACAAAACCCGGCAAGTCGCGGCACCTCACACGCTCGGTCCACAAACACGGCACAGTCGGGTCGCCGCTTGGCGGTGGGGGGTTCGCGGCTGGGTGCCGGGGGTTCATTTCGGCGAGGGGGGTCTGAACACGGCCCGCAAGCAGTCGAATGGTCCGAATTGGCCCACAGGATAGTGGCTGCGTCGGCCGGGTCGTCCGTGGTAACGGGGTTTATTGACGGGGTTGAGGTCCGGGTGCTTGTGGACACGGGTGCGTCGGCCACTATCATTTCGGACCTTATTTATAACATTCTTCCCGTCAAAAGTAGACCCCTTCTGCCAGTGGACGTGCCATTTTATGCGGCGAATGGGGGATCCCTGGGGATCATCGGCCAGATTCGGGCGACTATTTGCATTGGTGACGTTAAATTGGCGGGCCCTATTTTTGTATCATCATCGCTGGCCGTTCCCTGTTTGCTAGGTACGGACTTTTTGTCCAAAATGCCCATCAAAATTCTCATAGATCAGGCCTGCATTGAGCTTCCGTCAGGTCGGCGGGTTGCGTTCTTGACGAGCCCTACCAAAATACGCACGGTTTGTGCGACGGTGCAGGCGCTGGCAACTCAGACTGTACGGGTGCCCCCGGGATCGCAAATGTTGGTACCCCTTCGGTTGAGGAAACCACTCGAGGTGGGTGCGGTGGCACAGGGGGTGCTGTTGGGGCCGTCTAACAGGGCCAGAAGGGGCCTCGACTTAGCGGTTGCTCAAACCATGGTGAGAGGGGACAGTGAGCCGTTCGTAATGGTCCTGAATACGGGGTCGCGGCCGGCCGTAATTGCGCAGGGAACGGTGCTGGCTCACGCCGCGCCGCTACCCGTTGAGGAACGGCTCGTGGCTCAAGCGGATTTCACTGTCGAGTCGCATCCTCCAAGTGATGAGGGGACAGAGTGGTTGGACTCGTTGTGTGCCGGTTCTGCTAACTTGTCCAAAGTGCAATTGGGAGTCGACGCTCCCACGGGGAGGGATTCGCTGTTGTCGTTGCCCCTCATTGAGTGGGGCCGTCTCCAAATGTCCGACAGCTCCCTACTTACGCTACGTCGAAAAGTTGGCGCTCCCGAGGTAGGGGATGCGCGGGTCGGTTCCTGGGTGTGCAGACAGGGCCTTTTGATGAAGTGGGACAACATGTCCCGGCGTCACGTGCTCGTTGTGCCTGTTGCTATGCGGGGTAGGGTCGTTCTGGCAGCTCATGAACGGCTCAGGCATCTGGGTTTTCACAAAACGCTCGCCCTAATCCAGCGAGACTATTATTGGCCGGGGATGGGTAACGACGTGGCGAACATTCTTAAGGGATGCGTAGGGTGCGCCAAAAGAAAACCGCCACCATTGGCAGCTAATCCACCGCTGCAATCCATTCAAGTTTCGCGCACAAACGAATTGGTTGCGTTGGACATCTTGGGGCCCTTTCCTGCTACACCGAGGGGAAATAGGTTCTTGCTGGTTGGCGTAGAATACTTCACCCGATGGCCCATGGCATGGCCACTCGCCAACCAGTCGGCTGCAGCGGTGGCGGACGCCTTCGTCCAGGGTTATATTTTGGACAAGGGCGCCCCCGAACGCTTGCTGACGGATCAAGGAAAGAATTTTTCGAGCGTTTTGTTGCGCGAGGTGTGCGACCTGTTGGGTACAATGAAAGGGCGTACTTCCCCCTACCACCCGCAGACTGACGGGATGGTTGGGCGTCTGAACAGGACGATTACGTCTATGCTGTGCCAACAGGTCTGCGACGATCAGGTTGATTGGGACTTACAGGTGCCGGGGGTACTCGCGGCCTATCGAATGGCCCCTCATGCGGCGACGGGGTTTTCCCCATTTTTTCTTATGTATGGGCGGGAGGCCGATCCGGCCATGGACGTCCAACTGGGGATTTCCCAGCCACGTGCAAAATCAAAATTGGCAGACCACATCAAATTTAATATCGCCAAATTGACTGAAGCGCGGGAGGCGGCGAGGTTGAATTCGCGGTCTCGGCAAATCGCGAACGAGAGATTGCATGGGCGGAGGGTGCATACGCATGATTGGAAACCAGGCGATAAGGCCTGGCTGCATTGTCCACATGCACCGTTGGCTACGTCCCCCAAATTGTTGAGACCTTGGAGGGGACCGGTGGAAATTGTGCGGGTTGCACGACCCCAGAGTATACAGATTAAATGGGAAAAACGCCGTTGGTACGTGCACCCCTCCCGACTGAAGCCCTATGCGGCACCGTGTGACCCCGTTCTGTGCCGTAACGACCGGGCGTGTGATGTGACCGTCGACTTGGGGAGGGAGGTGTCGCAGGCTGCTCCTCACGTGTCTCCACCTGACCCACCCCCAGGTGCCTCGGGCTTGACGGCTGCTGACCGTCGGGAACCTGAACCCCGCGGCACGCACGGGTCCTCGATGCCTGGCCAATGTCTTCCTGAACTGCCGGCACCACCGGACGTTCAACCGCGTCTGGTGCCGTACGACGGACCGGCAAGGCGGACTTGGGCTAGGGCACAACAATTTTCATGAAGACATTTTTTTTCGACACCGAGCTCGCCCGGTGTTCCCCTCTGCCGGGGTAATGTCCCGTTGTAGGGACGCTCGGAAAGAATGGGACGCTGCACGAGTCGAGAGAAAAAAAAAAAAAAATTCCATTTATTTTTCTTGCTGCATACACATTGCTATTGTCACTCGCCGGATTGTATATATTGTTCTGTTGTCGCGGTGGCATTGGTTGATGGTTGCGGATGGTAGTGTTCGCGTTGTGTTGGGTTGTTACGTTAGTTGTTGTTCTTGTTGTTGTGTTGTGTTACGGGGCACACAGGGGGGTTTGTATATTTTTATAGCAGCCGGGTCGGCTGCGAGCTATGTGGTAGGGGGTGATGTAGTGGTGGTGTTGACGTGCGCCGACTGTGACAGTGATGGATCACGGGGCGGCGCGAGGTGCGGGGTTGGGCACGCGTTGTGGGCGTGGTGTGGACGCGCGCGCCGGGAGTGACAGATGACGGGGCGGCGCGGCGTGGGTGCTGGGGCACGCTGAGATGTGGGAAAACAGGATCGTAGCCAGCGCCCAGTGATTGGTCGAATAGGATGGGTGCTCGCAGCGACGTCCGCAGGTGGGGTATAAAGGGGGACGCGCGAGAGCACTCGGGGAGAGTTACCCAGTTGAAGACCAGAAGACGGAGCTGAAGACCTAGTGCCCCGAGACCCCTAGTCCCGCTGTCCTTGTGGGGACCGGGGCCCTGTGTGGCTCGGAGGCGAGACTGTGGGACCCGGGGTCCGACGCCCACGTGGGTCGGGCTGGGGACCCACAGTCAAGACGGACACCCCGGGCAGGGAGTGTCCCGAGTAGCTCAGTGGGCGTTAGTCGCCAGGATAGCTAAGTGGGTGTTTGTCACCCGAGTAGCTCAGTGGGCGTTAGTCGCCAGAATAGCTCAGTGGGCGTTAGTCGCCAGGGTAGCTAAGAGGGCGTTAGTCGCCAGGATAGCTAAGTGGGTGTTTGTCACCCGAGTAGCTCAGTGGGCGTTAGTCGCCAGAATAGCTCAGTGGGCGTTAGTCGCCAGAATAGCTCAGTGGGCGTTAGTCGCCAGGGTAGCTAAGAGGGCGTTAGTCGCCAGGGTAGCTAAGAGGGTGTTAGTCACCCGAGTAGCTCAGTGGGCGTTAGTCGCCAGAATAGCTCAGTGGGCGTTAGTCGCCAGGGTAGCTAAGAGGGCGTTAGTCGCCAGGGTAGCTAAGTGGGTGTTTGTCACCCGAGATACTAAGTGGGTGTTTGTCACCCGAGTAGCTCAGTGGGCGTTAGTCGCCAGAATAGCTCAGTGGGCGTTAGTCGCCAGGGTAGCTAAGAGGGCGTTAGTCGCCAGGGTAGCTAAGAGGGTGTTAGTCACCCGAGTAGCTCAGTGGGCGTTAGTCGCCAGAATAGCTCAGTGGGCGTTAGTCGCCAGGGTAGCTAAGAGGGCGTTAGTCGCCAGGATAGCTAAGTGGGTGTTTGTCACCCGAGTAGCTCAGTGGGCGTTAGTCGCCAGAATAGCTCAGTGGGCGTTAGTCGCCAGGGTAGCTAAGAGGGCGTTAGTCGCCAGGATAGCTAAGTGGGTGTTTGTCACCTGAGTAGCTCAGTGGGCGTTAGTCGCCAGAATAGCTCAGTGGGCGTTAGTCGCCAGAATAGCTCAGTGGGCGTTAGTCGCCAGGGTAGCTAAGAGGGCGTTAGTCGCCAGGGTAGCTAAGAGGGTGTTAGTCACCCGAGTAGCTCAGTGGGCGTTAGTCGCCAGAATAGCTCAGTGGGCGTTAGTCGCCAGGGTAGCTAAGAGGGCGTTAGTCGCCAGGGTAGCTAAGTGGGTGTTTGTCACCCGAGATACTAAGTGGGTGTTTGTCACCCGAGTAGCTCAGTGGGCGTTAGTCGCCAGAATAGCTCAGTGGGCGTTAGTCGCCAGGGTAGCTAAGAGGGCGTTAGTCGCCAGGGTAGCTAAGAGGGTGTTAGTCACCCGAGTAGCTCAGTGGGCGTTAGTCGCCAGAATAGCTCAGTGGGCGTTAGTCGCCAGGGTAGCTAAGAGGGCGTTAGTCGCCAGAGATACTAAGTGGGTGTTTGTCACCTGAGATACTAAGTGGGTGTTTGTCACCCGAGATACTAAGTGGGTGTTAGTCACCTGTGAACGAGTTTGGTAAAATAAAGAGTGTGCTCCCCGCGAAGTCGTCTCCCGCCGAGTTACTACATTACAGATGCACTTGATCAGTGGTTATTCTCAACCTTTGCTAGCTACTGCTGTACCCACCTTGTTGAATTTAGATATAATCCGTGCCAGGTGGGTAGGCAGCAGAGCCCGGACGGCTCGCGGTCGGAAAGTTCCAAGTTAATTTTCTGATTGGGGTGGGGTGGGGGGTTTGACCTAGGTGGTTGTGCTATAGATATAATTTAACCTGTTATTCCGAGAAATAAATGTCACAAATAACGAACATCGATATTTTAACCAATTGCCCCATTTTGTGAGATATCCTAACTAGCGAGAAGTAACTGCAAGTGAATAAAACTAAATTCAATGGATGCTCTGCACACGCGACGTTATTTATTCGCGCTCATTGGTTACTCTTGTAAACCCGCATTGTTCACGATCGGAGAATATATAAATGTCCTTTATATTTTTCTTGATTACCATACGGATTAAAATGGTATCATAGTTATTTTATTCTAGTTCATAAAGCCTGTCTTTGCCAGGTAAAAGTTGTCAATACATTTAATAATTAAACTCATGATTTTTATAGAATTTTTATTGTGTAACACTCAAGAGGTTACATCTTGACTTAAAGCTTTCGTGACTGCAGGAATTCATATTATTGGGTCTTTCGGTAAAGCTACGTAGATAGATCAAATAATAATAATAATAAAGAATAATATCACGACGTTTCGATCGCAACACAAGCAATCGTCATCAGGTGAGAAATATCGCGTTAGAGCTGCTGAGAATATATGGTGGGAGCCCTGCTACGGTAAGGAGTTATAAAGGTTTGGGATGGGTGGAGCTCAAGGGTTTATTATTTGATTTATCTACGTGGCTTTACTGAAAGACCCAAGAATACTCAAGAGGTTTCAAAATATTTCGCTATAAATGTCATTCCTTGTTATTTGTTACAGTATGGATTTAAATGTTATTGTAGTTATCTTATATTGGCAGATTCACACAACATGATTATTCACCAGTGACTATCACGTACGATATAATTTCACGCATTTGTAGGGGACTGTATAGGGAAATTATAAAATGTACACGTTGAAATAATCAATAACAGGTGGCCGTAGGGTACTGCATAGGGAAATAATTAAATACGCACGTTGAGATGATTGGGAACAGGTGGCCATAGGGGACTGTACATGTTGAGATAATTAAAGACACGTGGCAAGTCTCGGTGGAGGACACTACCCAATTAAGGGTGAGGCCAAGAGGGTATATACACCATACCGAGGCCACCAGTCGGGGCACTTGCCTGGGAGAAGAAACTACAAGGTGTAAGACATCGGGGCTGACTGTTCGCGGAGCTGTATCTTACATAGTTATTACGAAAATAAAGACTTCACCTTTCTATAATGGACATCTCCAAGGAGCTTCTTTACACATTTGTAGAGGAGTATTGTGAGTAACCAATCAGGGGGCGAACAGAAGGAGGTGCGAGCGGGTTGACAGTCAAGGATGACGTAACTTTATGGGTTGCGTAACGGGCTTCGGAGAGCACCTTTGGGAACAAAGGTGGGGCCGAGCTGAGGGGAGGAGCCACCCAAGGGGTTATTAAGGGGGACCCCGTAATGAAGGCGTGGTCGTCATGGGGAGCCAGGGTAAGGATCGGCTGAAGAGGGTCTCTCTCTTTGTCATGGAGCGGTGTTGGCTGAATCTCTGCTCTGGGCAGACGAGTGTAAGAGTCAAGGGGGTCCCATAGTATTCGGTAAAGGGTCGGCTGGAAGAGGGTCTCTCTCTCCTCGTCACGGAGTGGTGTTGACTGAACCCCCGCTCCAGGCAGACGAGTGAGAGAGCCCAAGGGGTAGCCGAGGGTAGGACCCAAATAATATTCGGTGTCCTGGGTAAAGGACCGAGATAGAGTGCACCTACACTGGTGTGAGTGTGACAGTGGTTTAATAAATGGCAACAGCCCTTATAGTATTCCTCGTCTCCGTGTGAGTCTACCGTACAAGACATTTATAAAACACCTCAACGTTATCCTCTGGGAAATTGCCACGTTACCCCTCCCTGGGGTCCGCCACGTACCCCCGATTAAGAATTGCTGCTCTAGATGGTAGGGGAGTTATCTAGCTCCATTCTACACACTGGCAGAGCTGATGGTGTGAACGCACTATGCATCCAGGGTTGGAAAGCATTCATAAACATAGCTGGTATGATGCTGGGGGCGACTGATGCCCCTTCTGCGTCTTTGATCGTCATGCACAGAAGGGAGTGTGCGCTGTGGTGCCCATCAGAATCGATCAGAAGCTGACCCTGGCCAGAGAGGCCGTGAAGGCGACGCTGGAAATCACCAACTAGGCTTCTCCTCTCGAGCGCATCGACGTGAAGATCACCGTCAAGCGGCAAGACAATTCCAACCGCCCATGTTGAGATTCACTAGTGTAGTGTATAGTAGTGTGGAGTGTATATTGACTCGTGTATGATATAATTTCACACGTTTATAAAATCACCCCATCGTGAACCCCCTGAGATATTGCCATGTTACCCCCAAGGGTCCGTGTACCCCCCAGTTGAGAACCACTGCTCTAGATCTTGTAAGGTCTCGAACGCTCACCAGGCATGAGCCTGGATAGGGCTTGGATGAGTGACCACCCAGGCATAACAGGTGTTATAGGCTGAGGGGCTACAAGGTGGGCTACAGATTGCAGTTCCAGGAAATGCGTTGTTGTGCAGTACAGCGATACCACCCCAGTTTACGTCGGGGAAGTCGTTCCTGAAAGGTGCGACGATGATGGATATCAAAACGACGTAAATCGAAGCGATTTTTCTAAATCACCAAAATGCCGTATGTAAATAACATATTGTACTCTACAGCACGGTACATTTCTTTAGAAGTAACACAAAGTAGTTTGTATGCGAGGGTAGTAGTAGTAGGTGGTGGTGGAGGCGAATGCTGAGAGTAGGCAATGGATAACGAGAGAGGACGAAGCTGTCGGCAACGCTAGTGTGGGGTTAAGGCGACGCTAATCAGGTGGCGGTGTTAATAATAATGTGATGACGGATATTGAAACTATGCAAATCTAAGTGGCGTACATGGGTAGAAGGTGGTGGTGGAGGCGAAGTCTGAGAGTATGCAACGGATAACGAGAGAGCACAGGCGACCATGTTGTCGGCGACATGAGTGTGGGGTTGCGGTGACCGCTAATTGAGTAGCTGTGTCAATCCGTTCCCGTTCCGATGATGTACATGTACAGTAAAACCTTGGATTGCGAGCATTATTCGTTCCGGAAACGTGTTTGTAATCCAAAGCACTCGTATATCAAAGCACTTGTATATCAGTTGTGATCACGTGACGCTCGGCAGACAAAGCGTATACGTACTACTCGTATTGCAAGACCTTGCTCGTTTATCAAATTAATATTTACTTACATTTTTTGCTCGTTTTGCAAAACACTCGCAGACCAAGTTACTCGCAATCCAAAGTTTTACTGTACATCATCAGTTTCTCTTCCGATTCCGTTCCGATCAAGCGAAACCAAAAATAAAATAACTTTGTCGATATCAAGGCTCCCACCCACAAGGGGCATGTGGCACATTTTGGCATTAGCTATAGGTGAGTACAGTACAACGTCTTGGGGTCATGTTCATCTGACAATATGCAGTACCTATTACCAGTTGGGTTAGTCACAGTTAATCAACATACAGTAGAACCCCTCTTAACAACCACCCCTGTTAACGACTAATCACTTAACGACGTGCCTATGTAGAACCCAATGCGTTCGCTTACCGACCATTCCCCTGTTAACGATGGGCTGTTGTACGTACAATAAATATTAATTAATGCATTCATTATCCATGTTTCTTTTAATATTATGTGCTTATAATGTTGTTAGTGTCTTTACGTATTAATATTAAAAAATATATATGGTAAAGTTTTTTTCGGTGAAAAAAGGGTAACTTTCGATGCTATCAGATCGAATTAAGCCTTTAACATGTATTACCTATACAGGTAGTGTCCAGGTTACGGAAGGGTTAGGTTCCCGAGAAATTTCCGTAACACAAATTTTCCCTATGTCTGAAACTAAACAATTTTCCCCCAAAATCAAGATAAAATCCCATAGCTATACAGATGTGACGTCACCGCTAACTTGCCGTGCAAAATATATCCATTATTGCGCCCCCCCCCCCCACAAAATACAAAAGTATATTTTTATACTCTTTGCATTGTGTACAGTCTGGAAGCTACCCACATGCCAAATTTTAAGTTTGTTGCATGTCGGGAAGTATGCTAAACACAAATTTCCCTTATATATATAGATTATGTTAATATGACAATACGTAGTAACCTATTGCTGTGTTGAGTTAGTTGCAAAAACTCCGCTGACCTTGGTAAAGACAAGGCTGGGGTGGTTGGGTAGAATCAGCTGCACATTGTCCGCCCTGATGAGACCGTGGTTGGTGATGTTGAACACAATCTGTTCGATCACGCCCAGCAGCAGGTCATCCAGCTTCACTTCGCGGGGTTCTATCGTCACGACGGGCTCTGGGACCTGTTGAAAGGTGGCAGCAACCGCGGCAGCGAATGAACCACAAACGGGGAGGGAAAAATCACGCCAATGCAAGAATTCTGTTCATCCGTAGTTCATTGTAATTAAAGTGCAGTAGACTCTTAATTATCCGAGTGCGGTTTATCCGATTTACGAATTAACCGCATGCACAATGAGATTTTTACATGAATTAATAAGATAATTGTTTTTTTACCCTTTTATCTGGCAACAAAACTGACACCTTTTTTTACGAGGAGTCATGTTTGCATAGACCACAATACCTGTAGTCATAATGCAAACAAAAAACACAACTCTGATAATGTATGCACTGTCCTTGAAGTTGATTGGTCCACACCTGAGACAGCTTTCCTTAGAGCCTAGTCTCACATGGGTTGGACCAGATGACGCCAAAAGGCGCAGTGGTCCAACCCATGTGAGACTAGGCTCTAAAGGTACCAATGGTATGAATTAATAACTCATGGATTTTCCCTTGAGCCCAAATGAATTATTCTAAAAACAGTTACACATAGTTATTCTTGGAAATGCTTATTCCAAGTCACGTGGTGCTTAAACTGAACAAATATATTGCTCCGGTTAATACGAAATCCACGTGATCGCCTTCACAGGACAGGAGATATTGATTGGCGTGGCTTTGCTGCTGTCCACTTAGTGGGCTGAATCTTCTGCTGGGCGGGAGCAGGAAAGTGTTATTATCACGGAGCATGCACATCGATGGGTCAATTGTTAGTGGTTGTTATAAATCGAAAGAGAAATCATAAAAATATTTTCCGAACTTAAACATTATTTATACCTACGTTCGTGACTTTTGGTAGAGATCCGCAGAAAATTTATATTTTTAGGATTATCCGCGATTTTGAATTATTCATAGCTGCCCTCCCGACTGTTATCCTATGAAGAATAACCTTATTGGAACGAAGCACGGTTTAACATTTGGTTGAACCCAGCATCTAAAACTACATAACTATTATTTTTTAACCAGATAAAGCCCACTGAGCTGATATGGTACAGTCTGTTGTCAGGAAAGGACAACAAAAGGACCGAATTTACACCCCAGAATGACCATGTTAAATTGTGGGCAGCAGAAGGCGATGCAGTATAATAGCATTATTGTACTATTTTCATATGCCTCCAACATCTATGCTGCCCACCTTGACAAATGTGCACCTTGACCAACTAAATCAATGCTCGGGACTCGCGGTGACTAGGAGATGTTAACTCCCTCGCCTGGTATGCAGGAGATTGTGGGTTCGTTCCCGATCCTGACGTCTGTTGTAGAGGCCGATCGAAATTCGGTTTCAGTTTCGGCGCCGAAAGTTGGCAAATGGCCACTTTCGGCATACTTTCGGTTTTGGCCGAAAGTAACTTTTTTACTTTTGGTTTACTTTCGGTTTCGGCCGAAAGTAAATTTTTAACTTGCAGTCTGGTTTCGGCCGAAACTGATATTGACTTTCGGTCGTCAACCGAAGATCTATTTTTAGAATATAATGCTAGTGCTAAGTCTATCAGCAGGTCAGTCGGCGGTAGGCAATCCTATGCGATAGGCTGCATACACACACGTCAGCAGCAGCTTGCGAGCGAGGTATCAGCCTCAACCATGGTCTGGGCCATCAATAAATGATGTCACGCACCTAGTAGGGGGGGGGAAGCGACTGCGTAGCGATTCGCGCGCTGCGCTACGAACCCGGCGGCCTGAGTTCGATTCCCGCTGACGGCCGGTGACGATTATTTTAACCGGTCCTGGGCCTCCCCTAGGTCGACTCAGCCTCAAACGAGTAAGTGATGTGGTATGTCAACATCGCCACTGGGGAGACAAAGGCGGCCGGCCGTGGTGAATCCAAGTCCCGGGCGAAGCCTGGTAGTAAAGCTAGTATGTCATAAATCTTGTGTTCGGTAACTTCGGTTATATACCTTTATGTGTCGGTCTTGGTCGAAAGTGTAGTTAAACTTTCGGTTTCGGTCGAAAGTGTAGTTAAACTTTCGGTTTCGGCCGAAAGTGTAGTTAAACTTTCGGTTTCGGCTTCAGTTTCGGCCGAAAGTGAAGTTAAACTTTCGGTTTCGGCTTCGGTTTCGACCGAAAGTCAATTTTTAACTTTCGGTCTGGTTTCAATTTCGGCCGAAACCAGAAATTCAGTTTCGGTCGGCCTCTAGTCTGCTGTATATTTGGAGTTTGCATGTCTCTCTCCCCGTAGTCACGTGGATTTTTCTGTGGGTCCTACAGGTTTTTCCCTCCACATTTAGAATACACATACATTTTGATTATCTGGAAACTGCTATACATTTCCACACGATTATAAGCCACTTCGTTGAGCTGCTATCATTTGTGATTGCCAGGTTGCTTCTGAAAAAGAGCCATGTAGCAACTCAGTGGCGGGGTTTTCCACTATTGCGAAATAAAAGTTTAGTTTTAGTTTGATTAGTCGACGCTCATGCAGCTGTGGACTGACAGAAGGACCTGTAAGTGTGCTTGCGCACTGCATATACGGATGTGCGGCTAACATTCGGTAAGACAGATACTACACTACCACACACACGCACACCAAAAAAACCATACAATACAATTATACAAAGGCATACTGCCATTGTGTAAAATGGCCAGCGACAATGAACTTATGATCCGGCGGTCAATCTCCGAGCATCTTCGCTCACGTGTGTTTCGAAGTCTGCTTCCAGCGTGATGATGTACTCGTCTTTGAACGTCGTCATTTGCACACTCCAAGTGTACACGACCGCTATCCGCTGAAGGAAAATGGTGAGCTGAAATGAAATGAAAACAAACCGAACACAACAAACAATGCAGGAGAACGTTAACGGCAGCATATCCGGCGACGTTGATAATAATAACACTATGTAACACATTTTTTGTTCCCGGGTAGTAAGTGTTATTTCGATTTGAAGCTTTCGTGACTGCAGGAATCCATACTCTTTGGTTCTTTCGGTAAAGTCAGAGGTAAAAATAAAATAAATCACGACGTTTTGGGCGCCCGAAACGTCGTGATTTAAAGTAAGCTGTTTCTATAACCAACGCACCATCAAGCATTTAGAAGCTAGCAGCCAGTTGCTCTCAAAATGCTCATTAAAGGGGCGGTCACTGATTGGTTGAGGTCTGCTAATTCCCACTTAGGGAGCGCTCCAATTGGCCGAAATCGACGGCCCCCACGTGATATCATAAATTTATAGTTAACAGAAACAATGGGGACCCCTACAAGAGGCGGATCGTTAATCAAAATATCGTTAATCTATGGCATTGTAAACTGAGATACCACTGTAAATAAGAATATTTGCAACTTATCAGTGTCGTAGTGACGACATTACTAGCTCAGGGGGTGCGGTCATCGGTCAGGTGGGAGCCACCCAATATTGTGTATGTGTAGTGACGCCGACACACGTTCTTGCTTCACTAAGAGCCTTTATTTTGGACACAACGCTATTCCTAGACCCCGGCTTCAGTTCTTGATGTTCGAACTTCGTCTTTTCTTCAACCGTCCCCTCCCCACGTGCAATCCCCTTTTATATCCTTTGAGCCCCCCTGTCTGGAAGCTTCGCTCACCCCATTTCCCTCAACCAATCCCCGTTCCCCTTCTCCAACGGCTGTGAACTGTTTCCCCTACAGTCAACCCTCGTTTCCCAGGCTTTTACGATGGCATTTCTCCTCCAATTCCTCTGGTTCTCTTATCCTAACTCAATCGTCTTTGAGGCGTCCCTGCACCAATCAGAGGCCTTGATTGACTTCCTGACGGTCCGTTTGCACATATGTTATGTCAGGTAAGTGGTCTGTTGCCTCGGTCATTACATATGTATGTTGAACTACTTTCGCGCTATTCGTAGCCAACTGCGCTAATCAGAAGATGGTTGAGTGTGCAGGGTGAGTGACTATGTGAGCGGGTGAGTGACTATGCGAGCAGGCCAGCGACGATGCGAGTCTCTGCACAGCCGTGTTCACATGCGCGACCGTTCTGTAGTGACAGTACCTGCGAGTTGTGGTCGGAGAACACTGCGACCCCAGAGTAGGGGACGTGACGTGGAGCCTCCACGTATACGTCGTACCGGTCCTCTGTCACATTGGAGAAGGTCGCCGTCCCTGGGGACAAAAAAATGTCCGTCGCAAACCGCCGAACGTGCTTCATTAAATCGGGCATGCAACTTTCAAACGTGGACAACTTTTCCATGAAAACCGTGTGTCACATGCCCCAACTAGCCAATCATGGGGTCAGTTACAGGACACTTAAAAGCCTCAGCAACTTCAAGCTCCTACTGCGGCCTGGCAAAGGAGCTGTGCACTTTGAAATCATTAAGATTAAAAACTAATTTCTTTAGAACTGCGTTGTTGTGTTTAGTTTGTTGTCCTTCCCCTGCACCTACGATGATCGCGGTTGGCTATGTACGGCGTGAAAGAAGTTCAACATAGATACATACGTACTACACTACACACTACATACTACACTACACGATACATTACTATACATGACACTATACACTACACCACTATACTTTTTGTGTGTTACAAGTAAAAAATATCATGATACAGTGGTGTTAACCAGGCTAGCCACTGGACTTCCATTTTATCGGGTGGCAAATGCACTACCTGCTCGGCCTTGTCTCCATGTATAAAATCAAAGCCGGTTATGCGATCTCTGCGTTATAGTACATTCCACGTGCTGTGCCACATATTTAACCGTTAAATTGTAAAAACCATGGCAGCAGCAGTAGATGCAGATGATACCTGATGATGCACAAATGGAAAATGTAAAAACTCTTCAGTAGTCATCGTGCGACCGTGGTCACCCAGAACAGAGACCGTACAACGTGCGATGACCCAATGTCCTAATCCACAAATATGAAGGAGACAGCACAACGATGTTTATACAACTACTCTGCACCTGCTCCTGACACGGTTATCTGTGGCTTGACCACCCGAATGTGAAATTTGTGTTGTTACCTCTGAAATCTACATGTGCCCGAACGTAAGAAGAGAATACCCCTACCCCAATCACTAAGCCTATCAAAACCCCTATTACCACCCCTATCACCTCCCTAATCACCACCATAATCACCACCCCAATCACCACCCCTATCACCACCCCTATCACCACCCCTATCTCCAGCCCTATCACGACCCCAGAACAGAAACCGTAGTACAACTTGTAATGACGCTACGCCCCGATCCACAAATATGAAGGAGACATCAGAGCAATATTGATACACCACTCCGCTAATGCTCCTGATGCCGCAATCTGCGGCTTGACCACACTGAACGTGACATCGTAGTCCTTGCTCTAGATCTACTGCATCAGCCACCATACAACAAGAAGAACAAGAAGAGCATTAAACCTGCACCCACCATTGCCTTCCGCTGTGCTCTTTGCGAGGTGCACGCCACGGGAAGGGTTGTCGAGCAGCACTACGGCGTTGGAAACGAGGGGGTGGCCCGCGGCGAAGTAGGTGTACTCGTCTTCCACCGTCACCTCCACAAAAAGCAGCTGGCTGCAAACACCGCCGCCGCCACAGCCGAGTTGAAAAAGGGCATCAAGAGGGGGTCTCAAGGTCATGCAGAAGTCAGCACAAACCTGAAAGGGGCCCGCCACGTGATGCGCTTTGCCCGTCCTTGTTAGACGGCCGGCCAAAAGCCGCTGCTGCTCCTTGATGCAAAGATCCCCCATATAGGCTTAGCAGGCTGTTGGGGCAAGTGCTGTTAGCAAGTAGCACCCATTAAGGCCAGCACGGCACACGAGGGGATGGGTAGCCACAGCACTACCCCCGGCTACCTTTGTCTCCTCAGTGGCGATGACTTTACACACTGCACCAGGACCGGTTCAGATCATCATCACTGGTGGCGTTAGCAGGAATCAAATTCGGGTCGCTGGGTTTGTAGCGCAGCCCGCTAACCAGTGCACTCCTGTTCCTGAATACAACAACAACCACCATTCGCTACTAGGTGACAGTGACATCACCACGGCACCTGTGCCAGGCTATGTGCACTTTAAGGCCAAGTGAAGTGTCGAACGCCCACTGGCAGGTGGTTTCGGGTACAGACCCAGGTGCCACGGGTTGACTGAGATGACTTGGCCGATGCACCACCTGTGTGTCCCCTGATACACGCACACACTCGTGTGTATATATATTTACAGTAGAACCCCTCCGATTAACGACGGTAATTGGTTCCAGGAAACCGGTCGTTAAGTTAATTGGTCATTAAGCGAGTATAGGAAATACATATTAAAGGCTAGAATTCGTTCCGATAGCATCGAAAGTTACCTTTTTCACCATAAAAAGTACTTTATATTTAGAAAATTGATATTAATACGTAAAGATACATTACAAACTCATACTATTAGAATAATCATGGTTAATCAATGCATTAGTTAATATTTCCTGTCCCTACAACAGCCCATCGTTAACAGGGTAATGGTCGGTAAGCGAACACATTGGGCTCTACGTAGGCCCATAGTTAAGCGATTAGTTGTTAACAGTGGTGGTCGTTAAGAGGGGTTCTACTGTATACTACTATACATGACAATACTATACACACTATAAACTACTATACACTACACTAGAGACTACACTATACATTACACTACACACTGGGCTCTGTGGAGGCCTGTCCTTAAGCGATCAGTCGTTAAAAGTGGTGCTCGTTAAGAGGGGTTCTACCGTATCTAGATAACGTACTCGGAGGAGACGACGATGGTGAATGACACAGTCGTCGACGTCTCAGTGGAAGTGACGTAAAAACTCCCGGCGATCTCCCCCAGCGGCTGGCTCTCCGGCACGGAGATGGAGAGCACGAGGGTGGCCCGCTCGCCGTGGGCCAGGCTGAGTGGCGGGGCACCGTCGCTCTGCCGGGAGCCGTTCTTGGCGAAGCTCACCAGGTAGAGGAGGTCTCCACCGGGTAAGGTGATACTCACTTGCTCGGCCGTGACCTTGCCCGTGTTTGTCACTGACAGCTACGCAACGACACCAATAATTAAATGGTATAAAAATGTAATGAAATAAAAATACATCTCAATGTTAATAGTCCGACTCTGCTTCCGATGCCTTTGTCACTACCCTCTTTTTCGCAATCTCAATACAGTGGTTCCCCTGTGTATACATGGCTTCGGTTCCCCTGTGTATAAATGGCTTCGATGATTCATAGATTTTTCAATTGGGTCATTTGGCCGTATCGAAGCTCAAATGACCGCAGCAGATTTTACACAATGCATTTTTTTATTTTTAAGACGGACTGCCTGGGCTCACAATGCAAAAAAACATAAATCGTGAACACATTACCGGCTTTAGCGGAAACATCTTAAAGCAGCCGTCAAGAATAATGACGAGTTAAAATAATAATAAAAATGTATAATGCGCATTCCATCCTAGAATCGCAATATGTAAAAACCAGGAGAACCAGAGTCACCGACCAAAGTAAAGAGTGAATGCCACCTTAAAGAGATGGGTTTTAAAATCAGACTGAAATACATCTACCGGCTCTGATTGCCTGATTTCAAGTGGCAAGGCGTTCCATAGCTTGGGTGCCATGCTAACAAAAGCCCAATCACCAAAAGAGCGTAACCTAGACCTGGGAGTGAAGAGCAGTTGGAGATCAGAATATCTTCAGGACCTTGATGGAATATATCTGGAGTTTAGTTTCAGTTTCATTTATTAGGTATAACCCTGTGAGCCATGTGGAACTTGACTCGGGTGCAAACGCACCAAACAAAAACATGAATAAGAAACATTTTAAAGTGACTACACGCAACAGAAAAATCCAGGAAAAAACAGCCAAGTCTTCCAGAAAAAACACCGTATTTCAACGCTGTGTGGAAAAATCCCAGTGGGATGCAAGTCAAACAATAACAACGATAAGACAATGTAGATTAAAGTTATCAGGCTAACTCTGTACTACAACAAACATGGCTAAACCAAAACGTTTACAAAAGCACCAAAATAACGTTATAAAAACAATGTAACAGTGATCATAGGAACTGTGATTCAAATTTTACAATAAACGATATACATAACATGTATGACCAAACTTTGCAGCCACAGCTGGCTGAATGAGTCACTCCATAACAGCAGGAGTATCAGTAGCAGAATAAAAAAAATTCAATACACCTTTAAAGATCAGCACACTCTAAGATCATACTTTTCAGCGGTCATCCAGAATGATACATTTGATTTCAGGCCATTCTGAATTGCAGTGGCAGCTAGGGGTGTACAACTCCTCTAGATCAATTTTGAGTGAAGATCTCACAAGTTGCAGTTAATTGGCGATAGCATTCCAGACCCTGGGGGCATCAATAGAAAAGACCCTTCCTTCAGTATTTGTTCGGCAATAAGGAATGTGAAGCTGGTAAATGAGCGAAGACCTTCGGTCACATTTGTTCTTCAAAACAGTGAGGAGATCCAGCAGGTAGTCTGCTGATTTTTTTGCAAGTACATCGTGAAAAAATAAGATCTGATGCACAAGCCGTCGACCATTAAGAGAAGTTAAGTTTGACCCAATATACAGATCGCAGTGGTGGGTCCTATATGGGCAGTTCAATGCAAATCTTAAGGCTGAGTGATAAATTGAGTCAAGCTTCTTCAGTATAGTACTGGGGGTTGATTTATATACAATGTCACAGTAATCAAGTAGAGGCAGTATGGTAGCTTTTATCAATTTCAAGCGGAACATAGGGGTGAAGCAGTGCTTGTGTCGATACAGAAAACTAATTTTGTATTTTGTTTTTTTACCAATATAATCAATGTGATCTTGAATATTCAGTTTTTAATAAAGATGACCCCGAGATACTTATAAATCTTGACTTGCTCTATTTGATGATTATTTAAGGAATATAATTGGCAGGAAACAACGTCCTGCTTTAGTCCTGGTGAGAAGCATACCACCTTGGTTTTGGAGGTATTCAGGACTAGTTAAAGAACAACGAGCTGATGTTGTAGTTTGTTGAAATCACCCTGGAGCTTAGCAATCACGTCATCCGGAGAGCAGCCAGCAGTAATCAGGAATGATCCAGGTCAGTGCCCAAATCATTGACATAAAGAGAGAACAAGCGGGGGCCGAGGATGGAACCCTGTGTAACCCCTTTTGTTATCTTAACACTGTTTGACCTCCAACCATCTTTGAATACACTGAGACCTCTTTTACCAGTGGCAAAATATAGTAGTATGTTTTTACCCTTTTAAACTGGTACAAAACTGACACCTTTATACAAGGCATCATGTTTGCAATAACCACAACACAAGTAGTCAAAAAAGCAAACAAAAGGAAGCAACTCTGAAAATGATAATAATATGCACTGTCCTTGAAGTTGATTGGTCCATACCCGAGACGATGGTAAAAGAGGTCTCATAATGTAAATGCTTACCCCGAGCTCTCAATACTCTGATATTGCACTGTGTTTGAGTTGTACGCCTTCTGGTGTCATCTGGTCCAACACCAATGGGGACTAGGCTCTAAAAAAAGCCGTCTCGGGTGTGGACCAATCAACTTCAAGGACAGTGCATATTATATCATTATCAGAGTTGCTTCTTTTGTTTGCTTTTTTCACTACTTATGTTGTGGTTATTGCAAACATGATGCCTTGTTGGAACCTCATTTGCCAGTAAAAATATGATAATTGGTTTTTTACCCTTCTATCTGGCAACAAAACTGACACCTTTTTACAAGGAGTCATGTTTGCATAGACCGCAATACCTGCAGTCATAATACAAACAAAAAAACATAACTCTGATAATGTGCACTGTCCTTGAAGTTGATTGGTCCACACCCGAGACAGCTTTCCTTAGAGCCTAGTCTCACATGGGTTGGACCAGATGACGCCAAAAGTGCGCCTTTTGGCGTCATCTGGTCCAACCCATGTGAGACTAGGCTCTACGGAAAGCTGTCTCGGGTGTGGACCAATCAACTTCAAGGACAGTGCACATTATCAGAGTTATGTTCTTTTGTTTGTATTATGACTGCAGGTATTGCGGTCTATGCAAACATGACTCCTTGTAAAAAGGTGTCAGTTTTGTTGCCAGATAGAAAGGTAAAAAAACAATTATCATGATGCCTTGTATAAATGTGTCAGTTTTTTACCAGTTTAAAAGGGTAAAAACCTACTACTATATTTTTGCCACTGGTAAAAGAGGTCTCATAGTGTAAATGCTTACCCCGAGCTCTCAATACTCTGATATTGCACTGTGTTTGAGTTGTACGCCTTCTGGTGTCATCTGGTCCAACACCAATGGGGACTAGGTTCTAAAGAAAGTCGTCTCGGGTGTGGACCAATCAACTTCAAGGACAGTGCATATTATTATCATTATCAGAGTTGCTTCTTTTTGTTTGCTTTTTTGACTACTTGTGTTGTGGTTATTGCAAACATGATGCCTTGAATAAAGGTGTCAGTTTTGTACCAGTTTCAAAGGGTAAAAACCTACTACTATATCTTTGAATACAGTTTGGATGCGAGAAGAGATGTAATTTTTTAACCATTCTACTGCGTGTTTGGAGAAATGGAGGCAACTTAGTTTACTAAGCAGGGTGTTGTGGTCGACTGTATCAAAGGCTTTTGACAAGTCAAGAAAAAGACTCGTGCAGTACTGCTTATTATCAAGGCTACTGTAAATGTGATTCAGAGAGTCTAATGCAGCAGATGTGGTGCTGTATTTATTTTTGGAACCCAGATTGGTTTCGATGTAATCGATTGTTGTCGGACAGGAAACTGCTAATTTGGTAGCTCAATGATTTTTCAAAAATTTGCATCAACGGGGACAAAATTGAGATAGGTCGGTAGTTATTTGGATCATCTTTAGGGCTCCCTTTGTGAAGTGGACGAACATAGGAATGTTTCCATTCTAGGAGGTACCGATGCTTCTTTGATGGACAGGTTGAAAATATGGGCTCTAGGTTTGTATATTAGATGACCAACAGCAGAGCAAAGATGGGAAAACTATCTGCTCCGGTAGAGGAGGACCGTTTGAGGTAGGACAGTTGTTTCAGAACATTACTTTCGTGGATAGGCTGTAAACTAAATTCGTTTAATGTTTAGACAGAGGTGTAGGAAATTGCATGAGCAGGGGTGACTCCCAATACATTATCAAAAAGGTCACCAGCTTCAGAAAAATGAAGGTTAAAATTGCCTACTATTTTTTGGGGCTCTGAAAAATAGTCCCCATTTTGGTTAAGTGCAACAGGCAGATTATCTGTGTTAGATGCCTTTTTGATACATTTGATTATTTTCCAGAAGATCATGGCATTGCCATGTGATTGCATCCAACAGGGAGATGGGGCAATACCAATTAGCTGAGTGTTGTGTGGGCTAGGTTGCATAATTACTTTGCAAGTTTTTGAGGGATGGCAACTGGCTTTGGGAGGCCTTCGCCCAGCGGTGGATTGAACATAGCCGATGATGCAATTCGCCATGCAACAGCAGCAGCGGTGTGAGTTGACCTTACCTCTGCTAAGGAAGACTTTCCTCTGAGCACCCGCATGCTCAGTGACCCCGGTTGAACTTCAATGTTGGGCAGTGAGTATTTGTAGTCGAGGAAAACTGTCGCCGTAGTCTCGGTTCCCAGCTCTGAATGCGCTCTGTCACACACACAAAACACAAAGATTCCGCGTTTATTCCATGAACAGACTGTTGGGGAAAGTGCTGTAAGCGAATAGCACCTACGAAGGCCGGCATAGCACACGAGGAGGGTGGTTGGCCAACACCATGCCCGGCCGCCTTTGTTTCCCCATTGGCGACATTTAAAATTGGAGTACCGTGATGTTTCACCAGTAATTACAACAACCAACATCATCAGGCGACAGCCAGAGTTGTGGAGAAATCCTCCCCCTGTTTTGGTCTTAATAACTTACCTTATAACAATATACGCATTGAAAGCACGGCGAGCGCCTATCCAAAGAGAGATGGGCACTGTGCTTCCTGCACGCAGGGTCTCCAGAAAGTTTGAGCCATTTTGGAATGAGACGTTCGACTTCAGAAAGGAAAGGTGATTTGGTATCTGCGAAAGGGAAAATTATTGTTGAAACAAAGAATAAAAATAAATCGCGTGCACACACGTGGATTTTGTACCACTTTACAACATTTGCCCTTGAAAGGATTTAATTAGCGATATAATTAAGCCATTTCGTTATCTTTCAAGTTGCATGATGAGATGACGAAGAGGCTTGAGCAGTGTTTTTTTTTATTACAGCAGTCCCTCGGTGAACAGTGACATCATCGGGTTCACGGTTTTTCGGGTTAACGTTTCGCATCCCATTGGGACCCCCATGGTTTCAACTTAACATTATGAATTGTGATGTAACAGTTTATGCACACGGGCGCCAATTTCGGCCAATCGAGCGCTCGTAAGTGTGGCTGAGCCATGCCCTCGGTCAATCAGCGACGCCTATCTGTGAGCGTTTATATCGCGACTTTCTTTGTTTACATTCTTGTGTTTTCTGTCTTGGCAGTGGAAAAAGCTCTCTAGTGCAAACTCTGTGATGTTTAACTTTTTTTTTCAACTTATAAGTGAATTAGATTCACAGTTATTTTGGTTAACAGTAATTATTGTGGAGCGGATTAAAACGTTAACCGAAGGACTACTGTACTATTAATATTATTGCCACGTTATGGGAAAACCTGCGGTCAATCAATTTGGCCGGAATTCCACTTGGCAAGTCCCAAAGAGCAACGCAAACTTAAGCTGCGCCACGGACTTTTTTTTTAGATCGGATACAGCAGGGAGTGTACAGTAGGGCTGAACGATTTGGGGAAAATATCTAATTGCGATTTTTCTGACAGATATTGCGTTTGCGATTTTATTTGCGATAAAACATTTTTAAATCAAGCTGCAGTTCAATATTCGATGTGTAATAGATTTAAAACATGTGATGGAGCATTACCACATGATACCATCAAAATACGAACTGCTCTTTAACTTCTAATGCAAGGATGATAACTTAAAATATACGAATTGCTTCAAACATGTATTTATGAAAATGTTTTAAGATAAACGGAACAATCAAACATAAAACAATTGTTAAGTTAAATAAATCAAGTTATAATTAAAAAAAACAATTCCAATAAAAAAGTAATAGAACTTTTCAAATCACAAATTTGCTAATAGCATTGTTTCAAATTGCGATTTCGATTTGAAATCGATTAATCGTTCAGCCCTAGTGTGCAGTAGAACCCTTCTTAACGACCACCCCTGTTAACGACTAATCGCTTCACGATGGGCCTTCAAAGAGCCCACTTACCAATCATTCCCCTGTTTATGACAGGCTGTTGTAGGTATAGTAAATATTAATTAATGTATCGATTAACCGTGTTTTTTTCTATATTATGTGTTTATAATGGTGTTACTATCTTTATGCATCAATAATGATTGTTTAAATATTATAAAGTGCGTTCTTTTTGGTGAAAAGGGTAACTTTTGATGCGAGCGGAACGAATTATGCCTTTAATGTGCATTTCCTATACTCGCTTAACGACCAACGACCGGTTTCGTGTAACAAATTACCGTCGTTAAGAGGAGGAGTTCTAACATACACCAAGTTCGAGAGTGGCCCCCTTTGCAGTGATGGAAATCACAGAGCGCACACTAGAATCACGAACGGCGTTTTTTTTTCCAGGGGGAAAATTAAACGCTGCTCTCAACCAGTGCCCTATTAGAGCAACTGAGATGTTCGTGAGATGGGGTGGGGTGTTACTGTGACCTACTTCTGAGTGGGAGGCCTCATGTAAACAGGTGAGCTGTACCAAGTAAAGTTATTGGCTATAACTTGGCCCTGCCAGGGGGGAATTTGGTGGCCTACCACTTACTACGCTCGTAAGGAATCGTAACTGCAAGTGCCCGACAGTGGTGATGTGAAGATAGGTACCTCTAACATCGTTACCAGGTAACGCCCGCTACTGAGCTACTATGTAGCTTCTCTTTCAGAAGCGACCTGATCATCACAAACATGATAGCTCAACGGAGTGGCTTATCAACATCGTGTGTAATATTATATGCAGTCAAATTAACTAAATGCACACTTCTAAATGTGGAGGGAAAAAAGCGGAGGACCCGGAGAAAAATCCACGTGACCATGGGGAGAGAGACACACAAACTCCGAATATATGGCAGGTGTCAAGATCGGCGTCGAATCCACGACCTCCTCCATACCCGGTGAACCAGTTAATATCTCCTACCGTGGTGTAATGAGCAGCACACCGAACGTGCAATAGAAAGGTTTCTGGCTCAATGGTGCCCACCTATGTCCATGCCGCAATGCGAATTGGTACACCGGTTAGTCGATTGTCAGGTGGTGGGTGGCGGGGTGAACCGTGGGTACTTCCACCTCTCCAAGACACAAGAATCAGAATCGTTATCTACAATGGACGAATCAGTGAGCTCTGAAACTCTTTTTCACAGATGTCCACATCAGGCCAGCGTGGCTTGATGTGTGTTAGTCTGGTGTCACTTCCCCCACACCTCCGATTAGCATGGTTGGCTTACGTACGGTGGTGCCAAAGAAGTTCAATGTATGTACAAGAAAATATCTTTCAGACGGGTCCACATCTGGCCAGAATGAACGCAGTGGCCAAATGCCGCTCTCTACAGGGCTCTCCCTAGAGCCCCCTGCGATGGATGCTCCTTTGCACCAGGAGTGGAGTGAGCGAAGCCACTGCTTACCTCCAAGGTGATGTTGAACAGGGGTACGGATGCCAAGTTGACCAGACTGGTGGCGTCAGGCCGCAGTTCGTGGATCTCTCCCTGGGTATCGCCACTCATGTAGATGCTGCTCGGCTGGAACATCATGCCCAGAACGTCCCAGGACTGCGGCACGACGCCGGTTCGTGCAGCGGGGTGTCTCGCAACCTAGAGGGGGGGACAAACGTTGCGTTCCAAGGCGCAAGGGGGCAATTTCACCGCCTAAGAACGCGAACCTAAAATTAAATGGCGTCTTTAATTCAGGTTGATTGGGTTCCGGGTGGTCACACGAGTGAATAGAGGTGTTGTTTACACCAAATTTTCTTTTAGGTAATCATTACTTCTTTAAAACGTACACTTTCGCGACCAATATAATCCACAATAGAGGTTTTTTGTTTGTAATTACTGTCAAAACGTACTCAAACTGTAAACGTAGTGGGTTTACTCTCCAACACACAACCGGTTAGTTAGTGCTGTATTTGCACTTTTGTTTACATGACATAAACCTTACCGATTGGCCGTGTCAAGTGGTGGTGGTGGGTTTAACGACACACACATTTATTTTGACGCAATCTAACCCAAAAACCCCCCTCTATTATGGATCATTACTTTTACAATACAGCCGTGGGGATCATCACAAATAAGCCACAAATACATGCAGATCTTATAGCTCATTTAAATGGAAATCCACTGTTATGTGAAGGCCTCCCCAGACCCTGTGTGGAGTTATTTGACTACACTTCACTACGCTGGTGAGTGCCGAATGTGGGAGAGGCAGGTGTGGGAGGGGGGTAAAGAGGCATAGAAGCACAGTACAACAATTGATTTTGTAACACTACTTTCTTCCAACTACTGGGGTGAGCGGGCATTTTCTGTCACTGCGCCCTGGTTGTGGAATTCTCTACCGTGGGAAATTCGTTCATCTGATAATGTGGACACTTTTAAGTCTTGTCTTAATAACACATCTTATTAAGTCAGTTAATTCTATTTAACGTCTCCTTCTCTCTTGGCCTTAATCTTACAAGGCGCCTTGAGACATTAGTAAAAGGCACCTTACAGATCAAATATAAATTGTTATTATGACCAGTTCATAAAGCCTGTTTTCGCCAGGCAAAAGTTTTCAATAAATATAATAATGAACCCGATTAGATTTTTTTTACAATTTGTATCTACGACCAGACACTAACTACTCAAAAAATGTGTATTTTTCCGCAAAAAAAATTGTTGACAACTTGATTCAACTTCTTATATTTAAAGACATACCTATCGGAAAACGCTACATTTAAAGATTCTGTTCTTTTTTTATTAAATAAAAAATGAATCAACTTAACTCTATGAGGGAAAGCTCTTCTATATTTTACCGTTTTAGAATTATTCAGATTTGAACATCATAAAATGCGGACTTTTACGTTCAAAACTGCTTGAATCCGAAAAATCTCAAAACAATATAAAATGGAACAATGGTTCCCACTTTAATTGTATCTGCTCTTTAACGCCCTATAAAAAAAAATCTATGTTATTTTTTCAATGGTTTCTGAATGACATGCACAAACATTTTCATGGGGCACTTGAAATCAAAATTTGGGGGCTCTAGAATGAAAAATCTAGGATTTTCCGATTTTTTGCTGTTGATTGCATCCTAAAAGCTACCTTTGTACCTGTGGCAGTCAGAGAGGGATAGCCTTGGGGGCAAGGTGTCTCCTGATTGGGGAGGGGTTCGGACTAACACGAGCATGATGGATTGGACTTATTTGAGTGTGCCATGCTAACCCATTTAGAGAACAAAGGGCGTGACTTGAGACCACGCTGACCACGATGAAACTCCTCCTCATTCAAGGCAAGAGAGTCGGCCGTGTCGGTGTGTCAGTCCAGCGATCATCGTCTCGGAGCCAGGAGTGTGGGTGACAACAACTTGCAGGCCTGTGAGCGTGATCGACTGGGATTCTGCCGTTGACTGCTGGGCTGTTCGCGAGTGTCTCATCCCAGCAACCCTCGTCTCTGAGTCAGGAGTGGATCGTCACAGAGGACCACCTGCCGCTGCCGTCAGAGTGGCCCTCTGCAAATGCTGGGAACTGCGGGGCATTGGTAGCTGGGACACTTTCGGGGAAGAGGGGAAGTGACCACCAGAGGGCTTGTGAGGTTGTCCCTGGAACGTTTTTGTTTAATCTGTTCCAGAACTGGGGAACACTTCATAGGGACCCTGGATGGTTGCTCCGCAGCTGTCTCCCGTCAGCGTTCGTGTTTGAGGAGATCCGTGAAACTGGTATTGTCGGGTTGTTGTATGATTGTATTGTTTGTTGTTGCTGTTATGTGGCCGTGATCCTTGTTATACACCACACACGGTCATCGGGGGGCGTCTCGTGAAATAGTGGTCCCACCACATACTAAAGCACAGCGGTGCGAGCACTGAGAGCTAGGGTTTCAGTTTAAGAACGACTCCATCAAAGCTCATGTCGCAAAAGGACGCACCGTTACAATACCAAATTTCAGCTTTCTACCCTGTCGGGAAGTACTCTAGAGGTTTTTGAGACATATATTAAGGTCTTTATTTATATTATTACTGGTTAGCGCCACTGCACTCTATCACATGGCCATCTGGAACGTTCCCTCCCGATATTAGGAAGCCACTGGGAGCTATGCACTATTACATCATCAAGATTGGCAAACTCATTTCTTTAGAACTGCTGCTTGTTGTTGTGTTTAGTTTGTTATCCTTCCCCTAGTACCTCCGTTTAGCGCGGTTGGCTACATATAGTGCGAAATAAGTTCAACATACGCACATATAAAGTGATGTTTTGCTCAAATGAGAATTGAGGCGGTGTTCATCAACTGTCTAGACTGCAGTGATTCTCAACCAGGGGTATGTGGACCCCTGGGGGTACGTGGCAATGTCCCAGGGGGTAAGCGAGGTTGTTTATAAATGTGTGAAATTATATCATACATCAGCGTCATTGGTGAATAATCATGTTGCATGAATTTTGCCGACGTAAAATAACTACAATAACATTTAAATCCATACGGTAAGCTAGAACGATATCAACGACCTTTCTAAACTCACTGATCGTAACCAATGTTGGTTTCCAAGAGTAGCCAGCGAACGTGAGCAAATTATGACGCACGTCCGTTGAAATTTGTTTTAATCATGGTGGCTGGGCAGATGTATTTCTGGCTGCCCATTCGAGTACAATAGAAGGCCAAATCCCACTCAGCTTCCTCAATCTGACGAGATCGGGGTGCATTCTAGGTGATTTGGTTATATTCATATCGTGGCTGACAGAAATTATGAATAGAATTGATACATCATGCGAGTTATTTATTGCTGGGCAAGTGACGGTCAAAAGAAATGATTGGGTCAAATTATGACGTCACCCTGCTGCCCTATTTAAGACCAGGAGCAGGTGGAGGGCTTCACTATTCTGGCAAATCGCCCGATGATGGTGGATGTAATTATCAGCGAAACGTCGTACTCAAAATTGTAAATGTTGTGGATTCATTCTTCAACATACCGGTGGGTTAAAGTAGTTAACTATTTGTCTTTTGTCAACGTGACACATTTTTTACTGATTGGCCATGTCGGGTGGTGGAGGGTTGTGACACATTTATTAATAACGCGATCTCACCCAAACACTTTTATTATGAATAATATTGTTCGCGAAAGCCTACGTGTTAAACAAAAAGAAAGAAACTTACCGCTTGAAAATGTCCCTTTTCGTACGAGGTCGGATAAAAAATCACCGCAAAATGGGTGCGATTTTTGCTGAGCGTCACACTCTCAATGGTCCTCGTGAAATCTTGATGGATAATGCTGCGGCAGAACACCATGGAATTGTAGTTGTGATAAAATGGCAAAATGCAATGCACCATAGGGGAGGGGGGGGGGCACCGTGTGTACAGGCGTCTCTCGATTGACGAAAGGGAATCTTATCATATATCGAAGGAATTTATATAGTGGCTTATCCAAGGCACTTTACACAGAATGTGATGTTGGAGATGAGGTGAATGAAATAAATTAGAGGAAGCAATGGGGGGAAATCTGTGAGGCTGCGTGGATTCGGTGAAAGGAAAATTGATGGCAGTAAATGACGAGTGGATTGAATAAATGGGGGTTAATGAGTGAATGCCGTATAATGATAATATGAAGAGCGAAAAGTAATGGTGGTGGCGGTTGTGAGGGGGAGATTGAGGGGGTCATGGGGTGAGCTAGGGAACAATAAGTGCGAGTTTTTGAGTGTGGAGCGGACACCATGCCAGCCGTTCCTGCAAACAAATTTTCGTAAAATATGGCTTTTCCCGTTCAATTGATACAAAAGAAAAATCAGTGATCATCATCGCGAGCCGTGGGCAATCCACTCCTGGATGAAGGCCGCCCAAAAGCTGTCGCCTTTCTCTCGCAATCCTGCAATGTAACAATCTGCCTTGCAAACTATGCGTGAGCTGCCATTGCTCAGTGGATGTCTTCGCTCCCTTTGTGAATGCCTTCTCGCGATATCTCGCCACCCAAGCACAACTTTCTTACCCGCCAACACGGTGTGCCTGGATTAGAATTAACGATGTCGATTTCGCCAAGACGAGAATATTGCGTTCAAGGTAACACCACTGATGGTGGTGCCACGATAATTCGGTCGTCTTCCAAACCCCCTTGTGATTAGAAGACGTTTGGCATTAGCTCCAGAATATATTATCAAAGATTATTTGGATTATTTTTCCTGATATGAATGTCAAAATGGTGGGGCCACATTGTTGAGCTATAATTTGTGGTAGCCAAGTCGCTTCTGAGAAATAAGTTAATTCCTGAGTGGGCTTTGCCTGGTAGGATGGGGATGGTTTAGAGTGTTGTATTTGTATGTGTCTGGGCGATTTGTTTACCTTTCTTGTATTTTTCACTACCACCGTGTGTTTGTACTGTTTGTTATTGTAACGTTTTTACCCCGTGCCTCTACTGGCCATCTGTGAAAAAGAGCGTTATAGCTCATCGGATGATTTCAGCAGTATAAATAAATATTCTAATTCTGATTCAAAGAAATATTTAAAAAAATACATGAAAACTTTACAGCAGAAGAACTCCTGCATCAGCAGTTCTCCTGCTGTTTGTTTCACCTGATGACGGTTGCTTGTATTGCGATCTAAACGTTGTGATCTATTAATTTCTATCTACGTGACTTTACCGAAATAACCAAAGAGTATGTATAAAAAACATTTTATTTTATTTTACCAGTTAAAGCCAACTGAGCCATTTAGCTTTTTTTCAGAAGCGACCTGGTCACAAATGATAGCTCAATAAAGTGGCTTATCATCATGTGTACATTTTTTGCAGTAAAATACTCTTAACGCATGTTTCAAAATTTGGGGGGGGGGGGAAACTGGAGGACCTGGAGAAAAATCCACGTGACCACGGGGAGAACATGCAAACAGTGGGGAGTGGTGGAACAGCGGTTAGCGCGCTGCGCTATGAACCAAGCGACCCAAGTTTGATTCCCGCTCATGGCCACCAAAACCAGTGACAGTGATTATCTGAACCAGTCCTGTGCCTCCCCTAGGTCGACTCAGCCTCAAGTGAGTACCTGGGGCGATGTGTAGTTAAACATCGCCACTGGGGAGACAAATGTGGTCAGGCGAGGTGGCTGGCCACCCACGCCCTCGTGGGCCAGTGCCGGCCTTCATAAGTGCTACTGGCAAACAGCACTTGCTCCTACAGTCTGTTAAGGCTACACAGGGTGGGGGGATGTTTGGATAAACAACAACTCAATAGAGGCAGCGTCGATACGCAAGATGATGGACGTTCGTCACTCACTCCACGGCGATGGGAACCTGCGCGCCTCCTCCTGCGACGCCCTCCCGGTACTCCACAAATCCCGATAGCAGGACCCGCGTGGGGGCGGAGAAAACCGCGGGGGACACCGGGTACAGCTGTGCAGTGTACGACGGCTCCACGGTCACTTGCCAACTGAATAACGGACAGAGAAATGTGTCAGTCTTAACACTTTCGCTTTTTTTCTCGCTTCTTGCTCCCTTCACTGGAACAAACTTCACCTCCACATTAGGCAGTCACCTTTACTCACTTAGTTTCCACTCCGCACTAAAAATTCACACTTATTGTTCCCTAGCTCACCCCACGACCCCCTCAATCTCCCCCTCATAACTGCCACCGTTACTTTTCCCTCTTCACATTCTCATTATATGGCTATCACATATTAACCTCATTCATTCAAACCATTCATCCTTTACTGTCATCAATTTTACTTTCACCAAATTCACGCATTACAGATTTTCCACCCATTGCTTACTCTCATCTATTAATTCACCTCGTCTCCACCAGTACATCCTGTCCCATTGTTAATTCTGTGCAAAGTGCCTTGGAGAAAGGCACTATGTAAATTATTTTAAGATAATAAAGCAGTGGAAAAGTGTGGTTGCGTTAACTTTGACTGTGATCTTGTATTTCAAGATCACAGTGAAAAGGCAGCACGATGAGCGAATTTGGAAAAACAAATGTGCGTGGCTCCTGGGCAATTTATCCTCATCGGAATCCAGCCACAATGGTGAAAGGGTGATTACCCCAAAACTTCAACTGACAAACACACCAGAGTCAAAACGCAAAAGAGTACAAATGCATTTCGTCCGGACAACTACACAACGGTTTTCGCACCGTCAGTTGAATGCTTACGAGGACGAACGCACGTTGGAAAGCGTTCAAGCGCATATGCGCGAAAGGGGGAATGCCAACCCGTGCACCGTGACTTACTGTGCGTACAAATGTGAGTTTGCAGTTGTCGGTTGTCCATACTTTAAGTACAGTTAGAACCCCTCTTATCGACCACCCCTGTTAACGATTAATCGCTTAATAGCAGGCTTCTATAGAGTCCAATGTGTAGTGTATAGTGTTGTACAGTCGAACCCCTCTTAACGACTACCCCTATTAACGATGAATCGCTTAATAGCAGGCTTCTATAGAGTCCAATATGTAGTGTATAGTGTTGTACAGTCGAACCCCTCTTAACGACTACCCCTGTTAACGACTAATCGCTTAACGACGGGCCTCCATAAAGCCCAATGTGTTCACTTACTGACCATTCTCCTGTTAACGACACGCTGTTGTAGGTACAGTAAATATGAATGTTTCTTTTAATATTATGTGTTTATAATGTTATTATTAAGTTACCATTCCTGGATGTTTTGATTGAGAAGAGACTTCATGGCTCGTTGGGACATTCTGTCTACAGGAAAGCCACCGACACGGATGCCTATCTAAAGCCTGACTCCCACCACCATCCAGCCCAGAGTAATTCCATCATCAAAACACTACGCCATAGGGCTATTGCATCTCCGACCAGCACCACCTAGCCAGTGAGCTGGAGCAAGTACGACAAGCCCTCAGAATGAACGGATATTATGACCGTACTATCCGCAAAGCTCTCTCCCCAGCCATGGGGAAACAACTATCTCAGGACTCAATCAAAACCATCACCTTGCCATACATAGCAGGGGTTACCAAAAATATTTCCAAAATCTTAAACAAATACAAGATCCAGGTTCGTTTCAACACAATACACAAAATCCGTGATTTGATCCCATCTGTACAGGACATGCAATATCCTGGTGTCTACAAACTAAGTTGTGGCTGTGGCAGCAGTTACATTGGGGAAACGAAACGACATGTCTCGGACCGTTTTCGCGAACACAAGGCAGATCTTAAGCACGATAGGACTAATACCGCTGGCGTTGCAGATCAATGTTTTAATGCTGTGGGCACACACAAAATAGATGTTTCCAAGACGAATATACTCTGCAAACCCACTGGCTATCATCAGAGATCTGTTCATGAAGCCATCCAGATATATAAACACAGACACAACTTCAACCGAGAAGATGGGTACAAATTGAGCAATCACTGGAAGGATGTGATTAACCAGGTAAAGTCTTAACCTGCTGTTATGTTTCCATCCTTCCTGGGATTTTAGCTGACTCTCTGAGATGTATTATTAGGTTGGATGTCTTTGTATTGACAGGCTGGATGTCCTTCTTGCTCAGTCACGGATGCTGCGACATACTAGGCAAGTCACCGATGCTGCGGCATACTAAGCTCGTGCATTGACATGCTCATCTCTCACAATACAATAGGCACTTCCACAGCATCAGGCAGACCATCTTTAGCCCCGCCCTCTTACCCTGAGGCTGCACCCATCTCAGGCCTACATAAGACCTTGTTTCAGTAGCTTTCTCTCTCTCACCTGAAGACGGTCGCTTGTGTTGCTATCGAAACGTCGTGATCTATTAATTTTCTATCTACGTGACTTTACCTAAAGAACCAAAGAGTATCTTTATGTATTAATATCCACAATTTAAATATTATTAATAACGTTTTTGAGTACAAAAGGGCAACTTTCGACGCTATTAAAATTAATTAAGCCTTTCACGTGTATTTCGTATACTCGCTTAACGACCGGTTTCGTGAAACCAATAACCGTCGTTAAGAGGGGTTCTGCTGTATGTAAAAAAATAAAAATCAAACCTCTGCCTCCCTCCTTCCAACCACCACCGCCTCCGCTACTGCCACCGCCGCTCTCCGTACCTTGCCGTGGACATGCCGACCGCATTGAAGACTTTCACTTCCACTGTATACGGCTCTGCGCGTGTGATCGGCGAGTTCCACAGCACAGCGGCACCGTCGAGGATCATGCCACTCGGAGCGACGCTCAGTTGCCACATGACTGGGTCTGTGCCCTTGGAATGCAGAAAAGATTTCAGTTAGCCTCTCTGGAGCATCTGGGATACGCGCTTGCAAGGAAAGAGGTAGATTTTAAAAGAAGATGGGGAATCCATTCGTAAATAACACATTAAATACGACGAAAAATACGAATAGGATTTACCCTTTCTGGCAATAAAACAGGCGTTAAGATGTTCAAACACCAAATAGATGCTGCGAGGATGACCGGAGTTCGCATGACGGTGGTTTATAGCTCCTTAACGAGGTCTGCGAGGCACTGTGGTTCAGCAAGGAATTGTAAATAAAAAATGTGCATGCTGGCGGAATCTACCACGTGTCGAATATGTGAATGAAGACAATTTTAAAAGGAAACGTAGGAGGACGTAAAACTACTTTATTATTATCTATTTTCACCGAGGATGAAGGCATATGTTGGTGGGCTTTAATGCTTGTAAAGATCATTGGTGTAAATTATTATTACCATTACATTTGTTTACCTATGAATAAGCCTCACTGAGTCTCATGAATGTTTATTTTCACGAGGGGACCTGCCAAGTTCTTGGAGCAGGTTGCGACAACAATCACTGCGTGTTTTCTCACCAAGCGATTTGCGGTGCCTTTTTTTCACATTTTTGACTCAAATGATACCTCGGGTTATTTTACGTCCCCCACCCCGCCACCCTCGCTGCCGTGCGTGAAGCAGACGGTAATGTTTTAACCGCGAACACACCGGTGGTTATCAACTTTTCACAACAAGAAACGCGCCCCAAAGTGCCCCCAACGCGCCCCACAAAGGTCCTGCGGCCATCCTGCCCACTCCACCCCCCTCCCCGTTCTTTGCTCCCCTGTCACAAAGATGGAAACCTTCAGGAGTTGAAGAGATTCGCCGTAGCTCTGCCCTTCCACCGCGACGGCATCGGCAACGACCTTCAGCTCTGGCGGCAGGGTCTCGAACTTGCAGTCATCGCCGTACCATGGCAGGCTGCAGATGCACCGCCCAAATGAGCAGATGCCATGTGGAACATCAAGGCCTCTACCGCACGCGCTCGTGGGGCACTGCTGGTAAAAGGTGAACAGTACCTGTGCAACGAGAAAGGAAACATGGGAGAGAGAAGATTTCTGTTCATAAGTGATTTTTTTGTTTGGGTTAGATCATTTACATAAAATGTATCATTAAACCAGCCATCAACACCTCACACAGCCAATCAAGGGTTTGTCACGTAAACAAAACTTGCCAATCAGTTACGAGTACAGCACACCAGTATGTTGAAGAGTAAACCCACAACATTTACAATTCGACTAACATTTCTGTCGTTTGTCCATCGCCCCCCACCAATTTTCAAAAACGGAATCATAATCTGAATTAACACTGGAGCAGGAGAAATTTATCTTGATTTTAAGCTTTCGTGACTGCAGGAATCAATACTATTTGGTTCTAGCATGTCAATCTGTAATTTGCATGTAAACGTAAGATCCGAGAGTTGACGACTACGGTGCTGAAGAGGCGGCCATTGTATTGTGAGAGATTAGCATGTCAATCTGTTAATGTAACGCCACGACTACGGTGCTGAAGATGCAGCCATTGTATTGCTAGAGATTAGAGATTAGCATGTCAATGTGAGACGGTTCCCGCAGCAGCGGGTGTGTTAATGAGAAGATTGGCATGTCAGTGTCAGAGAACCGGGCACAAGGCCACCTCGTGGGCAACTATAGCTGCCGGCGTTTGCTGCTGCACTGTGAGAGACCAGCATGTCAATGCAAGAGAACCACCGCAACAGTGGCCATGCCAGTGAGACATTCAGCCTATTAAACAACAAGAGCCACCGCCACATCGAGGAAAAGGGAACAGCGGCTATGTTAGTGAGACATTTAGCCTGTTAATGTAAAGACATTTAACAAGGTAATATAACTCAGAGAGTCGGAAATAACTGCTAACATCGGCAGGTAGGATGGAAGCATCAAAGCCAGTTAATGCTTTGCCTGGTTAATAACGTCCTTCAAATGATTGCTCAGTTTGTACCATTCTTCTCGGTTGAAAATGTGTCTGTGTTCTTTATCTGGATGGCTTCATGAATAAATCTTTGTTGATAGCCGGTGGGCTTGCAGAGTACCTTCGTCTTGGAAAAATCTATTTCATGTGTGCCCACAGCATTAAAACAATGATCAGCCACGGCCGAGGTATTGGTCCTACCGTGTTTCAGATCCGTCTTGTGTTCACGAACATGGTCTGAGACATGTCGCTTAGTTTCCCCAATGTAACTATTGCCGCAGGCACAATTTAGTTTGTAGACACCGGGGTATTGAATGTCAGGGATCACATCCTTCACAGATGGGATCAGATCACGGATTCTATGTACTGTGTTGAATCGAACCTGGATCTGGTGTTTGCTCATGATTTTGGAAATCTTTTTGGTGACCCCTGCTATGTATGGCAAGGTGATGGTTTTGATTGGGTCCTCAGATGATTCTCTCCCAACGGTTGGGGTGACGGCTTTACGGATTGTGCAGTCCGAATATCCATTCATTTGGGGGCTCGGCGTATGTGCTCCAGTTCACTGGCTAGATGGTGATGGTCGGAAATGCAACGAGACCTATGGTGTAGAGATTTGATGAGGGAATTCTTCTGGGCTTGATGGTGGTGGGAGTAAGGTTTAGATAGGCATCCGTGTGGGTGGCTTTCCTGTCGACAGTGTCCCTATGAGCCATCTGGTCTTCTTTTTATTAAAACATCCAAGAATGGTAACTTGCCATCCTTTTCAACCTCCCTGGTGAATTTTATTAGTCGGTGTATGGAATTGATGTGGTTGAAGAATTGGTTCAGTGCTAGCAGGCCATGTGGCCAGATGACAAACGTGTCATATACGTATCTCTTACACAAGGAAGGACGTAGGATGAATGCCTGGATGGCATCTGTCTCAAAAATTTTCATGAAAACATTGGCTACCACTTGAGATAAGGGAGAACCCATTGGGGTACCTACAACTTGTTTTTAGAATGTACCATTCCAGGTGAAGTAAGTGTTGGTGAGGCAGTGTTTCACTAGGGCCGGTAAATCAGCATTCAGTCCTTGTTGTTTACTTTACCAGGTAAGGCCTCATTGAGCGATTTAGCTTCTTCTTCAGAAGCGACCTGGCGATCACAAATGATAGCTCTACAAAGTAGCTGATGTCAATATCACGTGGAAATCCACAGCAGTAAAATTATATAAATGATGCGCGTTTGCAAATTTTAACCTGAACGTGCCATCGGCTTCAGCTCACGGGTGTGGTTAACCCATTAGGAGAATTGCCTAGGTGAAGCGGATTATTTTTGTTAACTACCATAAACCATTTTATTGGTACCAAATAAGGACCCAATACTGAGCTATGTAGCTCCTTTTTAGAAGTGACCTGGACTATCACTATCACAAATGATAGCTGAACTTAGTGGCTTATTGTCATCATCTCGTGGAAATTTATTTCAATAGTCAAATGCTCTAAACGCGCGATGTTGATTCTAAATATAGAATAAAAACCGGAGGACCCGGAGAAAAATCCAGATGACCACGGGGAGACACAGACACGCAAAGCCCAAATATGCAGCCAGTGTCAGGGTCGGTTGGGATCGAACCCACAACCTCCTGCATGCCAGGAGAGGTAGTTAACATCTCCTAGCCACCGCGTACTCACAATTGCACGCAACAAAGACAAATATCCCCCGTATAGCCTGAACAGACTGTCGGGGAAAGTGCTATTAGCAAGCATCATGAAGGCCGGCACTGTGGCACACAAGGGGGTTGGTGGCCAACACCACATCTGACCGCCTTTTTCACCCTAGTGACGATGGTTACACACTACTGCACCAGGTACTTATTGGAGGCTGAGTCGACCTAGGGGAGGCTCAGAAAAGGTTCAGATAATCGTCACTGGTGTTGGTGGTCATGAACAGGAATGGAACTCGGGTCGCTGGGTTCATAGCACAGTGCGCTAACCGCTACACCACCACTCCACCCAATAGCTGCAGACACGCACACACACAGACACTCACACACACAGACAGCCACTCACCGTGGAGGCAGTGAAGGAGCTCTGGCCACAGCGGCCTGGCGCCACATTGACGGACACCGCTCCGGCCGCGTGCATGGGCGTCACGCAGCGCACTTGCTCGCCGGAGAGCCACGTTCCCTCCACCACCTGGTCCCCGAAAGCGCAGCGGTAGCCCCCGTCTGCGGACGCATTCAAGTTGCGGCCCTGCAACGAAAAAACACGTAAGCTATAAAACAATGAACCCTATGGGAGCCCTAGTCTGGCTCTATGATCCTCAGTGAGTAACATTGGGCCCTATGGGAGCCTTGGTCTAGCTCTGTGAGCCTCAGTGGTTAGTACTAAACCCTGTGGGAATCCTAGTCTGGCTCTGTGAGCCTCAGTGATTAAAACGGAACCCTATGGGATCCTTAGTCTGGCTCTGTGAGTCTCATTGATGAACACTGAACCCTATTGGAGCCGTAGTCTTACTCAATATAAACTAGAAACTTTTATTTTATTTTACTAGGTAAGGCTCACCAAGCTATGTAACTCTTTTTCAGAAGCGACCTGAATATTACAAATGATAGCTCAGCGAAGTTGCCTATCATCGTGTGGAAATTTATAGCAGCCAAATACTCTAAACGCATGATTCTAAATATGGAGGGAAAAACCAGCGGACCCGGAGAAAAATCCATACAACCAAGGGGAGAGAGAGAGAGAGGCAAATTCCAAATATACAATAGGCGTCAGGGTCGGGATCGAACCCACAGCCTCCTGTATATCAGGCGAGGTAGTTAACATCTCCTGGCCACCGTGGCGCCCACATGAATAGGGGTGCATTATTTATTGTCATCATCATTATCAGCTGTGGTCAATCCACTACTGGGAGAAAGCCTCCACACACAGTGCAGGTCATGGGGGTTGTTTGCCTAGACGTACATATGTGTGTACATACATTGAACTTGTTTCGCACAGCACGTAGCCAACAATACTCATCAGAGGTGCGCGGGAAGGACAACAAACTAGAACACAAAAGCAGTTCTAAAGAAATTAGTTTTATATTCAGTATAGTGGTGTAGTGTATAGTAGTATATAGTGTAGTGTACTGTGTCGTATGTATGTATAACTTACATACCTGTCATCCCCTTATCAGTGCCTACCTTCTTACAGACCAATTCAGATCTTATTGGTCACCCCGTGCCCTTATAAATCTCAACTTTCATCCTACAACGTCCTGTATTGAAACTTCTGTACGCCGTATGGACCTGGAAACTTAATTTCCCTTTATAAGAATACGGGGTAAACTATATGGGTTGACAGCTATGAACTTGTTATGCACCGCACGTTGCCAGCCGTGCTAATAGAAGGGTGCGTGTGAAAAACCTCCGCAGCAGGTACAGACCGTGATGAGCACCAACGTGCCGCCAACGTCGGGCCCAGTGCTCGGGATCACGTCCAGCACCGTGGGCACAGGCAGGCAATCACTTCCATACAGACCCTCGGCACAGCGGTCGCAGAGCTTGCCTGCCCACTTCAGCTCACTGCACACGCATCGTCCTAACACAGATGAAAGCAGCCTTTTCTAATTGACACATCTTGGCGTAATTTCAATCTGTCCAACGAACGTCAGCCTTTTTATATACTGTGGTCCCTGGGTCCCATTGTTTCTATTAATGATAAGTTTACGATACCAGGTTGGGGCCGCCAATTTCGGCCAATCGAAGCGCTCCCTAAGTTGGATTTGGCAGACCTCTGGCAATCAGTGACCGCCCCTTTTATGAGCGTTTTGAGAGCATCGAGTGTGCAGCCATGAATTCCAAAACATCGCCTGCATCATAACCACTCCACTGCTGCTGCTGTCTGCAGTCCGTTAAACGAGGAATGGACGATGATCCACTCTTGCTTCTGAACAGACAATTGAGTGGATGACAACATCTAAAATTACATATTTACTCTGCTACTATTAATCCACATGAAAGATAACATCCTTGAAATTCAGTACCTCGTCGATTGTCTCACTCACCCGTGTTGAGGTCACACTGTCCGTGAACGCAGAGAGGGCACTGCAAGCACGAGGGCCCCCAGAATCCATCCTGGCAAACAGAGCAGTCCGGTCCTGCAAAATATCTGTAACACAAGCACCTGCAAAAAAAAACCCAAAGTGTGGACTCGCTTGATAATACAGCTCTGTCTCTAAATCAAGGGTCACCGTCCTGATTTTGACATACGCAAATAACGTGCACAATACTGCAATCCACAATCATACAAAAACTTAATTATAAGCAAGTGTAGTGGGTACAGATGGAGACTGAGGCTTCTCTTGGAGGCAACACGTTTATTACAGATAACCCTATAACACAAAGGGGTACTGCCCCTTCACCAGATAACATAAAGGCGTAGACCCCACGGGCTAGCTACTCTCAATACACGGGGTGGGCTATCGCAGACCGGACCCCCAGACCCCCTTTTGGGGGATCCCCGGGTTGGTACCTCCAGTCACGTGCCCTCCGGGTTCAACTAGAGTGCCATGGCTCAGCACACCCGTGTTGGTGAGAGAGGCCTGCTGCTCAGCTCACCCGTGCTGGTGAGAGAGGCCTGCTGCTCAACACACCCGTGCTGGTGAGAGAGGCCTGCTGCTCAGCACACCCGTGCCGGTGAGAGAGATCTGCTGCTCAGCACACCCGTGCCGATGAGAGAGGCCTGCTGCTCAGCACACCCGTGCCGGTGAGAGAGGCCTGCTGCTCAGCACACCCGTGCTGGTGAGAAGATGGCGCTGATGATGGTAGCCTCAGCCAGTCGGTGGGCCCTGTTGTGTCTTGTTTTGTCTGTTAATTCAGTGTTCTGCCAAGATTTTCGGAGTTCTCTGACAAGAGACGAACTTCTAAACATCAGGGAAACAACTCCTGTGGATTTATTTCCCACTTTTCTGCTTCCAGCGGCAGAATTAGTGGGCATTCTAGTCAAAACCGCGCAAGGCTTTATTCAAGCAGCAAAACGCCGCCGAAGGGGTAAACGGTCGGGGGCTCTAGTACGGCTACGCAGACGCGGGATCCGAACAGTGTTTCCGAGCTTTTTCCTCTCCAACGTACGTTCACTATGTAACAAAATGGACGAACTTCAGCTACTGATGGTGAAAAACAGAGACTTTATTTTATCTTCTATGTTATGCTTCACAGAGACATGGCTGTGTGATTTGATCCCAGACACTGCGTTACAACTGGCAGGCTTCCAACTCGTAAGATCGGATCGGGACATAGCACTCTCCGACAAGACGAAAGGTGGTGGTATATGTTTTTACATTAATAGTGTGTAGATGTCACAGTGATTCTGCAATATTGTTCTCCGTTCCTTGAATCATTTTTTATAAACTGTAAACCTTTCTACTCGCCTCGCGAGTTCGCGTCGTTCATTTTGGTCGGAGTATATTTGCCGCCGGGACCTCAGGTTAAAGAGGCCCAACGCATGCTCGCCGACCAGATTCTAAGTGTGGAGCGAGCAAATCCAAATTCGCTGGTTATCGTACTTGGCGACTTTAACAAAGGTAATCTCAGCCACGAACTCCCCAAATACAGACAATTCATTAAATGCCCTAACAGAGAAGGGAACACTCTGGATCACTGTTACACTACAGTCAGTAGAGCCTACCACGCCATCCCCAGAGCAGCACTGGGACACTCTGACCATGTCATGGTCCACCTAATTCCTGCATACAGGCAGAAACTAAAGCTCTGTAAACCTGCTGTGAGGACATTTAAACAGTGGACCAGTGAGGCTATAGAGTATAGAGGAATTGCGGGCGTGCTTGGACTGTACTGACTGGGATATGTTCACGACTGCTACCAATAGTCTGGATGAACTCACAGAGGCTGTGACGTCGTACATCAGCTTCTGTGAGGACTGCTGTATTCCAACACGCACCAGGGTGAACTTCAACAACAACAAGCCCTGGTTCTCAGCAAAGCTCAGAAGGTTGAGGTTGGAGAAGGAGGAAGCGTTTAGGAGTGGGGATAGAGACAGATTCTAGGATATGAAGAACAGGTTTAGCAAGGCGGTGAGAGAGGCTAAACGATTGTACTCAGAGAGACTAAAACACCAGTTCTCTACTAACGACTCTGCTTCTGTCTGGAGAGGGCTCAGGCAGATCACCAACTACAAGCCCAGAGCCCCCCACACCACTAACGACTCCTGCCTGGCCAACGACCTGAACGAGTTCTACTGCAGATTTGAAAGACAATTTGACTGTCCTGAACTACCCCTTCCCACCCAAGAGGCCCCTATCCCACCCCACACTACAGAGACAACTATCTCCATTCAGGAGGGAGAAGTTAAAAGACTTTTCAAGAGGCAGAACCCACGCAAAGCAGCTGGGCCGAACTCTGTCTCTCCAGCCACCCTCAGGCACTGCGCGGACCAGCTGTCTCCGGTGTTCACCAACATCTTTACCACCTCCATGGAGACATGCCATGTACCAGCCTGTCCCAAGTCCTCCATGATCATTCCAGTGCCCAAAAAGCCAAGGCCAACAGGATTAAATGATTACAGACCCATCGCCCTTACCTCCGTGGTAATGAAGTATTTTGAGCGCCTGGTCCTGGCACACCTCAAAGCCATCACAGACCCTCTACTGGACCCTCTTCAATTTGCCTACAGAGCCAACAGGTCTGTGGATGACGCAGTTAACATGGCCCTCCACTTCACCCTACAGCATCTGGACTCCACAGCATCCTACGCCAGGATCCTGTTTGTGGACTTTAGCTCGGCTTTTAACACCATCATTCCTAGCCTGCTTCAGGACAAGCTCTCCCTGCTGAACGTGCCAGACTCCACCTGCAGATGGATCACAGACTTCCTGTCTGACAGGAAGCAGTGCGTTAAGCTGGGATCACAAGTTTCTGCCTCCAGGTCAATCAGCACCGGATCTCCTCAGGGCTGCGTCCTTTCCCCTCTGCTATTCACCCTGTACACCAACAGCTGCACTTCCAGTCACCCGTCCGTCAAACTCTTGAAGTTTGCGGACGACACCACCCTCATTGGGCTAATCTCTGATGGGGATGAGTCTGACTCTAGGAGGGAAGCTGACAACCTGGTGACCTGGTGTAGCCAGAACAACCTGGAGCTTAATGCTCTTAAGACCGTGGAGATGGTTGTGGACTTCAGGAAGAATACAGCCCCACTCACCCCCATCACCCTGTGCGACTCCCCAGTCAACAATGTGGAGTCCTTCCGCTTCCTGGGCACTATTCTTTCCCAGGACCTCAAGTGGGAACTGAACATCAGCTCCCTTATCAAGAGAGCTCAACAGAGGATGTACTTCCTACGACAGCTGAAGAAATTGTATCTGCCAAAGACAATGATGGTGTGCTTCTATACAGCCATCATTGAGTCCATCCTCACCTCCTCCATCACCGTCTGGTACGCTGCTGCCACTGCCAAGGACAAGAGCAGACTGCAGCTTATCATCCGCACTGCTGAGAAGGTGATTGGCTGTAATCTACCAACCCTTGAGGACCTGCACACTTTGAGGACGCTGAGGCGAGCGAGGAAGATTGTGGACGATTCCTCTCACCCTGGATACTCTCTGTTCCAGCTACTCCCCTCCGGCAGAAGGCTGCGGTCCATCAAGACCAAAACCTCACGTCATAAAAACAGTTTTTTCCCATCCGCTGTTGGCCTCCTCAACAAGGCCAAGGGCTTAAAATGACTTTTACACTTAAAATGACTTTTACACTTACTATAACATGTTATCTACATAATTACACCTTTCCATACTTACAACGTGTAATCTTATTTGTATTTTTGTATTTTAAGATTGTTTAATACGGCTAATTAACATTTTACATTTCGCATTTTATAAGGTCTACTTATTCATAATTTTACAGATTTTAGCCCTTTAGTATTACTTATACTTCGTAACGTTAGTATAGTTAAAGTGTATACCTTTTATATACGTTTTTAAGATTCCTACTTGTTAAATGTATGCACCGTCCTGCCATAGTGAATTCCTTGTCTGTGCAAACTTACATGGCGATTAAAACCGTTTCTGATTCTGATTTCTGATTCTGATTCTGATGGCACCTTTTGAACCCCGTACTGTGCCTCTCCCAGCCGGCTTCAAACAGTGACATGCAGTGACATCCAACGATGTCACTACACAAGGTAAAATTTTTACCACTCTATTTTTCTTCTTGGTTCTTTCGGTAAAGTCACGTAGAAGGGAAGTAATAAAATAATAAAAATAAAACATAATAATTGTTAAATGTATGCACCGTCCTGCCATAGTGAATTCCTTGTCTGTGCAAACTTACATGGCGATTAAAACCGTTTCTGATTCTGATTTCTGATTCTGTGGTTCCCAGAGCACATCCTTGTTCATGAAGCATTCTATGGCTGCAATGGAGGATTCTCCATCTGGTAAGGATACAAGGGGGGGCTGATCAATGCCTGGGTATGGTTCTCTACTGGTCAACCATGTTAGGTATGCTGATGATCTGGTCATTTCTGCTCACTTAGAGAAGGAGTTGGAGGCGCTGGTGCTGAACCTAGAATGTGCCACTAAGTGGTGTGGCCTCCCGATCAGCCCTACCATATAAATACAACGGAGCCGTACGACTTACAACTCAGGCGCGTAGCAGACCCCGCGGCCACTGCAGTTGTTGACGGTGCTGCACGAGACCTCGGTGCACGCTGCTCCCGTCCAGCCCTCATCACACGAGCACCAGTTGGGCCCCACGCAGCGGCCCCGTCGGTTGCACTGCTGCACATTGTCGCAGACAAACTTCTCACACGCAGCCCCAGCGTGGCCAGGATAGCACCTGCCGAGAGGGTAGGGGAGGTAGGGGTGGTTGGTGGACGGGGGTAGGGTGGTTACATCATTAATCGGACAAAAACTGATGACGAACGATGACGTAATGTGCATAAGTCATCAAAACGAAACCGAAAATAAAAACTAAAATCGGCAGCAAGACTCCCACCCAAAAGGCCGTGGCGGAGAGGCATGTGGTACAGTTTTGGTGCCGGCTATCATAAAGTGGCAGTGGCCATGTCACTACGCTTCTTTGCAATTAGTACAGTACAACGTCCTTATACAAACTACCACGCCTATCTACATAAAACTAACGCTGAGATCCGCTCTCGCGTTTCGAGATTTGGCAGTGAATGGGACACCCACCCACCACACTGCGACTTGCAGACGTTATCGGGCATGGGAAAAGGGGTTAAAAATTGATGTGATTACACACTTGGTTACCTGACTCACTCCCTCTACCGATCTACCTCCTGAAAGCTCCCACATCCCCCCTTTGCAAATCAGTAAGCGGGCACATGCTATATCCAGCTCCGTGTCATGTGTTGCACTCACGCAGAGATCCTCAGTTGTAGCAAAAGCTCGTTCGCGCATAATATTATCACTGCACAATAGATATGCGACACGCTTAAGGCCATGAGAGTGGCTGTTGATTTTTTTGTGATGAGTGATGGCATTTCGACGTTGCGCACAACAGCGGTCAATTCACAACACGAGGTGTTGGTGATACATTTCTCTGGAATAATATCAATCCCTGGTCGATTGTTGCTAGATGCCTTCTAATTTGGTGCATGTACAAAAATGGGGGTGTCGCCGCTACTAAACTCCTTCTCCCCCCCCCCTCCAGGGAGCTCTCTGTGCGTGAAGTGTGGGCGCGAGAGCGCGCATGGGCAAAAACAAAGAAGTCTATAAAGGGTACGGTATCGCATGGGGTGACTGATTGAGCCACCCAACTCGATTTGAGCCACTGCCATGGTCTCGACAAGACTTCTTGCCAGAATTGTCAAGACGCGGCTACGATGATTACGTGAGCTCGTCATGGCTATGAGGATTTGATACTAGAGTTGTCATTTGTATAGCAGCAGCCACATCATCTAAATAATATCAACACAAGTTTCTAAATGTGGAGGAAAAAACCGGAGGACCTGGAGAAAAAATCCACGCGACCATGGGGAGAGAGATACGCAAACTCCAAATATACAGCAGGCATCAGGGTCGGGATCAAAATCACGACCTCCTATATACTAGGCAAGGGAGATAACATATTTTAGCCTCCGTGCCACCACCACTATCCATTAAAATATGTGGATTTCGACATCTTAAATGTTACTACCCGACCTCATGGTGGCTGCAAAGAAGCAGTGGGTGCACGTTATTTTGCAAAGACAATGGCGCCTTTACCTGCAGTGGTTTTGCCAGGTGCAGGCGCCATTACCACTGCAGTTGTTGACACCTTCACAGCTGAAGTTGAGGTCCTTCAAAAATGGCTTCCATTGAACATACTCGGGGTATTTGATCCGAGCCAGCACATCCACCTCTCTTATTACTGACCAGGAGTTCTCTGTGGCATTCAACTGATGTCCGGGATCGCTCAAAGACACCCACAGGTCATAGTCTGCACTCTCTACGTTATTGAATATGTTACGTTCGACTCCAAGCAATGCATTTTGCACCTGTAAAAGAAAGATCAATTTTTAAAAAGCAAATATTTGCATATTGATACATAAACTGCAAGGCAGCTAGTTTATATTCATATCCATATTCCCAGTTTTTGACACCAAGCCCTGCTTACTCCCATCACTTGGATATTTACCGCGCGTTGTTTCGAGCTGGCAGAGCTTAGCACTTCAACCAGCAGCCCTAGGCCACTCCCTGGCTTAACTTACTTTTTGGTTGTAGTGTATAGCATAGGTGGGACAAAGTCATTGTTATGCAAGTCCAAGTCGAGTCGCAAGTCATCAAATTCATGACTCGAGTCTGACTCGAGTCCAAGTCACATGACTCGAGTCCACATCTCATAGGTGGGACAAAGTCATTGTTATGCAAGTCCAAGTCGAGTCGCAAGTCATCAAATTCATGACTCGAGTCTGACTCGAGTCCAAGTCACATGACTCGAGTCCACACCTCTGGTGTATAGTAATGTATTGTATAGTATTGTATTGTATAGTAATGTATAGTGTAGTGTATAGTGTAGTGTATAGTAGTTTAGTGTATAGTAGTTTAGTGTATGGTAGTATATTGTGTAGTGTATACCAGTGTATAGTGTAGTGTATAGTTGTGTATTATATATCAGTGCATAGTGTAGTGTATTATATTATAGTGGATAGGAGTCTATAGTAGTGTTTCGAGTAGAGTTGTGTATTGTGTAGTGTTTAGTATTGTGTAGCAAAGTTGATAGTAGTGTATTGCGTAGTTTATAGCAGTGTATAGTGTAGTGTATAATAGTATAGCGTATAGTAGTGTATAATGGTGGAGTGTATAGTAGTGTATAGCAGTGTATTGTGTACTGTATCATAGTGTAGTGTATAGTAGTCTATAGTATCGTAGTGTATAGTGTAGTTTAGAGTATAGTAGTGTAGTGTATTGTGGAGTGTATAATAGTGTGATGTATAGCAGTCTATATTAGTGTAGTGTATTGTATAGTGTAGTGTAGAGTGTGTAGTGTATTGGTGATTTAGTTTAGTTGTTTTCATTTTTTATAATATTTTATTTTCACCTACGGGACTTTACTAAAAACCAAAGAGTATAGATCCTTGTGGTCACGAAAACTTAAAATCTAGAATCGGCTTAACTTAGCTTTATTATTAACCAGCTCAACTTCCGCCATCCACCCACTGCATCACAAAGCTTTAGTTTGAACACCATGCCCACCTCCCAGCCCACACCCCGCCCCCACACTCACCCTGGCTCCTCCCCCCCCCTCTCCACAGCTATATAATCCCTCGTCACAGCCATCTCTTAGGCAAACTTAAGCGATTGTTCTTTAGCTGTTTTTGTCCCCAACTGAAGACGGACGCTTGTGTTGCGCCCGAAACGTCGTGATTTAATTAAGTTGTTTTCATTTTTTTTTTACCACTGACCATTCTCTTGCTAACGGCGGGCTGTTGTAGGTACAGTAACTAATAATGAATGTATTGATTAACCATTATTCTTTTAATATTATGTGTTTATAACGTTGTTAGTATCTTTATGCATTAATATACTTTGTCTAAATATTATAGAGTACGTTTTTTGCGTGAAAAAATGGTAACTTTCGATGCTATCGGAACGAATTAAGCCTTTAACGTGTATTTCCTATACTCTATTAACGACCAAATCACTTAACGACCGGTTTCGTGGAACCAATTTTCGCCGTTAGAGGAGGGGTCCACCATACACGCTGTCATTTCACCTGTATGTGTGTGTGTACAACTTCTTTCAATCAGCAGTTCTAAAGAAGTGAGTTTGTAAATATAGACGATAATGTTAAAGTGCATCATAGCTCCCAGTGGCTTTCTAATATCGGAAGGGAAGAGCATTCCAGAGAGCCGCAGAAGCAGCAGCAGCAGCATCTGAAAGCGCCGTATGATGATGCGGTGTCCGTCAACATATAACCGAATGTTATTGTGACAACGGCAATGGTGACGGCTACATTTCTAAAGTGTTCAATGAGACTACTTCACCTTCAAGATAAAAATGTCATCGACCAATAATAACTAACATATGAATCGTACCTTTACAACGGCTCCAGTGTGTGGACACACGTTCTGTTGAAAATTGTTGTTGGTAACTCCCTGCCTTGATCCAACGGTACACAATCCATAGCTGCAAGTAATCGACACAATGGATGTCCCCGCGTTGTTTTTAAACTCATTTCCAGACAGGCTGAAGGCAACGTCCTCGGCCATATAACCGATGCTTATGGTGACAAGCGATTTTAAAGAACTCGAATCCATCACGTTGGATGTGAATACATTGTCGACCAAATAGAGGTCACGCTGTATGTAATAGGAATTAAAATAGACTGCTTCTCTCCATGTGTTCGACTCAAAGTTGCTGTTCGCGACTCTGGCTGTTGCGCAGTTTTCGAAGTAGATTCCTCCAGCGCTGAAACAAAACGCAGTGATGTAGCTTCAATACGTGACAGTTATGTTTCCCCCCTCCCCGCAAAACAGCACAATTAATTAAAGGTACATACACATTTCTCCAGTTGATGATTATTGTAATGTCAGTGTTTCTTGACTCTGTAATTGTAAATCAGATTTTATCGATGAACTTGCAGTGCAAATACACAATTCAACTGCAGTCAACTCAACATCACCCACTTTACCCACTTACTCACCCAGCCACCCACTCACTCACCCGCTCACTCACCCACTCACTCACCCACCCACCAACTTCCCCACACACGTACCCACCCATCCACTCACCCACCCACCTACCACCTACTCAACTCACCCACCCGCTATGCTCACGCCCTCTAATGCGAGACTCGTGGTAACACATTTTTCTGCGGTGGCGGTGTTGATAACCACCACCTTCAGAATCAGAATCTGTATTTATCCTGCAGGAGGAATCAGATGAGCTACAAAGCTCTTTACTCAAAGATGTTCAGTTAGGGGCATGCGATCAGAACGTTATCACAAATGATAGCGGCTCAACGAAGGGGCTCATCATCATCACGTGGAAATTGATATCAGCAGCCAAATAATCGAATTCATATTAAATAGATATAAAACAATAAATATATATCCCCTCTCCTCTCCCCTTAGTCTTTGGCACCGATCTGTATCTCGTGCATGTTTCACCCAGTCCCCTTTTGCCTTTCTTCCTCGGGCGCCTTTGGTTAGTAATCATGTTCCTGGGCATGGTACTTTGTGCCATACGTGGACCCCCTACGTCTAAACCCCCATACCGTGCCCTCCGCGTGATCCCTCACGTTCGTGTCACGGCCGCCAAAAACGGATTTTATCAGGTGACCTGAGAGAAGCGTTTTATCGGTACCGTGCACAATACTCACAATTGATTTCATTTACGTGCAGAGACAGAAAAATGGAGATTTGCCTATGCCTCTGGTACTCGGGACTCTCGAAGTGGCTTATGATCATCGATCACATGGAAATGTATAAACAGCAGCCAAATAATCGAAATAGTCTAAACGCGTGGCATTGAATCTAAATGTGGAGGCAGACACGTTCTCTGTCCCTGTCCGAATGACAAGGCAGGGATCGGGGGGGCGAATTGGTGGTGGTGGCGTCAGCTCCCAGCATTGTGTAGCTCCAGGAGTAAGAAGGAGGAGAGAGTTTGGAAGTCTCGCTCGAGACCGTATACCATCGGTGTTTCGCGACCTAGATGACTACATGATTTGTGACTGAAAAAAAGTCCGTTGCAAGATTGCGTGCGCGCTGAATAGCGTGCGCAGGTTGTAGGCCAGCTAGTGCACAAGCGCGGCAGGAATATGATATTACAGTTTTATTTATTTCCCCTAAGGGGTCGTCCATAAATGACGTCACGCACCTGGGGGGGTCAGACATTTGTGACGATTGTGACGAGGGTGGGAGGGGTTGAGAAATGTGACGTCACATCAAAATGCGCAACTTTAAATATAGACAACACGTTCTACTTAATTAAATCGACTTTTTAATAAATGTTTTCTCCTACAACATCAGAGTACAGCGCCACATTAAATACGCACTACAATGACAATAGTTTAAAGCGAATTGAAGCATTTTTTTGGTGGGGGGAAGGGGCAGAGCTTTGTGACGTCATATTTGAGGGGGGGTCTGACTTATTGTGACGCCGTGTGACGAAGGGGGGGGGGGGTCAAAAATTGTCAAAAATCGCGTGACGTCATTTATGGACGGCCCCTAAATTGAATAGCCAGCACGGCAAGTGGGGAAACTCATTAACTTCATAATGAAACAAATATAAAAATATGCTTTATATAGGCATTATACCCTTTCTGTCAATAAAACAGGAGTTGTGTCAAGATGTTCATACACCAAATAGATACCATCTCATTGCAAGACATCATTGAGTCTGCATTAACCACACATACCTGTGGAAAAACTGACAAAAAAGGGGTTCTGATAATATACGCATTGTAAATTTTGACTTAAAACTTTCGTGACTGCAGGAATTCATATTCTCGGTTCTTTTAGTAAAGTGACGGAGATAGAAAATAAAAATAATATTCAGATTCCAAAGAACACAGGATGAGATGTTACTATCCTTTGTGCAAGCACTTCCAAGAATTCATGAACAGTGAGCCTGGTGAAATTTGGGGAGCGCATCGTCAGTAGTGAACCTTTGGTTCCTAGGGTGTTTCGGCCTTTCATACTATACACCCTCCCCAAAGGCGGCCAGCGACAGGGGGATCAATCCTACGCTTGCGTCCCATTCCCAATTAGTCATAGGAGTTGCCTTGTTGTTGATAGCCAACATCCCATGGGACTATGCATGGCAGGGGTGTCCTCCTCCCTGAGTCAAGCATTGTTGACTGCATACCTCCTGGCCCTCTCACTTTGGGGCCCAGCTGGGGTGTTTCCTCTTCATCCAGAGCCACTGACTGCTGCCTTCTGCCGCCTCCGATACAGCTCTGATTGCCGAACGCTGGCTCTGGCCCTTAATTCCCAGGTCTCTAAGCAGTATGGTTGTAGATGTTGCCACAAAACCTCTGCAGCCCACCTCCACTGGTCGGACTTCTGTGTTCCAGCCATGATGCCGTGCTTCGGCAGCTAGATCAGCATAGCGCAGATGTTTTCGCTCATAAGCCTCATCTACTGAGTCCTCCCAGGGTACTGTGAGCTCAATGATGAAGACCTTTTTGAGCGAACGGGACCAGAGCACCATGTCAGGTCTTAGGGTGGTGGTTGTGATCTCCGGAGGAAACACAAGTTGCCGGCCAATGTCAGCTAGCATTTTCCAGTCGCGGGCCAAGCGCAGCTGGTCTCGCTCTATTGGTGTAGAGCCGCTCTTCGGTGGTTTAGCCCCTTCGCGGACAAAGGTCGTCCGTAAGGGGTGTGATGCTGCTGGGGGTGGTAGGGAGTTGGTGGCAGCTCGCTTGTCCTCCAGGGCGGACGCAAGGTTTTTAAGGACTTGGTTGTGACGCCAAGTGTAGCGTCCTTGGGTGAGGCTTGTTTTACACCCTGTGAGAATGTGCCTGAGGTTGGCTGGCATGGAACAGAGGGCACCATACCATTGGTGAAGATTAACTGGTGTTGGAAGGACGTCATATATTGCTCTGATGGAAAAGCTCAACCGCCTCGCTTCCATGGCCCACAGATCCTTCAGGCTGATCTTCCTCTTCTCCACACTGTCCCATCGAGTCCACTGTCCCTGTTTGGCAAGAGAGACTGCCTTGGCCCACCTTGCAGCCTCCTCCTGATGGCGTACTTCCTGCACTACCATCTTCCGCCGCTCTGGTGCAGTGGCCTTACTCCAAGCAGCACGGCTAGTTATCCCAAGGCCTCCTCTCCCTTGCTGAACATGACCCACAATGTCAGCATGTCTGAGGGCTGCTGTTGCCTCCTGGACTGCTTTTCCTGGCCTCCATTTGCGCCCAGTTGCCAAGGTCGGCGAATTTGTTGATCACCACTGGGTCTGGAGATTCATTCAGTGTCATCTGGAGCCTGGTTTTTGCACACTTGAATTCCTCGGTTAGACTGGTGAGGGGCAGCTTGAGGACACCATCTCCATAGATGCCTATGGTGGTAAGGCATCGTGGAACTCCGAGCCACTTCTTTAAGTAGCTCGTGACTCCTCTTTCCATCTTCTCCACTGTTGAGATTGGAACCTCATACACTGCTAGGGGCCACAACACCCGGGGTAGGAGACCAAACTGCAGACACCAGGCCTTTAACTTTCCAGGTAGCTGGGTGTTGTCGATGGACTGTAGGCTACTACTGATGTCTTTGCGCAGCTGTTGCACCTGGTCTTTGTCCTTCAGGCTTGCATCATACCACCTTCCAAGGCTTTTAACCGGCTGCTCAGACACTGTTGGGATTTGGTCATCTCCGATGAAGAATTTCAGATCACAGAGTACTCCCTTCACAATCGAGATGCTGCGTGACTTGGATGGTTTAATCTTCATACGGGCCCAGCTGATGTTCTCCTCGAGTTTTCTGAGCAGTCTCCTGGTGCATGGGACAGTGGTGGTCAATGTTGTAATGTCGTCCATGTAGGCTCTGAGTGGAGGGAGGCGAAAACCAGAGTCGACTCGCTGTCCACCAGCAACCCATTTTGAGGATCTGATGATAACCTCCATTGCCATTATGAATGCCAATGGAGAAATGGTACATCCCGCCATTATACCTACATTCAGGCATTGCCATGAGGTGGTGAACTCTGAGGTGGTGAAGCAGAACTGCAGATCCTGAAAGTACGACTTCACCAGGGTTGTGATGGTGTCCGGTATGTGGAAAAATCTGAAGGCAGACCACAGGAGTTCATGGGGCACAGAGCCAAATGCATTGGCGAGGTCGAGGAAGACTACATGGAGGTCCCTTTTCTCCACCTTGGCCATTTGGATCTGGTGCCAGATCATGCTGGAATGTTCCAAGCAGCCAGAGAACCCTGATATTCCTGCCTTCTGTACAGATGTATCGACGTACGCATTCCTTTGCAGGTACTCGGCCATCCTCTGGGCAATGACCCTAAAGAAGATTTTACCCTCGACATTCAGTAAGGAGATTGGGCTGAATTGGCTGATGTTCACTGCATCCTTCTCCTTAGGGATCAGGACCCCGCCTGCCCTACGCCACACTTTGGGTATTATCTTCTTTTGCCAAGCTGTTCTCATAAGCCTCCAGAAGAACATCAGGACGTCTGGTGCGTTCTTATACACTTTGTACGGGACTCCATTTGGCCCCGGGGCTGATGCTGTTCTTGCCCTTCGAACTGTGTTTTCCACCTCTTCCCATGTCGGAGGGCTGGTCTCAATATGATGTTCCGGGGGTTCAATGGGTGGGATATCTGATGGGATGGCCAGATGTTCATGTCGCTTTGAGTCAAAGTTTGTTGTTCTCAGGTGCTCTTCTAGGTCTTTCTTTGTTGTTTTTAGAACTCCACTTTTTTCCTTCGTGAAGAGACTTTTAAGGAACTTGAAGGGATCTTTATTGAATCGAGTTCTAGTTTGTTCTTTCTTCCTTCTGCGCTTCCGTAGGTTCTCTGCTCTACGGAGGGATGCCAACCGGGTTTTGATATCAGCCTGAAGTGCCTCTATGCCCTCCTTTTCCACTTCCGAGGCTTTCTTCCACTGTTTCTTAAGCTGTCTCCTTTCTTGAACGAGGCGCTTGATTTCTTGTTGCCTCCTAGAAACTGGTGGGGTTGGAACCTTTCTCCCGCCTTTTGCCTCTTGCACTCCAAAGCTTTCTGCCCCGTACTCATAGATGATGTCCCCCATCCTCTCCAACTTCTTCTCTACTGTGCCTCGAAGTTTCTCGAGGGTCAAGGTAAGGTCAGTATTCACTGTTTCCCACAACTTCTTGTCACTGGCGCCAGGCCACTTCACATACGGTCTGTGCCCTGGTAGTCTCCTCTCGACTGCAGGTCTGGGAGGCTGGGTGAGTTCCACTCCTGTTGTTGGTTCCACCTCAGTTGGTACTTCGGTGCTTGAGTTTACGTCCTCCATGACAGTGGTACTGATGCACTGCAAACTATGGTTTGCGTCCAGTTGCTGTGCTTCATTCGACTGATTTGATCGCTTTCGCAGAAAGTAATCAATGCGAGGCCTCTGTCTCTCTTTACCCAAACACCCCTTCTTCCCCTGGTGGATCCTCAACCCATGGTGTGATGTAACTTTCCTCCAACCACAGACACATACCTGCATCTGTTTGTGGCCTGCTGTTGCAGCGGAACTTGTGACAGTTGCTGTGGTGTTCTCTTGTGCTGTGCTCTCATTACTCGTAGTCGTTTCTGGTCCAGTCGTTATCATGTTGTCAGTCGATGAGTCATCTTCCGCCCCCGCTCTCGCAGACTCTAGGGGTATTCTCGTATGTTGACTTTCTGTAGCTAAAGCGGGTGTTTCCAACATACTGCGAAGCATGGGAAACTACAGAAATGGGAAGCTAACCCATGACTGTCCCAGTGGGGTCTAAATGGAAAATAATAAAAGCAAAAAACCCACGACGTTTCGATCGCAACACAAGCGATCACAACACAAGCGGACCGCTGGTGTTTATTTTACTATTTTTATTTTCTATCTGTGACTTTTCCGAAAGAAACAAGAATATATATACGCATTGTCTTTGAAACGGATTGGTCTACACCAGTTTCAAAGACAATACATATTTTATCAGAGCATATGTGTTCGTATGTATGTAATTTGGGGAGCTCATTTACACTGGAAAAAAGGTCCCCAAATATCATTAACTTTGGTTTACACCAATACACCAATTGCACAGAGTACTGGTGGAAAAGAGAAGATATTTGAGCCTGGCGTTCTGCTGGAGGATGTGGAGCTGAGTGGGCTTAAGTGGACAACCTGTGAAAAAGAGCTTTATAGCCCATCAGAATCCTCCGTTGTAAATACAGATTCTGATTCTTCTTCTGATTCTGGATCGCATGGTGGTGCTGTAGCGTCTGTTTGCCGTAGCTGCCGTGTTTGCCGTAGTGTCTGTGTCTGCCGTAGTGTCTGCCATAGCTGCTGTATCTGCTGTGTGTGTTGTAGCTGATGTGGTTGCTGTAGCTTCTTTCTGCTGTAACATCTTTGTCTGCTGTCTGCCATAGCTGCAGTGCCTGGCGTAGCTGCTGTAACGTCTGTGTCTGCTATAGTGTCTATGCCGGTTGTCTGCTGTAACGTCTGTGTCTGCTGTAGCTGATGTGTCTGCTGTAACGTCTGTGTCTGCTGTAGTTGCTGTGTCTGCTGGTGCTGCTGCTGTGTCTGCTGTAGCTGCTGTGGCTGCTGGTGCTGCTGTGTCTGCTGTAGCTGCTGTGTCTGTTGTAGCTGCTGTGTCTGTTATAGCTGCTGTTGCTGCTGTCTCCTGCAGCTGCTGTGTCTACCATAGTTGCTGTGTCTACCATAGTTGCTGTGTCTGCCGAGGCTGCAGTGTCTGCTGCTGAAACCGTTGCATCTGCTGTCGATACTTTCTCCCACCGGAATTTGTCTCCGGTATAAATAAATATTCCGATAATGCTGCCTCCTACTGTAGTTGACGTCTGCTACTCTTGCTACTGCTCTTGCTTTATTGGCTGCTATAGTGTTGTAGCCGCTGTTACGAGTTACGGAAGCTGTATCTGCTGCTATTGGTGTTGAACACGTTATGATTACTCTTTGGTTCTTTCGGTAAAGTCACGTAGGTATCAAATAAAATATATCACGACGTTTCGGGCGCAACACAAGCGTTCATCATCAGGTGCTTTCGCACCTGATGATGGACGCTTGTGTCAGGTGCTTTCCCACCTGATGATAGACGCTTGTGTTGCGCCCTACGTGACTTTACCGAAAGAACCAAAGAGTATGGATTGCTGCAGTCACAACAGCTTCAAATGACGTTATGATTGTTGGTACTGGGGGCATACGCGTATCGCCGTCGAGGGCAGTTTAACGGGCCACGTCACCGATGCCCACCCAACGTGGGCATCACGGGGCCACAGTGGCTAGAAGATGTTAACTACCTCGCCTGGTATACAGGAGGGTCATGAGTTCGATACCCACCCTGACGCCTGCTGTAATATTTGGAGTTTGCATGTCTGTGGTCGTGTGTATTTCTTCCGGGTCCTCCAGTTTTTCCAGTCCAGATTAGAATCGACATGCGTTTAGAGCAAGGCCGTAGCCATGGAGTCAACATTTGGGGGGACCAAATCTTCCGGGGGGTATGGGGTCCCCCCCCCCCCCCAGAAAAAAAAAATCTAAATCTAAATTTAAAAACGAATTCAATGCTATTTCTTGCCTAAACTATATTAAAAAAGTCACTAACACATAGGATGGACTTTCTATTTATTTTTTACAATAATGTCTTAGAGTGTATTGTATTACATTGCTCTGTTTTTTTTTGCTTTTTTACAGTTTCTTGCTTCATTGTATGTGTAATAAACGACTGGACCACGATGTCTGGCTCAGTGTCCTTTATTATTCGGTTCGTGCTGTACACCCACACGGCTGTCTTTACTCTGTAGCTTCTCCACGGTGCTGACTCCAATGTCGGCCCGATCCACAACAGCAGCTCCGCTGCTGTTTCTCTCACACAGCCCCCCTTGGCTGTACTCTCTGCTGCTCTTCTCCCTCCGCAGCTCTCACAGCTTCTTGCTCTCTCTCTCTCTCTCCGCAGCTCCTCCTGGCAGCCACACCGCTGCCTCTAACAAGCAGCCCCCTCTCTCTCTCTCTCCGCAGCTCCTCCTGGCAGCCACACCGCTGCCTCTAACACGCAGCCCTCCTGGCTGTCTCCTCCCCAGCTGCACACACTCCGCAGCTTCCTCTTATCTTCGGGGTTGGCTCCCGATGGCCGTCGGCGCCCCCCCTCTCCACACTTGCCCGCGTGGCCTCACTCTTTTCCGCTCACACCCCGACTGCCTTCCCCTTCCGGTTTACCCGCTTAAAAGCCCCGAACCTTCCCCCCACGTCACATGACTCCACCCTCCGTGACGTCACCTCCGGAAGGTCGCTTACGCCCGCATTACACCACCCTCCCCCGTAGAAAAATCCCAGCCGACCTCGGCTGACTAATAGCAAATCGTAATGCGGCGAACCGAGCTTCCCCCCCTAAAGGACACTAAGCATATAATGTAACAACAAGAACAACAACAACGCAATTAACATCAACGAACGTACAAAAGCATGCAATAAATACAACTGTAAGAAAAAAATAAACAGACAGCAACAATCAACGAAACGTAAGCGATTTGGAACGTGTGCGGGTCGCCGGCCCGTCCCGGACGGTCGGCGGCCCACTCGCAGAACGAGAACGCGATGAAAGTCGAGGAATGACAGGGGGTAATCCCCCTGTCGCAGCTGGAAGTCCACCGCCGTCCCGTGTCTCTAAAGAGTTAGTCCTGGGCTTGTCCTGTGACCGTGCCCGCAGCTGGGTCGGAAGGGCTGCAGGGCTCGAAGGTCCCGCAGACCTGGCAGGCGTCCTCCGAGCAGGGCCCCTCGTCCCCCGCAATGTCACGGCCGGCCTGTCTGGAACAGGCACGACAGGCGCTCTAGCAAAATCAATGGACGCAGGCAGGGGAGAGTCAGCAGCAACAGACCCCGGCAAGGCAACATTGGGGGATGACGCATCATGTAAGGGAGCAACATATGGTTTCAAGCGCGACGTATGCACAACCCAGCGACGAGACCCAATCTGGACGCGTGCTGTCTGTGGGTTGGGAACCGCAATGAGGCGTACGGGACCATGCCAGGGTTTGTGCAATTTCGGCGAGGTCCCCGGACGTACCTGTGGACAATGAAGCCAGGCTAGGTCCCCAACCTTCCAAGGGCACTCCCCCTCAGACCGTCGCGCATATCGCTCGTTCCGGGCCTGGGCTTTGGCCGTAGCCACGCGGGCATTCTCCCGCGCCTCCGTGACTCGGCGAACCGTGTCCTGAATGTATTCAGGAAGTGGTTTCCGAGGTCCCTTCACCCCAGTTCCCAATTGCACATCCACCGGCGGCACGTTTTCCCGACCATACATAAGGTAAAACGGCGAATATCCCGTAGCCGCATGAGGCGTCATCCTGTACGCCGAAAGCACCCCGGGGATGTGCAGATCCCAATCTGATTGTTGTTCACTCACGGTATGGCAAAGCATGGCAGACAATGTCCTGTTCAGCCGTTCAACCATACCATCCGTCTGCGGATGGTATGGGGATGTCCGTACTTTCTTAGTCCCAAGGCCCGCGCACACTTCCGCCAATAATTTAGAAGAGAAATTCCTGCCCTGGTCCGTGAGGAGTCTCTCAGGCGCCCCCTTATCCATAATATACCCAAACAAAAAGGCGTCGGTAATGGCCGCGGCCGACTGATCAGGCAACGGCCAGGCCATCGGCCAACGGGAGAGGTACTCAACCCCTACCAGCAAATATTTATTACCCCTCGCCGATGGTGGAAAAGGTCCCAATATGTCCAGTGCCACCAATTCATTGACTCGAGACACCTGAATCGACTGGAGAGGCGGCACGTAAGGATGTTTCGGCGGCTTACGTTGTGCACACGCAGGGCACGCGCGCACGTGCCCTACGACATCTGTCGCCATGCCGTGCCAAAAATAATGACGTTGCAACGTCAACAAGGTCTTCTGCACCCCTAAATGTAAGAGAGTGTCACAATGGAGGGTTCTAATCAACTCGAACCGCAAGGACGTTGGTACCACCAGGCGCCAACGTTCCTGGAACCCCTCCCGCCACATAAGCAGACCATCTCGGAGAGCGGTTTGCGGCCCCACAGCCGTACTCGGACTCCCATTGTCCTTAGCAGACCGCTTCCGCAAGGACACCAATGACTCATCCATCATCTGTTCCCGGATCCAGACAGACCGCGGCAGATTCAAAACCCCGTCAGCCGGTCCCGGTTCCATCGGAGTGTCCGACTTCTCGACGGCCAACGTGAGCGGCTGAGGGGGGTTTGGAATCGGCGAACACCTATGCGTCCCCGACTCACATTTACAAGGGGCGCGCCGCGGTAATCTGGAAAGTGCGTCAGCGTTCGCATGGCGCACACCCTTCCGATGTTGAATTTGGAAGGAAAATTCCTGTAGCGTGTCCAACCAACGTGCCAACTGTCCGGACGGCTGGTCAATTTTAAGGGCATATTGCAAGGCCGCATGATCCGTACGCACAATAAAAGAACGACCGTAGAGGTATGGTCGAAATTGCCGTAGGAAAAAAACAACCGCCAATAGTTCTCTGCGAGTGACACAGTAGCGGGTTTCCGCAGGAGACAAGACTCGGCTACCATACGCCACGACACGCTCTACACCCCCTTTAGACTGTGATAACACCGCCCCAATACCTGTGTCACTCGCGTCCGTATCAAGAATGAATGGGTGATCGAAATCGGGATAATCCAATGTTGGGGCCGTGGCCAATAGATCACGCAGACTCCGAAAGGCCGCCTCCTCCGGCTGTCCCCAAACAAACTTCCGTCCTTTACCCGTAAGGAGATGCAAGGGCCTCGCAATCGTCGCAAAACCCGGCACGAATCTTCGGTAATACGAGGCAAATCCCAAAAACCGCCGAACATCCCCCACGGTGGCCGGAGTCGGCCAATCCCGGACGCACGCCGTCTTTTCCGGATCCGTGGACACTCCCTCAGCGCTCACAATGTGCCCCAAATAGCGGACGGACCGTTGCAGTAGGTGACATTTCTTTGGTTTGAATTTCAATTTGGCAGAACGCATCCTCGTGAACACTGTCTCCAGCCGCGTCAAATGTTCATCAAATGTGCGGCTGAAGACAATGATATCGTCCAAATATATAAGACATGTCTCCCACTGCAACCCCGTCAAAACGAGCTCCATCAATCTTTGAAATGTAGCAGGGGCCGCATTCAATCCCATCGGGAGACAGTTGAATTGAAATAACCCCTGCGGCGTACGGAATGCGGTTTTCTCCCGTGAGGACTCGTCAAGGGGAAGCTGCCAAAATCCCGAAAAGAGGTCCAGAGTGGAAAAGAACTTAGCCCCCGACAATGCGTCGAGGGAGTCATCCATACGCGGTAGGGGGTACGCATCTGCCACCGATATCTTATTCAATTTGCGGAAATCAACACAAAATCGCAATTTGCCATCCTTCTTCTTAACCAAGACGACTGGAGCGCCCCATGGGCTGTTAGATGGCGATATAATGTCCGCAGCCAACATGTCTTCCACTGCCCCCCGTACGTGTTCTCGCTCCGCAGGACTCATCCGATGCGAATTTAATCGAATAGGGGCAGCATCGCCCGTCTCAATGTGATGGTAAAGCAAGGAAGTGCGGCCCAAATCCAAATCATCGGAGCTGAACACATCGGAATATGTCAACAACAATTTACGCAGCGCACCACGTTGCTCCATGGACAGGGAAGAATTTTCGTCACATAAATGAGCAACCCAACGATCATCCGAACTCCTTGGCTCGGAAACCCCAGCAACAACTCCCCGGCTATGTGGACAATCATGGGTCGCAAACGCCGTAGTGGCATGTGCCACAACCGTACCGGCCGGGACACGGACGTTTTCTCCCCCCGCATTAAGCACCTGTAAAAACGGTAATTGATCCGGCCGGACGATGGTCTGTGCCCCCACTAACGCCAACCCGGTTGTTATCGTGGCGGACGGTGACAACAAGACCCCTACTGCTCCTAGCCGATCAGGCAGGGGCTTCCGATACCGCAAGGGTATAAGCATCTGTGTACCAGGTGGGATGTCCACAGATGCGACGGACAGCGCCTGCACTTGTACGGCCGAAGCAGATCGCCCCCAGGGCGACGGCAGAAACGAGATTTGACGGCCCCCCGGCAGTTCAATACAATTCTCATTGATTTTGATCAAAATGGGCATCTTAGCCAAAAAATCGGTGCCTAACAAACAAGGAACCGCCAAAGATCTCGATATCAACACAACACCCGAGGCCGACACATCCCCAATAGATATCTTAGCATCCACCTGACCCACGATACCCATGCTACCCCCGTTCGCAGCGACGCACGACCCATAAACCGGACGCACAGCCCCCGACGGAATGCCCAACAGATGGAAAATGACATCCGATATAATAGTCGCAGACGCCCCCGAGTCAACCAAAATGCGCACGTCCACACCCTGTATGGACCCCGGTACAGTGGACGAACCCGTAGCGGCCGCGACAACTCTCCGTGCCAATTTGCGCCACTGCGTAACTGAATGAAAAGGCCCCGTCGATGGCCTTTGTTTAACAACAACAATAGGATCGCGCAACACAGGTGGTGGGTGAGGTGGAAAGCCTTGCCGAGTGTCTGGTGCGTGCCGACATGCCTGTTTCGGAGGATCTTTAGCCGACTTGACCGGTGCCGAGGCCTCCTGCTGCGGCGGAGCCGGGAAGCGGGCCCAGCAGTCTCTGGCGTAGTGGCCCCTACGCCCGCAGCGGAAACATTCGGCCTCGTTGCGCCGAAGCGCAGGCCTCGCCTCCTGACGGCCCCGTTCTGGTAGCACCGCGCGCGGTCTCGGCCCGCCGCGTCCCGTCCATGGAGCGGAGGCGGCCGTCAGTTGTTGAGGGCCCCGGTCATCCGGAACATAGACGGCCTGCGCAGGGTTCCACCCCAACGCCTCCCCTTCTTTGACGGGCCCCCCCGTCCACGCCGTCACTTGTTTCCAGCGACGGAGGTTGAATTGCGCATCGAGACACTTAGCAGCCATCCGGGAAGTTAGCTTCTCATGCCCACACACAGGCATGGGGATCCCTAGATCCCGAGACAGCTCCAACATTTTCCCTAATATGAGAGGCTCAAGCAGGTCCTGTGGCGTCTCAGGATAAGCTGCCATGGCCAGCTCCAGCACCGCACCCCTGAACGCCACGGGCGACTCCTCTGGTGCTCGTTGTCGTTGAGCGAATCGCCGATGCGCATCATCTGGTGGCTCATAAGCATCGGCCATTTCTTGAAAAACACCACATAAAGTTGCCTTCTTATCGGTCGCTATGGAACGGAAGAATCGGACAGATTCGTCGTCCAGGAGAGTCGGCAACACCTCCAAAGCCTCCGCATCGGTCCATCTTGCTGTGCGTACCGCCGCCAAGAAGCGGCAGGCGAACGCGCTCCAGTCCCCACCGACGGAAAATTCTTTAACTGTTGTAAGGTGGCGACTCCGACTCCTCTTCCCGCCGTCTTCCAATGGTGGTGGTTGTGATGGCAAATTCAAAATGGCGTCGGCCCGCGGCGTGGCCAAGATGGCGGTTTGGCGCCACGGAGCGCGCAAAATGGCGGCCTCTTGCCGCGTGGGCAATGGCGGCGGCAGGACAGGCAACGTGGCGGCCCGCGGAGCACCACTTGCATCATCCATCGTCCCTGGCGCGACGAGATGGCATAGATGCGCCAGGACGTCCTTAAGTGCCTCCAGTTGTACCGCCATCGCTTGCCATCGTTGATCCGCGTCTGATGATGTGGACGGACCCGCCACCGCGCCAACATCCTCCACTCCTGTTCCCGTGGTCGCCTCAGCCGGGCTCTCCTCCACCACCCCAACAGGATCCGTGGTTGGAGGGAGTTCGTCGTCGTCGGACGAAGAAGCCGATGCAGGCGCCGGAGTAACTTTCTTCCTCACTTGTTTCGACATGCCGTTGCACTTCTGACGCCAGTGTAATAAACGACTGGACCACGATGTCTGGCTCAGTGTCCTTTATTATTCGGTTCGTGCTGTACACCCACACGGCTGTCTTTACTCTGTAGCTTCTCCACGGTGCTGACTCCAATGTCGGCCCGATCCACAACAGCAGCTCCGCTGCTGTTTCTCTCACACAGCCCCCCTTGGCTGTACTCTCTGCTGCTCTTCTCCCTCCGCAGCTCTCACAGCTTCTTGCTCTCTCTCTCTCTCTCCGCAGCTCCTCCTGGCAGCCACACCGCTGCCTCTAACAAGCAGCCCCCTCTCTCTCTCTCTCCGCAGCTCCTCCTGGCAGCCACACCGCTGCCTCTAACACGCAGCCCTCCTGGCTGTCTCCTCCCCAGCTGCACACACTCCGCAGCTTCCTCTTATCTTCGGGGTTGGCTCCCGATGGCCGTCGGCGCCCCCCCTCTCCACACTTGCCCGCGTGGCCTCACTCTTTTCCGCTCACACCCCGACTGCCTTCCCCTTCCGGTTTACCCGCTTAAAAGCCCCGAACCTTCCCCCCACGTCACATGACTCCACCCTCCGTGACGTCACCTCCGGAAGGTCGCTTACGCCCGCATTACATATGTATTGGCAGAGATTCATAAATTGCAACCATAACCACAATAATATAAACAGAAATATATTTTATAGCAGAATATTTGGGGGGACATTTTGAGCATATTTATATATTATAATTACGGCCTTGGTTTAGAGAATCTGGCTGCTACTAGAATTTTCCACGTGATGATGATGATAGCCACTTCGTCGAGCTATCGTTTGTCATAGTCAGGTCGCTTCTGAAAAAGAGCTACATAGCTCAGTAGTAATTGAGATGTAGTTTTAGTTTAAGTGCCACCAGAGAACCGAAGGCAAAGAAACCCCAGAGCTATTCTGCAGTCGGTCGACTGACGGGTTGGGGGAATTCGAACTTGAACGCCAAAGTTCGTGTGTAGTGGAACCGTTGCATTGCATGTTCAGAGGGTAAAACAATCATTTGTGAGGGATAACGGAAAGCAAAAACATATAGTAGAACCCCTCTTAACGAGCCACCCTGTTAACGACTAATCTCTTAACGAGGGGCCTCCATAGAGCCCAATGTTCTATGGGTCTTTCGGTAAAGTCACGTAGATAGGTTCAAAGAAAAAACAAAAAAAGTACAAAAAATTACGACGTTTCGATCGCAACACAAGCAATCGTCGCCTAACGACGTGTTGTGGTCGAAACGTCGTAGTTTTTTGTTATTTTTTTGTTCTTTTCTTTGAACCCATCTTCGTGACTTTACCGAAAGACCCAAAGAATATGAATTCCTGCAGTCACGAAAGCTTTGAGTCAAGATTTAGAGCCCAATGTGTTCGCTTACCGACAATTCCCCTGTTAACGATGAGCTGTTGTAAGTACAGTAAATTTATTAAGCATTATTTGTATTAATATTATGCGTTTATAATGTTATTAGTATCTTTATGTATTACTATCCATTGTTTAAATATGATAAAGTAGTTTTTTTGGGTGAAAAGGGGTAACTTTCGATGCTATCGGTAACAAATTAACCTTTTAATGTGTATTTGCTATACTCGCTTAACGATCAAACCACTTTCGTGGTTTCATTGAACTAATTATTGTCGTTAAGAGTGGTTCTACTCTATATCAGTGTAGAGGAGTAAAATGGGGACGTGACGTCAGGTGTGCCGTTCAGTGCAATGACGTCATGTCTCCTAGGGTACTTAAGGGATACCCCGTGACGTAAGCGGGGTCACTGTGGGAACGGGTAGAGTAAACAGGGTGAAGTGGGAACCAGGGGTAGAGAGAGGGATCGAATAGGAAGTCTGGGGAGAAGCCGGTGGTAGCCGTAGAGGTACTTCTCTCTCCGGTCGGGGGAGTCGGCAGAATCCACGATCCGACACGAGAGAGAGAGACCGGAGCTAGCTGGCAGGGACCCGGACTCAGAGTAGGATCCCTAGCCCCTGGGAGTTGTGTACCCTGTGTAATATTGATAAGCTTTAATAAACCCTGGCGGAAGCCCTTAACTTACCTCCGTCTCCGAGTACGTCCGTCGGAACTTCTCTACATCAGTATTGAGCAGATATATTTCTTTAACAAACTGTGATATATTAAAACATGCATTGCCTTAATAGAATCAAAACAGTGAAGAAAAATAGCACCAGTTTAACACGTAGGCTCTCGCGGCCAATGTTATCTATAATAGAGGTTATTTGGGTTATCCCGCTATTTAACACCAAAACAGGAGGAGTATTTCTCCAAAACCCTGGCCGTCGCCTGATGATACTGGTTGTAATTACCAGCGAAACATCACGGTACTCGAATTGTAAATGTTGTGGGTTTACTCTCCAACAATCAACCGGTGTGCTGAACTAGTAACGAATTGGCACGTTTTGTTTACATGACAAAGTCTACTAATTGGCTGTGTCGGTTGGTGGCAGGTTTAACAACACATTTAAATTTAAGCCTCTTATGGAAAATAGTACTATTTAAAAAGGTGTACCTGTTATTTCTGAATGTTGAACCAGACACGTTCACATTCAATGGGTTTAAGACCTTCAATCCATACTCCTCACTGCTTTCGGATACAGTGACATTGCTCAGTGACAATGCACCGTTTACATTGATAACGTTCCCATGATTACCTGAAAACAAAAGCTGATGTTAAAATGTTATAAAATATGCACCACTGCATGTGATTAGATGTGTATATATATACATATGGAGAGCGGTCGTGTGGCAGTTAGTACGCTGCGCTATGAACCTGGCAACCCAAGTTGGATTCCCTGCTCACGGCCACCAACACCAGTGACGATTATCTGAACCGGTCCTGGGCCTCTCCTAGGTCGACTCAGTCTCAAATGAGTAGCCCGGTACAGTGTGTAGTAAACATCGCCACTAGGGAGACAAAGGTGGCCGGGCATGGTGCTGGCCACCCACCCCCTCGTGGGCCATAGTGACAGTAACCTTCACAGGTGCTGCTCGATCACAGCAATCGCCCCAACAGTCTGTTAAAGGCTATACGGAGGATCTGTATCTTAGTATATTAACCTAATGGCGGGACCCCGGGATCCAATAAGCCCCCGGCTCTCGCATAAACTGCGTTGCGACGTCATTTTATGTCTGTTGAAGGTGAACGATATGAAAATATATTTCTCTCGACGAGCTCTACGTGATGCGCTAATCAAAGTTTCAAAGTTTTGTTTATAACTTCGCCAATTTTAGCAACAACGGGTGCTTGGTGAAGAACGAGAGGATTTATTTTTGGTGGGTCACGGCGTTTATGTGCGTGGCGGGATGTAGTCGCCAAAAATAATAAATTACGATTTTGACTTCCGTTTAGTCGAGACCCTGGGGTCCCGCAATAAGGTTCATATACAGTAACATATAATACAGTAACATATATAATGTACCGTGTACTTCTATTTTATTTTGCCCAGGTATGGACAGGCTTCATAAAGTCAAATATATTACCTGAAAACGTTGATGCGGTGATGTCTATCTCAGAACTCTGTCCCCAGGAATGGATCTCCAAACCGTAGCTCTCTGTTTGAGACATGGAGCTCTCCGTGATGAAAATTCGGAGCTCGGGGCCAGTGAAGGTCATACCTTTTGCTGCACGGGAAACCACCACGTGTTCCAGTCTTACCGTGTGCGTCATTGGACATGAAACGGTCAGATACAGTCCAGCCAAAAGGGAATTGTCTATATAAAACACACATACATGAATGCAACATTAGTATATAACACTTCCACTGCATACATATGTGTAGTGATTCATCCAAAACCGAAAGTACTCACCCGATGTTATGGACACAGCATGCATCAAGACATGGATATTCAGGAAGTAAAAAACAAGCCCCTCTGATTGGTACTGAACTGGGCCTGAAAGGGGATTGGTTAGAGGCAGGGGAAATTGAATGGATTGGAGGTAGAAATACAACACGGAAAGATCAGGAAAACGGAGGGATGATTTACAGGGAGAGACGATAAGAATCCGTTCGAAAGGTGGGAAGATGATTGGCTGGAGGAAAAGCGAAAGGTCAAGGAACCTTCGGGAAAGGGGCTTGAGGGACATATTAAGGGAGGAGCCGAGAGAGTTTGGGACGCTTGGAGTGAATGGAATCTTTGAAGACCGTTGTGTCTCGTGCTGGAAGAAAAACGACTCCTATTATTGAAGACTGCTGTATTGGGTGTCACTTTACATTTATATAAGCACACTCCGTGACGACCCGCATTGCCTTCTCTCCTCTTAACATCAAACTAACCTGATGGTGGGACCCCGAGCTCTCGTAATTAATTATTTTTGGTGACTCCATCCCACCGCGCACATAAACGCCGCAACCCACCAGAAATCAATTCTCTCGTTCTTCACCGTGTACCAGTCGTTGCCAAAATTGCTGTAGTCATGAACAAAACTTTGGAACTTTGATTATCGCATCGCGTAGAGCTCATCGAGAGGAATAAATTGCCGTATCGTTCTCCTTCAACAGACATAAAATAACATCGCAACGTAGTTTATGCGAGAGCCGGGGGCTTATGGGACCCCGGGGTCCCGCCATAAGGTTAACATAATGTCACGGGAGCCTTAACGCCCCCCCCCCCCCCCCCCATGAGAATAATGGCGCATGGTATTTTTGGTTTGTAAAATCGTATTGTTAACCTGAGCGGCCGCTGAGATTGAACCGTGAACCTCTGCAACAAGCGGGCCCGATGCTCTACCACTCGAACCGATTTTTGGAGATGAACGGCCTCCCATTGCTTATGAATTGGCCGTGTCGGATGGAGGAGGGTTCAGCGACACACATATTTTTACACGAGCTAACCCGATATAAGATAATTATTATTAATCGCATTGGTTATGAGAGACCTACGAACAATAAATATTAGAATATATAAAAGAAAAAATATATTATTCTGATATTTTTGCACTCACCCACGTGAACAAAACGAAGGTCCACTTGAGAGCGGAAGATGGCGATGCCGTTGGTGGCGTTGAGGACCTGCAGGTGCTGGATCACAGAAACTTGACCTGGTGAAGGGACATTGCGCAACACGATTCGGGGCTGCGTAGATCACAAGCCATGCACTTTGTATTCTTTGGTTTTTTCGGTAAAGTCACGTAGGTAAAACATTAAAATTAATAAAAGTAAAATAAAATAAAAATCACGACGTTTCGGAGGCAACACAAGCTTCCGTCTTCAGGTGGAACCGTCACAGCCACGACAGCTGTATCAAGTAAATGAGAGATTGCAGGAGCTACCACTCCGTTTATATAATGGCTGGAGAAGGGGGGGGGGGGGGTAAGGGCCAAATACAGCACACTTTTTATTAAAATGGTAAGGTGAGGCTTAAGAGGGTGAGCCTTTGTTATGGAGAGGTACGGTTTGTGACTCAACCTGTGACAAGGAGACAACCACTAAACATGGTAAGTTAAATCTTTTTTGCATGGTTAATCACATATTTCCAATGATTACTCAGTTTGTAACCGTCATCACGGTTTAAATTATGTCTGTGTTTGTATATTTGTATGGCTTCGTGTACAAACCTTTGATGGTAGCCAGGAGGTTTGCACAGAACCTTGCTCTCGGAAAAGACAATTTGTGCGCATTTTGTGCAGCCCAACCTTTGTGACAACCCTTCGCTGAATGAGGAATCAAACCGCATACTGCGCACGTCATTGGGGGGTTTATTTGCCCATGGCTTCGCTGTGCCGGTTGGTGAGGGGAGGGGGTTCTATAAGGGATGGGGAGCACAGACGTCGGAGCACAGCTCGGCACGTACATTTTTTCTGCACTGCACTCTGCTGCCCGCCAATGTATACATCGCACCCACAACCGACACACTCACTATGTTGTGTGATGGTCACCAATGTAATCTCACTATCCAGGCTCAATTCTGCTTAGCTTGCGAGCAAATAAATCTTTAAACACTTGATTTGCATTTTCTTATTTTGTTTGCCACTCTGCTTACCACCGTTTCTCTACTTTGCACTCCTATCGGGTTTGTGAGCATTGTGTTTGTTGTTGTAACGTGACGCTTTACTCGACATCTGCGAAAATGAGCTTCATAGCTCATCGGATTCCTCCTGCAGTCTAAATAAATATTCTGATTCTGAACTAACACTATTGGGGGCATACCCAGGCGAATGAACCGTAATGCAAATACAGTAGCTGCGATTGAGCCAAATTAAACAGAGAACAAATTTAGCTCAATGCGTTTTTTTTGCGAAAGTTTTCGGGGAACTCTGCTGGAGACGGGTGGCTCAGAAGAAAGCGGCGCTGACCTCGCAAATAAATATCCTCGTTTTTAACAACTTGTGTGCGACGATCGCCGGACTGAGGCAGCTTTTTGACCGGTGCTCCAGTGAACGCTGAGCTACACGCACTTTTCGCCGGATATATTTTCTGTTTTTATTACTGTTGTTGTTAGTCATGAAAAATGTATATACGTGCAGTATTTTCATTCTTCAAGGTATTGTATGCAGTGTGTAATGCACGGTATATCATATTTAACACTGAAATCCAGTATAGCCAATTGTTTTAAAGCCTTTGGAGCGGTTTTGCCGGTTTTGCAGGATCGGCCAGGGACCGCCGGATAATGTTGGAAGCTGGATCATCGCATGCTGGATACTCGATGATCCACTATATAAATGTTTTTTATTGTACCAGGTAAACCCACTGAGCTATGTAGCTCTCTTTCAGAGGCCACCAGGCCACACGTGTTGATAGCTCATCGCAGTAGATTCTCATCACCATCGTCACGTCACAATTTACAGCAACAGCCAAATCATCTAAGCGCATGACGTTGATCCTAAATAGTTGAGGAGGGCAAAACCAGATGAACTCGGACATAATTCATCGTGACCACAGGGAAAGAGAGAACACGTGAACTTCAAATATACAACAGGCGTCAGGGTCAGTGTCAGGATCGAACCAACGGCCTGCAAAACAGGCAAGGGAGATAACATCTCACTACCGTACAGCGCCATATAATATCTTGCCACTGTGCTTTAGTATCGTGCCACCTTCATATTTTCAAATAGGTGCAGTAGTCTCAGAAATTGTGTATATGGATATACAGGGTGCTTCAAAAAGTTGGACCCAATTTCAAAGATATAGCGATTTCAAATCGGGTCCATCTTTTAAAACACCCTGTATTATCTTATAACTGTCCATCATACCATCAAAGGAGGCTTGGCAAGAATCTTCTGGTATTTTCATCAAGGCCAGTCCATTCCATCGTCCCGTTATTGATGAGAAAACAACGGGTTCCTCCGAGGAACCTCTGATGTGTAATAAACCTGTAAGTGTACATTTGTAACCAAACTTAATCGCGACAATTGCCACCGATAATTATTTGACGATGCCAAATCAGCAGCAGTGAACAAGAACGAATGCAAAACAAACTCAACACGTAAAAAAATATAATCGGTTTTACCATATATAGCAATAAAACAGGTGTTAAGATGTTCATACGCCAAATAGAAACCTTTTGCAAGGAATCAAGTCTGCATTAACCACACGTACTATAGACATTGTCTTTGAAACTGATTGGCCTACTTCATGGCCTTGTCTCAGAATTGGTCAAACCTATTATTTCTCATTATTTGATACGGGCAAAAAAGGTCCCATTATATAGCTGCTCACCCTGAGCTATACATGCTCTGATACGTGCATTGTCTTTGCACCGTTTGCCTTTTGGCGTAATCTGGTCTGACACTGGTGGCGAGACTAGGCCATTTTGTTGAAGGACAAATGGACAGACAAACGGAACGCCGGGCTTTCACAATAGCTTCGTATTTTTGTATGTATATGTTATGTTTTTAAGAGAAGATACGTTTTAAAATATATTTTTCCCCCGGGCAAATCCGGGTACTTCCTGCTAGTCCTACCTATAACACGTTCCTTCAGAGTGGGCAGGTAGGAATTTGGTTGGACAGCGCATTCTTGCACGACAGACAGACAAATAATCCCTGGTGGGCAGTGTGGAACCTGTTGTTCCTACCTGTAAAAGTAATTTTGTGTCTGTCTGTCTCTCTGTCTGCGCATGTTTTGCAACACTTTTAACTAACACACTGTTGGGGTTACGTTTCAGCAAAGTACACAGATACAACACACTAAAGCCCCTGAATGAATACGCGCTATTTGTTTTTTCCCCTCGTTCAAATATAAACTAATAAAATCACATACTCTTAGTTCTTTCGGTAAAGTCACGTAGGTAAAAAATGAAATTAAAATTAATAAAATAAAAATCGAAAGAACTAAGAGTATGAATCCTTGCAGTCACGAAAGCTTCAAATCTCGAATTAATAAAATCACACTTTATAACAATTTATTATTACGCTGATCGTGGCGTCAAAGCATGCATCTGCGCATGCGCGGAAACGCTGACTCGCGGTTGCCCCGAGCAACGGACACGTGCTCCCTCAGCAGCGATGGGAGCGAGGTTCTCCATCGAGTTAAAAAGGCAAAAAAAACACAGAAGCGCAACACTGAGGTAAATTTTGAACAGTGTGATTCCCCCCCCCCCCCTAATGTATGTAGTTACTACGATATAGTTAGAAGATACTGCAATAGCGTCAGGAGATACTACTGTAGAGTCAGTAGATACGTAGGTAGAAATTGTATTTTATTTCTACCCATGTGACTTTACCGAAAGAACCAAAGAGTATGGATTCCTGCAGTCACGAAAGCTTCAAATCAAGATTACTACTATAGAGTTAGTAGATACGACTATAGAGTTAGTAGATACTGCTATAGAGTCCATAGATACTACTGTAGAGTAAGGAGATACTACTGTAATCAGTAGATACTACTGTATATTCAGAAGATACCACTGTAGTCAGTAGTTACTACTGTAGAGTTGGTAGATACTACTGTAGAGTCACTAGATACTAGAGACTTGTGTTGCCTCCGAAACGTCGTGTTTTTGTTTTATTTTTTTTTTTCATTAATTTTGATGTTTTACCTACGTGACTTTACCGAAAAAACCTAGAAATATGATTCCTTGCAGTCACGAAAGCTTCAAATCTAGAATCACTAGATACTACTGACTCTATTTTATGTAGTGTGTGTAGGTATATATGCCTACAAAATAAAAATTAGCTGGGGGGGGGGGGTAAAAATGTTTGGGGGGGGGGGGTCGACAATTTTTTGAAACCTTTTAGATCATCTACTTACCCCCCACTTTCTATAACTTTTAGATTCAGGACTTCTGCAAGCCTCTTATAATTTTGTTGACGGACAAATGGACAGACAAACGGAATGCCGGGCTTTCACAATAGGTTAGTATTTGTGTATGTACAGTATATGTCATGTTTTTTAAGAGAAGACAAGTTTTAGAATATATTTCCCCCCCGGCCAAAGCAGGTAATTTCCTGCTAGTGGACAATAAGAATTGGAGACTAAACTTTACACCATGTGGCCCTGTTGAAAATTACATTTTTAAAATCATGATGAACAGTTTAAAAATTTGCATGCAAATAGAGCGCTATTAATAAGCATTGAGGAAGATAGAAGCTCGTAAATAATGTACAAATATATTACGACTCATGTTAAAAAGTATTTGGTGTATGTGGGCCTACTCTTCCAATTTTCTAATTACATCAATTATAACCAACCTTATATCAACAATCGTATTTTATGCATGTGTTGTGGCGTTACCTTCAATCACCAGGCCACGGTTTTCAGGAAATTGCAGCTCACAGCCAGGGGGAATTGTGAGCGTGTTGCCAGATCTAAATAAAATAAAAATGTTAATAAATGATTTATCGTAAGGGTAAATGTGCAGCCCCACAATGTCTTCTTACTTATACATTGCTGTCAGAAGGGCCCTGATTATGTACATGTGTGTGTGTTGAACTTCTTTTGCACCACCGTACATAGCTAACCGTGCACTAATCGGAGGTGCAAAGGAAGGACAACAAACTCAACACGACAACAAGCAGTTCTAAAAAATGGAGCTTTCAAAAATATGGATTCGGAGTGCGATTCCAATCATGAGGGTTATTTTAAACTAAAAACTAAACAATTGTGTTAACAGGTGTAAGGCCCTCTGAGCAATGTAGCCCCTTTTCGGAAGCGACCTGGCTATCACAAATTATAGCTCAACGAAGTGGCTTATCATCACGTGAAAATATATAGCAGAGAAACACTCTAAACGCGTGATGTTGATTCTAATTGTGGAGGACCCAGAGAAAAATCCACGCGGCCACGGGGAGACACGCAAACTGCAAATATATAGCAGGCGTCAGGGTCGAGATGAAACCCACGACCTCCTGTATACCAGGCGAGGTAGTTAACATCTCCTAGCCACCATAGTGCCCATACATCACAATCCTCGTGTGCGTGCGTGTGTTGAAGGACGGCAGCAAAGATGTGGGAGCATAAAAATACACTGCTGAAATGGATGTTGCTGCACTGCCCTCTAATTCCCCAATGTATTGCCCCACAGCCTGAAGACAAACTGCATTGCAGTCTTCTCTTAAAATTTTGTCCAAGAACAAACCTGCTTACCATTGGAAATCTGATAATGTAAGCGACGTTTCGGGTAATTTTGGCATTTGCAATAAATGTAGTAAAAAAAATGTACACTAGAACCCCTCTTAACCACCACCCCTGTTTATAATGTTGTTAGTAACTTTATATATTAATATCCATTGTTTAAATATGAAATGGTACGTTTTTTGGTGAAAATTTGTAACTTTTGAGGCTATCAGAATGCATGAATCCTTTAACGTACATTTCCTATAGTCGTTTAACGACCAAATCACTTAACAACTGGTTTCTTGGAACCAATTACCGTCGTTAGGAAGGGTTCTACCGTGTATGTATTAAGGTAGTGTTCCTGATTAATCCAAACATTTCCAAAATCTGGCCTGTGACATTTCGAATAATCCGACTGGTTGTCATCGTTTCAGATTGAAACCAAGGTTCTGGACCAAATAATTCGCATTTTTTTTTACATCAGAAGTGTGATGAGATGACACGAGTTGATGAGAAGGCTGGTTGCAGCGCGATTATGAAATGACGACGATGCGTGAAGTAAATGACGATGAAAGTGAAAGCGAGCGGTTTGTGATGAGCGAGTATAAGGGATGGGGTGGGGAAGTTGGAAAGGGGATGACGGTGTTAATTATGGTGGGAGAAGGAGTACGAGTATGAATTAGTGTTTTTAAAGGAAGAGCTGAAACATGGACAGTGAAGCCGATTGCTTGGCACTCAGGGGCTGCTTAATCCAGTGTAAAAGGCGGGCAGAATCGGGACAGAACAGAACGGTGATTGGGCACAGGTAGGAGGAGAGGGAACAGATGGCGAAGAAACAGCCGGGATTGTGAACGTAGAAGGGCGACACAGAGCAAAGAGGGCGATGAGGGAAGCAAGATGACACGTTAAGGGCCAGACCACGGAGAGATTTGTAAACTAGGGAATGGCGGGAAGCCAGCATAGCTGGACGAGTAGAGGCAATGATGTGAGGGGAGTGGTACGGGGGAGGGGGGGAGATCGAAGAAGATCTGGGGCGGCGGATCATTAATGGATGGCATCAAGTGTATTGCGTCACTACGATTTGGGGTGTTTCTCCCTGCCGACGCTGGTGTCATGTGACATCAGGTGACGTAAATTTTGTGAACATGAAAAGACAGTAAATTATTGCACGATGCAAAATGGTCCAAACATCTGAAGAGGATATTTTCTATCTTAATTTTCTCCCGTATGAAATGACCCATTTAGGCCCTACATTTATGTTTTTTGTTTATTTAATATATTTTTTATGAAAAACCTCAAGGTTGTAGCATATATTTTACCTGACAAGGATGCTCCTGTTGACTTGAACACCATTACATGGCTCGAGTGTATAGTCCGCATCAAGAAAGCCACCAAAAGGCAGAGAAGGGTCTGTCCAAAAATCGCCCGTGACGTTTGACAGCGCCGAGAGACTTGAGTCCATGTAAAAGGGACTGTAGGTAGTCACCTCAAGAGAGGAATCCTGATGGAAGTCTAGAATCCGCTGTTGTATCATGTAGGGGTCTGAAGAGCCCCAGTAATTGTTCGACAGCTCGACAAGCTGCCCGGGTGTCCGTGGGCCTACGCTAACTTCGTACGCAGAGCCAGGATTTTGGAATATGTTTTCTGACACTGTCATATTAAGGACGTAGCGCACAAGCAATGTACGGGTGAACACGCCGCCTGCGAGAATGTTCCGTTGGATCCGATACGATCCGATTGACGTTTGAGGATTCAAATCAATGGCAGTCTCTCCAGAGCAATTCACGAGCGTGTTGGCCGAAAAATTCAACGATAATATATTGCCGGACTGAAGAAACATAATTACGTGCGAGTTGGACACGACGCGCTCGAACGTGTTTTCACTGATTTGGGCACTGCTTCTCATATAATCTGTCTGTAAGTGCAGAGAAGGGCTGTTAATGTCAATGAAACGGTTTTGCTGCAAACAGTTTTCAGAAATACCTGTGATTAGTAAAGCGGCATGGTTGGATTGGGCTACCCGAGTGAACGTGTTATTCTTGATGGTCACGGAAGAATCTACATCATAAGGTCCTGTGATGTACACCATTTCATAATAGTAAGACCTGAAGTCGTAGTAATAGGTGTTGTAAGCTTTTATGAGGTCTGTAATGCCAATCATGGAATTAATGAGCAAGAGTTTGGATATGGAGTTCGTCGAGATTTGATAGAGCGCATTGTGTTTGAAGATGGAATTATTCAACGCGATGTTCACTTGTCTATTGGAGTTCAGGCCATCTCCGGCGTTATCGGACACGTTGCACGTTTCACATGAGAAGTCCAAATGCATCATGATGCCGCCCTGTCTATTTTCGCTTGCCGTAACGCCCACTGCTGTAACGACGGCGTCCGAACCAACATTGGGCATTTCTGTGAAAATTCCGTATTCGCCATTGGAGGAGAAAGTGCCATTCACTATCCTTAAATTTGACATTGGCTGCATGAGCGTCAGACCCGATTTCTCATTGTTTGTGGACGAGACGGACTCCAGGAGAATTGTGGAGTTGTTGATTTTCAGACCGTGTCTGCTGTTTGTTATAATAACGTATTGAAGCATTGACAAAGATGGTTCTTTTCCTGCGAAATAAAGCATAAATGTATATTTATTTATATTTTAAGACAAGTAATTACCTTATATGCATACGTTGCTCCAAAAAGTAATGTGCCCCAAACGTGTGTCTAGTTTCAATAAAGTTATACAAATATGGTCTCACACCCACACCTACCAGATTATGAAATTAAACCCCGAAACTTTGCTTTAAAATACAAAGAGTGCATTTTATAATCCGGAGAATACGGTAAGTTTGCTAGTAAACTATTTGAGTTAATATTATTCATTACACTTTGACTCGATTTATAATTGCAGAACTTGGATAGCAAAGGGTCTACCAGACCCACACGCAACGTAGCCAAAGTGGTGTACACTTGATTTTGATAGACCCACACGCGAACAACGAATGCATAGCCAAATTTATATATATATGAATAAAAACATTATACCAGGTAAGGCCCACTGAGCTATGTAGCTGTTTTCCAGAAGCGACCTGGTCATCACAAATGATAGCTCAACGAAATGGCTTATCACATGCAAATGTATAGCAGCCAAATACTCTAAACTCACGTTTCTTAATTACAACCAGCCTGATACCGGCGAAATTTCACGGTACTCGAATTGTAAATGTTGTGGGTTTACTTTCCAACACACCGGTGTGCTGTACCAGTAACGAATTGGCACATTTTGTTTACGTGACAACCCCTTACTAATTGGCTGTGTCGAGTAAGGTGCCGGATTTAACGACACATTTATATTTATTAGATCTAATAAAAAAAAACTCTATTGTGGATACCATTGAAGGAAGTTCACGATTATAAATGGTGGCACTGCCCCATGAGTTTGGACAATGAATTTTCCATCTCCTCACGTGATGCAGTTAGAGCAATATTAATAACATTGGGGGACCGTTACATTGCATTGGTTTTCATTTCCATTAAAATGTCGCATCAAATGTCTACAGCATACATTGTATATGGTTGACCAGGCATAATTAAAACACGCATCATTACCGATCTGTGTGGGCGTTTCGCTGTTGATGATGAGACCTCTCCACAGTGTCGAGGACACATTTGTAAAGGTGATGAAATGGGATTTGTTTCCGACCGCTAAGAGTTGACCTGTGGGAACACAAACAAATCTGCGTAGATGAAATACAGTATCTCTCCATCACCATGCCATCTCTCGTGTGCCTCCCGGAAGCACGGTTGGCTACGTGCAGTGCGAAAGAAGTTCAGCGTACAAACGATATGTTGCTCAAAGACGTCAGCGATCATGATTTGCCTTCCATTTAGCTCTGTCCATGACACTTATTCGAGAACGTTGCATTAAATTATCCCGATTGAATATATTTATTCAAATAGCTTATGTAAACTATACATAAAGCTATGCAACTATTTTTATTGTTACCAGTGAGCTATGTAGCTCTTTTTCAGAAGCAACCTGGCTATCACAAAATATAGCCCAACGAAGTGGCTTATCATCACGTGTAAATTTACAGCAGCAGCCAAAAATACTCTGCAATGCATGTTGATTCTAAACGTGGAGGGAAAAATATACTTTATTCACTGTCTTTCCCAGCTTATTGCACCTATTTTGGCAGAATGCAGAGTATATATAGATGCTTACAAAACACACAATTTACCCAATATAATCATAAACCAATTTTCTTTGATCGAAGTGATACATTAACTCGTATGGTTATACATTCACTCCTACAATCGCTGGCACGCACCTCCGCTATTGAGAGCGTTCAATAAGAGCCTCTCCAGAGGATGTATTCTTGGATTACTTCTCCTATGCTGGCCAAACGACTTTAAATAGGTGGTAGTATCCCCCCACACAGACATTAGCCCAGCGCACGTGACCTGCTCCATCAGTCCAATTGCGGTGTACTCTTTATAGTGCTGGGTGTACACAGGTGTGCCAGTAGTAGAATGAATTTAACGAGAAAACTCTGCGTCGCAAAGTCTGGTGTTGCCAGCCTTTTCAGTCCACACGTTGGCAGCATCCCGCTTTCGACCATTATTAATCCGGTAGTTATCATTCGTGCATAACAACACCAACACACAAATATGTCATGCTATCCTTACTGCCCCTTTACCTTTAACTTCCATGAGCACCGATTTGCGAAACCTCAATTGAACTCCGGGCTCTAGGGTCAGCGTCGCCGACGCTTCCACGGTGATGTCTCTGATCACCTCGTACCCACCGTCGACGTATGGAATGACCGTGCGGTTTTTAACCACGCCTCCTAGGACGCCGGCTTCAAGGAATATTGTCTCCTTCCTTCGACTCAAGTCACTGGCGTTTCTCGATACTAGGAAGGGAAAGAACACCACTTCCGCACTGCTCTCGTCCTTGTGAACATCGTTGATCCGCGTAGCGACGCTTTGATCCGACACTTGGCCCCACCAGTTCAGAGTTGCGTCCACGTACCGCTGAGAATTAACGTTGGGCGCCGACATCTCAAACGTGGCCTCGGGGTTTTCGAAGTAGTTGTAGTGCAGAGTGGGACTCGCCCCGTGCACGACCAGCGATGTCGTCGCCGAATTGTTGGTGAGGTCGTTGTGATAAAATGTGTAGTTTTCCTCGTGATCTGCGTACATCTGTATCACGAAATCTCCGTGGTTATGCTCGAACGTGTTGCCATGAACGTGAATGTAGGAGTGTGCGCCACTGTCGCTTATGCTCAGGGCGCTTTGGCTGAAGCCCCGAATGAGATTGCCGCTGACTTCGAGGTCACTTCGAGTAATCGAAATGTACATGCCGTAGAGCCCTCCGACAAACACCGAATCCACAATGCGACAATTGGAAATTGTATTCCAGTTGTAGGAATTTAAGGAAAGGGCGTAACTGCTCGACTCTGCGATGAAATAGCTCGATGAGATCTGTAAAGGTTGATACAAAGTAGAACAAACGCATGGGTCACGAAGCGCTGTGTCAGGCAGATTTCCTAAATCTATTTGTCCAGTTTGTACCTCCAAGTTTTGGCCAACTATTCGATAAATTTGTCCAGTTTCAAATTGGGTAAGTCTCTAATACGAATGCAACGTTACACTAAAGTTTAATTCACAGTGCACAAAATAATAGAGTTATCATGGGTAATGTAACTAAAACAGACAAGTGGACTATTTGTATTCTTCATATACAATAGAACCCCCTCTTAACGACAGTTATTGGTTCCACGAAACCGGTCTATAAGTGATTTGGTCATTAAGCGAGTATAGTTAAAGGATTATTTCATTCCGATAGCATCAAAACTTAGCCTTTTTCACCCAAAAAACATACTTTATAATATTTAAATAATGGATATTAATGCATAAAGATGCTAACACCATTATAAACACATCATATTAAAAGAACACGGTTAGTCAATTTATTAATTTATGTTTACTGTGCCTACAAAAGCCTGTCGGTAAAAGGGAAGCAAACACATTGGGCTCTATGGAGGCCCATCGTGAAGCGATTAGTCATTAATAGGCGTGGTCGTTAAGAAGGCTTCTACTTCTTAGGTTTTTTCGGTAAAGTCACGTAGGTAAAACATCAAAATGAATGAAAATAAAATAAAATCAAAAATCACGACGTTTCGGAGGCAACACAAGTCTCCGTCATCAGGTGGGACCGTCACAGCCAGATTAGCTGCATCAAGTGAGGCAATGATTCAAGATGTAATCCCTCAACTCGCTTTTAAGGGATTACATCTTGAATCATTGCCTCACTTGATGCAGCTAATCTGGCTGTGACGGTCACACCTGATGACGGAGACTTGTGTTGCCTCCGAAACGTCGTGATTTTTGATTTAATTTAATTTTATTTTCATTCATTTTGATGTTTTACCTACGTGACTTTACCGAAAAAACCTAAGAAGATGATTCCTTGCAGTCACGAAAGCTTCAAATCTAGAATTAAGGCTTCTACTATATACTGCTATACACTACACTATATACTACACTATACACTACACTATACACTACATATTGGGCTCTATTTGAGGTCGATCAAACGATTCGTCATTACATTGCTATACATTACTATATAGACTTCTATACACTACACTATACACTATACTACACACAACTTTACACTTCACTATATACTACACTACTATACACTACACATTGGGTTCTATGGAGGCCCGTCGTTAAGCAATTAATCGTTAACAGGGGTGGGCATTGAGGGGTTCTACTGTATCTGGTTCTCTACGTAAAAAAACCCATAAATTATTGTTTACACAATTCTTTAAACCCCCCTCCTGCAGGCTTCTGGGAGTGCATAATTTCAGCAGCATTGAATCAGTTCAAGCAAAACTCGATACCAGTTTCAACATGCAGTGTCTCATCAGCAGGGTCAGCTTTGTTTGAATCGTGGCTGGTTGCCTGCCAAATACTATAGGCCAAGGAACCCTCTCTCTTTAAGATAGAGGTCATAGTTTAACAACGATAAAAAGTGTTCAATATACAGCAACACAATCGTTTAGCGTTATTGTGGAGAAAAATCAAGCTAACAAAATAGATACACAGATAATTTATATATAGATAAGTTCATCATCGATTATCCAGCACGCGATGATCTGGCTGGCTCAAACATCTAGTGGTTCCAGGCCATTTCAGCGAAAACACTCCAAATGGCAATTGGCACGAGTGTGTAACAAAACAAGTAACTATGCTTGATTTCAGTTTCTAATAGTATACACGGTCCATTATACACTATGTTGAACTTAAATAATTAAAATACCTTACGTGCATTCATCACCCCATGATGCAGTCTTTAAGATTAGAGTGGTAAGTATGGTACAATAAACAGTAACTTTTTACAGCATTTTTTTTTATCAATTTGTATGTATATTTATGCCAATTTTACATAGTTAATACATTTAAAAGACAAAAAACGCACACAAAACCTACAAACAATATCATGAATGAGTGCAAAAATAAGGTATTCTAAATAATGATGATGTGATTATCCGGCGGTTTAGAAAATCTGGCGCTCCCCCCCCCGAAGCTGCCAGGTAATCCATGATCGACTGCAGTTATCTTTCCATGTGAAAAATAAAATAAAGATAAATTATTTTTACACGAACCACTGCCCCCACTACTGTCTAGTAACAATTTCAGAAGCATTGATAAAAAAAATCACGAATAATTCACAAAACGTGCCACGAAGTGAAGTGTAAACTACAAAATAAATTACCTCAATTGTGAAGTCTTCTGCATTATTTATGACAATGGCGCTCCTTCCAAAGTCTGTGAACGTCGACTTTGAAATATTCAATAGAAAATAAGAATTCTGCATATTCATGTTGATGGCATCGCTTAAAATCCCAGAAAACGTGCAGTTTTCAAATGTCAAATGCATGACTTGGTACTTTTGTGAGGACAAAAACGTTAAACCGCTTCTGGAATCCTTCACCTTCACGTTTGTCATAGATATGCTCGTGCCCGAAACTTGGAACATCTCGAAATTGGTAATTTCCACCTGCTGGAGCGTCATTTCTGGAAAGACGAGGATGTGAAGAAACATAATTACGCAAATGCGTGGATCCTGCAGTGCTCTCTAATGCTCACATGTCTTTGGCAACGCCATAGACTCTCGATTATCCGCATGCGGTTTATCCGATTTGCGGATTAACTATACGCAACTGAGATTTTGAAAAAGCCCAAATTTATTAATTCTTAAAACAGTTATACATTGTTATACTTGGGAAGGTTTATAAAAAGTTAAGTGCTTAAACCTAATACATGTGTTGCCCTGTATAAGAATAGGTTTTCCCCTTTTTTCTGGCAAAACTGAAACCTTTTTAAAGGAATCATGTCTGAAATAACAACAATACTTGTGGTCAAAATCTATACAAAAACACTCTGATAATATATGTAGTCCTTGAAACTGATTGGTCCACACCAGAGACAGCTTTATTTTGAGCCTCGTCTCAAACAGTGTTCGACCAGAGGACGCCAAAAGGCGAAGATCTCAAAGACAATGCACTATCAGAGTTATGAGAGCTCGGGGTGAGCATCTACATTGCCAGTACCAAAATATAATAGGGGAAAAACCTATTCTTATATTTTGGTACAGGTGTAATAAACCTACTCCGGACGATATCGTATTCTCTTTTCTTGTCTTTATTCATTTCTTTTCCCCGTTCACAGCTCTCTCTCACACTGGGTTCCTTTTCGCGTTACTCCCATTATTTCCTTCCGAGCGTGGCGTTCGCTCGCTTCCCTCGCCCCCTCACACCGCTGGCTAACGGCGTTCGGGAGACAGCCTACAGCCTGCCACGTGGCCGCTGCCATGCTGAAGGCACAAGACGTAGTCTCTCCTTCAAGCTCTTCACACTGACCCCGAACTGTCTCTCTCTATCACCTGGCTCACGTGATGCCACGCAGCCAATCATAAGCCTCCCCCATGGAACCTTCTCGATGTTGCCATACAGCCCCAGGGCTACGCCGTTGGCTCGACGTCCCATTGGCTGCGGGCTGAGGCCGGCAGAGCCTATCACCATCGCCCAGTTGCCCCCAGATGCATCCTCATATTACACAGGTGTAGTGACATAGGACGTCACTACTGTGTCGGCCCGTACGAGGGCTGGGTGCCCCAAAGGGGTGCCTGGGAGGTCACGTGGTGGAGGGACCCAGACCTTCCCGTGAGGTGGGGGAAGGGAGGCGTGGCCTGGGCAGGGAGGCGTGGCTTGGGCAGAGCCGGCCACGCCTGGGCGGAGCCGGCCACGCCAGACCAAATATAAGCGGGGTGTGGATGCAGAGCGGGGGCTGTTGAACTCCGAAGTGAAGACGACATCATCGGTCCTCAAGTCCCGGGTCGTCGTCCTGGACCAGGCAGCCTGTTGGCTGCTTGTTGGCTGCCTGGTCCAGCCTGTTGGCTGCCTGGTCCACGGTGTGTCGTGTTCCAGAGTGTTAGTGAGTTGAGGAAGGTGGTCACTACCTCATGTACAGTGTTATATTACTTACCGTTTAATAAATAGTGTTGCCTCCAAGCTGTGTGTGTGCACCTAATTCGAACCCACTACACAGGCATAGGAGGTCCCATGATGTGTTGCTCCGGTTAATCCAAAATCCATGTGATTGCCCCTACAGTACACTAGTTGCATGTCTTTGCAACAGAGGGTGGCATTTTATTGATTCCATTAGCGTGTGTGAATTTCCAGGCTATGTGAAGTGTCAAAGCGTCACAACCACCACAAACACACACAGAGGCCAGAGCGCTGAAGCTGACACCACTGACATCTTGGGAATTCAAATCCATGTTCCAGTCACACGTGATGATTATTTTTATTATTACAATGCTTGTTGAGGCAAAACAACTCCATTGCATTTTGAGTAGCTATAAATTATTCCAACCGGCAATTTGAAACGTTTTTCTCAAGTGTATAGTAGGTTTGATGGTTTCAACACAATCACAGGGATTACTAAAGAAACATCACATTGATGGTTAATAATTACAGCATCAGTTTGACGAGATCACGATTCTCTACTTAATAATACATTTATTATTGTTTGAAAGTCGCCTTATAGTTTTCGAGTTTTATACTATAGAGTAGTTATTTTAGATGAATCACGGAGCAGCTAAGCCCTCACAGAAATCGTTTCACATTGCAGCCTGCCTGAGCTGCTGCTCCCTGGGCCGGCCCGGGCTGCTGCTCCCTGGATTTGCCCGAGCTGCTGCTCCCTTTATCTGCCTGAGCTGCTGCTACCTGGATATACCAAACCAATTTGCCATTGAGCTGCAAAACAGAGGTATTATTAGTAAGGAGGAGCTTGTACTTAACTTTATGCTTATGAACACCAAGGCGGTTGTGTCAAGTGCTAGAATTCCCTCGTACAATTGTGCTGGGAGATTTCAATACATGAATGGATGACCCATTTGACAGTTTGGCTACATACACTTTTGATACCATTGATTCCGTGGGATTTGCTCAGTTCAATCAGGGCCCAACTCATAATCACGGCTACATGATCGACCTAGTATTCGCCGAAGGTGTCTTAGTTGGGGCCATTAACATTTCGTTGGGACTATGCAGTGATAACAGGGTGATTTATTCTGAGATAAAGGGTCTCCCCACCCCTCTCTGACGGTCTGGAGGACTTCAGGGAGGCTGGTTTCGGCCTAAAAGGATAATGACCCCTTCTGGATTTCATGACACCTTATTGGCCCATATTTCCTCTTATTGCGACAGTGGTGCCATCAATCAAAGGGTTGATAAGTATTATTTAGTGCTACAATCTGCTGTTGATGAACTTGCTTCTTGATGCCATCTTCATGCTCAAGTTACCACGACCACCTCCTGCTATTCCAGAGACCTCAGGACCCTGAAAGTCCAACTTAAGAAAATGGGTCGATGCTGGTGCAGATCTCAGCTCGATGATGATCGAACAACTCTGTCAATGGGCTTACACACGAGCTATTTTCATGGCAAAAAAAGTACATCGTCATGAGGATTAACTCGCTAAGGAACCACCCTGCTGAGCTGTTCAGGATGGTCAACAGGTTGATTCACCGAGATTACGTCCATAAAGGTTTGTATTCTTCTGAAGAGCGCTGCCAAGTTTTTTGTTATTCAGATCGATCACATTAGAGAGGGTATCTGCCCAGAAATTTGTCCAGATCTTATCTTGGATGGACCCCAGGGCTTCTCTCGTCTTTGAGGTTTTTTACCCGTTCTGCCTATAGACCTTGTCCAGACTATTGTGGGGATGAAATGTACTACCTCAATTTAGATGCCTGTCCCTCTTGGCTTGTTAAGGAGGCCTTTGAGCCACTGATGCCGAAGGTGACCGAATTGGTCAACTTTTCCCTATCAGAAGAAATGTTCCCAGAACCCCTGTAAAGGGCTTTAGTGTGACCATTTCTAAAGAAAACAGGACTGGATGTCGATATCCTGGTTAACCATTGCCCCATCTCCAATTTTCCTTTCATAGGGAAGATTATAAAAAGGGTGGCCTCCTCCCAGTTGGGGTCGTATCTTGAGGCTGAGTGCTTTTTGACGTCACTCAATGAAGCTTCAGGGCCCATCATGGAACTGAGTCCGCCTTAGTTTAAATGGTAGACAATCTCCTCATGGCAAACGACATGGGCTGTATTTCAGCCCTTGTTATGTTGGACCTCAGCGGCCTTTGAAACAATTGATCATGTGGTTTTGTTGTGGTGCCTACGGGACCTGGCAGGAGTCAGAGGCACTGACATACAGTGGATTGGATCTTTTCTGCAGGGCAAGACCTAGCAGGTGGTTTGCTGAACCCTCCCTTCACGGTATCCCTCAGGGGTCAGTCTTATCTCCCCTTTTATTCAATGTCTATATTAGGCCGCTGGGGGGTATCATCTGGAGGCACGGTTTACAGTGCCATCAGTACGCCGATGACACCCAGATACGTCTCCTTCTCAGGTGACCCAGATGCAGCTTTCACCTGCTTAACAGAATGTCTGGCAGAGGTAGCTGCATGGATGCAGCAGAACTGGTTAAGGCTGAATCCTACCAAGACAGAGCCAATGATTGTAGGGTCAGAGAGTTGGCTGAGGATGGGTCTGGGGGAGCTTGATCCTCCATTAATTAATGGAGTATGCACTCTCTCTGTAACAGTGGTGCAGAACCTAGTTGTGCCATTCAATTGTAGCTTAACCATGCGTCCTGAGGTTGCAGCTGTGGCCTAAGTGGTGTTTAATCACCTTAAAGTGCTCCGAGGGTTGCGACCCCCCTTTATTCGCTAATGGTCTTAAAACACTGGTTCATGCTTTTGTGTCAACATGTTTGGATTACAGAGATCCTTTGTATACCGAGCTGCCTCGTGATGTGCATTGGCTACAATTCAGCTATCGCCTGCAATTTAAGTTAGCTGTAATGATTTACAAAGCTAAACATGGCCTTGGTCCTCAGTCCCGGCCCTGATGGCTCAGCCTAGATTTTATATTATATGCAGTGTGGTAGAACTTAAGTCTCTTCCACCGGACCTCAGATTGGCTTTGAGCACCGGACAGTTCAGGAAACTCTGCAAGACTATTTTTTTTACTTTTAGATTTTCCTTGAGTATGCCCCCTCATTTTTATATTTGTATATATGTCCTGATTTCATAAGTAGAACTAACTTCGTTTAATTCATGCTTTAAAATACTGCGATGCCTTATTTAGTGGAGTCGTTTTTGCTAAAAAAATAATTTCAATGAATTGTGGCACATTAGGAATTGATCACTCTTTTAATGATTTCCTCGTGCAGCAATGGAGTAAAGTGTGGATTTGTGAAGGTCCTTATGTGCTGTAAAGTACATAAATGCAGTGTGTACACCAGCATGCGATACTGAGTCAGGCCTGTAGGTGGCTGGCAGGGTTATTGAGTAACCTGACCTGACACCAGTCACATGATTAATGGCGATTCTGTTGAAAATTGCTGTGTGTGACATACATGCTGCTGCATTTTACAGGTAAAGGACCCACATTTAATTTAAATGTTATAATTTTTAGCTTGGCTTTGAATTGGTAATTTGTGATTTGTTCAATTGGAAGGACTTTAGCACCGTACACTCTAAAGGATGACGTACTGTAGTTAATACTGGTAATTAAATAATAGATTACGACGTTTCGATGGCAACACAAACAATAATCATCTCTCTCTCTGTGTCTCTGTGTTGCCTCTCTGCTTATGTGTCTGTCTATTTGTCTCCGTGTCTGTGGTTTGTCTCTCTCTCAAATTTAGCACTCTTTAGAAGAACGTAATCAACCAAGTAGGGTGTTGACTGTTATGTTAGCCGACTCTCTGTGTTGTATTTCATTATATTTCTAAGTTTACTAAGTTTGTTTTCTCTTTCATTTGTACCTGATGACGATTGCTTGTGTTGCAATCGAAACGTCGTATTCTATTATTTAAGTTTCTTTCTACGTGACTTTACCGAAAGAACCAAAAAGTTATTCCTGCAGTCACAAAAGCTCCAAATCAAATCTATTTAGGTATTCGATTTTATCGTAACACACTCCAGAATCACAGGTAAAAACGAAATCGGTGTGTTAACAATGAATTAGGTATAAATTAGATTGTATGCAACATCAATATATGTTATTGTGTCAGGGGTTTTTGTTGTTGTTTGTAAAGCATGAAAGAATCACCTTCACAGTTATTGCATATGATTCCATGCCACGGAACTGAATCAGCAGACAACTTTGAAAATTCCTCTTCATCTGGGCTTCCAATGATCAGCTTCCCTAAGAGAGAAGTTAATGTAGATTTGTCAGCATTGACTGATGATCCAGCACTCACTGATTCACTCCACTCACTCACTGATTCACTCCATTGACTCGCGCAATGATTCACTCTACTTACTCAGTCACTTCTCCATTTCTCTTCGATCTCTATTAGAGTAAGGTTTCTATTCTCACAACCTTCTCTCATTGATTCCTTCACATTTTCATTACGTTTTACATATAATTGAAATCTCATACATTTTACAGAATAGAGTAGCCACAAATAAATTAATTGATTATTAATTAATTCATTACATATGACAAGTTGAGAGCTTTATAAATTGCTAGGGCACACAAGGAGAGCCATCTCCATATGTGAATGCAAATTTAACTAAATTATTTTTGTTCCAGCCAGGTCTCCTTGGTTCTCCAGGCGAGAGTGCCAATCTTCCAAAATAATAATCAATAAAGAATTTTATTTTATTAAGTGTAAGGCTCCACCACTGAGCTGTGTAGTAGCTCTTTTTCAGAAGCAACCCTGGCTATCACGATTGATAGCAGCTCAACGATGTGGTTGATATCATCATCATTGTCGTGTGGAAATGTATTGCAGCCAAATGCTCCAGAATGCATGGTGATGTAGCTTATAAAAAATCCATGCAACCACCATGGAGAAAGAGACAGCAGCAGGTGCCAGAGTCAGGATTGAATCCACGACCTTCTGCATAGCAGGCAAGGAGGTTAACATCTCCGAGCCACGGTGGCACCCAAATACCTGCATCTCTGATGGTTTAAATTACGGGGAATTTTACGTTACAGCAATTGTGTCAGTAAGGTTGGGAACGCACACTTTTAAGTCCAGGGCAAAGCAGGATGACAACCACGCCTCTCCAATAAAGAATACATATAGACCAAAGGAAAAAGATACAACACACCTTCAATGCGCATGCCAGTTCTACCCATGAAGGTTAGTGAAGCTCCACTTGATAACGACAATACACTTGCAGGTTTCACCAATATGTTGCTAGTAATAAAGTAATTGCCCCTGAAAAAAAAGAGACACTTGATTATGGTAAAATCAACTTCAAAACTGCAGGTTCACTGTTGCACATGCACATTTTTTACGTATGACACTGCATTACCTTGTCCTAAACAGACTGGAAATCCTTTTCCAGTACCAAAATATGAGAATAGGTTTTCCCCTTTTTTTGGCAACAAAACAGTATTTTAACTTTGGTGTTTTAACATCTTAACACCTGTTTTGTTGCCATAAAAAAGGGGGAAACTTTTCAGACTGGAAATGTTTATACATGCTCAATTAAATATAATTAACTCTACTCGGAGATAATTACTTACAATTACTTGCTCACGCCACTGTTGGTGATAAGGGCTGCTTGAGATGGTACGGTGCAGTGCTCCTGTCGAGGGTATTTGGCCTACTCTTCCACACTGGCCTGACGTGTTGGAAAAGGTGGGTCTACTCACACCACACCCCCACCACTCACAACTTGTAGATCAACCAACTTTAGATATCGCCTCATGATGCTGGTTGTTGTAATTAATTACCGTCGAAACGTCACGGTACTCGAGTTGTAGATATAGTCGTGGGTTTACTCTCCAACACACAACCGGTGAGTGCTGAACTAGTATACTACACTATACAGTGCACTATATACTATACTATGATTGTAAACGTTGTAGTGGGTTGAACTAGTAACTAATTGGCACGTTTTTTTAAAGTGACAAACCTTTACTAATTGGTTGTGTCGGGTGGTGGTGGCCGGTTTTACAACACATTTATATTTACGCGATGTAACCCAAAAAAACCCCTTATGGATGCCAGGTGGTGTTCAGATTTTTCCCTCTTTTTTTTTTAGAATACTCATTTTTATCATAACAAGGTTAATCCCCTTTTGCAAAGTGATCCAAAGTAACTGCCGCATACCTTGGCAGACTCAGCGAGCCGTTTCGTATTGCACCTCCCGTGAAGTTCCCGGTGAACACCGTCTCGCCGGGGCTTCCAATATGGACAGAAAGGCCCGGGTCTTGGAACAACGGTAACATCTCCACCACGCCGAGGGCTAGGTCGTTGGAAAAGTCCAGGATCCTGGCTCTCGCCTGCAGCTCCTCGGGAACGCCCCAGTAGTTGTGCCGGGCATTCACCTCGGCTCCGATTTCGTAAAGTGCGGAGCACTTCATTTCATAGGGGCAACTGGGGTTGCTGAAGACGTTGAAGGCGACTGTGGATGCATAGGAGCTGACGGCAACTGCGGTGAGTGGAGCGGAATTGTCAATGATGGTGTTGTTGATGAAGAATGCGGGGAGGTCTATCGCCACCGCGGCTTCGCCTGGAACAACAGACGTCAAAGGCGATGTTGATTGTGCATGGCCCCCGCTTACCAGCTTGCAAAACCGCAAAACACCCACACGTGGACAGCTGCAGAGAGCCTCTTTTTGGGTCTTTCGGTAAAGTCACTTTCGGTAAAGTCACTTAAACGATTGGTTCAAAGAAATAAACTAAAAATAACAATTATTTTCTTTGAACCTATCTACGTGACTTTACCGAAAGACCCAAAGAATATTTATTTCTGCACTCACGAAAGCTTTAAGTCAAGATAATAACCCTTTCGTTGAAAGTTTTGTTTCAACCGAGTTTTTTCCCTCCACATTTGAAATCGTCACCACTCGTTCAGAGTATTTGGCTGCTGCTATAAATGTCCACGCGGCGATGATGATGGTGATGATGAGCGGCCAATTCGTGATAGCCAGGGTCGCTTCTGAAAAAACAGCTACACAGCTCAATGAATCTTAACACCTGGTTAAATAAAAACGTTTAGGTGGCAATGCTGGGATACTATGGCGGGTCTTTTTCCGACTGCTTTGAATCTTCGAGGTTTTGGGAGCCCTTTGAATAATTCACTCCGTATTGTTAGGTCATTGCTTCTCAACCGTTTTATGGCTATTACTGTACTACCCCCGTGTTGAATTTAGTTTCACTGAGTAACCCTCCCCCCCTTGCCTGACCTAACGCGGTTGAGAAATATATTTCCTGAATAGTGAATGTCAATATTTTCACCAATTGTCCATTTTGTGATTAGGTGCTAGTAACTGCAAGCGCATACAAACTAAACTCAACGGACGCTCTGCACGTGCGATGTAAATTGTTCGTGCTCGCTGGTTACTTTTAAACCCGCATTGTTTGCGATCAGTCGGTTTAGAAACATATTTTACATTGTTCTAGGTTACCATATGGATTTTAAATGTTATCGGCGTTATTTTATATTGGCAGATTTATACAACGTGATTATGCACCAATGACGTCTATGTGTGATATAATTTCACACATTTATAAATGACCTCATCACGTTACTCCCTGGGACATTGCAACATACCCCCAGGGGTCCACCTCGTACCGCCGGTTGAGAACCACTCGTGTATTGTATAGTGTAGTTTATAGTGGTCTAGTGTATAGTAGTGAGTGTATAGTCTCGTGTATAGTAGTGTATTGTGTAGTATATAGTAGTGTAGTGTATAGTGAGAGTACACAGTGTACTGTATTGTATAGCAGTCTATTGATTCGTGTAGTGTATAGTAGTGTATAGTCTAGTGTATAGTATGTAATGACCATCACATACGATATAATTTTCACAAATGTATAAATCACCTCTGTACGTTACCCCCTGGGACATTGCCACGTTACCCCCATGGGTCCGCCTCATACCCCTGTGGAGAACCCATTGCTCGACGGAGTATTTTTTCTTGCTCTTGCGTTCTGCCCAGACAACTCGGAAGATATGGGAGTGCCCACACTTTACCCCACCACACGCAAACTTGCCAATCAACGGTGGGGTACCCATTTATAAGCTTGCCCATTGTTTCAACTGCGAAGCCAGGAGGTCGAATCTAACTAGCACTCCTGCAGTTATGGCAATCATTACACCACGGCAACATCCACGTTACAATTGTAGAGGATTTTAGGAACATCCTCACACACAAACACCATGTAACCACGGGTTAATGGGCAGGAATCACGGGAGCACTGCCGTGCATGACACGCAATCCGATTATTGAGTGGAGAACACTCTGATTGGATTGGTGCGAGAAGGATTATAAAAGGGCAGGAAAACCTGGGAAGAGGGGGGGGGAGACTGGCTATTAAACGGAACGGAGTTGGAGGGTTCGGGGTTGGTTTTTGATGACGAGTGGAAGTGTGGTGTGAATTGGTGGTGAAAATAAAGATCCTTCTTAATCAGTTCAAGTCTCCTCTTCATCTGGTGGTATTGGTGGAATGTCTCGACTTAGTCGACGCAACCTCCTACGAAGGGAGACTCAAGCCGAAGACCCTCTAGGCGCCCAGGACAAGCGCTGCCCCGAGATGGACCTGCCGAGTCGGGACTCATCTCCTGGCTCCTCGACAGGAACCGAAGCAGCCGGTCGACCGAGATGGGCGTCTTCATCCACCAACTTGGTGGAGCAGTTTCATCGCCGCCGCAGTAGACCATCTTCCAGGGATCGGAGGATGGATCTACTACTGGACGCAGTGACATTGCTGCTTCACAAGCTGGGGCCTGAGGTGGAACGACTGGGGGAAATCGCGGTGGCCACATCCCCGGCAAGGCGGAAAAAGCCCTGGACTACCCCAGCAGCCAGCGGCAGGCGAACCTCCATCGACGCCGCCAATGGTGCATTCAGTGTGGGAGCAGGGAGCAAGTGCTGTCCCGTCTCCCGCGACCCTGCCAACAGCGTAGCAACCAAGTGAGCAGGGGGCAGCAGAGAGAGACAAGGCCAGGAACTGAGCCGCGTACCCAACAGAACGACCCGAAGAAAGTGGATGGGGGTGGAGCCATCAGTTGAGCCCGGTGGAGAAATTCTCGTCAAAGACAGGAGAATGGCGTGCCTTTGTGTGCCAATTTGAGGCCGCGAGCCAGGCACGGAGATGCACGGAGGAGGGGGTGCTGGGGGCACTACCCACCACCCTGGACGACTCGGCGCTGGCAGTGTTTTTTGCCAGATCCCACTCGTAAAGAGAGGATCCCTGCAAGCGGTCTTCAAAAAGATGGTGGAAGTATTTCATCCTCCATCCGGGGCTCGTCAAAAGTTCAACAACTGGCAGCGGGATGCGTCCGAGTCGCTCCTGGTATTTAGAACCGAACTGTTGACGCTGGCGGAAGTGGCGTTTTCACAGATGAGGCTGTCTTGGACGTGCTGGTGGCGGAGCGTCAATTCGCCATGGCACAGAAGGCAGGGGTGATGCTTCCAGTGGTGGAGGAAGAGGCCCGTACCCCCCTTTGGGTCGCACAGCACCTCCGTACTTATGAAGAAATGGTGGGACCCACACGAGTTGTGGTACGGGTCGACCGACAATTTAACGACGTCGCGGGATCCCGAGCGGCTGAAACACTGGAACCAATTGCGAGGCATGCGCAGCTGGCAGAAGCTCATGAATGAGAAGTGGTGGCGGCCCTGCAACGAACTACGAGGATGCCCCGGGGGGCCGAGCAACAACGTCGACATTGGGCACCTAGGGAGGTGGGGGCGATGCTCTCACGTGGGGACTAGAACATCTGCCATCGCTACGGTTGCGAGGAGCACATCGCTCGCGGGTGCCACAGCAGGATGGTGGCAACAGGAACGATCATAAAAAGACCATAGGGTCTTCCCAGCGGCCACTCCTCCTCAGGCGAGTGCGAACACCTCAGACACCTGGCCGGAATCATTCACCTCATGCTCACCCCTTCACGCATCTCATAGGATGGAGGGCGTGTCACTCATTCCCGTAGCCGGTCCGGCCCTATGGTCGGACCCGGTCACAAAGTGGCGTTAGTTGCGGGGGTTAGCCTGCGTGTGCTGGTCGACACAGGTACATTGGCCACCATCCTATCTCTGTGCATATTCGACGTATTGCCAGACGGACAGCGTCATCTAAGAGCCAGTTAAGGCTAGATACAGAGCCGCAAATGGGGGAAGCATGGAAATCATGGGGCAAGTGGTAGTGCCGGTCCGCATCGGGAAGCTGGAGATGCGGGGACCGGTACTGGACTCCAGTATATTGTCAGTGCCCTGTTTTCTGGACACGGATTTCTTAGGTCGCATGCCTCTACGCATCCTGATGGAGGAAGGCTGTATGGAAACTCTGTCGGGTGAGAGATTGTATTTTTGCGTCTGGACGGAGGGGGGAAGGGATATCCCAGAGGTTCAGGCTGGTGCAAACCACGGTCCGTATCCCACTGGGTGCTCAGATCCTGGTGCGGTTGCACTACCAGACACCACTTGTCACATCCCGGACGGAATCGCCACTCATTGTGTCCGCGGTGCTGTCGGTAGTAGGGTGCCATTGCTTATCTATTTAGACGACATTATCGTTTTTTATTGCACATTTGAGAAACACTTGGCCCGGTTGCGACAGGTCTATGCAGTCATGTGCTGTCACCAGGGGAGCAGCAATACTGCATCACACATAGGGAGCTCTTGGTGGTCGTCCACTTCATGCAACAATTTAGACCCTACCTGTATGGTCCAAATTTATGGTCCGCACTAAACCCACAGTTTTGCAGTATTCACTCCGCATCGACCAGACTTCAGGCCAGCTGACCAGGTGGATAGAGTGCCTGCAAGAGTACAGGTGCCAGGTTGTGCTTCGCCAACGCGGACGCATTGTCCCAGCTGGCGCCCCAGGGCCCTTGTGCATGCACCACAGGCGTGGCACGCTGCAAGGAGGCGATGTTGGAGGGAATGGTAATCACTCCTGTACACACAGCAGAGGGCGCACAGGGTGAAGTTCAGCTGACCGACCATGACCTGGGGATAACCTTGGACAATGGGAGACGTCTACAGCAAGAGAAGGCCCTCCTGCGAGCACTACATGCCTCAGCGAAGGAAAGGGGGAAGGAGAATGTCGTATGGGAGGACTTCCTCATGTGGTTGAACCCGGCAGGACTACAGCGATGCCTGGTGGTTCTGGAGTCGCTGTGTCACAAATTGGTCATGGACATGCACTGCTGCCAGCTGCTACACCTGGCTGGGCAGAAGACACTGTCCACATTACAGGGTCGGTGCTTCTGGCCAGGCATGACCGCTGACGTGCACTGATGGGTCGCAAACTGCGTAAAATGCGCGTGGCAAAAGCCACCACCCCGGGTAACCCGGGCGCCCCTGTAGCCCATCACGGTAACCAGGGTTAACGGATTGGTCACGTTGAACATCCTGGGACCATTGCCGGTCACGCCATGGGGAACTAAAAACCTGTTGGTTGGAGTCGAGTACTGCACGAGGTGGCCGATGGCGTGGGCCCTCCCAGACCAAACAGCACAGACTTTTGCTGATGCCTTTGTTGGGGGCTATGTTCTTGATAAGGGGGTGCCAGAGTGGTTGCTCACGAATCAAGGCAGAAATTTCTCCTCACAGCTGCTAAAGGACGTCTACTCTATCCAGGGCACTAAGAAGGTCCGAACATCTCCACATCATCCCCAGACCGATGGCATGGTGGAGTGGCTTAACCATCTCCTAGGGGCCATGCTGCCCCAAGTGGTGGACAAGAACCACTCCAATTGGGACCTTCACATCCCATCGGTCTTAGCGGCATACGGGTGGCCCCGCATTCAGCGACAGGGTTCTTGCCGTATTTCCTGATATACGGATGAGACCCCTTCCCGCCTATTCAGATGCAGCTGATGGACATTCCCACGAGAGCTGACACATGGCCAAAGGCACTAAAGGCCTCCCTAATTCATTTGAGGGAGGCCCGCCAAGTGGCCGACAGCCAAGGGAGCAACGTACAGATACGGAAGAGGACAGTGACAGCCAAGCCCTTTAACGTCGGGGACCCCGCATGGCTACGCTGTCCTCAGGTGCCGATCGGCCACTGACCAAAACTGCACAGACCCTGGAAAGGGCCGGTCAAGGTCATTAAAGGACTCCGACCTCTGGGCGTCCAGGTCCAACTGAGTAAGCGATGATGATTTGTGCACTCCACCCACCTTAAGCCATATATCTCTCCACCTCCATTGCCTCCATCATTCTCCACCGAGGCAATGCCATCATCACCGCCATCATTACCGCCATCATCATCACCCTTACCCGGGCCAAGGTCGCCGGCTACTACTCGCCGACCTGCGGGGTTTTCGGTGCCCAGTGTTCCCTTGTCACCTACAGCGCCCCATGTGAGGCCTAACGGAGAGGAAGCATGATGGGTGGTCGCAGGGGCTGGAGAGATGGCAGCATGGGAAAAGGTGACGCCGGCACCATCGAACCGGGGATATTTTGGGGCCCTTTCCAGCTATCCCTCAGGGAAATAAATACTTACTGGTGGGCATAGAATGTTTCACCTGCTGGTGCTTCGCGTGGCCATTAGAGGATCAGACCACGGCGTCCATAACTGATGCTTTTGTGAATGGCACTGTGGTGGACAAGGGGAATCCTGAACGGCTGTTGACAGATCAGGGTCGTAACTATGCTATCAGAGTATGTTTTTGTTTGCATTCTGACCACAAGTATTGTGGTTAATGCACACATGATTCCTTGTAAAAGGTTTTAGTTTGGTCTTTTAACATCTTAACACCTGTTTTGTTGCCAGAAAAAAGGGTAAAACCTAATCTCATATGTCCCATTTTCAATATATTGCTGGATGAGGGCCTCCCCATATTGCATCGTTTGTTTCACTATACTTCACCGTACTGGTCAGTGCGGGTTACTCAACTATATACTATTTTCCTTTTACCATGTAAGGCCCACTGAGCTATGTAGCTCTATTTCAAAAGCGACCTGGCAATCACAAATTATAACTTAACGAATTGGCTTATCATCAACATCATATGGAAATGTATAGCACCAGCCAATTACTCTAAAAGTTTGATGTTGTTTGTAAATGTGTAGGGAAACACCACGGGGAGAGAGATGCAAACTTCAAATATACAGCAAGCCTCAGTGTCGGGGTCGAACTCCCCGACCTCCTGCATACCAGACAAGGTAGTTAACATTTCGCCACCGCGAGATGAGCAAGAGCATCTGGCGCCGGTGCAGAATGCGAAAAAACACTGAGGATGTGGTGATTCGAGGTCACTTTGAGGTGGAAAGGTCCCCCCCTCCACCCACCATCACCACTTCTGCTTTAAGAGCTAAATTGTTAATTGTTTGTTCAAGTCCTGGGTACAGGAACAGTGTTCGTCTTTGTACGATCGGAGCTTATCAGTGTGCCCAACGTACGAATGAACTAAAGCATTACCCTCTGATGCCCACCCCATACCCACGTGGGCGGTCTTTAATCCAAGCACTAGCCAGGGCTCAACCCCGCTTAGCTTCGTTAACTGACAAATATCGACCACAGCGTGATTCAGTCACAGGCACTGTGACGATACTAACAAGTGCAAGTCACAATTTGATGGTCGCTTCATTTGAATTCGACGAACACGATCGTGGTACAACAAGCATTGCACAAAAGGCGCTATATCGCTGACATAGTAAAAACGTACTTCTCTGGTTCACATCGTTTCCCCGAAAAACGTTGTTGGTTATATTCGCAGGAAATGGTCCTCCGGTGAATTGTATTTGTCCCTTGTTGTCGATGAAAAGATTTCCGTCTATCGACATATAGCTTGAAGATGTTATTACACAAGCTTGGTCCCTTGTAATTGCATTGTTTTGAATGACGTTGTTTACAAGTGACAGATGGTTTCCGTTGTATATGCTTAACCCGTAGAAGCTATTGTTTGTGAATAAGTTGTCCTCCAGTACAGTAATTCCACTGCCTCTCATGTTTAAGACCAAGCCATTGGCATTGCCGGAGATCGATGAATTCTTGACGAGGAGAGAAATGGTTCCGTATCCATCAACGTACATTCCATAATTTCTTTGCTGGCTGATCTGGCAATTGATCACATTCAAGCTTGAGGGTGAATCCCCGTTATAGTAGTAGATCCCGAATGTATTTTGTTTGAAATTACACTCAGCCACTGACATCAACGCCATGTTTGTTAAATAAACACCGGCATTGGCGTTGTCAAGCACTGAAACAGAAGACAGGTGAAAATTCCCGTTTCTAGCAGATATTTTGATTCCATCATTGGAATTTGTCACTCTGGTGTTGTTAATTATGACGGTGTGATCGACATTACTCGGGTCTTCAAATTGTAGTCCGGTTACAGCTTTGTGGATCCTTACTTCGTCAATGTCCACGTTTGAGCTTTGGGCAGTCACGCAGATGGAACAACTCACAAACTCCGCGTGCCTGATTGTCGACTTTGTGTTGGGAGCGTCGGCTGGAGGATTCAAAGACGCAAACAAAAATGGTTAATTTAAAATAATGTATAAAAAAACCCAGGTCGACGTGTTAGCAAATAATATAAATCGATAATGGTCTTTAAAAGTGCGTAATTATGAAAAGGCAGATAGCAACATCGCCCCCCCCCCTTTAGTAATATAATGTATTCATATTCGCAGGTCTGAGCTGTGTCCACCTCGTGCTGCACAGGGAAAGCTTCTATTGGTTGGGAGTCTCCCCATGACTAGATTTAAGTAGTGCAATGCATTTGGTGAGATGTGATGTAAGGCTCTGAGTTGCCGATAGAATTAAGCCAGTGCCCTATACATATAAATCATTACACATCTTTAAGCGACTGCTTATTTTATACAGTATTCACGATCCATAATAGAGGTTTGTTTGGGTTAGATCGCATATTTCTCAATGTGTCGTTAAACCCACCACCACCCGACACAGCCAATTATTAAGGTACAAATTCGTTACCAAATGGGACCTTTTTGGACAGTACCAAAGTATGAAAAAATAAGAATAGATTTTACATTTTATTGCAATAAAACAGGTGTTAATATTCATAATCAACGTTTTTGGGTTTAGATCGCGTTATTTATAAATGTGTCGTAACCCTCCACCACCCGACACGGCCAATCAGTAAAAAAGTGTCACGTTGACAAAAGACAAATTAGTTCACTGCTTTAGCCCACCGGTGTGTTGAAGCGCGAAACCACAACATTTACAATTTGAGTACAACGTTTGATTATGAATAATATTGGTCGCGAAAGCCTACGTGTTAAACTGAGGTGTTAATATGTTTAAACACCAAATAGAAACTTTTTGCAATGAATCATGTTTTAATTAACCTGTGGTGAACATGCAAACAAACATGCTCTGATAATATATGTGTAGTGGGTATTGTTAGCGTCATACGCCATCACCACTACTGACCGGGTGTACCACCAGCCATCACGTAAACAAAACGTGCCAATTAGTGAGTACCATCTAGTTACTACTTTTTGGCACGTTTTGTTTACATGACAAACCTTAATGGCTGTGTCTTGTAGTGGAGGGTTACGACGTATTTATACTTACGATATCTAACCCAAAAACCTTTATTATAAATTACTATCGAACGTGTCTTGCGACAATGGAAGTGACATCACGTTGCCAGATCAATCTGAAACAAACTAAATACAAGAATAATCTATATTTCTATACGCAAGCCAGTTTTTTTAAATAAATTTTTCAAATTAATAAAATAAATCGCAAATGCATGGCTTCCTATGTACGAACATTCTTACTTTGTTGCAATTGGATTGGAGATGACATCTTACCATTGATGACGATGCCATACCATTGCCCACTTGTTAATGGAATCCCAGATGGACCAAAGTTCACCGGAAGTCCAGGCTGCCCATTGACAAACAGTTCACCTGCCAAAATAAACAATAACATAAAAAATTCATTATTATTACATGCCTTAATTGTTTTTCCCTTCTGCACAATTTATCTTGATTGTGCTGTTGGTGTCACACCACGAGAGAAAGAATCCACTCAGAACTCTTGCAGAACGGTTAAACCTTTCATGTTGGGGAATGTCCAGTGGAAGTGGACACCATGGAGCTACCTTTGAGTTCTCTTAAAGTCACTTCTGGTCCACAAAGCGGGGGGGGGGGGGGGCAAGACTTTCCCATCCGCCTTGCCGTTGAGTGTGATACTTGATTCATTGCTCAGTTTATGATTCGGCTATGTAATGATCTGGCCAAATATCGGTCGTAATATCTTCTACCACCCTAAATAGCCCAAATATTTGTCATGTGCACAAAATGTTTTACGTGCCAATTGTTCCAGATTGTTTACAAGTTGAAAGATTTGCCACACCAACATTGAGCATTTAGATACGACGTTGCACATGAAACCATGCACACACATCTTATTCAGGTTATTTATCTGCTATAACTTCGATTTAAAGCTTTCGTGACTGCAGGGATTCATCTTCTTGGTTCTTTCGGTAAAGTCACGTAGAAGGGAAGTAATAAAATAATAAAAATAAAACATAATACAACAATTCTCACGACGTTTCGGCCACAACGCAAGCAGCCGTCCTCAGGCGAAGAATGAGACATTATCAAGCTAGGAGCTTATATAGGTGTAGCGAGGAGGAGCGCCTTAACAAAAGAATGTTGTTAAGGCGCTCCTAATAATAATGTCTCATTCTTCGCCTGAGGACGGCTGCTTGCGTTGTGGCCGAAACGTCGTGAGAATTGTTTTATTATGTTTTATTTTTATTATTTTATTACTTCCCTTCTACGTGACTTTACCGAAAGAACCAAGAAGATGTATCTGCTATAAATGTCCATGTAATGATAAGCCACTTAGTTGAGATATCGTTTGTGGCCAGTTTTTTTTCTCAAATAAGAATCTAATAGCTCAGTGGGCTTTGCCTGTTAATTTATATTTATTAATTATTTGTTTACCTTTCTTGTACTTTTCACTTTTATAGTGTGTGTCTATTGTTGTTGTAACTTTCTGACCCCGTGCCCCTACTGAACAACTGAAAAGAGGTTTATAGCTCATCGGATTCTGAATAGCTCAGTGGGCTTTACCTGATAAAATAAAAAAGTGTATCCATAAGAGGGTTTTGGGTTAGATCACGTACATATAAATGTGTGTCGTTAAACCCGCCACCACCACCCGACATGCCCAATAAGTAAGTGTTGTCACTAAACAAAACGTGACAATTAGTTACTAGTTCAGAACTAACCGGTTGTGTGCTGGGGAGTAAACCCACAACATTTACAAATAAGAGTTTAATTTTGTGTGGGTGATTTGTTTACCTTTCCGATGCTTTGCCCTGCTATAGTGTTTTTGCATTGTTTGTTGTTGTAACTTTCTGAACCGCCCCTACTGGACATCTGTGAAAAAAGAGCTTTATAGCTCATCAGATTCCTTCTGCAGTATAAATACTGATCCTGATTATGAGGTGAAGCTTTAGGAGGGTCAGAATAAAATCCAGGAAGTGAAAGTAAAGTGTCACCTGAGCCGGCTTCTTCAATACGTGTCATGACATTACAGGAACAACCAATCAGATGCAAACTAGATATATTAACCATTACTAATGAATGCGTTACATTTTTATTCCAGTTTAACTGGGCCAATCATGAAGGGAGTCTGCACGAGTCGTCCTGGTTTGGGAGCTTTACTGTTTCAGAAAGACAAACACGAAACTAAAAACTGTATTTATTATCAGATGTAAGGCCCACGGAGCTTATATAGCTCAACGAACCAAGAATATGGCTGATCAATCATCACGTGGAAGTGTATAGCAGCAGCCAAATACTCTAAATGCATAATGTTGATTCTAAATGTGGAGGGAACAACCAGAAGAGGACCCAGAGAAAAATCCACACAGCCACGGGAGAGAGAGACAGACATGCAAACTTCAAATATACAACAGGCATCGTGAGGGTCGGGATCGAACCCATGACCCTCTTGCATACCAGGCGAGGAAGTTAACATCTCCTAGCCACTGTGTCCCAGGTCCCCATTCGTTTTAATAATAGAAATTCCATTTATATAGCGCGTTTTTTTTTTTATCAAGGATCTCAAAGCGCCGTACAGCACACAGAAGCAGGAGCAGACACTCAGCATTAAAATATATTATTATGTATATAAACCAAAAACATTTTCTAAATAAATTAAAAGTTTTAAGATGCATTTTCTAAAAATGTCCACAGAATCTAGAGAGATCCCTGATATATCGTGGAAGAGCATTCCATAGCCTGGGGGCTATATAGGAAAACATCTCGGTCACCCATAGACAGAAGCCTCGACCTGGAAATGCAGAGAAGATCTGCATCTCCAGATCTTAGGGACCTTGAGGGGACATATGGGTGCAGCATGTCAATGATGTAGGCTGGGGCAAGGTGATTCACTGCTTTGTAGGTTAACAATAGGATTTTAAACTGGATGCAAAGTGAAAACTGGAAGCCAGTGCAGGGAGGCCAACGATGCGAAGAAGGTGGTCTGGTTAACATCCTAGCAGCCGCTTTCTGAACATGCTGCTTCATCTCCTCCCTTGTCCCCTCCCTCCTTAATACAGGGACTCCTCTATGTACGAACGGGTTAGGTTCCAGAGATCTGTTCGTAAGTCGATTTGTTTGTAAGTCTAAATTTACTCCTGTCGATTCCAAACACGTTTTACGGAATTTGCGCTAAACATGGAATTGCTTAAAAGTTCTACATTCTCCTATAGATGTAGATGCCACTGGTTCTTCATGTTTTGCAGGTGTAGATGTTTATTCCATTTGGTGCTCGTGTTTCCTCTCTCGTCTCTTGAACAACTTACCAAGAGATGTGTGCACAGTTGCTCTGTTCTTCTCTTCATAAATCAACTTGTAACAGGCAATAGCATCGTGAACAGCTGCCGACTCCTGAGTAAACCTTTCAGTTTGGGTCCTGAGACTCAAAACAAGCCAGCGCTTGACACCGGACAACTACTGGCATCGATTGCGCGGCAGTTGAACTTATGACTCTCGATCCGAACATACAACTGGAGATACGGACAGGTTCGGATCTCTGAAAGTTCGTAAGTAGAATGTTCGTAAGTAGAGGAGTCCCTGCATAAAAACTCCTCTTCCTCGCCAGTCTCTACCTCTGGAAGGTTTTCCCACCCCATTCCCCCAATATCACCCTTTATCTCACCTTCCTTGTCATCACTCCTCTTCCCTCTTTGTATTATTTCTGTGAGCATGGTCCCTTGTCACCTTTTCATGACCCAACCCCACTCAATCCTAGTAGGATTACTTTATTATAATAACTCTTTTTTAAACACAGCGGCTCAGCGGAGTGCCTAAAGGTTCAACATGCCAAGCGGCCAGCAACTTAGAGCACTGTCAAAGTTGTAATGGATCAGTGTTCACGCATTTATTGAATTGAGCAAAATTATGAGATCCAAAACAGAACAATTTGTGTATCATCTGAACTTTCATACCTATTTGGGATATATACAGGGTGACCCAAAAAAAACGGGCCCCGTGTACACTTTATGTGATATCTCCTTTATTTATTCACCGATTGCCCTTATTTTACAGGACATGGCAGAATCAACGACCGTGAGTACACCAAGACCCCAGTGGGAGCTGGGACAAAGAATACACTGTGTTAAATTTTACTACAAGACAGGCTCGTTCAAGAAAACCCAGGACAGTTTCATGCGTCAGTTCGAATGTGAAAAGGCTCCATCCAAAAGCAGAATTCAGAACTGGGTGGCCCACTTCGAGAAGTATGGGACCGTGGAGAACCTCAACGCTGTCAGTGAGAACCGTCCAAGCCACTCGGGACGTCCCAAGAAGCGAACAGCCGAGCTGGTCGAAAGTGTGAGAGAGTCTCTCCAGCAGAGTCCGAAACGCTCTGTGCGTAAGCGAAGTCAGTCCCTCGGTATGTCCCGTGAGACTGAACCATCACGGAACTCAAGGAAACCATCAGGGAGGAGATGAGAGCCATTACCAATTCAGTCTGTAAGAACGTCATGGACAACTTCGTGCTGCGCCTCAAGAAATGCACGGAGCTAAATGGAGGCCATCTAGAACACATGCTGTAGAACGGAGAAAAAAAGGCCAAAGACCCTAGTGTTTTGATTTGATGTTTCGAATATAATAAACTAGTTATGACCAAAGTTTCATTTCGTTCGGACAAAACACTAAGAAACGGGGCCTAATTAGAGTTGGGGCCCGTTTTTTTTGGGTCACCCTGTATATGCAGTAATTGACTTACGAACACCCTTACTTAACAAAGCCCGTACTTACGAATGCCCGTACTTACCAACGCCCATACTTACCAACACTCATACTTACCAATGCCTGCACTCACGAACGGCCGCACTTACGAACGCCCGCACTTCTGAATGCCTGCACTTACGAAAGCCTGTACTTACAAACGCCCGTGCATACCAACGCCCATATTTACCAATGCCCATAATTACAAAAGCTCGTCCTTTCGAACACTTGTACTTATGAATGCCCGCACTTACGATCGATTTGCCTGCACTTACAAACGCCTGCAATGATGGACGCCCATACTTACAAACGCCCGTACTTACCAAGGCCCGTATTTATCAACGCCCGTACTTTCCAACATCTGTACGCCCGTACTTACGAACCAGCTTCCATGAAATATAAAATAACATTGACTTAAAAAGCGAACCCGCACTAGAAAATTTAACCACGGAACTATTTTAATCAGAGTAGCAATACTGTGGGAGATGGTAACGAGTTTAACAATGGCTTCCCTTTTTGGTGACCTGTCACACATTTCACAATAACGAACGTATGGGCATTTAAACACAGTGGTGTATTATAGTGTTGCGACTTACGCACGGGTCTCAGGAACGAATTGTGTTCGTAAGCCGAGGACGATGTGGATACTCCCAAAAATATGGAAACACATCCCCTTGTAGTTTCAGATATGCAGTTTACACACGTGTACAATATTTCAAAACTCACCCTGTATCGTTAGCCGACTTGCTGGAACTGAGAAAAAAACTTTTACTCCAGGTTGTATTGTCAACTTTGCAAACCTTAAACAGGACAAAAACATGTGACGTTTTGATTACGTTTAAGTATAAGATATCCAAAATATCTTAAACTTCTTTACATTAGTTTTCATTTTAGTATTGTAGTGTATAGTTTTATTGTTTTATTTGTATTATTTCCCTTCTACGTGACTTTACCGAAAGAACCAATAATATAGTGTATAGTAGTGTAGTATATCGTGTAGTGTATAGTAATGTCGTGTATAATAGTGTAGTGTATAGTAAAGTAGTGTATAGTCAGTTTTACATGTGTAATGGGCGTATGTGACGCAGGAGAAGTTGATGGAGGCAACACGTATTTATTACAATTAAATTCAATACAGCAGAGTAACGACTCTAACACTCGAAGATGTATCAGCCTCTTCACCCGGTCTATTAGAGGAAGTGTTCCCCAGCTAACGCTCCCTGTTAACTCCCTACTTCCTTCTACCCCAGACCTTCCCCAAATGTAGGCTAGCTAACCTGGCCCAGCTTCGGCGCAGGTTCTGACCCTCAGCCACACGAGTCTGGCCCTTACAAGGACATCAGACCTCGCTGCTCTGAGGTCGCACCACTGGCTTGCCCTGCTCGGCCCTTACAAGGACAGCGAGGCAGGGGAGTTCCAGTTCTAGCTAACTGGCCTTCAGTCTTCACTGATTCTTCATCTTGATCTGTACCCAATGACTGCCTCGAGCTCTCTCGCTCTCCGCCTTTTATACCAACATGCTCTCGAGGGGCGGGGCTGTGTGGGATCCCAGCCTCCCCCCCACACAGCCCTCCAGGGTGGTAACCGTTTGCGGAAGTGGATGTAGGCACCCCAATGTAACTGCCCGTTTCTCCCCATTACGTAACACCTCTACACATGTAAGCTTTCGCGACCAATATCATCCATAAGAGGTTTGTTTTGGGTTAGATCGCATAAATGTATAAATGTGTCATTAAAACCCGCCACCACCCGACACAGCCAACTAGTAAGGGTTGTCACATAAACAAAACATGCCAATTCGTCACTAGTACAGCACACCGGTGTGTTGGAGAGCCAAGCCACAACATTTACAATCTGAGTACGACGTTTTGCCAGTAATTACAACTAGCTTAATCAGGTGACAGCTAGATTTGTGGAGAAATCCACCTGTTTCGTTCCCTATATAGAGGCGTAGATGTGGTGACCACACTTTTGTGCTCTTGTGCAAAGTGGGGAATGGGGATTAATGAGTCAACGTACATTATACATGCACATTATGAGAGCCATTTGATCTTGTCCTTCCTGTCCATTGTGTGCATTAAAAAAGCCGTACCAATGGTAATCCCTATTTAAGTATGTTGGCCTGTATAGACATGCATTTCAAAAATGTGTAATGGGTTCAACTGAGTCACAGACGTAGACTTGGAGGCAATACATGTATTCAGTTCCAATACACGGTGTAACTGTCCCCTTAACAGAATAACAACCTATGGTGGTGACCACCAGGCTAACTACACTAGTTACAACGTAACTGCTACTACGGACCGCGACCAACAGCTCAGGTCCACGTGTTGGAGACTCGTTGAACGGAGAACATAGACGAAGGTTTCTTCTAGGATGAACAACAACCCCGGTCCCTCTTGGGACCCGGCTTATATTCTCCGCGGCATGGCCGGCTCGACCCTTGGCCACGTCCACCTTCTAGAATCCTCAGGAAGGATCTGGGTCCCAATCACGTGACCACCCCCAGCCCCCACTTGGGGCCCCTTTGTAGACTTAACTGGTCACGCGTCCTCCCGGGTCATCCAGAGTGCCATGGCCTCGAGTAACCTTATCCTTCAATTAGCACGGTTGGCTACGGTGCAAAAGAAGTTCAACATATGTACACACTACACTACTCTATATACTACACTATACTGCTATACACTACACTATACACTACTATACACTACACTATACATTACACTACTATACACTACACTATACATTACACTACTATACACTATACTATACATTACACTACTATACACTACACTACTCTATACTACACTATACACTACTATACATACAAACTCCAAAAATACAGACATCACGGTCGGGATCGAACCCATGACCTCCTCCGTGCCAGGCGAGGTATTCAACATCTCGCCACCTTGGCGTCAAATAGAGAGAACGTGCCACCCAACTCCGCTTGATGAGGTTAAGCCATTCCTCAAAGTAGCATTAGAGAAACAGTAAAGACTAATAGGGCCGCAGGTAATAGAAGTTTTCACAGACCATACAGCTACTGCTGGTAATGGGTGTCGCGCCGATAAAAGAACCGCTCCCATACGTTAAAATATGCAATTTGTTCGCCAATTTGATGAACGTTTAAAAAAAGAAATAACGTTTCAGCAATCTTACTTGGAAACCGTGATGTCTCCATGGATGAAAAAAGGGTTGTTCGCCAAAGACCACACTTTATCCTGCAAAGCAAATGCATTTGGATTTAAAAACCAACCGAGGAGGAGAATGGTAATTTTCAGCCTGGGCATGGTTGTGCAGCTCTTTTGTAAATCCGTTCCAGGATGAGGCGCTAAAACTAGAACAATGTTGTATTTTACCAGATAAGGTCCCCACTACTCATCTGTATAGCTTTTTTTCAGAAGCGACCTGGCTATCACAATTGATAGCTCAACCAAGTGGCTTATCATCACGTGGACATTTATAACAGCAGCCACATATTCGAAATGGATGATGTTGATTCTAAATGTGGAGAGAACAACCAGAAGAGGACCTGGATAAAAATCCACACGATCACGAGAAGAGCAACACGCAAACTCCAAATATACAGCAGGCGTAAGGTCAGGATCGAACCCACAATCTCCTGTATACCAGGCGAGAGAGTTAACATCTTGCCGCCTCCCCATCCCATGTGGCACGTAGGGAGTATTTGACCATACTTTTCTTTCACTGGTCCTAGCGGGTTTGGCAAAGACAAACCTCATAAACGTGGGGGCATAGAAGCGCTTCACTGCCACCTGCGGCCTACCACGTAGCCCCACAGCAGCCTGTATAACTTAATCAAGTTTGCTATCTTCGTACGTACGTATGCACAGACATAGATGCTATCTCTTGCAAATATAAGATTTGAGAGAGAGAGATGCAGACCCCGAGAATATCAAATCTAGTGCTAGAGATCTAGAGATGAAGAGGGTGTGAAATAGAAATGTTTATCACCTTTGAGCCGGAGAGGGTGAAGCAAGGCTTGGAACAGTAAAATGTGTGAGGGCAGATATCATGAACAGATCTAGTTTAGTAATTTCAAGGTGATTATGGACGAAAATGTTACTGTTACCACAATCATTATTGTGGAAATTCATGTGAAAATATATTTATAATGGGAGCCTTCCCGTTTGCCACAGAAGAGCAATTATGGTAGAAAGTTGAACATAGCATAACTATTTAAACGTTGTCATGATAAGACAAATGACAGGCTTCAGTGAGGGAAGTGCAGTTGAATCCCCGTTTAAGCCATCTGTCCTTGTACGTGAGGAAATGCGTAACATCGCAAAATACACAATGCAGTTAAAACGTTCACAACATTACAAAGTTGTGGGAAACTGATTTCCTGACCATTGTCACGTCAAATTTTATATCGTGGTAACCCATAACCACAGCAAGTGCCGGCCTTCATAGGTGCTCACTAACACCACTTGCCCCAACAGTCTCTGTTCAGGCTATACGGGGGATCTTTGTCTTTGTTTTACTTACATTCACTATATTTTCAGTGACGTTGGTGTAGCTGCTCGAAGACTGCTTGTCGGACGAACAACCAAAGAACTCCACATTCATCGCTGAATAGTACTGCTCGGATGTCTTGGGGATCACAGAGATGAACCGGGCCTGAATATTTTAAGAGAAAGCAGGAATTAGATAACACATCATGAAGTCCTACTGCACATGGCTACTGCTTTATCGCCGTTCATAAAATTGTCCAGGTGGTCCAACAAAAAAATGGTTCGTGTCCAGTAATCCACGGCTGTGTGCGGGATTCCCCCTCGCACCCTGGTGGCCAAAGCGACGACTTGGGGCCCCTTTGACAACCACTTGATAGATTTAAGAAAATAACAGGTTTATCCCCTTTTTTTCTGGCAACAAAACTGAAAACCTTTTAAGAAGGAATAATATCAGCATTAACCACAATATTTGTGGTCAGAATGAAAACAAAAAAGATTGATAATATATGCATTGATTGGTCTACACCAGAGACACCTTTCTTTTAAGCCTAGTCTCAAACGGTGTTTGACCAGAGGACGTACAATGATATGATAGATTTGTTTTCAACAACAGCGTAAAAACACACACAAACAACTCATTTAAAACGCGGAAAAAATGTTTGATTGTTATGGAAATGCTTTCATTTACTTTCCACGATTTACTTTAATTTCATTAGAGCTTCACTGATAATGTAGCGATTACACCACTGATAATATAGCTACTATGCCACTAATAATGTAGTCACTATGCCACTGATAATCTAGCCACTACTTCACTGATAATGTGTCTACTACGCCACTGATAATGCAGTTACTACGCCACTGATAATGCAGTTACTACACCACTAATAATGTAGTTACTACGCCACTCAGCCTCACAACTCGTCTGGGTTGCCCATCACTGGTGCCCATCACTGGTCCAGTCACCAGACCTTGGCCTCTGACGTTTGGGTCTCTGCTGAGCCACATCTTCCAGCTCCTATCTCCCCACTCCTCCCCAATGCATTTATTAGACAACATCCACTCTGTGTGAGTGATTTTATGGGGATATTTTCACGTCTTGCCTTTTAAGCAGACGATTTGTTTTATGATTAATCCACCAATAGCATTAGCCTGGGTTGATGTTGGGGCTTGCAATGGGAACCTCTGCAACAAGTGGCAAAGCACGCTACCATTTGGCGACAGTTCGACATCACAATTCAATCTTTCAACATCCAGTCTTCTCATTAACCAATATTTGACAAAACAGCTCAGCATATTTGATAGATTATGGATGAAAGATTAAGGTATATATATATATACTCACCGTAATCTTTGGCAAGAATGTTACAAAGTTGATACTTTCAGCATCAGTGTTCCCCTGTAGTATATAGTTTTGGGCCGTGCTATCAATGTAACTATCCCAAATGGTATTGTCCATGCTGTACGCCACCTGAGAACACAAGAACAAATCGTGTACATGCATGGATCAAGCAAACAATCTCCCTCGGAAAGTATTTCATTCGCGATAATAACAGCAGCGCTCACAACGGGCGAACGTTAACATCCCGAGGTTGTGAAGAGCAATGGGGCTCGGGATAGTGGGCTCTGTCGTCGTGGCTAGGAGAATTCCTGCAGTCACTAAAGCTTCTAATCAAGATTGAACCGCCTCTACGGGGAGGTTTTCCACACAACTCAGACATAACTTCAACCGAGAAGATGGATGCAAAATTCAGCAATCTTTGGAAGGACTTCATCAAACAGGTAAAGTGTTAACTGTTGTGTTAGCCGACTCTGAGTTGCATTACATTTCTAATTTTTTTTAACCCAAGCCCTCTTTAAATTTCACCCCAATCTCTCGCCGGTTACGGCCTCCCTTCCCTCCCCCTCTTTGACCTAAGCCCTCTTTGAATTTCATCCCCACCCTCTCGCCCGTTACGGCCTCCCCTCCCCCCTCCCCCTCTCGGATCTATATAATGCCTCGTCACAGAGGCATGTTTCTCTCTTTCACCTGTGGACGATCACTTGCTGTTGCGATCGAAACGTCGTGATCTATTGTTTATTTTCCTATCTACGTGACTTTACCAAAAGAACCAAAGAGTATGGCTTGGAGTTGTTAACTATCTCGTCTAGTATGCAGGTCGTGCGTTCGATCCCAACCCTGGTGATATCTGCTGTATATTTGGAGTTTGCGTGTCTCTCTAGTGGTCACGTGGATTTTTCTAAGGGTTCTACGGTTTTTTCCCTCCACCTTCAGAAACACACGTTTTGAGCATTTCGTTGCTATAAATTTTCACGTGATGAAAAGCCACTTCGTTGAGATATCATCTGTTGCCATGTCACTTCTGAAAAGGCTACATAGCTCAGTGGGCCTTATCTGGTAAAATAAAATAAAAGTTTGGTTCTAATTTAGTTTGTAAAGTTGGCAATACAACCAAACTCGGGTTCTCATTTAAGTTACCGCTTTTAGGTATCACAGAGTGTGAATGTTATTTTGTTTTACCGTGAATTGCAGCTTTTGTGATTGGTTTGCCGACAAAGGGTGTGTGCCAAACGAATATGCAAGGAACGTCCGTACGTTTTGTGCAGCGTTAATTTCGTTGGGTACTTACGAGTCCATTGTCAGGAGGTGACCCTGATGTGCAACTGTGAACTGTGCTTGGCCGAGCCTAACTGAGCAATGTCTGTGCGTGATATTGGGAATGTCACTGAGAGTCACTGCGGGCTGTGATGGCCATTCATCCATGAGCACAGACGGAGATCAGAGAGGTCAACTGTGGCCTTGTAGAGTGGTTGTAGTCGTCATGCAGGCTTACCAAGCATCACTACTTGTTTTGGAAAACGAGGTATGAGTGATATTACACTGGTGTCTGCTACGCCTCCCTGATTTCTCATCAATGACTTCCGTCCTTCAACGAACCGTTGTCTCACTTTGAATGAACTCTGACATCAAGAACCATGCCCACATTGTGGGTATGGTTTGCGCATATTCACGTGGATGGGACGGGGTATTCAATTCACACGGTCTGCTTGCATTGCTGCAACAAGCGTAGTGCCGAGTGCTCATCTGAAATAGCGGTTGATATTTTGCCGGTATGGCACCATGGTGGCCGAGTTGTTAATTTCCTCGCCTGGTATACAGGAGGTTGTGGTTCAATCTCGACCCTGACGCCTGTATATTTAGAGTTTGCATGTCTCTCCCCGTGGTCGTGTGTATTTTTCTCCGGATCCTCCGGATTTTCTTGCCACATTTAGAAGCATGCGTTTAGAGTATTTATTGCTATAAATTTCCACGTGATACACCAAAGCATTGAGCTATAATTTGTAGCAGCCAGGTCGCTTCAGGAAAATAACTAGACAGCTCATTAGGCTTTACCTGGTAAAATACAACATAATAATAAGTAATATGGAAACATATTTTTGTTTAAACACGCTTTAAGGAAATGTACCGGCAGAACTCCACGACTCCAAGAGGTGGCCCCAAGGCTTGCCATAACATAAGGGACCGTGGTTATTTACAGCCAACGTCAGTTGAACGTGGACAATTAGACCCAAGCCGAAACATAACATGTAAAAATGAATGTTTAAATATGTATATATTTTTTTTATAGAATATAGTATTGTCATCAGTATGACATGAGTATACCAAGTTTGCAGTCGATACCACATTGGGAAGTGGGTAAAGATTTAGTTACAAGATTTGAGGATACAACGACAACAACGACAACAACAAACAGAGTGAGTTAAATAAAAGCGTATAAAAAGCACTCCAACCTCCAATGCAGACGTCCAATAGTAGCCATTTCCAGTCATCGCCATCTTGGAAATCTGAACGGGCCTTGTGAAGTCAACAGTGATGTGGGTTCCAACCGTGTAACGATCGACGACCCAAGAGCCTGAACAAGTGTTGTACAAAATAAACAACGTTTATTAGACAACTTTAACGCATGCTATTATTAACATCATTAACATTATGCGAAATATAATCATGTGATTTTTTACCCTTTCTGGCAATAAAACAGGTGTTAAGTTGTAAAAAAAACACCAAATATATACATTTTGCAAGTAATCAAATATGTATTAACCAATTCTAGATTTGAAGCTTTTGTGACTGCAAGGATTCATACTCTTAGTTCTTTCGGTAAAGTCACGTAGGTAAAAAATGAAATTAATAAAAAATAAAAACAATAAAATCACGACGTTTTGGAGGCAACACAAGCTTCCGTCTTCAGGTGAAACTGTCACCCAGATATTTTGCTGTGACAGTTTCACCTGAAGACGGAAGCTTGTGTTGCCTCGGAAACGTCGTGATTTCATTATTTTTATTTTTATTAATTTTAATTTCATTTTTTACCTACGTGACTTTACCGAAAAAACTAAGAGTATGTATTAACCACACGTACTTGTGGTGAACATGCAAACAAACATGATCTGATAATATATGCATTGTCTTTGAAACTGATTGGCCTACACAAGAGACAGCAGCCTTCTTTATGGCCTTGTCTCAGAAAGGGTAATACTTTGATACTGGCAAAAAGGTCCCATGATGATGCTGCTCACCCAGAGCGATAAATGCTCTTATACGCGCATTGCCTTTGTACTGTTTGTCATTTTTGTGTTCTCTGTTCTGACACTGGTGGTGAGACTAGGCCATAAAGAAGACCAGAGGCAATTTTTCTGGTGTAGGCCAAATAGTTTCAAAGAAAATGAATATATTATCAGAGCATGTTTGTTTGTATGTGCTAGTAACTACTTCTCATGCATATACACGCATTCTTCAATGCTTTCTGATGTGTATTTTTCCCCTCAAGTACTTAATTACCAGAACTGAAAGCTAATGTGTACCTAACAGGGCAAAATAAGTTTTCATATTGGCAAATAGTTTGTTGTAAGTTCTGGTTTGTGTTTCCAGGTTTTGGAAAAACTATTTAAACAAATTGGTCAGTTGTATATATATAGTTATTTGGTGCCACAGTGGTGAGGAAATGTTAACTCCCTCGCCTGGTATGCGGGAGGTCAGGGGGTTCCTATCTCGACCTTGATGCTTGTTGTATATTTTGAGTTTGCGTGTCTCTCTCAGCATCATCACAGTGGCTAAGAGATGTTAACTACCTCGCCTGGTATGCAGGAATTCAGGGGTTCCGATCCCGACCCTGACGCTTTCTGTATATTTGAACTTTGCATGTCTCTCTACCCGTGGTCGTGTGGACTTTTTCTAGGTCATCAGGTTTTTTCCCTCTACATTTAGTAAGCATGCCTTTAGAGTATTTGGCTGATGTAAATTTCCACAAGATAAGCCAATTGGTTGAGCTGCCATTTGTGATAGCCAGGTTGCTTCCAAAAAAGAGCTACATAGCTTATTGGGCTTTATCTGGTTAGATAAAAAATAGTTTAGTTCATAGTTTATATAGAGTAAGATTAATGCTCTCATAGGGTTCATTGTTAATCAGTGAAGCTTACAAAGGCAGACCAAATCTACTATAGGGTTTGTGTACATTAATTAAGCTTTCAATCTGGCTCTGTGAACCTGAGTGTTTATCACTGAGACTCGCAGAACTAGACTAAGGATCCATTAGGGTTCAGTGTTAATCTCTGAGACTCACAGAGCCAGACGAAGAATCCCATAGGGTTCAGTGTTCATCATTGAGGCTCACACAACCAGACTAAGGCTCCCCATAGGGTTCAGTGTTCATCACTGACACTCACAGAGCCATACTAAGGCTCCAATAGGGTTCAGCGTTAATAACTAAGGCTCACACAACCAGACTAAGGCTCCCATATGGTTCAGCGTTAATCACTGATGGCTCACGGAACCGAAAGTAAGCTTCCAACCATCGTTGCAATACATGGTAAATTACCACAAGCCGGCATGCTGCAGAAATCCCAGGTAGTGTCCGTGCCATTGGTGTAGCACCAAGGCCTCTCCCTCATGCCGCCAGGGTTGCGGCAGTAATTGCCGTCCAGTCCACCATCCGGGTAGTTGAGCGGAGTCTCGGGGTGAGCGTGCGGGCTCTGCAGGCTCCACGGCAGACAGGGCACCTGAGACTGGGTGACTGAGACGTTGCCACGGTAGGCTTGCCCACGTCCGAAGTAGCAGTCTGCGCAGGTGTCACAAATTAGAAGGAAAGAAAAGATGAACGCGCATAAACAGGGATTATATGAGAGTTTGACAACGTACGTTTGTCCTCAGAAGTGTGTAAATTAACTGCATGGAAGATGACGACTAGCTGTCAGGTCAAATTTGCATCCATAATAGGTTTTTTTAGGATTAGATCACGTCAATATAAATGTGTCGTGAACCCGCCACTACCGCGACACAGCCAATCAGTAAGGGGTTTGTCACGTAAATAAAACGTGACCAATTAGTTACTAACTCAGCACTAACCAGTTGTGTGTTTGAGAGTAAACCCACAACAATATTTACAATTCGAGTACTGTGACGTTTCACTGGTAGTTACAACAACCAGAATTATCAGGCGATAGCCATAGATGGGGAGAAATCCTCCTCCTGTTTCAGTCATCAATAGACGAGGGATAATTGTGCTGTTTTCACTTATGAGCTAATCAGGTGCGAAGAACAGAGGCAATTTTTCGTTGACAATTCTGGCAAAAAAACTTCCCCAAAAACCTTATTATGAATAATATTGGTGGCGACAACCTACGTGTTAAATTGAAATATTATACCGGTAGTTCATTATTTGTAAAAAAAAGAAGATAACTTTCAGTGCTTTGACTACAGGTGCAACCGATCCTCTCGGAGGAAAAAAACAACATGCACTTATTGGACGCCTTTCACAACGTCTCAAGGCGTCAGGCGTACACCACCGCACCTGACCGGAGACCCAGGCTGCGTGTCTCTCCTGTGTTCGCAGATATTTGCTCTGGATGAACAGCTCCAGTGCTCAGACCCAGGGCAATGTCGCATCCTGTGGACAAGACACGACTTTTTTTTAATAGCACAAACAACAACAGCAACAAATCATGTTAACTTCCAGCCGGAATAACTAATGACGATGTTCCGAAAATTATGTTAGCATCCCATATCAACTCTCTTTATTTTGTGCTCATTATTCTTCATATTATTGTAAGCATATTGGATATACAATGACTATGGATTAGGTGTACCCTGTACTCCAGTTGTAGTGCCTTACGCTGATAAGCCATGCTCCAAACCTGCCTAATTGCAGATAATATCGAGTAAGAAATTAAGCCCTGGACACACGATTAACTAGACATTAGCAAGAGTACGTACCACTTTGAAACTGCACTTCACTTAGCAGTAACCATTTCCCTGCTGGGTACATGACACAGTGCAGAAGTGAGCCCCTGTATCCTGACAGATCAGCAGTGAAGATCACCAAACCGGCTACCGTTCTCTCCCACCAGGTTGTCTCCACGTCCAGGACCTGTGAAAAACAAATATATGACCATCTTTTATTCAAGTGCAAAATAACATCGTTCTTTAGGCAGGTTTTAGCGTCTGTAACTTAGGCTAGTGCGCGCCACTCCATTCGTTGATCTCATTCTCTCTGTTCGCATCTCCGTCCTTTATATTTCACCTCCCCCGTGTAGCCGGCAACGACTGTTTTGGGACAAGCACTCTTCGCGGGCACCTGTTCTTCAGTCTGACAAGGCACACAAAGGGGGATTTCATGGACAGCATCACGCTAAGGCTCTGTGCACAAAGATGACCCACAGAGTCACTGAGGGACCACTGCTACTGTGCTCTTTAGCATCGTAATAGATATAACGACTGTGAATCTTGACTTAAAGCTTTCGTGACTGCAGGAATTCATATTCTTCGGGTCTTTCGGTTAAGTCACATAGATAGGTTCAAAGAAAATAACAAAAAAACTACAATATTTCAATCGCAACACAAGCTAACCCCCTTTTCCTGACGACAACCGCTTGTGTTGCGATCGAAATGTCGTAATTTTTTGTTATTTTCTTTGAACCTATCTATGTGACTTTACCGAAAGACCCACAGAATAAGGACTGTTATGTTTACCGGGGAATCCTCGACCAGTTTAACTTTTTGACCTCAGCTAACAAAGCAATTGGTACATTGTTTGAACGAATGAAAAGAAGTGAATCCATGCTTTTTTTCATTGCGTAGCAATACCATTTTATATTGGTTTTAGGTTTTTAGTTTTGGCTACACTCTGTCACAGAAGCAGAATGTTACGCTAACATTTAAAATATATGGGAAGATCTTTACACGCGTTACCATAGCCCCAAGTTACAGATGGAGCCAACCTTATTTGGAGAATATTTAAAACAGTGTTTTTCATTAGCAAGGCCATTGTGGGCCGCCTGGCGGCCCCTGGTGGCCTTTAGTGCGATCCCTGACGTGCGGCCCCCGACAATACACAAATAGAGAGAACACCCCCATTATCAGAATCTGTATTTATACTGCAGGATGAATCCGATGAGCTACGACGCTCTTTTTCACAGATGCCTATTAGGGGCACGAGATCAGACCATTACAACAAACACGATAGGATTGTAACATATAAGAAAGGTAAACAAATCACTTTCAAACAATACAACAAAACTAACCTATTCTTTGTCTACCCTGGTAAAGCCCACCAAGCTATATAGCTTGGTGGGCTTTAACACAAACGAGAGCTCAACGAAATAGTGGATTATCATCATCGCGCGGAGACTCTGTCAAACCCCCAAAGGTTTCAAATGGTGTGGCAGCCCTCACCACTGATGATGTCTCGTCGGCGAAAGTGGCAACCCCCCACCCCCTACTGTGAAAATCAGTGAAGAACCACTTGACTTAAAGCAGGGGTCGGCAACCTGTAGCACGCGGCTCTTCACGGTCCCCTTTGTGACGTAATGTCATCATAATTAGGCCATGCCTCGCAATCGAGGATGATTGTCTTCTACAGAAAAGTCGGATCATCTGTGGGTCCTAAGATGGCTGAAGAGACCAGATCTGGGATCGACAGATTCTCCCGCAGCTCGGACACGCACGTGTCCAGAGCGAGTGGTGGTGGTGTGGAACTTGATCAGTAAGTCGGGCTGCAGCGTTGCCGTTTCTGCCGTTACCCGCTGCTCCTCTTCCTGTTTTCGCAGTTGAGTTCCAAAATGCTTGGATCCTTGAAATAGACTCTGTGTATTTTTTGGTTATTTCGGTAAAGTCACGTAGATAGAAAAAATAAGAATAAAAATATGGTGAATAAAAAAAAGTAATGTCGACTCTAGCCTGGTTATTCATCAGAGTGATTGTATTGGCAGTCTATAATGTATACTGAAGCCTGGTTATTAAGTTTGGTGAGCGTATGGGCAGTCTATAATGTGGACTGTAGTTTGGTTCTTAACCTCGATGAGTGTACTGGCAGTCTATAATATAGACTTTAGCCTGGTTTTTAAGCTTGGTGAGCGTATTGGCAGTCTATAATGTAGACTGTAGCAAGCTTAAAAAGCAGGGTAGAGTCTATATTATAGACTGCCAGTACGCTCACTGAGGTTAAGAACCAGGCTACAGTCTACATTCTAGACTGCCAGTACACGCACCCAGCTTAAAAACCATTGCTACAGTCTACATTATAGACTGCAAGTACACTCACTCTGATTAAGAACCAGGCTGCAGTCTACATTAGTGGTTGTTAATATATATTATTTCTATTCACTTTATTTTTTATTATTCTTTTCTATCTACGTGACTTTACCGAAAGAACCAAAGAATATGAATTCCTGCAGTCACGAAAGTTTTAAGTCAAGACTCTATCTTCAGCTGGCGTAAATTTAATGTACGTATGTAGTTAAATGCATTGCGGCTCTTAAAGTACAGGAGATAATCGATTATCCGGCGGCTTCGGGGGGAAGAGGGTGTGCCGGAATTTTTAAACCGCCGGATAATCACCACATCATCATTGTTTAAAATAGGGTATTTTTGGCCATTCTTGCATGATATTATGTTTTTCGGTTTTGTATATATGTTTTTAATTAGTTTACTATGTGAAATTGGCATAAATAAATATGCAAATAGGCAAACAGAAATATATCATTTCAAAAAGTATTTACTGTGCCGTACTTACCACTCCAATCTCAAAGACTCTGCATGGGGTGATGCATGCACGTGCAGTCTTTTCATTGTTTAAGTTGTATGTAGTGTATCATGTACTGTATGCAATATTTCACACTGGGACCCGCCGAATAATGTTGGAAGCAGAATATAATCGCGTGCCAGGATAATTGATTATCAACTGTATTGAGTTTTGGACACCATTCGAAAATTAAATGGCTCTTCTTGTGGCTTTGATTGTGGACCCACTGACTACAGTACTTAAAGCGCAACCACGCGTTGTCCATACCTTAACAGCGTCGCTGATGCTACCACCCACACTGCATTCGACCTGCTCGAACAATCTGACGCCGTTCGTTTCATCGTTGTTAGAGTAGAACATCACTTTCCCGAGCAAAGTCTCTCCTGTTGAAACAAAAATCGCAACGGTAAAATCATCGGGTTAATCGCGGGCACGGTCACGCGTTTGTCACCATCCTTTCTTTGCCTTTTGTCAATTCACCTGCGATGACAAACAAATGCACCGAGTACCGGTACATTACCTACTTTCCCAGCTCTATCTCCTCGATGGATGATCTCCATAGACACATTCCTCCGTATGCATGTTGAACTTCTTTCGCACCACCGTACGTAGCAAACCAGGCAAATCGGAGGTGTGGGGGAAGGACAACACATTCGTATTTTTGTATGTAAACAATGTGTGGATTAATCATTTATGATATGCACATCAAATTGTGCACGCAATAATATATACTTTATTATGTATTAATGTTTCTTAAAATACATGTGTAGGGACAATGAGAGGCGATCCTTCTGAGAAAGCAAATTAATGCCAACCTGCGGCATAGCTCACTGGTTATGTGATTCAAATATCACGTAGGGAGGCTCCCCCTGGCTCAGCTCCATTCTTTGCTCTCCTCACGCGCTTCCTCCGTTTCTTTCAGACGCTCCACATCCCCTCCCTTGGAATCCCACAAGGGTCTGTCCCAGGGCTCTTGCTATTTTCCCTCTGTATCTCAACCTCTGGGAATGTCGTTTTATTTCGTAAAAATGTTCCCCTATCACTTCTTCGCTGACAAAACCCAGATTTTATTTTCGTATCCCTCCTTCACCCCAGGCCTTGCCTCCCGCATTTCAGACTGCTTGGTCACTTTTTCTAGATTTGAAGTTTTCGTGACTGCAAGGATCCATACCCTTTGTTTTTTTCGGTAAAGTCACGTAGGTAAAAAAATTATATGAAATAAATAAAATGTTTAAACAAATACATTAAATCACGACGTTTCAGGCGCGCACGCGTCCTTCTTCAGGTGGAGATAACGTAGCTAAAGCACAAACGCTTAAGTGTGTCAGGCGTAGCGAAAGCACAAACGCTTAAGTGTGTATTTGTTTTCATTCTTAATTTATTTTATATAATTTTTTACCTACGTGACTTTACCGAAAAAAAACAAAGAGTATGCTTGGTCACTGTCCAATCCTGGATGTCACGCCGCCGTGTCTCCATCAAACCTTCCAAAAAAATGGAAATTATTTCCTTCTCTTCTCGCCGCTCCCCTCTATCCTGACCTACCATCTAATTTCCTTCTTTCTCCCCTCACTCCTCCTGCCTCCTCTAGTTGAAACCTCGGGGTCACCTTCAACTCTTCCCTCTGAACAAATCTCTGCCACGACCCTTACTTGCCATACGTAGCCAACCGCGCTAATTGGAGGTGCGACGGAAGGACAACAGACTAAGCACAACAACAAGAAGCAGTTCTAAAGAAATTAGTTGAAAAATTTCGCCACTTTCAAAGATTCAATAATCGTAAAATCCATCTCATCTCACTCTCTGCTGCTAAACTCCTGGTTCACGCCCTCGTTTTATTCAGCTCGACGACTGTAAAGCTCTCCTACTCGGCCTTCACTCCTCTCCGATAGCTGTAAAAGCCTTGGAATAAGGCGCTATACAAATGTAGATCAGGATCTTTACTTACCCATGTACTTTTAAACATATTAAGTCAAAATCCCAATCGCCTTTATGTTTTTAAATCTATCGTAAGACAAATTCTGGGTCATGCGAGGCAGTTTACAGGCAGGCGTTGGTTTCCATGCCAATGGGAAGGCCTCGTGCAGTGTAGTCACAGGACGTGTTGTTTTTAATTGGCTTTGGAAGAGCCTTTTATGAAGGTCATGATACGATACGGAAATTTCCGGGTAATCGTGGGGAGTGTTGCCAGCATTGATCATCTGCAATGCGTTAACCACAAGAAACTATGGCAACTTCTTTGGTTAATGGAATTAAGTAACATAAGTGTATCTAACCCAGTGTTCGTCGCTGCAATCAGAATTCTTTAGATTCGGGCCAATGAAAATTTTACAATGAGAAATGCTACGGCAATCATTGCCAATGACGATTGCCCTGAAGTTGCTCTGGCGGATTATGGCATCAGTGACACGTGACAATAAGTGACAGTCGAAGCCAGTGACAGACCGTGAGTAGGGAACTACTGCATAGGTGTAACAGCACCAGTGAGATGGAGCTCTGAGTAGCGTACGTGAGATAGATATGCAGTGACGCCGACACATGTTCTTGCTTTACTAAGAGCCTTTATTGTGGACACCAACACAATGCCAAGGCCCGGGCTTCGGTTCTTAATGGCTTCTCTCCAAGCGTCCTTTCCCCTCGTGCTCTCTCCTTTAACATCCCTCGAGCCCCCTTTCTGGAAGGTTTGCTCATCCTTTGTTTTCCCCTCAGAAAATCCATTGTCCTCCTTTCCCAACGGTTGGCAACCGTTCCCCCGACAGTAAAGTAGTAGTGTAATGTAATAGAAAGTGCACTTTTCTCAAAATAACCGAGTGCAAATGCTATGATGATATCATACCTAAAATTATAAAAGATAAATGAATGAATTTGCATTCATATAGTGCCAATATTATATACCTCAGATCCTGATTTAGGCAGCGCTAGTAAAGTCTATTTAACATTGGCTTTCGTGACCAATGCTTTTTTATTATTGATTTTGGGTCATATCGCATGAGCACAATGCCAATGTTAAGCCGCACACACGCTCCTTCCATCTGCTATAGCGTCGTGAATATCGTTGCCATGAGAACATGCCTTTTTTTAAATAGCTGCACCACAGCACTGTGCTAAAGATCAAAGTTGTTGTTGAGAGTTGCGATATACATCGTATTTGTTGGCGTGACAACGTATTATTACAGATCATACGATCCATTACATGATGCCGCGGTGGTTAGGATATGTTATCTCCCTCGCCTTGTATGCAGGAGGTCGTGGGTTCGACCCCAACCCTGACGCCTGTATATTTGAAGTTGGCGTGTCTCTCTCCCTGTGGTCGCGTGTATTTTTCTCCGGGGTCCTCCGGTTTTCCCTCCGCATTTAGTAAATATGCCTTTTAGAGTATTTGGCTGATATGTACATTTCCACATGATAAGCCACTTCGTTGAGCTTGATCTATCATTCGTGGTAGGCAGGTCACTTTTGAACAATACCTATATAGCTCAGTGGGCCTTAAACCTTCTAAAATAAAATAAAAAAAGTTTAGTTTGCTAAAGAACAATTGTTGAGAGTTATGAATGGCTCTCAACATACTGGTGTGCTGAAGCTAATAAAAACATCGTTTTTGTGTGCGTGACAACGTATTATTGTACTTCTTACGATCCCATGACATGGTAATTTCCACGTCACATGCCAACCATTACACAACCAATTACCTTCAAACTGGAATGTAATGGACACTGCCTGGGAGCCGTTCCAGCCAACCCACTCTAGCCCTGCATTCGCCTGCCAGTCGCTGTGCCCGACGACTCCATCCAGTAGTTGTCCACGACCCCCGGACAGCATCCCCCCGCCGTCGCTCTCTCCACCAGAGTAGCCATCGTCACGGAGCGGGGTGCCTCCGAGCGCCTGCCCTTGTGGCACAGAGTAGCTGAGCGGTGCAAATAGCACGCCATCTGTCAGAACAGACGTAGACGACAACAACAACAACAAATGAACCTGATGGCGGGACCCTGGGGTCCCAAATAAACGGCAGTCAAAATCGTAATTGATTAATTTTTGGCGACTCCGTCCCACCGCGCACATAAACGCCGCGACCCACCTGGCGCAGATTATTGTGGTGTCATGTCGTCCAAGCGCAGCGAGGACAAATGCGCAGAATAAACAAAACTTTGAAACTTTGATTAGCGCATCGTGTAGAGCTCGTTGAGAGGAATAGATTGCCGTATCGTTCGCCTTCAACAGACAAAAGGACGTCGCAACGCAGTTTATGCGAGAGCCGGGGGCTTATGGGACCCCGAGGTCCCGCCATGAGGTTCAAATAAATAACTGATACAATTATTACTGAATTTTAATAACTACCGCATTCTCGGGATAGTCATGCAATTTTCTCCAGTAGTTAAAGATGCACCTGAAACATTGGTATGCACACACCCGTTAGGAGTTGCTGTGGAAATATATCGGTCAAAGAACACATTTGCACAACTCCTGTTCTGTCAACCCAAAAAAAGTAAATTTATTTGATAATATTAGCCCCTTGGCTTTTCTGTCCAATATTATTAAGAAGTGTTTGTTTGAGTAAGAAAATGCGTGGTCTCATGAGAATATCCAAAGGAGTTTTTTTTGGCTGGAACAGGAAGCTATTTTCAAATAGAACTTAAATCGGTCACCTAAAAAAAATGCGAAACGGAACCATTCCACGACTTAAAGCTTTCGTGACTGCAGAAATTAATATTCTTTGGGTCTTTTGGTAAAGTCACGTAGATAGGTTCAAAGAAAATAACAAACAAAATAAAAAAAACTACGATGTTTCGACCACAACACAAGCGACGATGACGATCGCTTGTGCTGTGGTCGAAACTTCGTAGTTGTTATTTTTTGTTATTTTCTTTAAACCTATTTACGTGTTTTATCGAAAGACCCAAATAATATGGAACCATTCCTCAGCGGGATGGAGCGTAAATCCCCTTGACTATTAAGGCTGCCTGAGCGATCAGTTGTGCAAACCTGTTTACACGCGACTTCAAATATGTATTTACGCAACCAGTTACGAACAGTTGTGCGACCAGTCGTTTTACGGTAAAAAGCAAACTTCTACTTTCAAACGATTTGCACGCCGATATGGAGCGACGTATTTGAGGACGTGCACACGTGATAACTGCCCTAATATTATGGATAATATTGACAGCAAAAGCCTACGTGTTAAATGTAAAAATCATGATTTCAGCTACCGGTGCACACACTTCACTCTCTCTCTAAGAGAAAGGACGACTCAGATGCGCGACTTACCATTTTATTTAACTCCTATCGTGTTTGTGAGTATTGTGTTTGTTGTTGCAACTTGCTGACCTAACTGGACATCTGTGAAAACGAGCTTTATAGTTAATCGGATTCCTCCTCCCGTGTAAATAAAGATTCTGATTCTGACGTGGTGAGCTAGCACCTAACAATTGCCTGACCTCCGAGGTCCTCTATATATATTATGGTTTTATCAGCCAATTATCTGTAATTAGTATTTATGTGTGGGAGAAAACCAGAGCACCTGGAGAAAACCCACGCGTGCGAGGTGGAAACAATCCCATCGAGGGAACCACATGGAGTCCACAAAATAGTTGTACTGACCACTCCTGGCAATCCAAGGTGTGGCAACCTCGAGACGCACGTGAAGAGAGTTTCAAAACATTTGTGCGATCCACCAAGCCGTGCCTTCATAGTGTTGGTTCACAGGCGTTCATACAGGGGCGGTTTCTTCATTAGGGCGATTGGGCGACGCACCACCAATGTCATTCAACCACAGAGTCACGCGAGCCGTCACTGTGTCTCTGGATATAGTCCAATCAGCGTCATGCTACGTTCTGTGGAGTACCGCCTCTTTTTGGGCGATTTCCCTCCAGCTGAGAATCGCCCAGAGTGGCCCCATCGACTTACATTCAAAGATGTTTTTTTTCGAACGGGGGCGCTGCAATGCATTCTCTATGGCTTCCGGGAGGGCTCGCCCTAACGTGCTTACGTCATCATACGTGCTTACGTCATCATACGAAAGCACGTTTCATCCAACAATATAATTTGTCGCCACCTAGTGGAATCTTTAATAAAATAAACTTGAGTGGTTTGTTTTAATAGTGAGTATAGAAACAAACAAGATGTATTGTAAGAGTCACTTTATTTTTCATTAATATTAAAGAAGTGAAGTTGACTTTACATGCTTAAGCTGTTAATTTATCCATTGCATGGGTGGACCTTATCCTTATCAATCATCCAGACATTTGCCCCCCCTGAGAGATTTAGCAGGAGCCGCCACTGCGTTCATATGTATGTGTGTTGAACTTATTTCTTGCCATACACAGCAAACGGTGACAATCGGAGGTGCATCGCTACGGTCTGGCTAAATCCTAACGTGGAGCTAACCAGAACATTTGCAGGGCTATGCTTTAGAGGACGTGTTCAAACACGTTTGCCATGTCCAATTACTACATACCTGTTGCAGACCTACACGCTTAGATTTGTACAAAACAGTTGCAGTCAATTAAGTTGAACGCGTACGAGAGCCATCGTCTTACAAAGTTGCTAAGAACGGGGCCAAAACGTCAAATGGCCAGCAACAAATAACATCAAAGTTATAATGTCTCTGTGTAGTGAGTCTGTGGATCTATGTGTGAGGCATTTACTTGTCTTGCATATATTGCGCTCATACTGTATGACGGTCACATGTGTAGTGTACTAATTCACAGACACTAGCAGGAGGTACTCTCTCTCTTTTATTCCGGCCGTCACAGCCTTCGGGGATAACTACATACCGGGTCTGGACAGCTAACATGTTGCCAGACCCACACCTTGAAGAGGTAGAAGATCACGCCGACGCCGACGGCACGACGAGTTCAATTCCAGATCGCAGCAGCCCCAACTGTGAGTCGGAACTCGCCTTTTATGCTGCCCAGCGTGGCCAGGCTCTGCCCTCGGCCCCGCAACCCTCTGGACCTCCCAGAAGGCTCCATGTCTTGCCCACAGGTGAAACTGGTAGAACGGGCTGCTACCCCAAATTCCATTGTCTAACAATCTCCCTGCGGCACGCGCTACAGTGTCTCATTCAATGTCACAAGGCTTGTAAAAGCATTCGCTTGGTAAAAATGCTTGAAGTTAGCCGTAACTTTGAAAAAAGGATGGATTATATTCTTATGGAAGGAAATTAATACTAATGTATAAACACCCAGTTCTTTCATTCTGTGATCAACGCGGCACGGATTGGTTGAAGTGCGTCACGTGACTGCGAGCAAACAGCTGGGTGAGTGAGTGAGGAGACGGGTGAGTGAGAGTGAGGAGACGGGTGAGTAAGAGTGAGGAGACAGGTGACTGAGGTGAGTGAGAGTGAGGCAGAGCCGTGCTCCGTCCACTGCTGCCCTGAGGGACCCCCGTCCTCTCCACATGCTGGCTTAGAGGGAGAGCTGTGCTGTCTCCACTGCTGCCTTGAGGGAACCAGATGCGCTCTCTCCACTGCTGCCCTGAGGGAGAGCCGTGCTCTGTCCACTGCTGCCTTGAGGGAGAGCCGCGCTATCTCTACTGCTGCCGTGAGGGAGCAAGATGCACTCTCTCCACTGCTGCCCTCAGGCAGAGCCACACTATCTCGACTGCTGCCCTGAGGCAGAGCCGTGCTGTCCATTACATTAGTACTGGAGTTTTTTTGTGCTTAAATCCACTGCTGGATGAAAGCCCACCACACAATCGTAAGGATTTATCTTCTTGGTTCTTTCGGTAAAGTCACGTAGAAGGGAAGTAATAAAATAATAAAAATAAAACATAATAAAATTATTCTCACGACGTTTCGGCCACAACGCAAGCAGCCGTCCTCAGGTGAAAACCAGGTCCGTCGAGGCGACAGAGTCTGAATGAAACAACACACGAGCTTGGAGCATATATATAAGCTGGGCGCCTTGACAAAGGAATTTGCATATCAAGAGGAATTTAGCATATTTATGGGAAATGCAGGAATGTGATTAGTACTACATATGCATGTGCATTATGCAGGATTAACAGCATCAAAGGGAGCTGCAGTTGCTGCTGCTGCTGCTGCAGTTGCTGCTGCTGCAGTTGCTGCATGATGCGACCTACGCAGATGGTCACTAAGAATTGATGAATCCCGGTAATGGTAGAGCATAAAGTGTATCACACTGTCTATTCCAACACTTTCCATTGTCATGACGTGAAGGCGATAGGGCACTTAATAAACATATAACGAGACGGGATCAACCCTTTTGTGAAAATTGCCAGGACCCGAGTTCATTTCCCAGTTGATGGTAAAGTGTGGGTACTATATGAGGGCTTGACGAGCCTGCAAATAACTGGTGCTAATACTGCATTGAATACAACTGGGATGACGTGCCTTGGAAATATATTTCGTTTGCATAGTACCCAACGTACATAATGTACTGTGATTTTTAGATGTTAGAACAAATCACTAGCATTTTATATTTGGCTGTACAACGAATTGCTTAGGCGTGGGCACACCTCTAAATAGCTGTGCCATTCCAATTGCCTCTGCCACACTCTGTAATTTGTGTTTAAGAATGGCAAGCTAATTGAGGCTCAAAATAAAGTTTGGTCATAAAAACATTAATAGTTTTTACATGTAAATTATATATATTTAAAAAAAATCCTAGTTTTTTTGCATCCATGATATGAGTGCGAATGTTAAGATAGAGCTCCTGTATGTAGAAATTCCTGCCAATTTGTCAGCACCAAATGCAGAAATTGACCTATGGCATTTTGAATTGCGTCTATGTGTTTGAGTAGTAATCGAGCTATTACATTTTCAATACTTGTGTCTACGTGTTCGAGCAGTGATCTAGAAGTAATCGAGTTATGACATTTTGTTTACATGTATGCATCTATGTGTTTGAGCAACTACGACTGTGGAGAAGTCCAGCACATCACCGATGAATACTTCTCCACAAATCTGGCTGTCACCTGGTGAAGCTAGTTGTAATTACTGGCAAAACGTCGTACTCAGATTGTGAATGTTGTGGCTTGGCTCTCCAACACACCGGTATGCTGTACTAGTAACGTATTGGCATGTTCTGTTTACGTGACAACCCTTACTAGTTGGCTGTGTCGGGTGGTGGTGGGTTTTAACGACACATTTATATATTTACGCGATCTAACCCAAAGAAATCCCTCTATTATGGATATTGGTCGCGAAAGTCTACGTGTTAAACTATAATATTTTGTACTCTTTGATTCTTTCGGAAAAGTCACGTAGGTAAAAAAATAATAAATCAAGACGTTTCGATCGCAACACAAGCAACCGTCATCAGGTGATAAAACTGCTGCAACAATAGGTTATGTAAGATTTGTCCATGAACCCATCCAGATATATAAACACAGACACAATTTCAACCGAGAAGATGGGTACAAACTGAGCAATCATTGGAAGGACGTTATTAACCAGTTTAGATCATAACTGGCTGTGATGTCCCCTTCCTACCCACTTATATTAGCAGCTTTTCTCGACTCTCTGAGTCACATTCACACGCAGACTCTTCTTAGCTCTGCCCCACCCCCTCTCCTCCTGCCGCCGATCCCTATGTGGTGAATTTCATCCCCACCCGCTCGTCCGTTATGGCAGCCCTTCCCCTCCCTCCCCCCGTCGGATAAGCTGAAGTTTGATAGTCTTCTGTTTGCTAGCCGCCGATCTCCCCCTTGTCTCACGTGCAGCAGCCGTTTATGACTCTTGCGCTATGCCCATTTCTACCCTTTAAAAGCAGCCTGCATCAGCAGCTTTCCTCCTACCTTATATAACCTCTTGTTGCACCAGTTCTTTCTCACCAGATGACGGTTGCTTGTGTTGCGATTGAAACGTCGTGATTTATTATTTTTCTACCTACGTGACTTTACCGAAAGAACCAAAGAGTATGGATTCCTACAGTCACGAAAGCTTCATATCAAGATTATAATATTTTGAATACATGTCAATTTGTTCGAGCAGTAATTGAGCAGTAATCGATCTATGACTTGAATACGTGTGTCTATGTGTCCGAGCAGTAATCGAGCATGGTTCAAGCTATAACATTTCTAATACACGTTTCTGTCTTCCAGCAGAAACCGAGCAGTGACCTATCTTTGGATCGTTAAAAATCAGTTGATTCCCATTTAATCCACCTTTTGGATAGTAAAAAATTGGTTGATTCTCTTTCCAATATTCCTTATATTCTGTCGCACATTCATGATATACTGTTACAGCGCACCATAGTTTCTGGTGGAGAGTAATTGTTCCTAATTACCCGTCTAGTTCGATTTAAAGCTTTCGTGACTGCAGGGATTCATCTTCTTGGTTCTTTCGGTAAAGTCACGTAGTAGGGAAGTAATAAAATAATAAAAATAAAACATAATAAAACAATTCTCACGACGTTTCGGCCACAACGCAAGCAGCCGTCCTCAGGTGAAGAACATGTCTGTCGATAAGACAGAGTCTGAATGACACGTCCTAGGCTTGGAGCGTCTATTTAAGCTGGGAGGGAGGAGGAAGAGCACCTTGACAAAATAATTTGCATATGAAGAGGAATTTAGCATATTTATGGGAAATGCAGGAATGTGAATAGTGTTAATTGTGAAATGCGTGGGAGGTGGGCGGGGGGTTTTCAAAGTCATATTATGCCCATGCATTATGCAGGATTAGCAGCATCAAAGGGAGGGGGCAGGGGCAGCACCAACAAAGGGAAGGAATGTTAATAGTGTGCAGCTGCAGAAACCAAACAACCACGTAACAAGCTAAAGTATAGACCCGTGTGATGTAAGGAAAAAGTTTAAAAATTTAGCTGTAAGCATATTATATTTTTTGCGACCTAGAATTGTAATGTATTACTTACGATTGGTAGCTCAGCTTATTGAGAGTGTATTTGGCATACTGATGATACTATGTAGTTTATACTTTAGCTTGTCTAGTTATTAATCTCCCAGCGCTTGGCATGCGTACCGTGGTGCAGGATAAGTAATGGAGACGCGGGGTCTTTGTGTTGATGTAAAATTTAGAGATAAATATTATACACACAGACACGAGACATGGAGAGCGACTTGGCATCCTTTAGTACGATAACAAGGGCAAACATCTTATAGAACTGATTAAACAAACAAGGAGGGTGCAATCATTTGGGACCCAGGTTACACAACCCTATATTTTCCACAAGGGTTATTATTTGAGAAAGCAGAATTGTTCAGGAATGTAACCCTCGCGTTTGGCGAGGTATGCCTGTAAGGTACAATTTTTCATTTTATATTCAGGTTTTAAATAATGCAAACACAAACGAAAATCGAGGTACGCCAGTATTGTATTTCTATGTTTCCCACATCTTTGTTCCCCATCTCTGCCAGCGCACACTGACCAGCATGAAGTATGGACAAAATAATCCTCACCACGCACAGCGTGGGAATATTCCGCATCCAGCAATAGATTCACAAAGGGCTGGACATGCACATGAATGTCTGTTAATCATACAATTGTAAAGATTGTTGATGCATATTTAAACTGTGAAAGGACACTACGTACATTTTCGTCTATTTTTTTTTATTGGAAGCAAAGAACCAACAAAAATATAAAAAAAACACAGTTTTATTTTGTTATACTAAGGGTGACCTTCAACAATTTTATAACATGAATAAACATGTGATGCCAAAAGCAAAACAAGCATAGTTTTAATCATCAAATGCTTAGAAAAAAAAAAAACATTTACAAAGAATGAAACAGTAGCAGTAAGATAACATGGAAGTACCAAAATACACATTTAAATCTAAGTCAAATAAGGTGGGTTTATTCTTTCACCGCAGATTAGCACGGTTTGGCTGTGTACGGTGCGAAAGAAGTTCAACACCCGTACATTTAAGGTGACAGGCTTTTGTCTACTTATTCGCGGAGATATTACAAGGTGTATTTTGAAATATATTCTCACTCCGTGTCAATCGTAGTAAGTAACACACGTTCTTACCTTGACAATACACAGCAAAAAATAAGAAGAGGTTCACTGCTGCTCTAAAAAGGGCCATACTGCACATTCTGTGCCGACAAGAACGTCAGCTGAGCTATATTTATGGGGACCAGTTAAGGGAGTGGTTGTATACACCAATGACATCAATCTCGCCAGCAGCGATAACTTGCACAACTTAACCAACACAAAATAATAAAGCTACTCTACCTCACGGCTGCAGACTCTCACGGTGATTTTTATTTCCCCCGCCGCATGTGACAGCTGCCACGGCCGGGCTTTGTTAGCACGAATGTTCTTTACCGCATCGAGGAATTTGCTACATCTTTTTGCACTGCCTTTGTCAAAATCCAACTCGTTGGGCCTTGTTGGGTCAAAGGGTCACCCTGGTGCCAGATTCGTGGCGCACACGAAATCCGGCAAAATCTTCTGTGGTATTAAAAATGTGCACCCCTTACCGAATGAGGCCTGAATAAAACGTTTTGGGTTTCACCCCCCCCCCCTTCCTCATCCACCCCTTTCATCGACTGGTAAAGTGGCTACTTCTTGTTTCACACTGAATTTCCCCTTAGGGTCCCGGGTGATGTCGGCAACAGCTGAGATGAAGTTACACAAAGGGCCGCCTACACAGGTATTGCAGTGAAGCTTCAGTCGGGGATGAAAATAATGAAGGGTTACGAGTGTAATGCGGGCGAAAGCGACCTCCCGGATGTGACGTCACGAGGAGGCGGAGCCAGGTGACGTGGGTGAAAGGTAGGGGGTCCTTAAGCGCGTAAACCGGAAGGGGAAGGCAGTCGGGGTGTGAATGGAAAGGTGTGGGGCCACGCGGGCGTACGAGCCGAGGGGGCACCGTCAGAAGCGGGAGCCAACCCTGGGAACAGTAGGGAGCTACTGGGAGGTGTAAAGCTGCAGATAGAGATAGGCAGTAAGGCTGTGTGTGAGGAGCAGCGGGGTGGCTGCCAGGAGTCGCAGGAGCGACGAGAAGGCGAGACAGCACGAGGCCGTCAGAGCTGCAGCAGGAACAGCCAAGGGAGCTGTGTGAGAGTACAGCAGCGGAGCTGCTGTGGGGCTGCAAGATCGACAAGAACAGCAGCGGGGCTGCTGATGTGGACTGGAGTGACATCGGAACCAGCACAGAGAGAATAAGAGAGACAGCCGTGTGGGAACGCAGTACGGACCGAATAAAGGACACTGAGCCAGAGATCGTGGTCAAGTCTTTTATTACACTGGGGTCAGAAGTGAAACGGCATGTCTAAGCAAGTAAGGAAGAAAATTCCCCCGGCGCCAGCATCGGCTTCTTCGTCCGACGACGACGAATTCCCTCCGACCACGGATTCTGCTGGGGTGGTGGAGGAGAGCCCTGCTGAGGCGAGCACGGGGACGGGCGTGGAAGATGTCGGCGCGATGGCGGGTCCGTCAACAACATCGGACGCTGACCAAGGATGGCAACAGGTGGCAGAACAACTGGAGACACTCAAGGACGTCCTGGCGCATCTATGTCACCTCGTTACGCCAAGGACAACGATGGAACGAGAAGGTGCTCCACGGGCCGCCACGTTGCCTGCCCTGCCGCCGCCATTGGCCACGCGGCAAGAAGACGCCATCTTGCGCGCTCCGCGGCGCCAAACCGCCATCTTGGCCACGCCGCGGGCCGACGCCATTTTGAATTTGCCTCCAGAACAACCATCATTGGAAGACGGCGTAAAGAGGAGTCGGAGTCGCCACCTTACTACAGTTAAGGAATTCTCTATCGGGGGCGATTGGAGCGCTTTCGCCTGCCGATTTTTGGCGGCGGTTCGTTCAGCAAGATGGACCGATGCGGAGGCCTTGGAAGTGTTACCGACTCTACTGGATGACGAATCTGTTCGATTTTTCCGTTCCATAACGGCCGATAAGAAGAAGACTTTATGTGGAGTTTTTGAGGAAATGGCCGACGCCTATGAGCCACCTGACGACGCGCATCGGCGATTCGCTCAACGACAACGAGCACCTGAAGAATCGCCCGTGGCGTTCAGGGGTGCGGTGTTGGAGCTGGCCATGGCAGCATATCCTGACACGCCACAGGATCTGCTCGAGCCTCTCATATTGGGAAAAATGCTGGAGCTGTCTCGGGATCTGGGGATCCCCATGCCTGTGTGTGGGCATGAGAAGCTCACGTCCCGGGCGGCAGCAAAGTGTCTGGATGCGCAGTTTAATCTCCGTCGCTGGAAGCAAGTGGCGGCATGGACGGGTGGGCCCGTCAAGGAAGGAGGCGCGATGGGGTGGGACCCCACAAGGGCGATCTATGTGCCGGATGAGCGGGGTCCACAGGAGCTGACGGCTGCCTCTTCTCCATGGTCGGGACGCGGAAGGCCGGGGCCGCGCGCTACGCCATCGGGAGGGGGCCGCCGGGATGCAAGACCTGCGCTTCGGCGCAACGAGGCCGATTGCTTCCGCTGCGGCCGTAGGGGCCATTACGCCAAAGATTGCTGGGCCCGCTTCCCGGGTCCGCCGCAGCAGGAGCCCACAACACCGGACAAGCCGACCAAGGAACCTCCGAAACAGGCATGTCGGCACGCACCAGACACTCCGCAAGGCTTTCCACCTCACCCACCACCTGTGTTGCGCGATCCTATTGTTGTTGTTAAAGAAAGGCCATCGACGGGGCCTTGTCATTCAGTTACGCAGTGGCGCAAATTGGCACGGAGAGTTGTCGCGGCCGCTACGGGTTCGTCCACTGTACCGGGGTCCATACAAGGTGTGGACGTGCGCATTTTGGTCGACTCGGGAGCGTCTGCGACTATTATATCGGATGTCATTTTCCATCTGTTGGGCATTCCGCCGGGGGCTGTGCGTCCGGTTTATGGGTCTTGCGTCGCTGCGAACGGGGGTAGTATGGGTATCGTGGGCCAGGTGGATGCTAAGATATCTATAGGGGATGTGTCGGCTTCGGGCGTTGTGTTAATATCGAGATCTTTGGCGGTTCCTTGCTTACTAGGCACGGATTTTTTGGCTAAGATGCCCATTTTGATTAAAATCAATGAGAATTGTATTGAATTGCCGGGGGGCCGTCGAATCTCGTTTCTGCCGTCGCCCTGGGGGCGACCTGCTTCGGCCGTACAGGTGCAGGCGCTGTCCGTCGCATCTGTGGACATCCCACCTGGTTCACAGATGCTTATACCCTTGCGGTATCGGAAGCCCCTGCCCGATCGGCTAGGAGCATTAGGGGTCTTGTTGTCACCATCCGCCACGATAACAACGGGATTGGCGTTAGTTGGGGCACAGACCATCGTCCGGCCGGATCAATTACCGGTTTTACAGGTGCTTAATGCGGGGGTGGAAAACATCCGTGTTCCGGCCGGTACGGTTGTGGCACATGCCACTACGGCGTTTGCGACGCACGATTGTCCGCATCGCCGAGGAGTGGTCGCTGGTGTTTCCGAGCCAAGGAGTTCGGACAATCGTTGGATCGCTACCTTATGTGACGAAAATTCTTCCCTGTCCGTGGGGCAACGTGATGCGCTGCGTAAATTGTTGCTGACGTATTCGGATGTATTCAGCTCCGACGATTTGGATTTGGGACGCACATCCTTGCTTTCCCATCACATTGAGACGGGCGACGCTGCCCCTATTCGGTTAAATTCGCATCGGATGAGTCCAGCGGAGCGAGAACACGTTCGGGGGGCAGTGGAAGACATGTTGGCTGCGGACATTATATCGCCATCTAACAGCCCATGGGGCGCTCCTGTGGTCTTGGTTAAGAAAAAGGATGGCAACTTGAGATTTTGTGTCGATTTCCGGAAATTGAATATGATATCGGTGGCAGATGCGTACCCCCTGCCGCGTATGGACGACTCCCTTGACGCATTGTCGGGGGCTAAGTTCTTTTCCACACTGGACCTCTCTTCGGGATTTTGGCAGCTTCCCCTTGACGAGTCCTCACGGGAGAAAACCGCATTCCGTACGCCGCAGGGGTTATTTCAATTCAACTGCCTCCCGATGGGATTGAATGCGGCCCCTGCTACGTTTCAAAGATTGATGGAGCTCGTTTTGACGGGGTTGCAGTGGGAGACGTGTCTTATATATTTGGACGATATTATTGTGTTCAGCCGCACATTTGAGGAACATTTAACGCGGCTGGAGACAGTGTTCACGAGGATGCGCTCTGCCAATTTGAAATTCAAACCAAAGAAATGCCACCTACTGCAACGGTCCGTCCGTTATTTGGGGCACATTGTGAGTGCCGAGGGGGTGTCCACGGATCCGGAAAAGACGGCGTGTGTCCGGGATTGGCCGACTCCGGCCTCTGTGGGGGATGTTCGGCGGTTTTTGGGATTTGCCTCGTATTACCGAAGATTTGTGCCGGGGTTTGCGACGATTGCGAGGCCCTTGCATCTCCTTACGGGTAAAGGACGGAAATTTGTTTGGGGAGAGCCGGAAGAGGCGGCCTTTCGGAGTCTGCGCGATCTATTGGCTACGGCCCCGACATTGGATTATCCCGATTTTGATCGCCCTTTCATTCTGGATACGGACGCGAGTGACACAGGTATTGGGGCGGTATTATCACAGTCTAAAGGGGGCGTAGAGCGCGTCGTGGCGTATGGTAGCCGAGTCTTGTCGCCTGCGGAAACACGCTACTGTGTCACTCGTAGAGAACTTTTGGCGGTTGTTTTTTTCCTACGGCAATTTCGACCGTACCTTTACGGTCGTTCTTTTATTGTGCGTACGGATCATGCGGCCTTGCAATATGCACTTAAAATGGACCAGCCATCGGGACAGTGGGCACGTTGGTTGGACACGCTGCAGGAGTTTTCCTTCCAAATTCAACATCGGAAGGGAGTGCGCCATGCGAACGCTGACGCACTTTCCAGATTACCAGGGCGCGCCCCTTGTAAATGTGCGTCGGGGACGCATAGGTGTTCGCCGATTCTCAACCCCTCTCAGCCGCTCACGTTGGCCGTCGGGAAGTCGGATACTCCGATGGAACCGGGACCGACTGATGGGGTTTTGAATCTGCCGCGGTCTGTCTGGATTCGGGAACAGATGATGGACGAGTCGTTGTTGTCCATGCGGAAGCGGTCTATGAGGGACAAGGGGAGTCCGAGTTCGGCTGTGGGGCCGCGAACCGCTCTCCGAGATGGTCTGCTTATGTGGCAAGAAAGGTTCCAGGAGAGCTGGCGTGTGGTGGTACCAACGTCCTTGCGATTTGAGTTGATTAGAACTCTCCATTGTGACACACTATTGCATTTAGGGGTGCAGAAGACCTTGTTGACGTTACAACGTCATTATTTTTGGCACGGCATGGCGACAGATGTCGTAGGGCACGTGCGCGCGTGCCCTGAATGCGCCCGGCGTAAGCCGCCTAAACATCCTTACGTGCCGCCTCTCCAGTCGATTCAGGTGTCTCGAGTCAATGAATTGGTGGCACTGGACATATTGGGACCCTTCCCACCATCGGCGAGGGGAAATAAATATTTGCTGGTAGGGGTCGAGTATCTCTCCCGTTGGCCAATGGCCTGGCCGTTGCCCGATCAGTCGGCCGCGGCCATCACCGACGCCTTTTTGTTTGGGTACATTATGGACAAGGGGGCGCCGGAGAGACTCCTCACGGACCAGGGCCGAAATTTCTCTTCTAAATTGTTGGCTGAAGTGTGCGCAGGCCTTGGGACTAAGAAGATACGGACATCTCCATACCATCCGCAGACGGATGGTATGGTTGAGCGGCTGAACAGGACATTGTCTGCCATGCTTTGCCATACTGTGAGTGAACAGCAATCGGATTGGGATCTGCACATCCCCGGAGTGCTTTCGGCGTACAGGATGACGCCCCATGCGGCTACAGGATATTCGCCGTTTTACCTTATGTATGCCTCCGGTGGATGTGCAATTGGGTACTGGGGTGAAGGGACCTCGTAAACCACTCCCTGAATACATTCAGGACACGGTTCGCCGGGTTACGGAGGCGCGGGAAAACGCCCGCGTGGCTACGGCCAAAGCCCAGGCCCGGAACGAGCGGTATGCTCGGCGGTCTGAGGGGGAGTGCCCCTGGAAGGTGGGAGACCTGGCCTGGCTCCATTGCCCGCAGGTGCGGCCGGGGACCTCTCCTAAATTGCACAAACCTTGGCATGGTCCTGTGCGCCTCATTGAGGTTCCCAATCCACAGTCGGCGCGTGTTCAGTTTGGTTCTCGCCGTTGGTTTGTTCATACGTCGCGGTTGAAACCATATGTTGCTCCCCTACGTGATGCGTCATCTCCCAATGTTGCCTTGCCGGGGTCTGTTGCTGCTGACTCTGACTCCTCCCCGCCTGCGTCCATTGATCTTGCTAGAGCGCCTGTCGTACCTGTTCCAGACAGGCCGACCGTGACACCGCGGGGGAGGAGTGGGCCTGCTCGGAGGGCGCCTGCCAAGGCTGCGGGACCTTCAAGCCCGGCGACCCTTCCGACCCCGCTGCAGGCGCATTCGCCGAATATGACCAAAACTGATTCGTCAGGGACACGAGATGTCGGTGGACTTCCAATCGCAGCAGGGGAATTACCCCCTGTCATTTCTCGTGTTCCATCGCGTCCCCGTTCTACAAGTGGGCCGCCGACCGTCCGGGACGGGCCGGCGACCCGCACTCGTTCCAAATCGCTTACGTTTCGTTGATTGTATGTTGTTATTGTTCTTGTTCTTGCCGTCGTATTTATCGCATGCTTTCGTACGTTCGTCGATGTTACTTGTGTGTTGTTCTTGTTGTTATATTGCATGCTTAGTGTCCTTTAAGGGGGAAGGTCGGTTCACCGCATTATGCTTTGGTGTTGTTCAGCCGAGGTCGGCTGGGTTTTTTCTATGGGGGAGGGTGGTGTAATGCGGGCGAAAGCGACCTCCCGGATGTGACGTCACGAGGAGGCGGAGCCAGGTGACGTGGGTGAAAGGTAGGGGGTCCTTAAGCGCGTAAACCGGAAGGGGAAGGCAGTCGGGGTGTGAATGGAAAGGTGTGGGGCCACGCGGGCGTACGAGCCGAGGGGGCACCGTCAGAAGCGGGAGCCAACCCTGGGAACAGTAGGGAGCTACTGGGAGGTGTAAAGCTGCAGATAGAGATAGGCAGTAAGGCTGTGTGTGAGGAGCAGCGGGGTGGCTGCCAGGAGTCGCAGGAGCGACGAGAAGGCGAGACAGCACGAGGCCGTCAGAGCTGCAGCAGGAACAGCCAAGGGAGCTGTGTGAGAGTACAGCAGCGGAGCTGCTGTGGGGCTGCAAGAGCGACAAGAACAGCAGCGGGGCTGCTGATGTGGACTGGAGTGACATCGGAACCAGCACAGAGAGAATAAGAGAGACAGCCGTGTGGGAACGCAGTACGGACCGAATAAAGGACACTGAGCCAGAGATCGTGGTCAAGTCTTTTATTACACGAGGACTCCGCCCCCTGGCGCGGTGCTGGGCTACTCATCTCAAATTTAGTTAAGGGGCGCCACGGTGGTGTGATGTTATCTTCCTCGCCTGGTATGTGGCCATCCATAAATGACGTCACGCGATTTTGGACGATTTTAGACCCCCCCTCCCCCCTTCGTCACACGGCGTCACAAAAAGTCAGACCCCCCCTCATATATGACGTCACAAAGCTCTGCCCCTTCCCCCAAAAAATAACATGCTTCAAATCGCTTTAAACTATTGTCATTGTAGTGCGTATTTAATGTGGCGCTGCACTCTGATGTTGTAGGAGAACACATTTATAAAAAAAAATCGATTTCATTAAGTAGAACCTGTTGTCTATATTTATTTAAAGTTGCGCATTGTGATGTGACGGCAAATTTCTCAAACCTCCCACCTCCCTCGTCACACATCGTCACAAATGTCTGACCCCCCCCCCCGGGTGCGTGACGTCATTTATGGACGACCCCTATGCAATATGTCCGGGGGTTGGATCCCGATTCCGACCTGACACCTGCTGTATATTTGGAGTTTGCATGTTCTCCCCGTATTGATTTTTTTCTCCGGGTCCTCCGGTTTTTCCCTCCACATTTATAAACGCACGTTTAGACTATTTACGTGATTTTTCTGCTGTAAATGTCCAAATGATAAGCCATTCTGTTGAGCTTTCATTTGTGACCAGGTCGGATTCGAAAAACAAGGTAATATCTCAGTGGGCTTTGTCTATTAGGCTGGGGATGGTTTAGTTTTATTTGTATGTGTTTGGCCATTTGGGTGATTTGTTTATCTTGCTTGTACATTGCACTTCTATCATTTATTTTTTAATGTTTGTTGTTGCAAGGTTCTTACCCTGTGCCCCTACTGGACATCTGTGAAAAAAAGCTTTATAGCTCATCGGATTCCTCCAGTATAAATATATTTTCTGATTCTAAAATTTGATTTTGGAGCTGTCCGATGAGCCATCTGTATTTACACATAGCCCCCACTTAGTTCGTGCGATGTTTACTATGGTACTCTGTATGTTTGTCCGTGTTGTTTAACTTTTGTGGTCTCGCTAGTTTTTGTTTACCCTCTGTACTTTCTCTGTGGTGTGTCCGCGCGTTTGTCTTGTGTTTACTTCTATACCCAAGATCGTTCCCATCCCTTTATTGATGAAAACATCTGGTGTGCAATGTCCAGCATTTTGATATGTAGCTTACATGCATGCCGCTGTAAAAATGTATATAAATGTCAGATAGGGTGGGACAAGTACTTTAAACAGCATCTCCCTGAGGCAATTTTGACTGCAACCGACCCAACCTTAAATGAATGTTGGTGAGTCATGGTACACACACAAAGTGCTTGCCATAAATGAACCACAGTACCTCGTCGATCTCGTCAAGGATTATAAACCATCATCACGCAAACTCCGGTCAAATTCGCAGCAGCGGCTTTTGGGTAGCGATCGAATAAAGACGGTCACTGCATCGCGCGCTTTAAGATGCTATATACACTACACGATACACTACAGGATACACTATGCGAAACACTACACACCACTATAATTAAACGTTTGGATAGCCATCGAACAAAGACGGTCACCACATCGCGCACTTTAAGAACGCTCTTCCTTCCAGATAGCCACTGGAGCTATGCACTTTTAAATCATCTAGATTTACAAACTCATTTATTGCGAAATGCTGTTTGTGTTTATTTTGTTGTCTTTCCCCAGCACCTCCGATTTGCACGGTCGGCCACGTACGGTGCGAAAGAGGTTAAACATACATACAGAATGCTCTTGATGTCAGATCTCAAAAGCGATATACAAAGGTTAAGCCATGCGCGTCGAAGGCGGGAGGGGGGGTATTTAACCATATAGCACGACTCTGGTCACTGTTGGTTGTTGAAGGCGAGACACATGAAAGTACAATACAACAGTGAATGTTGCTGCACTTTATTGTACTCGGCTTGTCATCGCATAGTCCCACAGTCCATAACGTGTTTTATGCCTCTGATGGTCACCCATGTACCAGCACTAGCCAGGCTCAAACCTTAGCTTCCGCGACCTGACACACTTTAAATGCGATTTGTTCAGAGGATTCATTATTAATTCGTGATTAATGAAACCTCCAACCACCTCCGATTAGCACGGTTGGCTACGTACGGCGCGAAAGAAGTTCAACATACGTACGTGCACACATTACATCTGCGATAATGCGGCTTGCAGGCCCTACGGTATCTACACTCCGACTACTTCACACCTTTCTCCACTTCTTGGGATGTCCGTGGAAGATTTTCGTGTTCGCTCCAAAAACGGCCTTTTACCACGACCGGTGTAACATCTGGAACGCCGCGCTGAAGTGTTCTAGGACCATTGTCAGGGGCCATGGCACAAGTATTTTAAAAGAGACTCCCCCCGTCTTCCCCCGTGTTTGTAACTTGGCACCTCAGCCACTTTGGCCCTTGGGCCTCAGTGCAGGTGCACTGCTGCCGGCAACATCACTCGCTGTCAGATTAAATGGAACGTCCGTCCCCTCCCCCCCCTCAGTAGGAGTGGGCGACCATTTAGCCTCGAACTCCCCGCTCCCTGCCCTTGAGCTTTTGGCTTAAATGCTCACGGTTCCCTCGAGGGCTATGGAGGGTTGTTATGCCACCAATTCCAGCAGGGAGGTTCATTGATTTTCCACCAGCATGGTCTTCCGAGCAATGACATATCAACACATTTGGAGTGGTTTTACAACCTACAGTGTAATTTGTTTTGAATTTAAGCTATATTTGATCGATAGCATCCTAGCATAATTTTATTAAAAAAGTAGACCAGTTTCAACATGACGAGATTCAGAAATTATAGCAAGGACCCCCCCCCCCCCCCCGAAAAGTGTTTTGATGCCTGGGGCAAAATATCAGACGAGGCCATTTCTCTCCCCCAGCAAGTTGGCTGCCATGATGCTTCATTCACATTGTGCGTTTCGTAACGACTAAAGAGGCATACTAAACAGATCAGGGACATGGGTCTCCTTTATTTGTCTGCAACTTCGAATGCCACCGATTGCGTGGTGTTTTGGCATTTTTCTTAATAAGAAATGGAGAGCATTCTCTCGCAGCCCTTTCGTTTAGAAGGCAGCGATTCCTATTATTTCGTTATTAAAACGTTATTAAACCAACAAGGATATAATTTGTCTGTTTGCATTGCAGTGCAATAATCACCTAGAAGATGTTTGAATGTATCTGTAACTTTATTGTTCCATGGATATTTTGAGAAACATTTGTTATCTTGTATTTGTTTTTACACAGCACGATAGGCACTCGTGTCATTGTGAAGACTGTAACAATACATAAGCAGGCAATATTCTTCCCTCTTATGAAAATAAAACAATATTTTTGCCACATGGCCTTCTGGAGATTTTTTATATTTACCACAACGACGCGAATGCGATTTTATCTGAGGTGTTTTTTCCTATAACCGCTCACTCGCACAGCTGGTATTGAATGTGCTCGAACAGCAGCAGATATGTATGCGGACTATACACTATGTTTTATTTTACTAGGTAAGGCTCACTGGGCTATGCAGCTCTTTTTCAGAAGCGACCTGACTATCACAAATGATAGCTCAACGAAGTGGCTTATCACGTGGAAATGTATACCAGCCAATACTCTGATCACATGATTCTAAATGTGGAGAGAAAACCCAGAGGAATGGGAGAAAACTCCATTCGACCACAGGGAGAGACATGCAAACTCCAAATAAACAGCAGGCGCCAGGATCGAACCCACGACCTCCTACATACCAGATGAGGGAGTTTAACACGTAGGCTTTCGCGACCAATATTATCCATGGGAAAGTTTTTTTTTTTGGGTTAGATCGCGTAAATATAAATGGTTCATGAACTCACCACTACCCGGCACAGCCAATTAGTAAGGTTTGTCATGTAAACTAAATGTACCAATTAGTTACTAGTTCAGTACACTGGTGTGTTAAAGAGTAAACCCACAACACTTGTAATTTTGAGTACGACGTTGCGCTGGTGATTACAACCAGCTTTTTCAGGCGATTTGCCAGAATTGTGTAGAAGTCTTCCTGTTTTGGTCTTAAGAGTAAGACCAAAATAGGAAGACACAATTCTGGCAAATCGCCTGATGAATTTGGTTGTAATCACCAGCACAACTTCGTCAACTCAAATCGTAAATGTCGTGGATTTACTCTTCAATACACAACCGGTGTGATGAAGTAGTAACTAATTGGCACTTTATTGCTTACGTTCCAAACCTTACTAATTGGCTATGTAGGGTGGTGGTAGGTTAACGACAAATTTATATTCGAGCGAGGGAGTTAACATCTCGCTACTGTGGAGCCCTGTATGAACAAGGAATTACTTTACATGTGTAGTGTTGTAGATTTGAGGCAGACGACTTAGGGGTCGTCCATAAATAACGTCACGCTCCTGGTGGGGGGGGGGGGGGGTGAGACATTTGTGACGATGTGTGACGAGGGGGGGGGGGGTTGAGAAATGTGGTGTCACATCAAAATGCACAACTTTAAATAAATATAGACAACTCGTTCTACTTAATTAAATAGACGTTTTAATAAATGTTTTTTCCTACAACATCAGAGTGCAGCGCCACATTAAATACGCACTACAATGACAATAGTTTAAAGCGCCTTGAAGCATGTTTAATTTTATTTGATGGGGGGGGTAGAGCTTTGTGAGGTCATATTTGAGGGGGGGTTTGACTTTTTGTGACGCCGTGTGACGAGCGGGGGGGGGTCAAAAATCGCGTGACGTCATTTATGGACGGCCCCTAAGCGTGCCGACGTACGGACTGCGCTCACGCTCCTAGCGTCCCTATCCCGAGCCTATACGAGCCCACACAGGGCTACTCCCATCCAGGGATAACTCTAGCTAGCCCGTGCGGGTCCGGCTTCAACTTGTCTTGTCTTCTGTCTTCAGCCCACTGCCCCTAGGAGCTCGTTTGCTCGTCTTATATAGCCCTCGCGACCATTCCAGAACATTCTGTCCGGAAGATTCCTCTATGTGATTGACAGGTACCGGTCTCTTCAATTCCGGTTCATATCCTACTTTCATTACACCAACGGTCTTCACGCAACCGGCCGCTCTCAACGTTCCCCAGCCGCGTCGCGCTCACGTTCCAAATGGCAACGCTCGCCAACTGCCTTCCCCTGGCAGCCGAGCGCGTACATGCAACCGTTATACGGGTTGGAACCTCCTGGTTGCACCAGCCCACAGGGGATTATTGTGTCCGTCGTGCATGGGAGGGGTGGGGCTGGGTGGAGAGGGGAGGGTGGGGAGGGGCTGGGTGGGGAGGGAGGGAGGGGCTGAGTGGGGAGGGGCTGGGTGGGGAGGAGAGGGTGGGGAGGGTGGGGCTGGGTGGGGAGGGGAGGGTGGGGAGGGGCTGGGTGGGGAGGGTGGGGAGGGTGGGGAGGGGCTGGGTGGGGAGGGTGCGGCTGGGTGGGGGGTGGGAAGGGTGGGGCTGGGTGTGGAGGGGCTGGTCACCCCGTGGTGCCCTTATACAACTCAACGTTTAACCTACTCATGCCGGCTTGTGCCCGTCCTCACAGTCGGGCATATTTGCGGAATACACCACGCCGCCGTTGACCCTGGCCATTGACCGAGCAACCCAACGTTTCTACTAGCTCCCTCCGCAGGAATGTGTTAAACACGCGCGCGTTGCGCCCACTACACATGTGTCTACGTTATTGACGAACATGCGCCCCCTCCCCTTAAGCACTTGTGGAAGATATCGTGCTCAGATTTTGGTCAGAATTCGCAACTATAAAGTTGTGGTAAGGCAACATTGCCTCGAGATGGCTATTGATAGTGGTTGAAGTCGGACCTGGACTGTTAAAGTTGCCTGTGAGAGCGAATCGATCACGATGGGAAGTAGAAAGAAAAAATCTGAATCTTTATTCAGACAGGAGGAGAAATCCGATGAACTATGAAGCTCATTTTAAAAAAATGTCAAAAGGCGAACAGCACAAAGACACCCGAGCTCTCAATGTCCTGATAGTGCATTGCAACGGCCTTCCTCTTAGGGTGTTCGTGTATTGGTTTAGGGGCCGTCCATAAACGACGTCACGCGATTTTGGACGATTTTTGACCCCCCCCCCCCCCTTCGTCACACGACGTCACAAAAAGTCAGACCCCCCTCAAAAATAACGTCATAAAGCTCTGGCCCCCCAAAAAAGTATAAAACATGCTTCAAATCGCTTTAAACTATTGTCATCGCAGTGCGTATTTAATGTGGCGCTGCACTCTGATGATGTAGGAAAAAACATTTCTTTAAAAGTCTATTTAATTAAGTAGAACGAGTTGTCTATATTTATTTAAAGTTGCGGATTTTTATGTGACGTCACATTTGTCAACCCCTCCCCCCTCGTCACACATCGTCACAAATGTCTGACCCCCCCCCCCAGGTGCGTGACGTCATTTATGGACGGCCCCTTGGCATGAACCGGTCGTCCTAAAAACCCCAAAAATGTCACTAGACGAGTTAGACTCAAGCTTATACAAATCCTTCCGCCGCTTTGTCATGTGGACTAATTTGCCTATATTGTGTATGTGCGTATGTGTGTGTGCGGTGACGATTATCTGAACCGGTCCTGGCCCTCACCTCGGTCGATTTAGCCTCAAATGAGGACCTGGTGTGTTGTGTAAACATCGTTACTGGGGAGACAAAGGTGGCCGGGCATTGTGCTAGCCACCCACCCCCTCGTGTACCGTGCCGACATTCATATGTGCTATTCGCTAACAACACTTGCCCCTATAGTATGTTAAGGCTATACAGGGGATCTTTGTATGGTGTGTATGGTGTGTGGGGAGCGGTAGTGTAGCAGTTAGCGCGCTGTCCTACGAACCCAGCTACCAGAGGTCGATTTCCACTCAGGCCAACACCAGTGACGATTATCTTAACCGGTCTTGAGCCTCCTCTAGGTCGACTCAGCCATAAATGAGTGCCTGGTGTGGTATGTAAAATCATCGTCACTGGTGAGACAAAGGCGGTTGCGATCATCATAGGTTCTCGCTGACAGCACTTGCCCCAGCAAGTTGTTAAAGGCTACACGGGGGATCTTTGTGTATGGAGGGGAGTGGTGTCGCAGCGTTTAGCATTTTGCGCTTCGAATCGCACGTCGCCGGCCATGCTAATTGGAGGTGCGAGGGGGGAAGGACAAGACACCGAACAAACAAAATCAGTTTTAAATAAATTATTGTTTAATACTTATACCTCATGGCTCTCGCGAAGGCGTTACATTTCACAGACGAGTGTAGTCTTCAGTTAGGGCGCCGTTGCTACAGCGAGTGGGTTTACCCACTGCCCATCATTCCCTTCCTCTACTATTCTCCGCGCCGCTCGACTCCTTCCCGTCCAACCACTGTAGCCCTTTCGTGACCCCTCGTGCCCTCTGTTACGGTCACTCATTGATCGGACCTTGCACACTGCCCCCTGCCATCCTTATCACTCAATTTTTGTGCAGAGTGCTTTAAACGAAGGCTTAAAGCTTAGGCTAAAGGCGCCCTGCAGAGTTTAAATGCGGTAAAATGTATGTTGAACTTTTGTCGCGCCAAACGTGACCAACTGTGCTCACGTAAAATTAATAACTTATTACTAGTAATTGTGAGCACTTTTTTGGGCAAATTCTGAACTTTTGGTCAAATTTGGAACTTGAAACCGAGCACTCCTATTTAAAAAAAAAACGTCACAGGAACTTGAACGTGAACCGTGAGGCAGCAAGCGCCATTATTCAACCATTTGTATCCGACAAAGACATGATGGACCTTATTGAGCCAATGTCATGAACCTATTACATTCATGTAGAGGCAGAAACTGCATTTTCAGATGTTGATATTCTTTGGCATTACATTTTATTAGTCTCGAGTCCATGCTCCTTGTATAATTTTCTAGTTTAAACTTGAGTAGACTCACACTGCCGGAATAACGGAACTAAACCAGACCAGGTCTGATATATCAAAAGGAATAAAAATAACTCACCACCATCATCATTGCTCACATTTTTTCACACAACTATCAAAGTTAATAAATGGCGCTTGTAAATATATATTTGTTTTAAAAGTTATATTTGTATGTGGAGTGAGTTAAACTGAGTTGCAGACTTACTTCTTGGAGGCAACTCATTTATTAAAACCAACACACGGGGTACTACCCCTTAACACATTAACAACCTATGGTGGACCACCAGGGTATCTACACCAATTACACGGGAATTAGCTACGAGGGACCGGACCCTGGCTTGGGTCCGGGTCCACGTGTTGGTGACTCTTGTAGGATGTAGAACGTAGAACGTAGTTTTTCCGGATGATCAACAGCAGCCGGTCCCTCTCGGGAACCCGGCTTATATGCTCCATTGTGTGGCTGGCTTCGCCCTAAGCCACCTGTTGTATGTGTCGGGTTATTAAATTTTGATAAAAATAATAAAAATTAATAATTTTCCGAAAAATGCGCAAATCGCATTAATTAGGTTAATGTGTGTATTAACATGCATAAATTATGATAATGCATGTGAATATATGCATAAATTATGATAATCGCTGAGATAATCGTAGTAATTTATGCGGATGCTTGCGACGATGTTAATGTGTGCAGTTGTGATAATTAGGCTCAGCTTCGTTTATCCAGAGTTGTCAATCAGGATAACACGATTATCATCGATTAAACGTTTACCGATTATCCTAGTGTGTGTTATGATATTTAAGGTCACCAGTTCAGATCTCATCAGGATACAGCTCTTATGAATAAGACAGTTTTGCATGGACTTGGAAAGAAGCACTCGAACAGTTGGTGTTAAGCAATTTTATTCTAACAAGCATGTGACATTCTATCATGCAGGTCAAACATGCGTCAATAATTCATGAATAACCAACTCTTATGCATTGCGATGCTATGCATTCGATTAATATGAATAACTAAAATTCTTATGCAATTACGATATTATGCATTTGACTAAAATGAATGAATAAACACTTATGCATTTGCGATACTATGCAATTACCTAATATGAATGACTAAATATTTCTTATTCATGTAACTCGACGGCAGCACCGCTTTGCACGATCAGTTGATATTGAACGCACCACCTCGAAATGGCAACCCTTTTTGAAACGCAAAGACAATAATTTTTTTTTAGTCTTATTCGTGTGCGTGCTGTGTGTGCGTTGTCCCCTCGTAATATTAATTGTGTCGTTAGCTTGTGTGGTGTAGGAGGATACAACCAGCGGCCAGAAGTTTTCTCTGGCTTGGGCGTGGCCGCCGCGAGCGCCTGCGTGTCTCTGCTTCCTCGCTCAGCGTGTCGCTCGGCTTGTGCGCTCTCTCTCTCTACCGCTGGATGACGAGTTGGCACGACGCTCGGTGACGCCCGGTGACGTCCGAGTCGTGCTGCTCTTGCGCGCTCTCTCTCTCCACTGCTGGATGACGAGTTGGCACGACGCTCGGTGACGCCCGGTGACGTCCGAGTCGTGCTGCTCTTGCGCTCTCTCTCTCTCCACTGCTGGATGACGAGTTGGCACGACGCTCGGTGACGCCCGATGACGTCCGAGTCGTGCTGCTCTTGCGCTCTCTCTCTCCCCACAGCCGTTTGACCAGGCTTTCTCCACTGCTTCGCGCTCTCTGCTTTGCACGCTTAGTCGACGCTTGGCGATCTCCGCCCTTTTACAGGTTGATTGCTTGTCGTCACTCGTCACTCTCTCTGCTCCGTGCTTCCCTTGTTCGTGAAGCTGCCAGCTTCACTTGCACTTAACTTCGTTCTGCGAGAAGCGACACCTGCTATCGGCATCGGTGTTTCGTTTCCTCACGACGCTCCGCCAGCCGGAGCACGGCTGAAACCCAGCCCCAACTCAGGTTGAACTCAGACTTCTGCGACTCGAACGACTCCTCCTCGTTCCATCACTTCTCGAGGCACAACCGCCCCAGCTCTCTTGCGAGCCCCCGTCGCAACGCTGCGTCGCAAGCCGAGTTGCGAGACCGAGCGCCTCGGACAGACTGCTCTCAGACTGTCACTTTAACGAAGTCAAACAAGACAGAGTGAGAAGAAGCAGACACCCCCCCCCCCTTGTGACCTTTTGCTCCCTCCTTGCCCGTCAGACCCCGCTGGAAGACAAAGGTGGCTGAGGAGATGTTTGTAATACATTTATGTGGTCCTGTGTGTTACATTTATTCTTGAATTATATTTTATGAGTTCCTTCGGTCTTTGTATCGTGGTAATCATTCGTCTATGTTTAATGAATATTCGTAATGATTCTCGTCACATTATTATTTTGGCTTTGCCAAGTTTAGTTCTCCAGAGATTGGTGTTTATTCTGAGTTATATTTTAATGTCCTGAGGTTAAGCGTAATTATGTTTCCACTTAAGCTTTCTGGAATTCGTACTCTTTAGTTTTTATTTTTATTTTTTTTGGAAGGTCGTGTAGGTAGGAAACATATAATAATAGAAAAAAATATTATTGTTTGTTGGTTAATTATCTTTGTTAAGTTTCTACTTTTCGGTAAGGAAAACGTTAAGAAAACGCGAAGTTTCAACCGTTATTTATTCTGCCCTTATCTTGTACATCTCCAGATGTCTTGGGAGGCTAGTCCATACATCTTTTGTCCATCTGGATGTCCATGACCTCTTTGTGACCGAACTCTCAACATTTTAACCGCCCTCCATGTTTCATGGATTCCTGGTGTTCTTGTGAGGAGAAGTGAGTTGTTTTCATTAATTAATTAAAAAAAAAGGTATATATATATAGATAAAAAAAAAATATTATATATTTTTTTGAATTGTTCTTAATTAAAAAAGGGTATAGACACAACAATCCGCCCGTTTGAAAATTATCAGGGGTCGATTTGGCCACTGGCGAATTTTCAAACCAAGTAAATGCCCTTTTTTTGTGTTATGAATCTATAAGCCGCCCTCACTCTCGGCGGTTATTTCTTACGACGCGCGCATATGTATCACAATCGTAACATGGTTACATTTGAAATAAGCAAAAGAAATAAAACACAACGTTAAACATCAGTACTAATCCATAACGCATTCCTTCCAAAGCGCGCGCATATGTATCACAATCTTAACAAGGTTACATTTGAAATAAGCAAGGAAAATACAACAAAACTTTAACATCGATATCACCAGTTACATGGTTCTCATACATCATAACTCCGACGGATATTAATTTTTTTGTTTTTGTTAAATCCTGGGAAACGCTAGGTAGCGGTTTCGAACGCATTTTTGCGTTATTTTCCTCCTGTTACATCCTTGCAATCTTTTTACCAACTTCCGAGTGTCTGGTTTACCACTTATCACTTTGATCATTCGATCACGGTTTTCCGGTTCGTTTTTGTAATTTCCCCTCTCACTCTCTCGCGTCGTGGGAGTGTGTGGTGTAAAATTGTGCTGCACATAATCAGAATTCGCGCACACAACCAACTTCTGTACTCCGTCATCACTGGCATTCGCTCTCTCTGCGATTACATGCACATTTGCCGAGTCAGTGTGTCGATTTAATTCTGTCCCTCGTAATGTTGCCCTCTTTGTTTTTACGAGTGTGTTGGATTTCAACACCATTCCCGATACGTCATGGACATTCGTCTCCATTTTAGCACTCCGATCCACATAAATTTTGGTTTCCCTTGGATATTTTCCATTCAAAGGCTCATGCCTGCGCTCCTCAGGGCGTGTCCCTGCTGTCTGTTTTTGTACTGTCCGATCACGCTTCAATGCAACCCTGTCCTTGTATTCGATCCGCGCGTCATTTACGGAAGCACTGTCCACGTTTTTGCCCGCCCTGTCACTTGTAGCCTGCCTGTATTTCCCATTGAGCTCAGGGTTTAACACCTCGGCGGGTGGGGCTCGTGTTGGCCGCTCGCTCGCGCTCACTGTGGGTAGTTCATCATGTCTTTGGACCGCATTCTGTGTTATTCCTCTATTCCCTCCTGGTATAGCCGGTGGAGGAATTGGTCGGAATTGGATCGATTGTGTTTGACCTCCCATCCTGCGATTCTCCTGAATGTTCGCATCCATACCTCCGCGGTCTGTGTAACACCTTCCCGCTAGGTGGTTATCTTGCCATCTCTGTGCGTAATTTGAACCTTGCGTGTGTCGTGGGATGGGGTGTTGATATGGTTCTGCTCTGAACCTCTCCCTCCTACGATTCTCCTGCATTTTCGCATCCATACCTCCGCAGTCTGTGTACCTTCCCGCTGGATGGTTATCTCGCCATCTTAGTGTGCAACTTTGGCCTCGTGTGTGTCGTGGCATGGGGTGTTGGTATGGTTCTGTTCTGAACCTCCCCCTCCTGCGATTCCTCTGAATGTTCGGCTTTGTGCCGCTCTCATTCTCGTGCCAACCTCTCTCTGGGTTATTTTGCCATGTGTGCGTGCGTGTTTGCTCCGTCCTGCATTGTGGGACTGCTCGGTGATTTTTATTCCTCTCTGAGAGGCTGGGTTCCTTATCCCTCTCCCTGTGTTCTGGATCCGAATTCTGATTCTTAGCTCTGTATAACCATGCCATGTACGCCTTGCTCTCTATGCGGCGTAAGGATGCGGTTTCTGGATTCAAAACCATTCTCACCCTTTCTGTGATCTCTGGGCTCAAGGATTCAAAAAACATAATTTTGAACATTTTATCTCCTTCGTGGTATTGATTCACATCGCCTGCGTAATACGCTCTTTTAAATTGTACGAGGTAGTCACGTGGATCTTGGTCCATGCCCTGGGTCATCGATTTTACAGCATAAAACCCTTCAGTGAGTGTCGAATATTCTCCAAACTTCCGAATCACTGCCAGGCTCAGTTGTTTAAAATCATTTCTAACCTTGTGTGGTAGTGACTTTACCCATGGGATAGAATCTTTATTTAAGCTTCGTTTCAACAAACTCGCTTTTTCATCCCGTCTCATCAACCCTCTAATCATTGCCTCCTCTTCCACTGTTGCGATATGTGTGTGGATATCCATAGTCTTATTGTGGGGGTCAAAATCGGGAATTCTGACTAGAGCCTTGTCCATCAATTTAAGGGTTTTACTGTTGAATAAGTATTCCGAAAGTTGATCGCCGTCAGCGTCATCATCAAACAAGTTATCATCAGGCAATCTGTCACTTTTATCTGTTCTGTGTCGGGCGTGATTAATCGGTGTGCATTTTCTGTGTGCGCGCCCAATGCCGTGTCGCTCGTGTTGCCATTTCCCTTCAGTTTTTGCCTCTGCCCTTAGGGAAGGATGTCCTGTCGACTTTACTTTAACATTTTGCCTCGCTTTATCTGTGAAGTTGTCAATCTCACATGTTTTTGTTTTCATATGTATCTCTCCATCCCTTCTCTCGAATTGTGAGGGTTTCCCTTTGTCAAGGATTTTTTGTTCGATATTCATAATTTTTTTTCGATCAGTCCCTTGACTCTGTCCCCGTACCCAAGAGTGTGATTTAATGTTACTTCCATATTTATTCTGTGGATCAACGTCTGTGAGTTTCTCTGGTGTCGCGAGCACTGATTTCTCCTCCCTTACGATGGTGTGAGGACATTTTTCCTCGTTTATTAGAGACGATTTCTCTCCTGTTTCCTTTCCGAATTTTCCTTCATTCCACAATCCCTGTCTGTATGCCTGTGTGAAAAGGAATGAGTTCTGTCCTGCCTTCTCTGCAGCTTTTGCATCGTGTTCGCCTTCGTTACATTTTATCCAGTCAATTAGTTTCCCCCGAGGTGTGTTCGTGTTATCGATACAGCTCCCTTCCCATATGTCTCTCTGACTGTACTGCTTTATAACAGATTGGTCGGTACGTTTTAATACGAGCTCGCAGTATCCCGTAACCCATTCAAAAATTATTCTTAATCCTAGCATCTTAGGTATGGCAAGAGTTACTTTGACATTCCTTTTCAGAGTACTTATAAAACAATTATCTCACAGAGTGTGGTCAGTTTGACTCGAGCTATTCTGTAATTTTCCGATTCAGAGTGTGTACCTCTAACACCATTTATCACAGGATGCAATCGGTTTGATACGATATTATCTTAATTCCAGTCTCTGTTTCAACCTGCTATTCTGGGTTTTAACCTTAGAGGGCGTTTTTTTTTGTTTTACGCCCGTTTACAATCACAATGCAATGTTTGATCCCGATATTCTGGTTAACACGTAGTGGTTCATTCCATCATCCATGCAAAACACTGTCTGTGAGAGATCCCGGACGTGCCACCCATTATGTTGTATGTGTCGGGTTATTAAATTTTGATAAAAATAATAAAAATTAATAATTTTCCGAAAAATGCGCAAATCGCATTAATTAGGTTAATGTGTGTATTAACATGCATAAATTATGATAATGCATGTGAATATATGCATAAATTATGATAATCGCTGAGATAATCGTAGTAATTTATGCGGATGCTTGCGACGATGTTAATGTGTGCAGTTGTGATAATTAGGCTCAGCTTCGTTTATCCAGAGTTGTCAATCAGGATAACACGATTATCATCGATTAAACGTTTACCGATTATCCTAGTGTGTGTTATGATATTTAAGGTCACCAGTTCAGATCTCATCAGGATACAGCTCTTATGAATAAGACAGTTTTGCATGGACTTGGAAAGAAGCACTCGAACAGTTGGTGTTAAGCAATTTTATTCTAACAAGCATGTGACATTCTATCATGCAGGTCAAACATGCGTCAATAATTAATGAATAACCAACTCTTATGCATTGCGATACTATGCATTCGATTAATATGAATAACTAAAATTCTTATGCAATTACGATATTATGCATTTGACTAAAATGAATGAATAAACACTTATGCATTTGCGATACTATGCAATTACCTAATATGAATGACTAAATATTTCTTATTCATGTAACTCGACGGCAGCACCGCTTTGCACGATCAGTTGATATTGAACGCACCACCTCGAAATGGCAACCCTTTTTGAAACGCAAAGACAATAATTTTTTTTTAGTCTTATTCGTGTGCGTGCTGTGTGTGCGTTGTCCCCTCGTAATATTAATTGTGTCGTTAGCTTGTGTGGTGTAGGAGGATTCAACCAGCGGCCAGAAGTTTTCTCTGGCTTGGGCGTGGCCGCCGCGAGCGCCTGCGTGTCTCTGCTTCCTCGCTCAGCGTGTCGCTCGGCTTGTGCGCTCTCTCTCTCTCTCTACCGCTGGATGACGAGTTGGCACGACGCTCGGTGACGCCCGGTGACGTCCGAGTCGTGCTGCTCTTGCGCGCTCTCTCTCTCCACTGCTGGATGACGAGTTGGCACGACGCTCGGTGACGCCCGGTGACGTCCGAGTCGTGCTGCTCTTGCGCTCTCTCTCTCTCCACTGCTGGATGACGAGTTGGCACGACGCTCGGTGACGCCCGATGACGTCCGAGTCGTGCTGCTCTTGCGCTCTCTCTCTCCCCACAGCCGTTTGACCAGGCTTTCTCCACTGCTTCGCGCTCTCTGCTTTGCACGCTTGGTCGACGCTTGGCGATCTCCGCCCTTTTACAGGTTGATTGCTTGTCGTCACTCGTCACTCTCTCTGCTCCGTGCTTCCCTTGTTCGTGAAGCTGCCAGCTTCACTTGCACTTAACTTCGTTCTGCGAGAAGCGACACCTGCTATCGGCATCGGTGTTTCGTTTCCTCACGACGCTCCGCCAGCCGGAGCACGGCTGAAACCCAGCCCCAACTCAGGTTGAACTCAGACTTCTGCGACTCGAACGACTCCTCCTCGTTCCATCACTTCTCGAGGCACAACCGCCCCAGCTCTCTTGCGAGCCCCCGTCGCAACGCTGCGTCGCAAGCCGAGTTGCGAGACCTAGCGCCTCGGACAGACTGCTCTCAGACTGTCACTTTAACGAAGTCTCGTCGTCCCATCTCTTCTCGAGGCACGACTGCCACAGCTCCCTTGCGTGCCCCGTCGCAACGCTGAGCTCGACTCGGACTGACTCAACCCAGACTGTCCTTTCGCGGTGTGCCCGTGCCTAACTCAAAACGTGACTCCCCTCTCTCCGCGTCTCTTGCGAGAGAAAACAAACAAGACAGAGTGAGAAGAAGCAGACACCCCCCCCCCCCTTGTGACCTTTTGCTCCCTCCTTGCCCGTCAGACCCCGCTGGAAGACAAAGGTGGCTGAGGAGATGTTTGTAATACATTTATGTGGTCCTGTGTGTTACATTTATTCTTGAATTATATTTTATGAGTTCCTTCGGTCTTAGTATCGTGGTAATCATTCGTCTATGTTTAATGAATATTCGTAATGATTCTCGTCACATTATTATTTTGGCTTTGCCAAGTTTAGTTCTCCAGAGATTGGTGTTTATTCTGAGTTATATTTTAATGTCCTGAGGTTAAGCGTAATTATGTTTCCACTTAAGCTTTCTGGAATTCGTACTCTTTAGTTTTTATTTTTATTTTTTTTGGAAGGTCGTGTAGGTAGGCAACATATAATAATAGAAAAAAATATTATTGTTTGTTGGTTAATTATCTTTGTTAAGTTTCTACTTTTCGGTAAGGAAAACGTTAAGAAAACGCGAAGTTTCAACCGTTATTTATTCTGCCCTTATCTTGTACATCTCCAGATGTCTTGGGAGGCTAGTCCATACATCTTTTGTCCATCTGGATGTCCATGACCTCTTTGTGACCGAACTCTCAACATTTTAACCGCCCTCCATGTTTCATGGATTCCTGGTGTTCTTGTGAGGAGAAGTGAGTTGTTTTCATTAATTAATTAAAAAAAAGGTATATATATATAGATTAAAAAAAAATATTATATATTTTTTTGAATTGTTCTTAATTAAAAAAAGGGTATAGACACAACAACCTCCACCTTCGACACGTGACCACCCCTAGCCTCCACTTGGGGGCCCTGTGTAGACTTTAACGGTCACGTGTCCTTTGGGGTCAACCAGAGTGCCATGGCCCTGAGTAACCCCATTCCAGGGGCTGGCACTCTCAAACCCCATCCTGTAGGGGTCGGCACTGCACGCAGATCGTGGTGCCATACAGCACTATCAGACCGCGCTCACCAAGCCCCTCTAGTGCTGGTACTGCACGCACACATACGCGGTGCTCGCGCTGGCAATACATTGCACGCCATGCCTCTCCAGGCCCGGCATTACACAGTGACATCCGTGATGTCACCACATATGTATGAACATGTTTTTTTCGGGAATGAATGTGAGTTTTTTGGAAAGGTGGCTGGGAGAAAATAACTCGATCCATTCCACCAACATTTTTACCGTCCACTATCCACTGGAGGGAAGAAGGGCGATTGACCTTCGTGGCTGATTCGCGATATGAACACGATAGTCACATTTTAGATAACAGGGATTTCGATTTTTTTTTACACTCCAAAACAGCAGGATGTGGCATGCATTCTGTGCATGCACACTGTATGTGCATCGCACATGCGCGTTATGCATGCACATTATGTATACTCTTGTTTTTTCGGTAAAGTCACGTACGTAGAAAAAAATAATAGATCACGACGTTTCGATCTTCACACAAGCAATCGTTTCGATCTCCACACAAGCAATCGTCCTGAGGACTTTACCAATAGAACCAATGAGTATGGATTCCTGCAGTCACGAAAGCTTCAACTCACATTATTATGTATGTTGGTTACACTATGATAACCCAACCAGTAATAGATAGCTTTGTAACGTATATGAATACATTACCCCCTCCCTCCTCTGGTCTTCGTACCTGATTGACTCACGAGTGAAGACGAGGAGGATGTCTCCCTAACTCTGGCTGTTGCCTGATGATGTTGGCCGTTATAATTATTGGTGAAACATCACAGTGCTGGGATTGTAAATGTAGGAGTGGGTTTACTCTCAAGCACACAACAGGTACGTGCTCAAGTAGTAACTAATCAGCACGCTTTGTTCACGTGATAAATGCTTACTGATTGGCTGTGTCGGGTGGTGGTGGCAGGTTTAACGACACATATATTTACGCGATCTAACCCAAAATATATGTTTGGGTTAGATGGGCCAATGAGGATGGGCCAATGAGCATCGCGCGGCAAAATCTTTCTACTAGTACTACATAGATTGTCGCACATCCGATAAAAATATATATAATAAATAATTGCCGGTAAGTTTACAAATGCCTGGGCTTTTTGTCCCAGTCCTTCACTGGAGACAAACAATCTTTCACTGCTCGCGTTGCACAATACCCTTCCTTCGCTAGCTGCATTGACCATACTTCTGCCACCACTGTGACCAGACCCACGAGACGGATTCTTCCTCCAGTGCAGTATGAATAAATAACACATTCCTGCGGAGGGAGCTGGTAGGAACGTTGGATTGCTCAGTCAATGGCCAGGGTCAACGGTGGCGTGTGTATTCCGGAAATATGGCCGACTGTGAGGGCGGGTTACAAGCCGGCGTGAGTAGGTAAAATGTTGAGTTTTATAAGGGCACCACGGGGTGACCAGCCCCTCCCCACCCAGCCCCACCCCTCCCACCCCCCACCCAGCCCCACCCTCCCCACCCTCCCTTCCCCCACCCAGCCCCTCCCCAACCTCCCCACCCAGCCCCTCCCCTCTCCACCCAGCCCCACCCCTCCCATTTTTGGATGCACGATGGACGGACACAATAATCCCCTGTGGGCTGGTGTAATCAGTAGGTTCCTACCAGTATTATGATTCTCATGGACAGGGCCATGAAGTGTTCCACCTCGATTGTCAAGCAGCAAATTACACAAATCGGCGAGCACATTTTTCAAATAGCCCATTGTCTCACTTCCCTATTGGCAAAATTTCCTAATGCGTGATGGGTCCTGGGAAAAAAAAAAGTTAACAATTTTTTTAACTACTATTTTTTTTTCCAGGTATAAGGCCCCACTGAGCTATGTAGCTCTTTTTCAGAAGCAACCTGGCTGTCACAAATGATAGCTCAACGAAGTGGCTTACCATCATGTGGACATTTATTGCAGCCAAATCATCTAAACGCGTGATGTTGATTCTAAATGTGTCGGAAAAAACCGGAGGACCCGGAGAAAAATCCACGCAACCACCAGGGGGAGAGAGAGAGACACGTATGTAAACTCCAAATATACAGCAGCATGTGTCAGGGTCAGGGGTCGAACCCACTTCCTCCTGTAAACCAGGCGAGGTAGTTAACATCTACAAGCCACCACCGGCATCCCAGACTGAATACAGCCGCCCTGTGATAGGACACCAATGTTGATATAATTTGTACCCTCTCCCCCCACCTACCTTTAGCTCTCTCTTGTTGGCAGGCCCCATTCCGGGCACTTGAATAGGTGTTTTGCTTCACATTGACGACGTCCATTGGCGCCTAGATGACACTATTTAGTTGTGTTCAAGGCAACATTGAAAGCGCGTGCAGCAGTTGAAGGCTCGCCTGTAATGAATCACATGTGTAGCATCAGTGCGCCAAGTTGGCGGCTGTAAGGACTAACTACGACGTTTCGATCACAACACATCGTTCCACCTAATGACGATCGCTTGTGTTGTGATCGAAACGTCGTAGTGTTTTGTTATTTTCTTTGAACCATCTACGTGACTTCACCGAAAGACCCAAAGAATATGAAATCCTGCAGTCAAAAAGTCAAGATTATAATCCCTTGTTCATCATGACGTCCTTTTCACTTTGTCTCAATAGCGTTACGGAGATCACGTGACATGAGGGTTCTGCCTTTGTCGTGAGGATTGTAAGTGGACGCCGAGGAGGGGGGAGGAGGGGCCTCGGCCCCCCCCCATGTGGATTGACGTCAGCCGCTAATTATTATAAACTAGCTTTACTTCCCGGCTTGGCCCGAGACTTGGATTATTGTCTTGGATTAACACACGGCCTACGCGGAAGGTGGGGGGGGGATACGTGACATCAGCAGGAACACTGCATAACGCTGCCGGATGCGGGTGAAATCACAGATGTGACGTCACCGCTCACTTACCATGCAATATTTTTTCATTATTGCGCCCCCCCCCCCCCCCCCCCCAAAATACAAAAGTCTATTTTTTTACTTTTAGCATTGTGTACAGTCCGGAAGCGACCCACATCCCAAATTTAAAGTTTGTAACATGTTGGGAAGTATGCTAAACATTTCGAACAGACACACATATTCACACATTTCCGTTTTTATATATATAGATGGGCGGGGTGTCCATTTGGAGGACGTCACCTTATAATGATTATTAATGAGGGAGGAGGGTGCTCCATGATTGACGTCACTTGCTAATGATTATTAATGAGAGGGGGCTCCATGTGGAGGACGGAACCTGTTCATGATTATTAATGAGGGAGGCTGGTTGACGTGGAGTGACGTCACCAGCATTACACAGATGAAGTATTGGAAATGACGGCAGGAAACTCCTTTGACGGGAACACACTTCTTTTATTAAATCTTGACTTGAACGATACAACGCGTGGCCTCTCTTCTTCACAGTACGGTCACCATACAACGGTACAACTCGTGACCTCTTCTCTCCGCTCCACACTTCCCTCAACTCCCGTAGACTCTGTGCTGCTGGCTCTCTGTGCCTCGTGTAGACTCCGCGTCTCGGCTACACTCTTCTCACGTCTCGTGTAGACTCTGCGCCTCTGCTACACTCTTCACTCGTCCCGTGTAGACCTTACGCCTCCGCTACACTCTTCACTCGTCTCGTGTAGACTTTACACATCTGGTTACACACTCTTCAGTACCCGTCTCGTGTAGACCTTACATCTCCGGCTACACCTTGTACGTTACTCTCCATTACTCTCCCTTACTCTCCATTACTCTCCTCTCCGGGCTCTATCTCTGCACCTTCGTCTTCATTCCTAGATGGTTCCACTTCCTCCCCCTACTCCTCTGTGCATCACCTTATAAACCCCTTCCTCCCGGGAGACGGAGCGGATGCGGACCTCAACGTCGGCACCGCTCCTCAGTTACCCAATCACCATGCGCTATCTCTACGATCCGTTTCCGCCCAGCGCGTGTTTCCACTCCTCGACCAATCACACCACCCGATCACTCCCTCTCAGCGCGTCACCGGCACACAGCCAATCAGCAGCACTACCCCCACCCGCGCTGACGCCTGCTCCTCCCCGTCAGCGCGCGTCACCACACACACACCCGTACATACGCGCTGGCACACGACGTACACCCCCAGCGCGTATCACCACTACATCACCCCCTCCCACATAGCTCGCAGCCGGCCCGGCTGCTAACAACAACCAACCGCAACGGTAAGACGACAACCCAAACCAAAAAAAAAAACCCCCGTAACCCCCCAGTGTGCCCCGTAACATAACAAGAACAACAACAACAAGAACTATGTACAAATTGACAACGAACACAAGAAAAGTCAACAACAACACACTACACGCGAATTGCAGAAAACGAACGCGCCCAGGGTCCCTGCGACTACACGCAGTGACGAGGCGCTCCAACTGCCCCGACTCCTCACGAGGCGGGTCACGCAAAGTAGCGCGACCTGGCGCGAGTCCGTCTGGCAGGTCCGTCGTATGGGGCGGGACACCGACGACCATCCGGCGGTTCCGGCAGCTCCAGACGGCGCGGAACGGGCCTGAAAGGGCCGGCCCCGCCGCGGAGATCCGGCCGCCGGTGGTCGGCAGCTGTCAGTTCCGAGACACCTGGGAGCAGATCAGGCGAAAATACGTGTGGATCAGGCAGAGACATTTCCCCCTCTGGGTCGCCAGTCACGTCACACGCTCGGCCCTCACGACACAAGGGGAGGCCATATGGAGGCGAGAACGGTTTCAGTCGGGAGCGGTGAACGTACCAACGGCGCTTTCCCCACTTTATCTGAACGCACTGGGGCCGTGCAACGCGCACGACCTCCACGGGTCCCCTCCACGGTCTCAACAATTTAGGCGACGTAGCCAAGGGTGCCTGAGGGCAATGCAGCCAAGCCCTGTCACCTGGTTTCCATTCGTGCATGGACACCTTCCGTGCCCGCAATCGTTCATTAGCAATTTGGCGAGCCCGCGAATTAAGCCGTGCGGCCTCCCTCGCCTCTGTCAGCTTGTGAATATTAAACTTAATATGTTCTGCCAATTTAGAATTATTTCGTGGAGCGGACAGGCCAAGTTGCGTTTCTATTGGCGGGTCAGCTTCCCGACCGTACATCAAATAGAATGGGGAAAACCCCGTAGCTGCATGGGGGGCTATTCTATACGCGGCAAGGACCCCCGGGACCTGCAGGTCCCAATCTACATGTGCCTCACACACCTGCTGGCACAGCATGGAAGTTAAAGTTTTATGAAGTCTCTCCACCATCCCGTCTGTCTGCGGGTGGTACGGGGAGGTACGCACCTTCTTGGTACCCAACAGATCGCACACCTCTTGCAACAATTTACTCGAAAATTTTTTACCTTGGTCGGTGAGCAGGCGTTCGGGAGCCCCCTTGTCCAGGACATAGCCCTGGACGAAGGCGTCCTTCACAGCCGCTGCCGACTGGTTAGCGAGAGGCCACGCCATAGGTCATCGGGTAAAGTATTCGACCCCCACTAACAAGTATTTATTCCCTCTCGGCGTGACTGGAAAGGGCCCCAAAATATCGAGTGCAACGAGCTCGTTAGTGCGCGAGACCTGAATAGATTGCAGCGGTGGATTAGCTGCCACGGGCGGTGGTTTACGTCTGGCGCACTCAACGCACCCCTTCAGAATATTTACCACATCACTTCCCATTCCCGGCCAGTAATGGTCACGCTGAAGCAGGGCAAGCGTCTTGTTAACTCCCAAATGCAAGAGGCGTTCGTGGGCCGCCAAGACAACCCTCCCCCTTACAGCGGAAGGCACCACGAGTGCGTTCCGCCGGGACAAACTGTCCCATCTTAATAACATGCCCTGCTTAAGTACATAGGAGCCGGTGCGCTCCTGGTCCCCCTCGGGACCCCCCACCTTGCGGCGCAATGCTAGCAGCGAGCTGTCCGCCATCTGGAGACGGCCCCATTCGCTGAGCGACAACGAGAGCAGCGAGTCCCGACCCTGAGAGGCAGTGGAATCATCCACGATCGGTGCGCCCGCTGTCGCAGCTAGTGCCCCCATCTCCCCCGCAAGCGTCGGTTTACAGCGCGCCGATCCCGACAAACACGCGCATTCATTACAAGGCAACAACCGCGACAGGCAATCGGCATTTGTGTGTCGCAACCCCTTACGGTACGTAGTCGTAAACTGATAGTCCTGGAGGACTTCCAACCACCGCGACAACTGGCCCGAGGGTTGGGCGACCCTCAATGAATACTGTAGCGCCGAGTGGTCCGTTCGGACCGTAAAGTGACGACCATAGAGATATGGTCTGAACTGTTGCACAAAAAAGACAATGGCAAGCAGCTCGCGACGGGTGACGCAGTAGCGCTGCTCCACCGGAGACAACACCCTACTACCATAGGCGACAACTCTTTCGACACCCCCGACGACTTGGGATAGCACCCCCCCAATGCCCGTGTTGCTAGCATCCGTGTCCAGCAAAAAGGGACTCGCAAAATCGGGATAACACAAGGGTGGGGCACCCACCAAGGCGTCCCGGAGGGAGCGAAACGCGGCTTCCTCCTCCGGTCCCCATTTGAACTTGACTCCCTTCGCCGTTAGAGCGTGCAAGGGTTTTGCAATAGTGGCGAAGTGCTCAACGAACCGCCGGTAATAAGAAGCAAACCCGATGAAACTACGCACGTCGGAAACGGACGTAGGTGTCGGCCAAGAACCGACACAATCCGTCTTCGCGGGATCGGTGGAGATCCCCGAAGAATCGACAATGTGACCCAAGTATCTAACCGACTTACGAAGGAGGTGACATTTGGCCGGTATAAATTTTAGTTTAGCCGATCGCATTCGCAAGAACACCCCTCTCAATCGCTGGAGGTGTTCCTCAAATGTTTTACTGAAAACAATGACATCGTCCATATAAATCAAGCATGTATCCCACTGCAAGCCCGACAAAACCAACTCCATAAGTCGCTGAAACGTCGCTGGAGAGGAGTGAAGTCCCATGGGTAACCGGTTAAACTGGAACAGCCCCCCTGGTGTCCGAAATGCTGTCTTAGGTTTCGACTCTTCGTCGAGTGGCAACTGCCAAAACCCCGATAACAAATCAAGAGTCAAAAAATATCGCGCACCAGACAATGCATCGAGGGACTCATCCATCCTGGGGAGCGGATACGCGTCAGCCACAGAGATCTTATTCAGGCGACGGAAATCAACGCAGAATCGCAGGGACCCGTCCTGCTTCTTAACCAGCACAATAGGCGCTCCCCACGGGCTGGAGGAGGGCGAAATAATATCGGCTTCTAACATTTCGTTAACAGCCGACTGAACATGTTCCTTCTCCGCAGGACTCAGTCGGAAGGGATTTAGCCTGACCGGCGCCGCATCGCCCGTTTCAATGTGGTGGTGCAACAAATCCGTGCACCCAATGTCATACTTATGTTTACTGAACACATCAGAAAATTCTATGAGCAACTCGCGCAGCGCACCCAACTGCACCGCCGACAAATCGTCCGAGGCGGCGCATAGCGAATGGACCCACTCAAGGTCCTCCCTTGTCTCAGCGTTCTGCGCGGGGCTCGAGGCCACCTGCGCAACCAACCCATCATCCACAGGGACCCGCGCCGCGTTAGCCAGCACGGTGCCCTGTTGAATGACAGCTGGCCGCGACCCCGCGTTCAAAACCATTACAAACGGATCCCTGTCAGCCCGCACCAAAGTGTGAGCCACCGATAAATCAAGACCCCCGATAGCCTTGTTAGAAGGACCCAAAAGCACACTTTGTTCCGAAACCTCCCTCACCCATGGTTTCCGCAACCGGAGGGGAATTAACATCTGTGAACCCGGGGGCACATGCACGGTCTGTGTCGCCACCGCTTGTATCGTAGCGCACGCCGTCCGAATGTCAGTAGGGCTCGTCAAAAATGCAATCCGGCGACCCGATGGCAGTTCAATGCATCGTTGATCGATAAGAATTTTAATGGGCATTTTAGCCAAAAAATCAGTGCCCAAAAGACAAGGAACCGCCAAAGAAGACGAAACGAAAACGGGTCCCGACAATTTGATATCTCCAATGCAAATGGACGCCCCAATCTGACCGATAATGCCCAACGATCCCCCATTAGCGGCGTAAAATGGCACATCCACCGGGAGCAGCGGACGACATTGGACTGGAAGAATATTATAAATGAGGTCCGATATAATAGTTGCCGACGCCCCCGTGTCCACTAACACCCTAATCTCGACCCCATCAATAGATCCCGTAACAACGGACGAACCCGCCGAAGCAGCCACAATTCTATGCCCCAATTCCGCCCATTCAATATTTCCCTGGTCCCGGCCGAACCCCTCACGCCGAACCGAATCCCCGAACCTTAACCGGCCCTCCTCCGCCGCGACGCGGCGTCCCATGTGTGTCGAGTATACAGGCCGAGCGTGTGAGGTGCCGCGACTTGCCGGGGATTGTAGAGATGACTTGGGCTCTCGGTCGTCGTCCAGCCGAGCCCCCATGGCGCGCTGACGCGGAGCGCGGCACCCGGACGCCACGTGGCCCCGGAGGCCGCAGTTATAGCACGTGACGAGGGTCGGAGTAGATCTCGGTTGCTCCGACTTTCGGCCCGATCGCAGAGGCGACCGAGCCCCCGGCCTCCAGTCCCCTGGTCGTCCCGCGGCGAACGCCTCCTCTCGTGGGCTGACGACTTGGGGTTCGGTGACCACCGAACCCGGAGCTGCGACGACGGCAGCGTTGCAAACAACTCCTTGTTTCCGTTGTAGGGCCTCGTGCCCTTGAATACTCGTGGCGACTCTCAAAGAAGAAATATCAATCTCGTCAGCTGTGTTGATAGGGACCCCCAGGTCCTGCGCCAACTTAAGCAGCTGCTCCAAAACCATCGCGTCTTGGCCCTCCTCGTCCATCCGAGGGAACGCAGCATCGGCAAGAGCCAGCAACGCCGTGCGATAGGCCAGCGCGGTCTCCGTGGCCGCTTTCCGTCTTGCGTAGAAATGATGGCGGCATGCCGAGGGAGGTCCGTAGACCCTGGCCAACAGACCCAGCGCATCCTTCAGCGTGGAGCGGTCCGACTTCCGTGCGGACCTGAAGGCCGCGAGCGCGTCATCGTCCAGCATGGCAGGCAACGCCCGCAGCGCCGTAGCATCGGACCACGCGGACATCTCTTGATGCGCCAAAAACCTTCGCTGAAATTGGCCCCAGTCTCCGCCTTCCGCCTTGAAGGCTGACAACGTGGGCAGACGCTGCTGAAAAATGAAGTCATCCGCCTCGTGGTTCCTCTCCGCCTCTCCGTCGGTGTGTAAGATGGCGGCTCCAGCGGCAGACGTAAAATGGCGGACCCCATCACGCGCTGATGACGTCGATGCGCGCGCTTGGGACCCCACCACCACGTGGCGCTCGCCGTTCCCGCCAAAAGTAGGCCCAGGCGCAATGGCGGGAATCCCCCATTCGTTTTGGCGGGAATCTGCGGGGCGACCTTGTAAAATGTCCCCCACCGTCCCCGCTCCTCCCGACGAGCTGATCTCCGCCAAGATGGACGCGGCGGCGAGCAGCAGCTCCGCCAGTCGGGAGTGCGCCTCACGAAGCACGGCCTCGGTCCCCGGTCGCTCGCCCGGCACCGTCGACGGATCCTGTAGCGTGGGCAAGTCGTCCTCCTCACCCCCCGCCACCAGCGGCCCCGAGTCGTCCAGGTTTTCCTCGCGGTCAATCCCGTGGGTCCTACGGGTCTTCCTTGTCTCCATACTTGGAAGCCCGTTTCACTTCTGACGCCAGATGAAGTATTGGAAATGACGGCAGGAAACTCTTTTGACGGGAACACACTTCTTTTATTAAATCTTGACTTGAACGATACAACGCATGGCCTCTCTTCTTCACAGTACGGTCACCATACAACGGTACAACTCGTGACCTCTTCTCTCCGCTCCACACTTCCCTCAACTCCCGTAGACTCTGTGCTGCTGGCTCTCTGTGCCTCGTGTAGACTCCGCGTCTCGGCTACACTCTTCTCACGTCTCGTGTAGACTCTGCGCCTCTGCTACACTCTTCACTCGTCCCGTGTAGACCTTACGCCTCCGCTACACTCTTCACTCGTCTCGTATAGACTTTACACATCTGGCTACACACTCTTCAGTACCCGTCTCGTGTAGACCTTACATCTCCGGCTACACCTTGTACGTTACTCTCCATTACTCTCCCTTACTCTCCATTACTCTCCTCTCCGGGCTCTATCTCTGCACCTTCCTCTTCATTTCTAGATGGTTCCACTTCCTCCCCCTACTCCTCTGTGCATCACCTTATATACCCCTTCCTCCCGGGAGACGGAGCGGATGCGGACCTCAACGTCGGCACCGCTCCTCAGTTACCCAATCACCATGCGCTATCTCTACGATCCGTTTCCGCCCAGCGCGTGTTTCCACTCCTCGACCAATCACACCGCACTGCCACCCGATCACTCCCTCTCAGCGCGTCACCGGCACACAGCCAATCAGCAGCACTACCCCCACCCGCGCTGACGCCTGCTCCTCCCCGTCAGCGCGCGTCACCACACACACACCCGTACATACGCGCTGGCACACGACATACACCCCCAGCGCGTATCACCACTACACAGACATTCTTGGCTCATTACAATTGGTAATAATAATGGATGGGGGGGGGGTGCCCATTTGGAGACGTCACCTGCTCATGATTATTAATGAGGGGGGCTGTTCGAAGTGGAGTGACGTCACTTGCACGTGATTATTAGTGAGGGGGGGGGGGAGTACTCCATGTTGAGTGATGTCACCCGCTCATGATTATTAATGAAGAGGGGTGGGGGGGTGTCCATTTGAAGGACGTCAACTGCTCATTAATATTAATGAGGGGAGCTGGTCGATGTGGAATCACGTCACGAGCGTTAAGGACAGACATTCCTGGGTGATTATAGTAGGTATAGCTAACAGAGGTGGGACAAAGTCATTGTTATGCAAGTCACAAGTAAGTCTCAAGTCTTTGCTCTCGAGTCCCGAGTCAAGTCGAGTCAAAGATGAGGCAAGTCCCAAGTCGAGTCAGAAGTCAAAGCCTGCAAGTCTCAAGTCGAGTCCAAAGTCCTACCATTTTAGTTTCGAGTCATTTCAAGTCCTCTTACCACAGAAATAACATTTATACAAATCATGTATGTCTGTAAGATTTGTATTTATTTAAACCTCTTTTTATACAATGACATTAATCAAACACAGTAAAAAACAGAAAATTTAATTTTCACAAAAAATGCTCTTATTTCAACAGCATATTGCACTAGAACAATGCACAGCAGCTTCAGTCCTGTATTGCATTGACCTCATATTGCAAAACAGTTTAACTTTCAAATAGACATGGGTTCTTTTAGCCTAAACTTTTTTAAACATGTCATCAATAAAATCCTCACTCCTCAAAATTATCACTTCTGAAAAACTGGACCAACCTGATAATATAATTGGAATGCCTCCATAGAGACTGGTGTGTATGAGAGAGAGAGCTGTGTGGACAGGTGATGATCAGAGAGTGAGTGTGTGCGCATGCCTGCTGTGGACAGGTGGAGGGAGGCCCCTACACTGCATTGCATTTGCAAAAGATCAAATTGGCCAAAAGTCTGTCAGTCATTTGTGCACGATGGGGACGCAGAATGATGCCACCATGGCTGAAAACTCGCTCCACTGGAGCACTAGAAGCAGGCACTGCCAAGACTCGGATGGCTACTTGAAAGAGTGAAGGAAGAGTCTTACTGTTCAGTGCCCAGAACAAAAGGGCATTCTGTCCTTCTGCCATGTCAATGTAGTAACTTAGCTGTACTGCTGGTGGGGTCCCAACATCCCTTTTCTGCCTCTTATGGTATGCAGCAAACAGCCCTTCTCCTTCCATGTCCTCTAGTTCTTCTTCAGCAGGCACCGGCACAGGCACAGGTTGCTCCGTCTCTGCAGCATCTTTCAGGATCAATTCTAAAAAAACGTGTCACAACAGCAGAAACAAAAGAGCTCTTATTATCATTACTGATGTTGATGATACTGTGCAAGACTGAAAATTGTTATTATTGTTAAAGTCAGATTAATATCACATTAGATCCTAGATCAGATTAAGATCAAATTATTTTACGTTGCATTTAAGTTGCATTGCAAGTCAATAAGAATTATCTTTAACTCGTTGTGCCACCTCTGCCTTGATGTCACGGTTGACCAGCACATGGGGCTCAATCCACAGCAGACAAAAGGCTGGATCCAAGGCAGCTGCTTTCAGGTAGACTGTGTCTGAAAAGGGGGCAGTGATCCCTTCTTGAGACTGGGCCATTTTCACATTAATGAAGATCCCAAGAAATCTTTTTTCCAGGGATGCCTGCAGACCTCTGACCAGGCCGCTCAGGAAACGAACTTGAGGCTTCAGCTTCTCAAGATGGTGATTGAGGGACAAGACGGATGGAACAACTGCACTGATTGTAATGACTTTCTCCCCCTGTGTCAAATCAGTTGCTTCTCCGAACGGTTTCAAGATGTCCACCAACTCCTTCAGCAGATTCCACTCTCGTAGTGTGAATGACAGTTCTTTATGCCCGGCCTTCTCAAGAACTGCGGAGAGCTTTTGCTTATCACAATGAAGGACTGCTTTCACCTGCCGCAGTGTAGAATTCCACCTCGTGCTCACTGCAGCAGGGATGCCTCTGTGCTCCCCAAATTCACCATCGAATATGTCTTTAAACGTTGTGCTTGTGTGGAGCAGGGAGCTAAGTTTTGATAACTTGGAGAGAGAAGGACATGCCGCTTTTGTTTCTTTAAAACCGTCTCCCACCACCAGCTGCAATGTGTGTGCAAAACACTGCAGGCGCTGTTTCTTTGTCATAGCAGCATCGACGGTTTGCTGGTCTTCTAGGGTTAAGTCATGCCATAGCTCAGGATCATCAAGATTATTTCCAGCATCATCATCTTCCTTCTGTTCGCTGGGGAAGCAGACCGTAAATGCATTGCGCATGTTAGCAGCATTGTCACTAATGATATAGTCCAATTTAGCTTTGATGTTGTATTCATCACATATTGCCTCAAATTGGTCACAGATGCGCTCCGCTGTGTGAGAGAGAGCCTTTGAAGCGGTTGCAGGCCAAGAGATTTGTCTTTAGCTGTACCCTCTCTGCATCTCTCTCCATCCAGTGCACAGTGACACCAAGGAATCCCCTCATCTTTCGATCAGACCAAATGTCCACAGTGACTGAAACATGGTCAGTGTTGCTCAATTGAGTTTTTAACTTTGAACGTCTTTCCTCAGCAAGGCTCTCTGTTTTTGTGGTCAGCGTTCGGCGACAGACTGGGGTATACTTGCTGTCCAGCACAGCCAGAAAGTGACGAAAGTTCTTATTTTCCACAATAGATAGAGGAAAATTGCAATCAATAATCTAGTCAGACAGTATCGCATTGGAGATGGCCTTCTGCTGTGGGTGGCTCATGCTGTAACGCCCTACACGAGTGTCCAGGAATTGTGAGATTGAAGGCTGTTGTGGTTCATCTACGATGCTTTTGTTCATCTGGTATTTTTCATACCTGTAACAGAAAAGAATATGAAACAGATGTCAGAAAATCCCTTATAGCCACACATGTTGTATTTGAAACTACTCTTTACTCATATCAATGTTGTTGTGTTAATATTCATTGTCTATTGTACACTACGGTATACGATAATACATTTCAATTTCAGTGTATGCAATATTAAGAATATTTTCACTGCTTCAAAAGTCATAAGAAAGCCCTTTCCCTCAAGAAACTGAAGTCATATGCTTTATAGCAGTGGTTTTCAAAGTGGGGACGGGGACCCCTGGGTGCCGCGAGGGGGTGCTAGGGGGGCCATGGCAAGTTGGCATGAAAAGTATAGCAAAACAAAATAATTGAATAAATTAAATAAGTAAAATAAACCAAATTAAACCAAAAATAAGCTAAACAATATCCCCATTAGTTAAGAACTGCACTATAATAATCTATTGCATCTCTGAACATTACTACTATAATCGTTATTATTTTATTATATACTGTATATATCCCAGTGGTGCGCTGCCTCACAGACCTAGACTACGGTAGCACGCTATGTCCATGCGCTGCCTGCTGTTTGGGCATGATATGAAAAGGGAAGGCTAATGGTGGATCTTCTGTGACTGTGTCATCATTTTCCTCTTTACAGTGTATATGTCTTACTATGTTTCCTATTGTACTTGGATGGGTTTAGGGATGCACCAACTCCATCGAGTTGTGAAAGGAGGTGCACAGAAAAAAGAGTGTGGCACGGCCCATGTCAGGGGGGCCTTGGCTGGAATCTACTGGTATATGGGGGGCCTTGTCATGGTAAAGTTTGGGAACCCCTGCTTTATAGTTCACTCTCTCCTGCACACCAGATTCCATGGTGCCTTGCTGCATCACACAGCAATTGCAGGTCTACTGCTGCCTCATTCATTGTTTAATTGTGATAGTTTATGTCTTCAGCGACAGTTCAGCTTAGTTGTGATTAACCAAAATTACATAAACGACCTCAATGAGGCAGCACACCAGCCACTCTGAAACTGAACGATTGAAAGAGTAAAACTGGAAGGCCTGTTTTTGTCTCATGTGTGTTGGAGAGACTGAGATATACATTTGTGTTTATCCGTCTAGCAGCAAGGTAGAAATTATACTTTAAAACGGACGTTGACATGATGTTGAAGAGGTTTTCCATCTGAGTATGCTACACTCATGTACCTCATATAATCGGGGTTCAAAAATCCCTATTTTTGTAAGCATTAACCAGCAAGGGAGACGTGCGTTTACTGTCTCGTTGATACAGTAAATATGCAGCAGCTAGTAAGTTACGGTACATCCGATAAGGTGCTTAGCATTCGTTCAAAACTTAACTTTCTTTGTGCAACTTCAGGTGTCGAACAAAGTTAGACGTTGTGGCAGCACCGTCTGTAATCTTCGACCCGCATGTTTTGCAAATTGCAACTCGTTTTTTGTCGACTACATCGTAATTTTTATAGCCAAACGAAACTATCTTCGGTATCATTTTGCCAACTGGCGCGTTGTTGCTTGTTGCGCTTCATTGGTTGTCTTGCAATGTGCCTGCTTAGATGCTGTCCAATCAAAACAACGTGGGACTACAGTGATTGGATGTCGTGCAGGCAGCGCGCGTGCTCTCTGCATGCATACAGGTGGTGCACATTTTTTCACAGATGCAGATAAACTGAGAGCGGCGCGGCCGTGTGAACATTTTTTCCCCCAGTTTTCATGGGAAGTAGCAAGTCTTCTCGAGTCAAAAGGCGCAAGTCCAAGTGAAGTCACGAGTCATTGATGTTAAAGTCCAAGTCGAGTTGCAAGTCTTTGTACATTTTGTCGAGTCGAGTCTGAAGTCATCAAATTCATGACTCGAGTCTGACTCGAGTCCAAGTCACATGACTCGAGTCCACACCTCTGATAGCTAATTGCTGAGATTTGCACCCCAGAAAGTTTTGATAAGAAACCCACTGAAGAACATTCCAGCGAACACATGCCATTTTAAAACTACTTTATTTCATCTTGGTTATCACGGTAATATAACTAAGCTGGCTTTTATATATATTTTCCACAACATACCAGTTAAGAAAATGTGCTTGTGTAAATACAGATAACACCACGAAAAATATAGTTTAAAAATAAGTCAATAAAATGTCTCTTGCCAACGAGATAAAAAAATATCGCATTTTTGTGAATAACCACCCCTGACAAAACCACCTCTCATCCATTCTCTCACGACTCGACTTTTCATCTCTCGTATGGTGCCTGCCTCTTCAACAAGAGTCAAGAAAAATACATCCCACAATGCCAACACTAAAGACAAAGATCCCCCCTACCCCAATATAGCCTCAACAGACTTTGAGGCAAGTGCTGTTAGCGAGCAGCACCGCGTCCCCAACCGGGTTTGTCTCCTCAGTGGCGATGTTTACACACTGCACCAGGTACTCATGTTAGGCTGAGTCTACCTAGGGGAGGCCAAGGACCAGTTCAGATAATCGTCACTGGTGTTGGCGAAGAGCGGGAATCGAACTCGGGTCATCAGGTTCCAGCGCAGCACGCTAATCGCTGCACTACCGCTCCCCACCACCACATTCCTTTGGCAACTCACCTCGTGCAATAGCCCAAATTATAATGAAATGTACATTTGAAAACATTGATTCCATTAGATTTTTTTTATTTACAAAGCATTGCAGAGGGTGAAAGCAAAGCGCCTCTCGTGACTGTAGGCGACTGAGAGGGTGTATGTATGTTGAACTTGTTTTGCACCATTGCTGGACTTATAGGGTCGCACTCATGACACACAGTGCTCACCACAAATGAATCAATACCTTGCTGATCTCGACAAGGAGCATACACCATCACCATGCGAACTCCGGTCATCCTTGCAGCAGCGGCTTTTGACTGGCCATCGAACAAAGGCGGTCAACGCAATAGTCAGAACAGTTTATGTCTTCAGCGACAGTTCAGCTTAGTTGTGATTAACCAAAATTACATAAACGACCTCAATGAGGCAGCACACCAGCCACTCTGAAACTGAACGATTGAAAGAGTAAAACTGGAAGGCCTGTTTTTGTCTCATGTGTGTTGGAGAGACTGAGATATACATTTGTGTTTATCCGTCTAGCAGCAAGGTAGAAATGATACTTTAAAACGGACGTTGACATGATGTTGAAGAGGTTTTCCATCTGAGTGTGCTACACTCAAGTACCTCATATAATCGGGGTTCAAAAATCCCTATTTTTGTAAGCATTAACCAGCAAGGGAGACGTGCGTTTACTGTCTCGTTGATACAGTAAATATGCAGCAGCTAGTAAGTTACGGTACATCCGATAAGGTGCTTAGCATTCGTTCAAAACTTACCTTTCTTTGTGCAACTTCAGGTGTCGAACAAAGTTAGACGTTGTGGCAGCACCGTCTGTAATCTTCGACCCGCATGTTTTGCAAATTGCAACTCGTTTTTTGTCGACTACATCGTAATTTTTATAGCCAAACGAAACTATCTTCGGTATCATTTTGCCAACTGGCGCGTTGTTGCTTGTTGCGCTTCATTGGTTGTCTTGCAATGTGCCTGCTTAGATGCTGTCCAATCAAAACAACGTGGGACTACAGTGATTGGATGTCGTGCAGGCAGCGCGCGTGCTCTCTGCATGCATACAGGTGGTGCACATTTTTTCACAGATGCAGATAAACTGAGAGCGGCGCGGCCGTGTGAACATTTTTTCCCCCAGTTTTCATGGGAAGTAGCAAGTCTTCTCGAGTCAAAAGGCGCAAGTCCAAGTGAAGTCACGAGTCATTGATGTTAAAGTCCAAGTCGAGTTGCAAGTCTTTGTACATTTTGTCGAGTCGAGTCTGAAGTCATCAAATTCATGACTCGAGTCTGACTCGAGTCCAAGTCACATGACTCGAGTCCACACCTCTGATAGCTAATTGCTGAGATTTGCACCCCAGAAAGTTTTGATAAGAAACCCACTGAAGAACATTCCAGCGAACACATGCCATTTTAAAACTACTTTATTTCATCTTGGTTATCACGGTAATATAACTAAGCTGGCTTTTATATATATTTTCCACAACATTCCAGTTAAGAAAAAGTGCTTGTGTAAATACAGATAACACCACGAAAAATATAGTTTAAAAATAAGTCAATAAAATGTCTCTTGCCAACGAGATAAAAAAATATCGCATTTTTGTGAATAACCACCCCTGACAAAACCACCTCTCATCCATTCTCTCACGACTCGACTTTTCATCCCTCGTGTGGTGCCTGCCTCTTCAACAAGAGTCAAGAAAAATACATCCCACAATGCCAACACTAAAGACAAAGATCCCCCCTACCCCAATATAGCCTCAACAGACTTTGAGGCAAGTGCTGTTAGCGAGCAGCACCGCGTCCCCAACCGGGTTTGTCTCCTCAGTGGCGATGTTTACACACTGCACCAGGTACTCATGTTAGGCTGAGTCTACCTAGGGGAGGCCAAGGACCAGTTCAGATAATCGTCACTGGTGTTGGCGAAGAGCGGGAATCGAACTCGGGTCATCAGGTTCCAGCGCAGCACGCTAATCGCTGCACTACCGCTCCCCACCACCACATACCTTTGGCAACTCACCTCGTGCAATAGCCCAAATTATAATGAAATGTACATTTGAAAACATTGATTCCATTAGCTTTTTTTTATTTACAAAGCATTGCAGAGGGTGAAAGCAAAGCGCCTCTCGTGACTGTAGGCGACTGAGAGGGTGTATGTATGTTGAACTTGTTTTGCACCATTGCTGGACTTATAGGGTCGCACTCATGACACACAGTGCTCACCACAAATGAATCAATACCTTGCTGATCTCGACAAGGAGCATACACCATCACCATGCGAACTCCGGTCATCCTTGCAGCAGCGGCTTTTGACTGGCCATCGAACAAAGGCGGTCAACGCAATAGTCAGAACAGTTTATGTCTTCAGCGACAGTTCAGCTTAGTTGTGATTAACCAAAATTACATAAACGACCTCAATGAGGCAGCACACCAGCCACTCTGAAACTGAACGATTGAAAGAGTAAAACTGGAAGGCCTGTTTTTGTCTCATGTGTGTTGGAGAGACTGAGATATACATTTGTGTTTATCCGTCTAGCAGCAAGGTAGAAATGATACTTTAAAACGGACGTTGACATGATGTTGAAGAGGTTTTCCATCTGAGTGTGCTACACTCAAGTACCTCATATAATCGGGGTTCAAAAATCCCTATTTTTGTAAGCATTAACCAGCAAGGGAGACGTGCGTTTACTGTCTCGTTGATACAGTAAATATGCAGCAGCTAGTAAGTTACGGTACATCCGATAAGGTGCTTAGCATTCGTTCAAAACTTACCTTTCTTTGTGCAACTTCAGGTGTCGAACAAAGTTAGACGTTGTGGCAGCACCGTCTGTAATCTTCGACCCGCATGTTTTGCAAATTGCAACTCGTTTTTTGTCGACTACATCGTAATTTTTATAGCCAAACGAAACTATCTTCGGTATCATTTTGCCAACTGGCGCGTTGTTGCTTGTTGCGCTTCATTGGTTGTCTTGCAATGTGCCTGCTTAGATGCTGTCCAATCAAAACAACGTGGGACTACAGTGATTGGATGTCGTGCAGGCAGCGCGCGTGCTCTCTGCATGCATACAGGTGGTGCACATTTTTTCACAGATGCAGATAAACTGAGAGCGGCGCGGCCGTGTGAACATTTTTTCCCCCAGTTTTCATGGGAAGTAGCAAGTCTTCTCGAGTCAAAAGGCGCAAGTCCAAGTGAAGTCACGAGTCATTGATGTTAAAGTCCAAGTCGAGTTGCAAGTCTTTGTACATTTTGTCGAGTCGAGTCTGAAGTCATCAAATTCATGACTCGAGTCTGACTCGAGTCCAAGTCACATGACTCGAGTCCACACCTCTGATAGCTAATTGCTGAGATTTGCACCCCAGAAAGTTTTGATAAGAAACCCACTGAAGAACATTCCAGCGAACACATGCCATTTTAAAACTACTTTATTTCATCTTGGTTATCACGGTAATATAACTAAGCTGGCTTTTATATATATTTTCCACAACATACCAGTTAAGAAAATGTGCTTGTGTAAATACAGATAACACCACGAAAAATATAGTTTAAAAATAAGTCAATAAAATGTCTCTTGCCAACGAGATAAAAAAATATCGCATTTTTGTGAATAACCACCCCTGACAAAACCACCTCTCATCCATTCTCTCACGACTCGACTTTTCATCCCTCGTGTGGTGCCTGCCTCTTCAACAAGAGTCAAGAAAAATACATCCCACAATGCCAACACTAAAGACAAAGATCCCCCCTACCCCAATATAGCCTCAACAGACTTTGAGGCAAGTGCTGTTAGCGAGCAGCACCGCGTCCCCAACCGGGTTTGTCTCCTCAGTGGCGATGTTTACACACTGCACCAGGTACTCATGTTAGGCTGAGTCTACCTAGGGGAGGCCAAGGACCAGTTCAGATAATCGTCACTGGTGTTGGCGAAGAGCGGGAATCGAACTCGGGTCATCAGGTTCCAGCGCAGCACGCTAATCGCTGCACTACCGCTCCCCACCACCACATACCTTTGGCAACTCACCTCGTGCAATAGCCCAAATTATAATGAAATGTACATTTGAAAACATTGATTCCATTAGCTTTTTTTTATTTACAAAGCATTGCAGAGGGTGAAAGCAAAGCGCCTCTCGTGACTGTAGGCGACTGAGAGGGTGTATGTATGTTGAACTTGTTTTGCACCATTGCTGGACTTTTAGGGTCGCACTCATGACACACAGTGCTCACCACAAATGAATCAATACCTTGCTGATCTCGACAAGGAGCATACACCATCACCATGCGAACTCCGGTCATCCTTGCAGCAGCGGCTTTTGACTGGCCATCGAACAAAGGCGGTCAACGCAATTGTCAGAACAGAGAACGCCAAAAGGAGCGAAACACAAAGGCATGATGACAAACGCTTGTGTTGCGATCGAAACGTCGTAGTTTTTTGTTATTTTGGTTATTCTATCTACGTGACTTTACAAAAAAAAACAAATAATATGAATTCCTATATTCACAAAAGCTTTTTAAGTCAATATTAAATACAAAGGCATTTGAAGTATCAAAATGTTTCTCACATTTGGCGTTCTCTGGTCTGACACTGGTCAGACTAGGCCATTAAAAAACTGTCCGGTGTAGGTTAATCAATTTCAAAGACAATGGACATTATCCGAGTTTGTTTGCATGTTCAGCACAATTACGTGTGGTTAATGCAGACATTATTCCTTGCTAAATGTATCTATTTATTGTTTGAACATCTAAACACATCTTGTTTGATTGTCAGAAATCTTAAAACCAATTCTAATTTTTCATACTTTTGTAGGGTACTGTACATGGCAAGGGGTATAGTGGGGTCAGTGGAGATGGGTGCAAACAGGTGCAGTGAACTGTACGAGGGAAGGTTCGATAGGGGAAGTAGAACACGGTTGTCTGCTGCAAGAATCTACCGGGGAGAAAGTGCTAGACATTACCAGGACGTGGCCAAGCAGGTATATATGTGGGAGCGAGGCCCGCGATCAGTGCTCTGGCTCGGCGACTGAAGGACGACTGCAGGTGGACAACCTTAGGGCCGACTGTTGGAGATCGACATCGTGGAAACCATTGGGCCCAACTGTTCGAATTCTACATAGTGGAAATCATCAAGAAAGACTGTTCGAGATTAATCTAGTGGAAACCACCGGGACTGTAGATAGCTCGTCATCGCCTTGTGAAACGTGAGTCATACTCTTGCCTTAAAATTACGATACTGTAAAATAAATCGTCTTGAAAATAGAACCTGCGAAGAAGCTTCTTTACACTTTGTTACTGAAAAAGGCCTCATGATATAAGAAGGAATAACTGTTTTTTGTTAATAAAATATACGCTCCAAGGATGGTGCTGTTTCATTCAGAAGCTGTCTCCCCGACAGACCTGGTCTTCACCTGAGGACGGCTGCTTGCGTTGTGGCCGAAACGTCGTGAGAATTATCTTATTATGGTTTATTTTATAACTTTATTATATTCATTCTACGTGACTTTACCGAAAAAAACCAAGAAGATGTATCCTTGCAGTCACGAAAGCTTTAATTCGAAATTTAAATCGAAATTAAAAATATGATTTCTCTAATTTACACATTGTTAATGTAATTTGATAAAAACAAGTATTGTTTATTATTAATTATATAAGCATATGTTTTGTTTAAGTATTTTCAGGAACTAGGACGTTTCGGAGGCATTTCATATGTTTTGGGCAGATTTTTGAGGGGCTGGGCCGCGGTGTTGTGGAGGGTGTATATTGTCATTATACTGGTAGAAACCTCCTGGTTAGACCAACCCACAGGGGATTATTGTGTCCGTCCGTCGTGAAGGGAGGAGCTGGGTGGGAGGGGAGGGTGAGGAGCGGCTAGGTGGGGCTTGGTGGGGAGGGGAGGGAGGGGTTGGGTGGCGAGGGTGGGGAGGGGCTTGGTGGGGCTGGGTGGGGGGTGGAGAGGGGCTGGTCACCCTGTGGTGCCCTTATAAAACAACTTAACGTTTAACCTACTCACGCCGGCTTGTGCTCACCCTCACAGTCGGGCATATTTGCGGAATACACCACGCCGCCGGTGACCCTGGCCATTGACCAGCTCCATCCGCAGGAATGTGTTTGCAGCTACGCAAATGCCCTTTTTAAGAACATGAGATATACCTACTCATCTCCGGACTTTATTATAATTTTTTCAAATTGGCTATTTTTATCGTTAAGGATTCACAATAGAGGAACAGGGTGGACCGGTTACACATATCACAGGTGGGGCAGTGACAAGGCTACCATCTCCAATGAACAAACATGCACCATGATTTATTATCAATGTATGGGGGGTGGGGGGCTTCTCTCTAATGTACGTTTATTTTATGTGTGAAGTCTGTTCTCCTGTAACGCGTGTTTTCATAACGCGAATTAGATATAACACTATGAATGTATTTGGGAAGACACATTTTTATTCTGTGAATGCACATTGGATTTTCAGGAACTCTACTTACGAACAAGTTTGGTTCCAGAGGTCTGTTCGTAAGTCTATTTGTTCGTAAGCCCAACTTTACCCCTGTCGATTCTAAACATGTTGTAAGGCATGTGTCCTAAAAACGGAATGCCTTAAAAAGTTGTATCATCTCCTGTAAATGTAGATGCTACTGATTCTTCATGTTCTGCAGGTGTCGACGCTAATTTCCTTTGGTGCTCGCGTTTCCCCTCTACTCTTTTGAACAATTCACCAAGAGATGACTGCACAGTTACTCTCTTCTTCTCTTCATAAATTAAATTGTAACAGGCAATAGTATCGTGAAAAGCTGCCAACACCTTAGTAAACCTTTCAATGTATGGGTCCTGAGATTCAAACTAACCAGTTCTTGACACCGAACAACGACCGCCATTTATTGTGTTGTTGTTGAACTTACGACTCTCGGTCCAAACGGGCAACTGGACAGAATGACAGGTTGATTCGTATCTCCGAAAGTTCATAAGTCGAATCTTCGTAACTAGAGGAGTCCATTTAACGCGATTTGAATGAATGGAACGATATCGCGCGAGTAGGAATAAGCAGTCATAAAGCTGCTTCGGCTTAGCATCAGAACAAGGTATTGTAATTATGCTGGATGCTTCTCGATGCTACCCACGTGCCGTAGTCTTTGTTAAGCCTGAGTACACATCTCATGCGTTATCGAGGACTGCTCTACCCTATATTACATATTTAAAATAACGCGATGTTTCCAAAACGTGGTATTCAGTAACGCAACTACTCCAGCGTTATAGGAGAACAGAATGTATGTATGTTGAACTTTTTTGGCACCATACGTAGCCAACCGTGGTAATCGGAGGTGCGGGGGAAGGACAACAAACTAAATGAACAATCAGTTTCGTACCATGAAGGCAATCTCAAGGTTGTCATTTCATTTAGAGGATCAATATCATGAATATTACCCAGTTGGAAATCATCAGTGTTCCATCTATGACGAAACATCATCAACCTAGGATTTATCCACTGCTGGAAGAAGGTCTTCCCAAGTCGTCCATATCTTTCAGTCTTGAGTTCTAACAATCCATTTACCATTTGCACATGAGCTCATTTAATCACTCGGCCTCTAAGGCAGATGTCCTAATGGATGTCTTCTTTGCCGGCAATTTCATTGTTAGTCTGGAGAACTGACCACGCTGCATTATAACCATGACGTACCCTGCCCATGTGAATGTTTACACTTCCTCAATGCTCTCCAATTCAGTGCAAGTCTTAAAGCCCCACCTCAAAACGTCAAAAATGTCAGAGGTGCTTTGACAGCCGTGATAACTGACTGAATGCTGGCCTACCCCAGTTGAGTTTTTGTTGTTGCCTGAATGCACTTTTCCGCATTCTTCTTTCTGTAAAGAAGATAAAGCTACCTCGTGATCAACCTCAGACCCGTTTATAGCCAAGTTCTCAATGTGGTGTCCAACACAAGTGATGAGGTCGGAGAGGTGAGCATGCACAGGTGGAGTATTAAAATTACATGTTTAGTTAAAAATGCAATGTGCTAACGTAGATATTCGTAGTTATGCAGCTTATGTACTTATTCGTAGTTATAAATAGCACTATGTAGATTTTACTATACATTTTGTGCCGTGTCTACCACTTTAACTTGTCTATAAGAGCACCATCATGGAAATGTGGTTGAGAACCACTGCCATATACAGCTCAGTGTAATTATGTTCGTAGAGTGTCAAGTATCTTTTTAAATTTAACTTGCGAAAGATTATATAAACTCCCAAATTCACTAACATGACACCCACACAAAAAAAATCAATATTTACACCAACAGGATAAGCCAAAACCTGATGCATCATATTCTTAGGTTTTTTCGGTAAAGTCACGTAGGTAAAACATCAAAATTAATAAAAAATAAAATAAAACAAAAATCACGACGTTTCGGAGGCAACACAAGTCTCCGTCATCAGGTGGGACCGTCACAGCCGGATTAGCTGCATCAAGTGAGGCAATGATTCAAGATGTAATCCCTTAAAAAGCAAGTTGAGGGGGAGGAGAGGGGGGGGGGGCTCATCAGAATGTGGTAGCCAATGAATGGAACGCATCGGGAGGGGGAGGGGGGGGGCCAAAGAATGCACCTCGGCGTGAACGCGGTTGGTGTTGCACAACGCATCGGGAGGGGGGAGGGGGCCAAAGAATGCACCTCGGCGTGGACGCGGTTGGTGTTGCACAACGCATCGGGAGGGGGGAGGGGGGGGGCGGGGCCAAAGAATGCACCTCGGCGTGGACGCGGTTGGTGTTGCACAACGCATCGGGAGGGGGGAGGGGGGGCGGAGCCAAAGAATGCACCTCGGCGTGGACGCGGTTGGTGTTGTACAACGCATCGGGAAGGGGGAGGGGGGGCGGAGCCAAAGAATGCACGACTGCGTGGAAGCGGTTGGTTTTTTCACAACGCCAACGCATTGGACAGAGAGGGGGAGGGGGAGGCCTGATACACATGATAGAAAAAAGAACGAAAATGCCCATGTTTATACCAATGCTGGCTGAACAATGAAGAGAGTACTGTTAAACACTAGGGATGTTAACACTCGGTAAAGTAAAGTAAGATAGTGCCTGTCAGATAAGATGGTCCAAAAAAGTGTAATTAAGTCTTTTTTGCGTGGTTGATAACATCTTTCCAATGATTACTAAGTTTGTACCCCTCATCACGGTTGAAATTATGTCTGTGTTTGTATATTTGTATGGCTTCGTGTACAAACCTTTGATGGTAGCCGGGAGGTTTGCAGAGAACCTTGGTCTCGGAAAAGACTTAATTACATCTTATCTGACAGGCACTATCTTACTTTACTTTACCGAGTGTTAACATCCCTAGTGTTTAACAGTACCCTCTTCATTGTTCAGCCAGCATTGGTATAAACATGGGCATTTTCGTTCTTTTTTCTATCATGTGTATCAGGCCTCCCCCTCTCTGTCCAATGCGTTGGCGTTGTGAAACACCAACCGCTTCCACGCAGTCGTGCATTCTTTGGCCCCGCCCCCCCTCCACCCTCCCGATGCGTTGTACAACACCAACCGCGTCCACGCCGAGGTGCATTCTTTGGCCCCCCCTCCCCCCTCCCGATGCGTTGTGCAACACCAACCGCGTCCACGCCGAGGTGCATTCTTTGGCCCCGCCCCCCCCCTCCCGATGCGTTGTGCAACACCAACCGCGTCCACGCCGAGGTGCATTCTTTGCCCCCCCCCCCTCCCGATGCGTTGTGCAACACCAACCGCGTTCACGCCGAGGTGCATTCCTTGGCCCCGCCCCCCCCCCTCCCCCTCCCGATGCGTTCCATTCATTGGCTACCACATTCTGATGAGCCCCCCCCTCTCCTCCCCCTCAACTTGCTTTTTAAGGGATTACATCTTGAATCATTGCCTCACTTGATGCAGCTAATCCGGCTGTGACGGTCCCACCTGATGACGGAGACTTGTGTTGCCTCCGAAACGTCGTGATTTTTGTTTTATTTTATTTTTATTAATTTTGATGTTTTACCTACGTGACTTTACCGAAAAAACCTAAGAATATGAATCCTTGCAGTCACGAAAGCTTCAAATCTATAACTGATGCATCATGTCAACAATCTTAACATTACATATAGGTTTAAACACGCTTTTTAAGTTGTACGTTATAATAAACATTTTGATAAATATATAATTTAAATATTGAAAGATAATAACTTATTATTTTTTTACAAATCGGTCTTTTAATCTAAGTTCCATAAATCAACCATACCAATCCAAGTTTATCATTGTTTACTTAGGTTGCGTCCTCACTCCAGGTGGTTGCTGGTGACGGCTTAAAATCAGGACCTTTCTTGAATTGAAAACATTGATTCCATTAGTTTTTTGTTTCCAAAGCATTGCAGAGGGTGAAAGAAAAGCACCTCTCGTGACTGTAGGCGACTGAGAGGGCGTATGTATGTTGAACTTCTTTTGCACCATTTCTGGGCGAATGCATTGTAGGGTCGCACTCATGACACACAGTGCTCACCACAAATGAATCACAATACCTTGCTGATTTCGTCAAGGAGCATACACCATCACCATCCGAACTCCGGTCGTCCTTGCAGCAGCGGCTTTTGACTAGCCATCGAACAAAGGCGGTCACCACAATTGTCAGGCCAGAGAACGCCAAAAGGAGCGCAATACAAAGGCATGATGACGAACGCTTCTGTTGCGATCGAAACGTCGTAGTTTATTTTTTATTTTTGTTATTTTCTTTGAACCTATCTACGTGACTTTACTGAAAGACCCAAAGAAAATGAATTCCTACAGTCACGAAAGCTTTTTAAGTCAAGATTTAATACAGAGGCATTTCATGTATCAAAATATTTCTCATCTTTGGCGTTCTCTGGTTTGACACTGGCGAGACTAGGCCTTAAAAAACTGTCTGGTGTAGGTTAATCAATTCAAAGACAATGCACATTATCCGAGTTTGTTTGCATGTTTAGCACAATTACGTGTGGTTAATGCAGACATTATTCCTTGCTAAATGTATCTATTTATTGTTTGAACATCTAAACACATCTTGTTTGATTGTCAGAAATGTTGAAACCGATTCTAATTTTTCATTCATTTTTAGGGTACTGTACATGGCAAGGGTTATAGTGGGGTCAGTGGAGATGGGTGCAAACAGGTGCAGTGAACTGTACGAGGGAAGGTTCGAGAAGGGAAGTAGAACACGATAGTCTGCTGGAAGAATCTTCCGGGGAGAAAGTGCTGGACATTACCAGGACGTGGCCGAGCAGGCATATAAGTGGGAGCGAGGCCCGCGATCAGGGCTCTGCTTGGGGACTGAAGGACGACTGCAGGTGGACAACCTTTGGGCCGACTGTTGGAGATCGACATCGTGGAAACCATTGGGCCCAACTGTTCTAATTCCACATGGTGGAAATCAAGAAAGACTGTTCGAGATGAATCTAGTGGAAACCACCGCGACTGCAGATAGCTAGTCATAGCCTTGTGAAATGTGAGTCATACTCTTGCCTTGTAAATGCGATACTGTAAAATAAATCGTCTATAAAATGGAAGGTGCGATGGAGCTTCTTTACACTTTGATGCTGAAAAAAGGCCTCATGATATAAGAAGAAATAACTGTTTTTTGTTAATAAAATATGATGTCTCTTATTTACACTTTGTTAATGTAATTTGATAAAAAAAGAAAGTATTGTTGATTATTAATTATATAAGCATATATTATTTTTAAGTATTTTCAGAAACTTGGACGTTTCGGAGGCATTACATATGTTTTGGGCAGATGTTTGTATGTTAATTGTTAGTCGATACAATCGGCTGTTAATGCATTAGATTTGGGCGGATTCAATGTTGAGGGACTGGGCTGTGGTGTTGTGGAGAGTATATACAGCGAGGGAAACAAGTAAACCCGTAAAAACAACGTTTTTCACTATAAATCCTTTATATGCGTGGCGGCTAGAGTCTTCTCGTCCTCTGGCTTGAGATGGCTGCCACCTATGGGTCAGATGATTGTCTGCCAGTATTAAACAATTGGTAATGAAATATTTTTTTTGTTTTCCCTAAACAGTGTAAAATTTTGGAAATATTTTTTTCACGAAAATTAATTGTCACACACAACGAGTCTGTGTGGAAAATGTCAGCTCGATTGGATCACGGGAAGTGGGTTAAAAAACGAGCGAAATATTTGCACGGTCCTAAGCAAGCAAGTGAACCTAATATAAAGAATTAAAAAATATATTCGCCTGTGGAGGACGCGGGGATCGATCCCGCGACCTTTGGCATTGGAAGCGAGGGCGCTACCAACTGCGCTACTCCACCACGGCATGTGGAGGCATTACGCTCTGGGCTCCTTCACTGTGACGTTCAGCCAAAGCCATGAATGAGTTGTATTTGAATAAATGTAAAATAATTTTTTTTTGCCTAAAAAGTGTAAAATTTTTGAAACATTTTTTCACGAACATTAATTGTCTCACACAACGAGTCTGTGTGGAAAATGTCAGCTCGATTGGATCACGGGAAGTGGGTTAAAAAACGACCTAAAGATTTGCACGGTCGTAAGCAAGCAAGCAAGCACGCAATCAAGCAAGCGAACTTAATATAAAGGATTAGTATTTGATCCCCTGCTGATTTTGTACGTTTGCCCACTGACAAAGAAATGATCAGTCTATAATTTTAACGGTAGGTTAATTTGAACAGTGAGAGACAGAATAACAACACAACAATCCAGAAAAATGCATGTAAAAAATGTTATAAATTGATTTGCATTTTAATGAGAGAAATTAGTATTTGGCCCCCTCTCAATCAGAAAGATTTCTGGCTCTCACGTGTCTTGTATACAGGTAACGAGCTGTGATTAGGAGCACACTCTTAAAGGGAGTGCTCCTAATCTCAGCTTGTTACCTGTATAAAAGACACCTGTTCACAGAAGAAATCGATCAGATTCCAAACTCTCCACCATGGCCAAGACCAAAGAGCTCTCCAAGGATGTCAGGGACATGATTGTAGACCTTCACAAGGCTGGAATGGGCTACAAGACCATCGCCAAGCAGCTTGGTGAGAAGGTGACAACAGTTTGTGCGATTATTAGAAAATGGAAGAAACACAAATGAACGGTCAATCTCCCTCGGCCTGGGGCTCCATGCAAGATCTCACCTCGTGGAGTTGCAATGATCATGAGAATGGTGAGGAATCAGCCCGGAACTACACGGGAGGATCTTGTCAATGATATCAAGGCAGCTGGGACCATAGTCACCAAGAAAACAGTTGGTAACACACTACGCCGTGAAGGACTGAAATCCTGCAGTGCCTGCAAGGTCCTCCTGCTCAAGAAAGCACATATAAATGCCCGTCTGAAGTTTACCAATGCACATCTGAATGATTCAGAGGACAACTGGGTGAAAGTGTTGTGGTCAGATGAGACCAAAATGGAGCTCTTTGGCATCAACTCAACTCCCCGTGTTTGGAGGAGGAGGAATGCTGCCTATGACCCCAAGAACACCTTTCCCACCGTCAAACATGGAGGTGGAAACATTATGCTTTGGGGGTGTTTTTCTGCGAAGGGGACAGGACAGCTTCACCACATCAAAGGGACAATGGACGGGGCCATGTACCGTCAAATCTTGGATGAGAACCTTCCCTCAGCCAGGGCATTGAAAATGGGTCGTGGATGGGTATTCCAGCATGACAATGACCCGAAACACACGGCCAAGGCAACAAAGGAGTGGCTCAAGAAGAAGCACATTAAGGTCCTGGAGTGGCCTAGCCAGTCTCCAGACCTTAATGCATAGAAAATCTATGGAGGGAGCTGAAGGTTCGAGTTGCCATACGTCAGCCTCGAAACCTTAATGACTTGGAGATGATCTGCAAAGAGGAGTGGGACAAAATCCCTCCTGAGATGTGTGCAAACATGGTGGTGTTGTATGTGTTGGGTTATGAATTTTTGATGAAAATAATAAAAATTAATAATTTTCAGGAAAATGCGCAAATCGCATGTATTATGTTAATGTGTGTATTAATATGCATAAATTATGATAATGCGTGTAATTATATGCATAAATTATGATAATCGTAGTAATTTATGCGGATGCTTGCGATTATGTTAATGTGAGCAGTTATGATAATTTGGCACAGCTTCGTTTATCCAGAGTTATATCAATCAGGATAATACGATTATCATCGATTAAACGTTTACCGATTATCTTAGTGTGTTTATGTTATTTTAGGTCTCCATTTTCATATCTCATCGCAGGTAACAGCTCTTATGAATGAGATAGTTTTGCATGGACTTGGAAAGAAGCACTCGAACAGTTGGTGTTAAGCAATTTTAATTCTAAACAAACATATGACACTCTCTTATCCGAAAGCAAGTATACGTCAATACATTCATGGACAAGATTATGCAGTAACGAAAATGAATGACTAAAAATACTTCTTCATTGGCGTGATTATGCAGTTAACGAAAATGAATGACTAAAACATTTCTTATTCATGTAACTCGACGGCAGCAACTGCTTTGCACGATCAGTTGATATTGAACGCACCACCTCGAAATGGCAACCCTTTTTGAAACGCAAAGACAATTTTTTTTTTCTTATTCGTGTGCGTGCTGTGTGTGCGTTGTCCCCTTGTAATATTAATTAATTCTTAGAGCCGGGAGTTGTGTCGTTAGCTTGTGTGGTGTGGGAGGATACAAACAGCGGCCAGAAGTTTTCTCTGGGTTGGGCGTGGCCGCCGCGAGCCCCTGCTGCGCCCTCGCTCGGCGTGTCTCTGCTTGTGCTCTCTCTCTCTCCACTGCTGGACGACGAGTTGGCACGATGCTGTCCTTGAAGATGCTCGGTCGCTCGTGTCGCTCGGTGTCGCTCGGTGTCGCTCGTTGTCGCTCGGTGTCGCTCGGTGGCGCCCGGTGGCGCTCGGTGGCGCTGGGTGTTGCTCGGTGGCGCTCGGTGGCGCTCGGTGGCGCTCGGTGGCGCTCGCGCTCTCTTGGTGGCAGCCCCCGGCTTCTCCACTGCTCGATTGATTGTTGAGTCGGCACGATGCTCGCCGTCGCTCTGGACGTCTTGTGTTTTCACACTGGTCGTTGGTCGGTGTTGCTCTCAAACACACGGCGCATTCGATGGCGCTGTCCTCTCCCTCACAGCCGTTTGACCAGGCTTTCTCCACTGCTTCGCGCTCTCTGCTTTGCTCGCTTGGTCGACGCTTGGCGATCTCCGCCCTTTTACAGGTTGATTGCTTGTCGTCACTCGTCACTCTCTCTGCTCCGTGCTTCCCTTGTTCGTGCAGCTGCCAGCTTCACTTGCACTTAACTTCGTTCTGCGAGAAGCGACACCTGCTATCGGCATCGGTGTTTCGTTTCCTCACGACGCTCCGCCAGCCGGAGCACGGCTGAAACCCAGCCCCGACCCAGGTTGAACTCAGACTTCTGCGACTCGAACGACCCCTCCTCGTTCCATCTCTCCTCGAGGCACGATTTGCCCCAGCTCTCTTGCGAGCCCTGTCGCAACGCTGCGTCGCAAGCCGAGTTGCGAGACTGAGCACGACTCGACCCAGACTGCTCTCAGGCTGCCACTTTAATGATGTCTCGTCGTCCCATCTCTTCTCGAGGCACGACTGCCACAGCTCCCTTGCGTGCCCCGTCGCAATGCTGAGCTCGACTCGGACTGACTGTTCGCCGTGTGCTTGTGCCTAACTCATAACGTGACTCCCCTCTCTGTGCATTCTTTGCGAGAGAAAACAAACAAAAAAACAGATGTCTTTGGAATGTCAGGCACCGATTCCCCCCTGTGACCTTTTTGCTCCCTCCTTGCTTGCCCTGCGTGGGTCATTCTGAGGGCAGACCCCGCTGGAAGACAAAGGTGGTCGAGGAGATGTATGCGATCCTTATGTGGTCCTGTGTGTTACATTTATTCTTGATAATTTTTTTTTATGAGTTCCTTCGGTCTTAGTATCGTGGTAATCATTCGTCTATGTTTAATTAATATTCGTAATGTTCCACGTCACATCATTATTTTTGAGGGTTTCGCCAAGTTTAGTTCCCCAGAGATTGGTGTTTAATCCTGAGTTATTTTTTTATGTCCTGAGGTTAGGTGTACTATGTTTCCACTTAATCTTTCTGGAATTCGTACTCTTTAGTTTTTAGGAAGGTCGTGTAGGTAGAAAACATATAATTCTAAATAATATGTATGCGGTGAATATAAGGGAATTACTAATAATAAAATTATTGTTTGTTGGTTAATTATCTTTGTTAAGTTTCTACTTTTCGGTAAGGAAAACGTTAAGAAAACGCGAGTGGCAACCGTTATTTACTCTGCACCTTATCTGTACATCTCCAGATGTCTTGGGAGGTTAGTACATACATTTTTTGTCCATCTGGATGTCTATGACCTCTTTGTGACCGACTTCTTACCAGTGTAATGGCCGTTTCACAGATTCCTGGTGTGCTTGTAGTGGGTTGTTTTCATTATTTAATTAAAAAAGTATATATAGATATAATAAAAAAAAATATATTTTTTTCCTTAATTATTCTTAATATTAATAACGGAAAACAGGGCATAGATACAACAGTGGCCAACTACAAGAAACTTCTGACCTCTGTGATGCCAACAAGGGTTTTGCCACCAAGTACTAAGTCATGTTTTGCAGAGGGGTCAAATACTTATTTCCCTCATTAAAATGCAAATCAATTTATAACATTTTTGACATGCGTTTTTCTGGATTATTGTGTTGTTATTCTGTCTCTCACTGTTCAAATGAAGCTACCATTAAAATTATAGACGTAATAATTTCTTTGTCAGTGGGCAAACGTACAAAATCAGCAGGGGATCAAATACTTTTTTCCCTCACTGTATGGTCATTATTGCGGCTACGTAAATGCCATTTTTAAGAACACTTTGATATTAAGTTTTTGCCGTTCCACACACCTCTGGTGGTCAACTTCTCCGGAGGACAACACAACACGAGGTATATACCTACTCATCTCCGAACTTTATTATAATTTTTTTAAATTGGCTATTTGCATCGTTAAGGATTCACAGTCGAGGAACAGAGTGGACCGGCTTAACATGTCACAGGTGGGGCAGCGACATGGCTACCATCTCCAATGAACAAACATGCATCATTATTTATTATCAATGCATGGGGGGGGGGGGGGGCTTGTCTTTTATTTTGTGTGTAAAGTCTGTTCTCCTGTAACGTGTGTTTTCATAACGCGAATTGGATATGACACTATGAATGCACATTGGATATACAGGGACTCTTCTTACGAACAAGTTTGGTTCCAGATGTCTGTTCGTAAGTCTATTTTTTCGTAAGTCTAACTTTACCCCTGTCGATTCTAAACATGTTGTAAGGCATGTGTACTGAAAACGGAATGGCTTAAAAAGTTGTATAATCTCCTGTAGATGCTACTGATTCTTCATGTGCTGCAGGTGTTGATGCTAATTCCCTTTGGTGCTCGCGTTTTCCCTCTACTCTCTTGAACAATTTACCAAGAGATGTCTTCACAATTACTCCCTTCTTCTCTTCATAAATCAAATTGTAACAGGCAATAGTATCGTGAATAGCTGCCAACACCTTAGTGCACCTTTCTGTGTATGGGTCCTGAGATTCAAACTAACCAGTTCTTGACACCGAACAACCACCGCCATTTATTGTGAGGTTGTTGAACTTACGACTCTCGGTTCAAATGGGCAACTGGTCAAAATGACAGGTTGGTTCGTATCTCCGAAAGTTCATAAGTCGAATGTTCGTAACTAGAGGCGTCCCTTTAACGTGGTTTGAATGAATGGAACGATATCGCATGAGTAGAAATAAGCGATCGTAAAGCTGCCTCGATTTAGCATCAAAACAAGGTATTGGAATGATTCTGGATGCTTCTCGATGCTACCCATGCGCCTTAGTCTTTGTTAAGCCTGAGTACACATCTCACGCGTTAACGAGTACTGCTTAACCCTATATTATATATTTTAAATATCGCGATGTTTCCATAACGTAGCCTTCAGGAAAGCAACTACTCCACCGTTATTGGATAACAATGTATGTATGTTGAACTTTTTTGGCACCGTACGTAGCCAAATGTGGTAATCGGAGGTGCGGGGGAAAGACAACAAACTAAACGAACAAACAGTTGTGTACAATGAAGACAATCTCAAAGTTGTCATTTCATTTAGATGATCAATATCATGAATATTACCCAGTTGGAAATCAGTGTTCCTTATATGACGAAAAATCATCAACCTAGGATTTATCCACTGCTGGAAGAAGGTGTTCCCATGTCGTCCATATCTTTCAGTCTTGAGTTCTAACAATCCATTTTCCATCTGCACATGAGCTCATTTATTCACTCAGCCTCTAAGGCGGATGTCCTAATAGATGTCTTCTTTGCCGGCAACTACATTGTTAGACTGGAGAACTGACCACCCTGTAATATAACCATGACGTACCCTGCCCATGTGAATGTTAAAACTTCCTCAATGCTCTCCAATTTTGTGCAAATCTTAAAGCTCTATCTCAAAACATCAACAATGCCAGAGGTGCTTTGACAGCCGTGATAACTTACTGAATGCTGGCCTACCCCAGTTGAGTTTTTGTTGTTGCTGGAATGCACTTTTCCGCATTCTTCTTTCTGTAAAGAAGATAAAGCAGCCTCATGATCAACCTCAGACCCGTTTATAGCCAAGTTTTCAATGTGGTGTCCAACACAAGTGATGAGGTCGGAGAGGTGAGCATGCACTGGTGCAGTATTACAATTTCATGTTTAGTTCAAAATGCAATGTGCTAACGTAGATTTTCGTAGTTATGCAGCTTATGTAGTTATTCGTAGTTATAAATAGCACTGTGTATTATCAACTAAACATTTTGTGTCGTGTCTACCACTTTTAACTCGTCTATAAGAGCACCATCATGGAAATGTGGTCGAGAACCGCTGCCATATACAGCTCAGTGTAATTATGTTTTGTAGAGTGTCAAGTATATATTTTTATTTAGCTTTCTAAAGATGAGATAAACTCCCAAATTCACTAACATGACACCCACACAACAACAATCAACATTTATACCAACAAGGTAAGCCAAAACCTGATGCATTGTCAACAATCTTAACATTGCATATAGGGTTAAACACGCTTTTTAAGTTGTACGTTTTAATAAACATTTTGATATATATGACTTAAATATTGTAAGTTAATCACTTATAAAAAAAAATAATCACAAATCAATCTTTTGATCTTCCATAAATCAACCATACCAATCCTAGTTCATCATTGTTTTCCTAGGTTGTGTTCCCACTTTAGGTGGTTGCTGGTGATGGCTTAAAATCAGGACTTATCTTGAATTGTAGACTATATTAAAAAACACGATGAAGGCAATGAAGTATTTTCGTCCATTGCGAAAGACTAGTAGTTAAACAATTTTGTGACAAGCTCATAACTGCACTCACGCTGTTTAGTTTTAAAATGTTCATGTGTTTCGTAGCCTTATTGAAGTCTTGAGTTGAAACGACCTAACCTGGATCGAGCTATAAAGGTCAGATCATTCCACAGCCAATCGTCATTGTGTTCTCCAATTAGCACGGTTGGCTACGTACGGTGCAAAATAAGTTCAACACATACAATATACACTATACTACTATACACTACAATACACATTACTAAACACTACACTACTATACATTACACCACTATCCTCCAATGGTAACCAATTTATTTATAACTGCTGGTTGTGTTTAGTTTGCCCTTCTTCCGCCCTTTTGATTAGCGCGGATTGCTATTGTACTGTCTGAAAGAAGTTCAACATGTGTCATTTCTCACTTCCAGCAAAAGTTTTGTCCAAAACCGTTTGGACATGGGCCGCGTGGTGCCAACTTCCCGGCATCTGTCCGGATCAATGCAGCTGCTACTGACAGCGCTGATGCTAGCCACGGTAAGCTGAACAAGGGTCACAGCTTTCCATGGCTGGAATAGTTTATTTGGAGGTTTGGTTGAGCGACTGATAAGGACGCTACCGCTATGTAAATGGTTAGCCTACTGGGCTTGCAATACACACCTCGAAGGTTTGATCTCCTGGTCCTGGCAATTTTAACATTGAACGTTTCCTGCACGATGGTGGCCCATATGAGAGCTCATTCAGGCTCAATTCATATTAGCTACTGAGATACACTACTCTGTTCTATCTCGTCCTCTATGGTCCCAGTCTCTACCGTCCCTCTCTGCCTCCCCCGCCACCCTGCATCTAGTCTCTCTCTCCTTTTGCCTTCTCGCTCCCCGCTACTGGAACCAACTCCTACTGCAGTCCACAGAACATCATCTTCACAAACCAGCTTCTGTTCCTCTCTCAAAACAACCCCCATCTCTTCTCCGCTATTCAATCCTGCTACTGCTACTCCATGCCCCAGCTACAACCAGGCCTACCCCAACCATTATCACTACCCCTATCACTGCCACTACCCTACCCCAACCCATATCACTACCCCTATCCCAACCCATATCACTACCCCTACCACGACCCCTGTCACTACCACTACCCCTACCGCTAATCACTACCCTAATGGCTACCCCTACCCATTATCACTACCCCAACCCCTATCACTATCCCTTCCTCTACCGCTACCCCATCACTACCTTAAACCCCTAGCACTACCCAACCCCTATCAGTACCCCTATAATATCCTTTCTGTTGTATGTGGAGGTTCTTACAATATTTATTATTTTATTTTATTGATTCTCACAAGCTCGTGTCTAGGGGTTTTCTTACATCAATTCTAAGACATTCTCTACAATGGTTAGCAGGTTAATAGATCTGTTTATCAGTACAGGCTTTTTAAAGTAATATGACTCGTGAAATAGAAACAAGCCACTCGGACACTCAGTACGCTACAAATCTGAGTATTTAATAGATCAAAGTATCAACTAGTCTCATAATCACGTCAACTCTGCATCATTATTCTTCTATAGTATACATGAAAAACACGTGACCAACCGATGCAACCGTACACACCAATACATGACGAAGAAAAATATTAATGTCTAGGTATATAATTGGCCAAAGTACGAACCCTCAACTCATATTTACCAGGTTCTGCGTTTTTCTTGTACGAGGTTTTGGTCATGTATTTTGCGTTCCTTTGGCGATCTGGTTTTACCCCCTGCTGTTTGTCTTCATCCACAAAATCATGATTCTTTATAGTACTGGCAGTGTTTTTAGACTCATTTAAATCATTGATCAATTTTGGCAGAGTTCTGTTGTCAGTAACCCCCTTAATTACTTTATCTTTGGGAGGCAGTACAACATTGGTTGAAAGACTTTTATCAGAGTGAATATCTGTTTGGAGACATGCATTCTGCTCTAAGGCACTAGGGTCAACACCTTCACAAACTCCCTCACTACGGATCGTAAATTCAGCATGTAGCTCGCAGTTCAGCAGTCCAAGCTCGCTCCCTGCCACTCCAGCTTCCAAGCATCTCTGTTACAGGCTGGACCTCAATGAAATTTTCCTCCGTCTTATTCTGCATTTCTTTATAGGTTTCTGGGTCCGATTGGGCCCAGATTTGATTGGTACCATAATGTACACTGAGTTTAAGATGTTTCAGCAGTTCCATCCCAAGTATTATCTCTCGGTATGTTGCAAAATGTACAATGAGTGAGTCAGCTTAAGGGAAATCATTTCCAATTACACAAACACCTGACCCAGGGATCGTATGCGGGTGTTCTGACATCCAGATAACGTAATATTCCTTGGGAACAACGGGAAATGTTTAACCTCGAACTGTCAAGACTCTGAAAATCGTCACACAATTCCTCATCACTGAAATGTCAGCTCCTGTATCACACAGCATCGCCGGGTATGGTTCCTTGCACTGTCACTGATAATAATGACCCGCTGGTCCGACATTATTCAGCTCCCCCAAGCTGTAGCATCTACTTATCACCTCTAGATTAATATCATTCTCATCTGGCACATTGATCTTCTACTCGCTTATTTTCATGTCATCAACGTCTGCTATCTTTTGTTGCTCGGGTATCTCAAAGTCATCCCTTGTTATGGTGACTATCTCTTGGTCAGAAAGAGTGTCCTCTCGGTTAAATCCTCAGAACACTCATTGTCTCATGATTGGGTGGTTGTCCACCTTCTCTTGCTGGTGGTGGCATTAATAGTGGAGGGCCAGGTTGAGCTGGACCCTGAATAGACTGAAATCAGGGATCATTGTGTAATAAAGCACTTCCACGACACGGATGACTGGTGTATTTCTTTATTATATCTCTGCACAGCTCCGCTCTCTCTCTCTCTCTCTGGATGATTCCACTCTCCGTCTCTGCCGCCTTCTCTGTTCCACCGCCGTGACACATCTCTCGCTCATGCTAGGCGCTGGCTGACGGCGTGCTGGTGGCGAGTAGAGGTTGGCTTGACGCAGTCCGGACTCCAGGCTCCCCACATCGACCAAGAGTCCTCTCACCGCCTCTCCTTACATTGCTCTCGGCGACACTAAGCTCCTCTAGCCACGACCCCTCATGGAACCTTCCCGATGGTTCTCCTACATACCCACGAGCTCCGCCCATTACCTTTGGCCCAGATGGAACCCTTCCTTCTGATTGGGTATTAGTTACCAAGTAGTAGCTATGCAATTACCCCTCGTCGTTCCTTAGATGGCGCTCTCATCACATCACCCCCCCTCCCCCGCCCGTGATGAAAAGACTAGCCGTCCAGGCTAGGAACGGACTCGAATTAGTAATGAAAAGAGTGACATAAACCCGGTGGCAGCAGGCTGAGGAGCGTACATAACAAAGAAGATTACATGAACGATAATGACACAAGAAGAAGGAAGTAAGACAAATCAGCAACACATGCAAGAAGCATATGGGACGTCATCAAAATAAGGGCGTCTTAGAATGGGTCCACGACGCCGGGCTATCCATCGTTTCTGCATTCGGCCCTGCATGGGTTGGTACAGCAGGAGGCAGGGCGGCTGGCGGAAAGGTTTCAGGGTCCTCCGCTGTGGGGCCGGATCGGACAGGATTGGCATCCGCAGCCGCCTTCAAGGGTGAGGGGGCTGCAACCGCTTTGGCTCGTCAGACACATCAGACCCCGGCAAGCCGATTTTTGGGGATGACGAAACAACACGCGGGGGAACAAACTGTTTCAACCGAGAGGGGTGGACGAACCAACGATGGCGACTCGCCTGAATGCGCACGCATTGTGGTTGCTTAATCTCAACCACCTCAACAGGGCCGTGCCACGGCCTATATAGTTTAGGAGAGGTTCCCACAGGCACCTGAGGGCAATGTAGCCAGGAGCGGTCGCCGACGGATCACGGCATTTCACGGCCGGACCTGCGAGCACAACGCTCATTTCCAGCTGTGTGTTTTATTAGTGTTTACCCTAGCCGCCTCTCGCGCCTCAGAAACCCGGCGCACGGAGTCCCTCACATGGTCCGGCAGGGTCCGTTTAGCTACCCAAACAGGCGCACACCCAATTGAGAATCAATGGGTGGCACATTTTCCCTCCCATACATGAGGGAGAATGGCGAAAAGCCCGTGTAAGCGTGCGGGGTCATTCTATATGCGGCGAACACGCTCGGCACGTGTAAATCCCAATCGGCCTGTTTTTCACTGACCGTGTGATGAAGCATGGCGGTTAAGGTACAATTCAGTCGCTCGACCATCCCATCGGTCTGAGGATGGTACGGCGACGTCCTGATTTATTCTAGTGCCCAAAGCCTCATAGTCGTCATGGAGCAACTTAGAAGATAAATTGCGACCCTGGTCCGTAAGCAATTGTTCGGGGGCTCTCTTGCCCATAATGTACCCATTCAAGAATGCATCAGTAATGGAGGGAGTCGTTTGATCTGCCAAGGGCCGTGCCATAGGCCAACCGAGAAAAATATTCCACACCCACCAGAAGGTATTTGTTACCCCTGAGAGTGACTGCGAACGGGCCCAAGATATCAAGAGCCACCAACTCATTGATGCGTGTAACTGAGATGGATCTCAATGGCGGAAGCCACTTCTGCTGTGGCGGTTTCCGCTAAGTGCAATCAGGCCAGGAACGAATGAATTTCGAGACATCGGCCGTCATGCAGCATAAGCAAGGTTTTTTGAACACGGAGGTGCAGCATTTTTCACTGTGCGATACACGAATCAACCCGTCATGAAGGGCAACGGGAACAACAATAATACGCCATCGGTGCATCATATCCTCCCTCCACATCAAAAGACCCTCATGAAAAGCCAATCGACCATTATCAGCAGATGCAGGTGAGTCATGTGTATGTTCTGTACGACGTCGCAAGGTAGCCAAGGAATTATCCATGAGCTGCTCGCGCGCCCACATGGAGCGCGGAAGCTGCAGGACGCTGTCAGCCGGCACATGAGTAGCGTACGTCGCAGAGTCATCAACCGCAGACATGACAATTCGCGGAGGTGAAGAGACCAGCAAACAACGACTTGTTTCAGAAGAACACGCGCAACAGGAACCATGCGGCAATCGTGACAGCGCATCCGCATTACTATTCTGGAAACCTTTACAATAAACAACCTCGAAAGAGAACTCCTGTAAAGTTTCAAGCCAGCGAGATAATTGTCCTGCCGGCTGCTCCATTTTTAAGGAATATTGCAGAGCCGCATGGTCAGTGCGGACAATGAATTTCCTGCCGTAGAGATACTGCCTACACAGACGCACAAAATATAAACAGTGGCCAAAAGTTCCCTTCACGTTACGCAATAGCGACTTTCGGCTGGAGAAAAGGCACAGCTACCATAAGCAATAACTTTCTCCACACCGTCTATCGTTTGTGATAACACCGCGCCAATACCCGTGTCGCTGGCGTCAGTATCTAATATAAACGGCAAGGTGAAATCGGGATAATCGAGCGTGGGCACGTCCGACAACCGTCTGCGAAGGGCCACATATGCTGCTTCCTCCTCAAGGCCCCGTTTAAATCTCAGATTTTTAGCGGTCAGTGCGTGCAGTGGTTTAGTGGAGATGGTAAAAGAAATAGCTTGCGACCGGAGGGCATCTCAAGACACCCTTGATCCACGATAATTTTTACAGGCATTTTCCCTAAAAAATCAGTGCCTAGCAAGCAGGGCACAGCTAAGGGCCAAGAAAACAAGACCGGCCCTGATGCGGCGATATCCCCAATGGCAATGTGGGCGTCTACCTGACCAAAAATGCCCATGCTACCCCCATTAGCAGCAAGGCAAGCATTAATAACCGGTTGGACTCGCGACACAGGAATGGACAAAAGCTGAAAAATCACATCAGAGATAATGGTAGCGGAAGCCCCCCCATCCACCAAGACGCGGACATCAATGCCCTGAATAGAACCAGGTACTGTCGAGGACCCCACGGCCGCTGCAACTATGTGCCGTGCGAGCTTTTTCCATTGTGTATTGAAACAGGTCATCCCTGAGCAACCGTATCCGAATCAGGAACTGAACAATCCCGATCAGTGTTGCCTGAGGTGACAAATTTGGCCGGGTGTCCGATGTGTACTGACTCGCCAGCATGGGAGGATGTTTTCCCGGTGGAGGAGTCAGAGCTGGAGTAGCAGGCGGTGTCGGAGAACGTGGGTGACCCCAGCACTCCCGTGTGAAGTGGCCTAGACGGCCACATCTGAAGCAGGTAACGTCAGGCCGGCGAGTTGTCCAATTGCCGCCCTGACGTGGACCGTAGATACCCCGGCGACGTTGACCATCGCCCCGTCATCGATTCCCGCAAGGAACAACCGCCGCCAGATCATCTTCGGAAGGCGCATCGTCCGGAACGAGGACGACCTTAGATGGTGACCAACCCTTCGGCTCACCATCTCGGCGAGGGTCTCCAGTCCATGCAGCCATTTTCGCCCATAGCTGCAGGTTCTCGTGCACATTTAAGCACCTGGCAGATAATTAAGACGTCTGTGGCTCGTGACCGCAAGCCGGCAGAACCACCCCCATGTTTCTTTGCCAAGACCAACATTCTTTCCAGCACAAAGCTAGTCGAGGACTTCTTGCTTTACATCAGGGTATGCAGCCACAGCCAACGCCATCAAAGCACTCTGGTAGGCGAGGGGGGATTCTGAATTCCTCCGCCTACGCTGCATGAACTTACGTCGGGTATCGGAGGGCGTTTCATATACCTCAGCCATTTTGGTGTATGCATCTTTCAACGTTTTATTTTTCTCGGGAGAAATCGATCGGAACACCGCCAGCGAGTCGTCATCCAACACGGTAGGTAAAGTGATCAACGCCTCATCCTCCAACTGGAACGCCACCTCAAAACGCCAAGTGAAGGCGCTCCAATCTCCGCCAGCAGCAACGAATTCCTTTACTTGATGAAGACGGCGGCAGCGCCCGGCACCGTTCCATTCAACTGCAACAGCCCCCATGGGCTGCACATCATGCGGCTGCTCGGAAATGGTGTGCTCTAACTGCGCCGGACAAGATGGTGGCATCCCGCCGCGTGATCTTTGCAGTGTGCGTAATGGCAGACGGCGTTCTTGTGGCTGCAATGGCGGCCGACGACTCTGCAGGAGAACCCTCCGGGGCTCCATCCCGAAGCCTCTGCTCATCACCCCTCAGCAAAACCTCCTGTAGGCTCCCCGTCACCGAAGATGACGCGACAAGCGACACCAGCTGGAGCAGCACCGTCCGTAGTGAGTCCAGCTGCTCCATGACTCGCTTCCAGCTGTCCTCCACCCGTCGTGGCGAAGATGCCACAGCCACGCAGTCCGTTTCTGGCGTTGCAACCTCACCAGCCGTGGCTCCTGTGACCGGGACCATGGATCCTGGGGTCGGCAAGTCCTGGATCCCCGCCGAATTGTACCCCCCCTCTCTCCTGGGACTAATTTAGTGTATCATTTGCCATCACTTGGCCACGTGTATTTTGAGACCTGACCCTCGATGTCCAATTTAGCTTTCTCCCAACACTACTGTAGCCTTCAGGATGATCATTATCTTCTAAATGCAACTGAGCAAGGTCATGGACCGCTGCATTATTTTAGGCAGATGCCCTTTGCCCCGATTGCCTATCCAAGCTATGTGCACTTTCCTTTTCAATGTAGTGTAATTTAGTTATCTTCATTTTTATTTTATTGTTATTATTATTATTATTATTTTCACCTACGTGACTTTTCCGAAAGAACCAAAGAGTATGTAGGCAGGCTGTTTCTGGGTTTAACATCATCCTGACAACCCGAATAATTTCTGGTCTTAAGGAATTAAATAACATCACCTTGAATACCTGGTCATCCTCTGGGGTGCTGCTAACTTTGTTTATATAGTAAGCACGCTTGAATCATATTAGGTACTCCCGTGCATCCTCATCGACTCGTTGAGACATAGCTTTAGCTGCATTGATGCCATCTGACATGTCTATATATTCTCCATATATCTGAATCAACGTCTGCCCAAGAGAATCAAAGTTAGCCTTGGTCTCATGTGGTAATGAATCTACCTATTTACCTGCATCCTCATGCAAACGCCAGCAGAACAGAAGTGATTTCTCCTTTGACTTGTATAAGTTTCATCTCCCTGCTACAACTTTAACATGATACAGGTGGTTCTGTATACTTCTAAACTTATCTTCTGGATTGGAACGTATGACCCCCCTTGATAGCCTCATTCGACCGTAAAATTTGTAGCACTTAGAACCCACTTGCTAGATGGCTGGTCCTCATCGGACGTCTCAGTGTCAAGACTTTCACAGGACGTAGATTGACCATCATCCTCACTGGTAGTTTCCCTATCACTTGACTTCTCCCTACCCCGGAATCTGTGTTTGTCTCTATTTACTTTTATCAGGTGACTTCTGACTTTTGCATGAGTCTTGCCTATATCGTGACGACATTCTGCTGTGATTTACCCTGATCCTGTGATTTGTGTTTATCATGTGCTTTATCTTTGTCATGTGGTTTGAGTTTGTCACCTGGAAATAATAATTTCGTTTGTTCAGCTGCCTGACGGACAACCTTTGTCACCCTCTGTAATTTTCTGCATATTTGAGAACTTCCTTCAAATCTCCCTTAAGATTATCTAGCTCGGATCTATGTATCTGAGGGTATTCTGTATGATCGTTTGCTGCGTCACTCTGTTGTTTGGGTGAGTCTACAGTCTCCCTGCCAGATCTCGTCGGTCTGAAGTACTTATAGCACGCAATTAATATATCTTGCATCATACCCTGCCTTGCATTCATCATAACCTTCCTTTCCTCCATCAGGGCCTTTTTTTCCTTCTTCCTGGCCTCTTCTTGTGGCCCAAGGTTACGACCCTCAGCCATTATTTTTAAGTATCATTTCGCTCATATACCATGTAATTCAGTCTGGTAATCTGACCCAGAGCCGTGTACCAACAACCACACCTAGTTGAAAGTAATGCTAACCCAATGTTCTGTCACAGAGAAAGACAAGGTCCTCATATGCATGGATTAATTTTTATTTCATGGGCATCTGTCTGCGGATAGATTCCAGACCCTCAGCCCCCATTTATTGTATGTGGAGGGTCTTACAATATGTATTTCATTTAATAGATTTTCGCAAGCTAGTGTCGAGGGGGTTTCTTACATCAATAATTAGACCTTCTCCACAACGGCCACAGGTTCATAGATCAGTCCAGCAGTACAGGCTTTTGCAAGTAAGACCACTCGTGAACCAGAAATAAATCATTTGGACACTCAGAATTCTACAACGCTGAGTATTTAATAGCTAAAAGCATCAACTAGTGCCATAATAATGTAGTGACATGGAATGGGTCACTATGATGCGTAGCGCTGGTTGCTGGCAGAGAAGCGGATCTGCTCTTGTAGCAGCCCTGACTGCCATCAGGTCATGTGATAAGCGTGAGAAAGGAATGTGGGGTAAAGCTGATAGAGGGGACATGTGAGGTAAAGCCCGGGAATCTTCTAGTAGGTTCTAAAAGAGGGGCGTAGCCAAAGGCGGAGTGAGGCCACGGTGGGTGGATAAAAGGGGGGCCCCGAGCAAGGTTCGGGGCTGTTGCTTGGAGTGGAACTCGTCATGCTGCTGGACTCTTCGTCACCATCTTCACCTCTTCTTGGTTCTTTCGGTAAAGTCACGTAGAATGGAAATAATAAAATAATAAAAATAAAACATTATAAAATAATTCTCATGACGTTTCGGCCACAACGCAAGCAGCCGTCCTCAGGTGAAGAACAGGTCTGTCGAGAAGACAGAGTCTGACTGAAACAACCTCAGGCTTGGAGCGTCTATTTTTCTTGTCCTCTCTGCTGCCTTTGATATAATTAGTCACTTCATCATTCTGTACCATTGCACCATTTTCTCCTGGTTTCAAACCTTCCTTCTTTATGACGTGTCATATTCCCCAAGGCTCAAACCAACCGTTTCCATCCAGTGCTTTGCCGGGCAGCATTGGCTTCTAGTTACCGAACGGATATGGTATAAGGTCGCACTCATGACACACTGAGTGCTTGCCACAATTGAACCACAATACCATTCTGATCTTGGCAAGGAGGATAAACCGTCACGTGAACTCCAGTCATTCTCGCTGCGGCTTTTGGCCAACCATAGAACAGAGACGGTCACTGCATCATGTGCTTTCAGACGCTCTTCTGTGGAAGTCTGGAATGCTCTTCCTTCCGATATTAGGAAGCCACTGGAGCCATGCACTTTTAGGGAACCGCGACGCTCGGAATCCCCGTCATCGCCAACATCTCCCACCCTCACCGTGTAACAACATCCGTAAGCACACTAAGGGTTAGGTTCAGCCAATAACCGACACGATTTACCAAGTGTGACAACCAACTGAGGGAGGGGGGTGTGTGTGCTTGGGGATCACAACATCCAGAGAGTTTTAGAACGAGTTCTCATGGCCGGACCTCCGCTATCCCTGGAGGTCCCGGGGGGGACATGCAATTGTCCCGTGGAGCCTGGCTCCTCACAAAAAGCAGTAGGACAGGTCGACGAGTCCTCCTCTCCTGACTCTGGTGGAGACGGCGCAGGCGGCGGCGCTGGAGACATCAAGCGTACGGCGCTTGGGGACAGAATCACACGACTCCCCTGAGGACCACCCTCAGCCGGCACACACCCCAGCTCGCTGGACACATCTGAGACTCGGCCCCTGCGGGGTGTGGAGATGGAATGAACTCGCGCAGTGTAATAAAAGGCTTGAGGTGCGTGGACACACGGTGGCCGAATGACCCGAATCACATCAAACGGCCCTGTCCAAGGCTTGAACAATTTGGGCGAAGTACCCATCAGAACCTGTGGACAGTGCAACCAGGCTCTGTCCCCAGATGCCCACTCATGCGTAGAAACACGGGAACCCCTCAGCCGTTCATTGGCCAATTGGCACAAATCAGAATGTACCCTAGAGGCTTCCCGCACTTTGGAAAGCTTCTGAAGGGTGAAGCACAGTAATTTTGAATTTAGCCTTGCTGGGCGTGGCTTGCAATTCAATGTCAATCGGGGGGTCGTGGTCTCTTCTGTACATTAAAAAAACGGTGAGTAGCCGGTGGATGCATGAGGGGCCATCCTAGATGTAGTTAGGACTCCGGGGATGTGCAAATCCCAGTCGAGTTGGGACTCGCTGACCTGGTGGCTCAACATGGACGTCAGAGTCCTATTTATGCACAGTAACGTGCATACCTTCTTAGCTCATAACAAATCGCACACATCCCACAACATCTTTGAGGTAAACTTTTTGCCCTTATAAGTCAGAAGACGTTCGGAAGCACCCTTATCCATCACATAACCATTAAGGAATGCATCAGTGATCATCGTCGCTGACTGGTTTAGGGATCGGCCAGGCCACAGGCCAGCTTGAAAAATACTCGACTCCCACCAGCAAGTAATTATTCCCATGAGGGGTAGTGGGAAACGGACCAAGAATATCCAGCACTACTAATTCGTTCACGCGGGAAACCCGAATGCATTGTAATGGTGGACAACAGGGTTTTTCTGGCGGCTTCCGCCGCACGCACTGCACACACCCCTTCAACAAATTAGCGACATCCTCGGCCATGCCAGACCAGAAGAAGTCCAACTTGAGTGTGGCCAGCATCTTATGCACACCTAGGCACAACAGGCGCTCGTGCACCGTCCAAATGACCTTGCCCCACAGGGCAGTGGGCACCACAATGTTGTATCGGCACAACCCTCCGTCCCAATGCATGAGCAATACGCCCTTAAGAATGACAGAGGTGATACCCCGTCTATTTTCGCCCCCCGCAGGGTCTCTGACACGGCGTCGCAATTTAAGCAGGGAAGCGTCCTCCACCTGGAGGCGCCCCCACTTTGCATGGTCCAGCCCAATGACAGCGTTACACGCCGCCTGGCCCTCAGCCAACTCAGATGTTACCACGTTGGCCGACACCATGAGGGGAGGGGACGATGGTTCAGTGACCGGCTTACAGCGCTCTGAGCCCGAAAAGCAGGCTCACCCGCCGCTCATTGGTAAGCGTGACAGGGCGTCAGCATTCGTGTGACAGGAGCCCTTGCAAAAGGTGACCTTAAAGGACTAATCCTGGAGGACCTCCAACCAGCGTGAAAGTTGGCCAGATGGCTGGTCAACACTCAACGCGTATTGCAGCGCTATGTGGTCCGAGGGCACTTGAAAGTGCCTACCATACAAATAGGGATGATACTGTAGCACAAAAAACAAATGGCTAACAGTTCCCGGCACGTTATGTAATACTGTTGTTCGACCAGAGACAGCACCTTGCTGCCGTATGCGACAACGCTCACGACACCATGGACAACTTGGGCCAAAACAGCTCCAATTCCGGTGTTATTAGCATCCGTATCAAGGACGAATGGCAAAAAAAAAAATGGGGTGGCGGAGGGGAGGGGCATTCACCAAGCCATCCTAGAGTGCAACAAATGCGGCCTCCTCCTCCCCCCAGTGGAATTTATGACCCTGAGCTGTCAAGGCTTGGAAAGGTTTAGCGATGGTAGTAAACCCGGGGACAAAACGGCGGTAATAGGGACACGAATCCTATGAAATTGCATACCTCCCCCACAAATGTGGGGGTCGGCCAAGTTCTAACACAAGCGTTTTTTTCCGGGTGAGTTGCAATAACCGATTAGCTCACTATGTGGCCAAGATACCGAACCGATTTTTGGAGGAAGTGACATTTCTGTGGTTTAAATTTCAGGATGGCAGCACGCATTTTGAGAAAAATAGCACGTAGCCATTCCAGAAATCCGTCAAACATGCGGATAAAAACGATGATATGATCGAGGTATATCAAGAGTCCCGCTGGAGACCGGCTAGGACCAGTTCCATTAATCGCTGGAACATAGGTGGCACGGAATGAAGACCCATCAGAAGCCGATTGAATTCAAACAAGCCTTGTGGTGTACGAAAGGCTGTCTTGGGCTTAGAGGCATCGTTTAGTGGCAACTGCCAGAACCCGGATAGGAGATCAAGAGTAGAAAAAAACTGCGCCCCGGCCAGGGCATCCAGTGAGTAATCCATTCGAGGTAAAGGGCACGCATCAGCGACAGTGACCTTATACAGGTAGGAACAACAGTTCCACACTGCCCACCAGGGTTTATTTGTCTGTCTGTCTGTCATGCATGGCCCCGCCCCACCAGAGCCCTCCCATTGGCTCGGGGGCGCCGACCAATGGGAGCGGGGGGGTTAGTGGTGGGGGGGGGGGGCACCGCGCGACTCGGGCCAATGAGGAAATGGGCAATGTTTCATTCACAAAATGGAACTGCGGGAGGGTGGCTCCATTCATAAAATGGAACCCTTGAAAAGAAAAAAGCAGATTTTTTGCCTCGTGTTTCTTTCAACATTCCCAGCCTTAAGGTGATTCAGTTGGGGGTGGGAGGGGTGGGGCTGGGTGGGGAGGGGAGGGTGGGGAGGAGCTGGGTGGGGATGGTGGGGAGGGGCTGGGTGGGGAGGGTGGGGAGGGGCTGGGTGGGGAGATTGGGGCTGGGTGGGGGGTGGGAGTGGTGGGGCTGGGTGGGGAGGGGCTAGACACCCGTGGTGCCCTTATAAAACTCAACATTATACCTACACACTACACTATACACGACACGATACACTACACTTATACAGGTAGGAACAACAGGTTCCACACTGCCGACCAGGGATTATTTGTCTGTCTGTCGTGCACGAATGCGCTGTCCAACCAAGTTCCTACCTGCCCACTCCGAAAGAACGTGTTTTAGCTGGCAGAAATCCACACAAAAAGCAAGCTACCATCGTGTTTTTTAACGAATACAATCGGTGCTCCCCATGGGTTGGTGGACTGCGAAATAATGTCTGCGGCTAACATTTCGTCAACCGCCAGCCAACGTGGTCCTTTCCCACAGGGCTCAGCTGGTTGGGATTCTGCCGGATGGGAGCGGCGCCGCCCATATCAATGTGATGACTCAAGAACGTAGTGCATCCAATGTCAAATTTCCTTTTACTAAAAACATCTGAAAATTCACGCAAAAGCGCTCACAGCTATCCCCTCTGGACCTCAGACAAATCTGCTTTTTCAGCAAAAAGCTTCTCCATCCACCCCTCATCAGGTTTCTTGCGCGGCCGCGTATTTGAAGCGGCACTCACATTCCCCACAATGCTTCCCTCAGGAAGCGCTGACGATGCATGAGCTAACACGGTACCTTCCTGGATAACCGACGTGTCTAACCCTGCATTAAGGACCTGGATGAAAGGCTCCTGGTCGTTGGACACCAACGTCTGCGCCCCCAACAGCGCAAAACCACGACTGACTTTATTAGCAGGATCCAAGAGAATACCTCCCACTGTCGCTCCTTGATCAAGCAGCTTCCGCAACCATAAGGGAACCAACATTTGCACGCTGCGGGGAATCCTCACCGTCCGACACGCAAGCACTTGCACAATAGCATTAGCCAAGTATATGCAGGTGGTAGCTATCTGAACTGTTAAAGTTATTTTGATTTCTGTCAATTTCGATAGATTCTCTAATTAGTCTTGGCCAGTAGTGGCTAGTTTTGCACAAAACATCAACATTATCAAACTCAATTGAGTGTCCTTGTTGGCACGCGTGTTCTGTTACTGCTGACAGTTGTATTTGGGATAATTTAATGTTTCTCTGATGTTCTTTTAGTCTCGTGCTGATCATTCGTCCTGTTTGCCCAATATAACATTTACTGCACGTGCAGTTAATCCTGTACACACCTTCTGCATGGAAGCGAATCATCAAATAATAAATTATTTAAATGTATGCCTAAAAAGGGCAGCAATTTCAATTGGGATTACCGTTGGAAGGGCTATTTTAATAAACAAAATAGACAGGAAGGACAAGTTCAAAGGGCACGCATAATGTACTATGCCTCAGTAATCCCCCCCCCCCCCCCACATTGTGCAAGAGCGCAGCTGTGTGGTCAACACATCTATGCCTCTATATAAGGAACATAACAGTAAGACTTCTCTACAAATCTGGCAGTAGCCTGATGAAGCTAGTTGTAATTACAGCGAAAAGACGTACTCTGATTGTAAATGTTGTGGCTTGGCTCTCCAACACACCGGTGTGCTGTAATAGTGGCGAATTGACATATTGTTTACGTGACAACTCTTACTAGCTGGCTGTGTCGGGTGGTGGCGGGTTTTTGTTCGTGGATAATTTACATAATTCGTATTGCATATCTTCAGAATTATCCTTTGGTTCAGTACTTCAATACAAAACTTCCAGAATTCGTTATCAAGTTTATTTGCCTAACCCAGATTTCATGGCATTCATGTAGAAATAGGTGGGTGTTAACAAAACATGCAACTAGTCGTATTCAAAACCTCCTGGGCGACGTCAACATTCTATCACGTTAACGTTTAATCCAATAATGTTGAGAATATTCCTATGAGGTGGTGGTCAATCAAACTTTATAACTTTGACCTCCAGATATAGTTTTTTTTTGTTGGGGCGAGGCAGCGGGGGGGGGGGGGGGGGTGCTCCTTTGGCCTTTGTTGTTTCGAGGGAGGAGTTCACAGCCCTCCATTACTGCGTTTTTTTTACTAACTAAATCCAGGCTAATGGTATAACAAATAACTATTGTGTTAAAAATTGGCAATATCACTCTTAATATTATTTTTTTGGAAATGACATATATTCAACAGTGATCATAGGCTGCACTACAATACCACACTATCCATGGTAATAATCTTACCCCTCCGAAGACTCACCACCTTCAGAACCTCCTTAGCCCTCCTAGAACAAAGAAAAAGACATGAAATAAAATGCATTGTAGAATTGGAATAAACCTGGCCTCAAATGTCTGCAACCAGATCCGGAAGGCTAACATTTAAACCATATTAGTCAGCCTTAGACATGTCCAAACCTGACATTCTACACTACTACAAACACTAAATGGTGCTCTGTTGTAGAGCAGGTCTGAAAGTGCTGCCCCCTGCTGTGTAAAAGAGAGATCGCTTGAAGGGACATCGGAAGTATGTCGGTAGTATCCTCTTCCGTGTGCTACTTTTTGACACGAAGAGTTGCACTGGACTGCGAAGTTCTAATTAGATACTTAGTGTTGTGACATGGTGTGGATGACAAACAATCATAATAAATTCGATGGAAAGGACAGTAGTGTTCGTAATAAATGGTTTATTTTTGAGTAGATCACGGAATTATGTGTTATTAACCTACCATCACCAGACAGCCAATTCGTAAAGTTTGTCACGTAAACAAAGCGTGCCATTTAGTTACTACTTAAGCACACTGGTGTGTTGGATAGTAAACTCACATTACAATTTGAATACGAGGTTTTGCCGCAAATTACATCCAGCATCATCGGGCGTTTTTGCCAGAATTGTTCTGGTAAACCTTACATAGTGGATGTGTCAGGTGTTGGCTGGTTAACGACAGATGTATGCCTACGCAATCTAACCCAAACCCCCTTTATTATTAATAAGACAGTATTGGTTAGTATATAGCTGATGTTGAAATGGTGCATGGTAAATAAAAACCGTGCGATGTTTTTTGTTGCCCTAGGTCGCAAAAGTTGCAAATGGTTGTCAGATATCAGGTAAGCCCTTCAACCATTGCTCTGTTAAACATAGCCTCATCATTTCCTGTGTTCACGGTCAACAAAAAAATGTTGGTACAAACGCAGACGCGGAGGAGGATCCTACAGATAGAGATACAAAGAGAGACACACTCAGACAAGATGTAAGCCAAACAGATAGGACACACACAGACAGGATGTGAGCTAAACAGATAGGACACACACAGAGCAGTAGTGTAACCACAAAATAAAAACTTTTATTTTATTTTACCAGATAAGTGTCCTGGATATCACAAATTATATCTCAACGAAGTAGCTTTTCATCACGTGGATATGTATAGCAGCAACCAAATACTTTCAACGCATGATGTTGATTCTAAATGTGGAGGGAAAACCCGGAAAGCCCGATTGAAAAATGCCAGCTACTATGGGGAGATAGACAAGCAAACTCCAAATAAACAGGCGTTAGGGTCGGGATGGAACTCACTACTTACTGAATACCAGGCACGGTAGTTAACACCTCCTATCGTCAGGGCAGGGGGCGCTTTGGCCCCATTGCTGACCAACGCTACAAGTTGGGGCCCCTTGACAACCTCGATGACAATTGTTTTAAACAAGTGTAAAATGCGGTTAAAATGAATTTTTATTAAAAAGCAATTCACATAGAACTCCGTTACAGGGATATTTATTTAATTAGATACGTGTCAACTGTACTACAATAGGCATTGACCTTGCAGAGCTCACTCCCCCAACCCCCCCCAACGGTTCACAGCTTTAGTTTGAACTCTAGGAACCATCCTTGCCGCTCTCCTCCAGCCCACGCCCCGCCCCCACACTCACCCTGGCTCTCCGCCCCCCTCCTCAGCTATATAATCCCTCGTCACAGCCATCTCTTAGGCACACTTCAGCCATTGTTTTTTTTGTTGTGGTTGTCCCCAGCTGAGGTCGGACGCTTGTGTTGCGCCCGAAACGTCGTGATTTCATTTAATTATTTTAATTTTTATTTTATTTTTACCTACGTGACTTTACCGAAAGAACCAAAGAGTATGGATCCTTGCAGTCACTAAAACTTCAAATCTAAAAAAGCCAATTAAAGCTGGTATGGCATATGGCACATGATGGAGTCGGTGGTGCGGCTATTGCTTTACCCAGCCGTCTTTGAGACTGACCCAGGGAGACAGGCATAGGGACGACACAGAAATACAGATGGAGAGGGACATTGAGAGAATGGGTGAGAGATGAACACCGAGAGGGCAGGCAAAGAGTGAATACAGCGACAAAAGCAAAGCTAACAAACATGAGAATAATCAGGGGCAAACAGGGAGACAGAAAAAAGCAGAAATAAACACAGAGACAAGGAGACACAAATCCAGAGAGATCCAGACACAGCTAAACAAGCACATGAGCACCAGAGAGAAACAAGGAGACAATGAGACCCAAAGAAAAGACAGCGCTAGTGATTTCTTAATGGTGCGAGATGCACCGTTTTAAATTTTCATTGAACTCCTTGTATTTATGGAGGAAGCATTGCCTTAGTGGAAGCGTGGAGTTTCACTAAGGTTACCATGATGTGGAAAAGCACGAGATATCATCTAAGGTAATCGTTTAATACGTTTTGTTAAACTATTCTATCGTGATTTGTGAATATTTTTTTTGTTTTCAAAAAGATGTCTTAAATAAAATAACAAACGCAATCAAGTTAAGGTCTAAAGGAATATGAATTATTATTCGTGTTTTCCAAAATGTTTGCGGTTTTATGTGATAATTAATTAACTTGACTATCAATTGTGTAACTGACAGCATGTGTCATCGATTGTAAAGATCAAAGGTTAGACTCCTCGTGGATAACGTGGAACCGCAGTTGAACTTTAAATGTCATCACGAAAATTATGCACATTTAATTAAATATCTGTGGACAACTGATTTTATGCTGATCGTCGTATTGTAAAAAAATTGTTTTAACTAGCATGTAGGTTGTCGCAGTTATTACGATTGATAATATATTTTAAGGGTAGGCCACGCAATGATCTGACAAAATCTATGCGGTAAAAGCCATCCAACACCCAACACGACCCAATAAAAATGTATTGTCGCGTGTTCTACAGGCATTAAACGATTGAATACTTCGCTGGTTATCTGATGTAACCAGCATAATCTGCTGGTTGTAACTGGCGAACTATGTTCAAAAGTTTAATATTGCGACATTGCTCTCCAGCGCACCGGTGGTGCTGCAGAAGCCAAGTGATAAATTAGCCACATTTGATCATCACGTGACAACTTTATTAATTGGCCGTGTTGGGTGGAGGAAGTTTTACGGACGCAACATTTTACTCATGCGGCGATATGTCAATTACGAACCCTGATATCCACCGCTGGCTGAGGACGCATCAGTGGAGGTGCAGCTGGCCAGAACTTGTGAGAAAATTGGTTATATTGAGTTTGTTTTCATACGTCTCCTTGACATGAAGGAGGGCAGAGATGGCATAGTGGTTAGTGCACTGGGCTACGAACCGGGGCGATCCGAATTACAATTTTGACCATGGATAGCATCCGTTTGACAGTGATATCTGAACTGTTTCTGTCGAAGCTTCCCCTTCCGAACTCTCTCTCCTACCCCTTTCACCAATCCAGAATCATAATAATATTTATTTATACTGGTGGAATCCGATGAGCTATGGAGCTCTTTATCAGAAGCCTATGATCGACATGGCATGGGTGGTCTTTGAGCAGCGGAGAACTGACGAAAGATTGTTATTTATTCGTGTTATTACTGTGTTTATTAATATACGTGTGGATTAATTATAACTGAAGGAGTGCAGGTGAGTGCCAGGAGTGATACAACGATCACAGTCACGTGGACTGAGGTCAGCATGGACGCCACCAGCTACGTCTTAGAATTGAGCGACTGGGTCACATTCTCTATCTCGTCCTTCACCGTCTATGGGAGTGCCTCCAACTTCACATTCACGGGGCTGGTGCCGGGCAGATACTACAGCATCAGCGTAACTGTCAACTGCACTGGAGGAAGCTACGTCTCTGGCACCGTGTACGACAGCACATGTGAGTGACCTGCTGTGAGATGGAAACACAATGGAGTATTTTTGTTCATTACAATTTGTTTTTAAAACGTTTTGATCTGGCTGACTTCCTGCCTGGCTTAGCAGACAGGGTTGGGGGTATAGATACATGGTGACGTACCAAGGACGTGCTGGTTGCTATTTATATGAAAAAAATATTACCATCAATGGCATTTAGTAATCGAGTGGCCCTTTGAAGTGTGGGGCCCGACGTCCACCCACCGCCCTCGTTAGGCAGTTGGGGCGCGACGTCCGCCCATTCCGCTCCCTTCTCCACTGCGTCGGTGGGCTCCTACCGGGCCCCCACCGACTGAGTAATCGAGCCCCCCACGCTAGCACCCTCTCTGAGGGACATAGTTGTACTGCTGCCTCACTGCCGCATGGAGTTAACCCACACACCGGCACACACCACAGACACCACGCCTATGCTCTAAACTAATCACAGACACCACGCCTATGCTGTACCAACTTTTATTGTCGGCACAAACCCCACACTGCCTGGAGGGAATATTCTGTGAGCAGAGCTTTGTGACGTCATATTTGAGGGTGGTCTGACTTTTTGTGACGCCTTGTGACGAAGGGGGGGGGGGGTTCAAAAATCGTCCAAAATCTCGTGACGTCATTTATGGACGGCACCTTATCCCTTGTGTCCAATCGTGCGCCTACCTGTGATTATCGCTCGTTTTTCTTCCCTTACATGGAGCACTGCGATAGTTACTTCAGCAACCCATTGTCTATTCATCTGTACTCATTAATTTATGACTCATCCTGGTTAATCTGGAAGGACGTTCGGCTGGTGAATGCACAACCTGATAGCGTATATTCGGTCTGGGGCCGGGAGAGGTCGTGGTGCGGCTATCCCCTGACCTCATGGTCTGCTCTGCTCACTTAATATTCCACCCCGCCCCTCCCAATGTCGTGCATGACTCATTGCGGCTGGCCCAGTGACCCTTGTTTTGCGCCCATACAATTTAATTCCAACTCAGGGGCACCGCAATGTGACCTCCACTGCAAGGGCTTGCCAATCTCCTGGCACCGGGAAACCGTGGGACTTTCCTCCTAGGGATCGTTCGGATTAAAACCCGTTGTGTCAGGCAACCCCCCCCCCCCAGGGCACTACGTGTGTGCGCTGCGTGTGTGTGCTCAGTGTGGGGGCCAGGGGGGAGTCGCGGGGCTTGCAGAGTTGCTCCGCGGCCGTAGCACCACAGAAGTCCTACAATCGTCATCGAGTGACACCACCAGGCAGATGAAAGTGGGAAGAGGCGGTAATGAGGGCTGTGGGTTCCATGTAGTGAGGCATGTAGGTCGAGACTGCGGGATGCCGCTAATTCATCATCAAAGACAAAGACGTCCTCGTATAGCCTGAACGGCCTGTTGGGAAGAATGCTGTTAGCGAGTAGTAGCACAAATGAAGGCCAGCATGGCACATGAGGGCATGGGTGCCTGCAATTGTATGCACTTTTAAATAATCTAGAATGAAAACTAATTTGTTTAGAACTCTTTTAGTGTTTAGTTTGTTCTCCTTCCTCTGCACTTCTCACTCTGTTCCCCGAAACCTCGACATCGAGGCTGTCATCCCAGCGGCCTCGCTGGATCCTTGAGACCACCGTGATATTCACCAACCCCCCCACCCCCCATATCACCGCCTCTCTCACCCCACGCATCAGAGGAATGCAAGGGGGTTTGAATTTATGGGATTGTAACCACAGTCGGCTCGATCATTTTGATTAATTTGCATTGCCGCCCATGCCACCCCACCCTCTCCCCACCCCCCTGCCCCCCGCAGCTCCCTCTTCCCACCCTGCCTAGTAGACGGCTCCTTTGCTTGGAGGGATCTTATCTTGCTGAAAATTTACAACCCCGCCCCGGTCAACTCTAGGACCATCTCCTCATTAGCAGCACTGGTAGAGTAGAGAGAGCATGAGATAATTGTGGGAGGGGACTGGAATATCACGCTTGGCCCAGCTCTGAACAGGTCAATCTTCCCCAAGAGGAATGGCATAGCATCATCATGACTGCTTACCAGGGAAATAATTGATATCGACCACCTCCTTGAACCCTGATGGACCCTTAATTTATTTGAAAAGGGAGTATACTAATGTATATCGGGCCCACAGGACCCTGTCTAGAATAAATTAATTCTTAATCTCCAAGACCCTTCTCCCTTCAGTCTCAAAAGCAAGGATACTTGATCAACAGCTATTTGACCATTGCACTGTTCTTACGCAGTTTATTCTGGACCCCACTGAAGAATGCCATAGTATATGGTCCAAGGACACAAGATCCATAAAAAAATTAACCCGTAAAAACAAAGTGTTTCACTATAAATCCTTTATATGCGTGGCATCGGTTTTATTTTATTATTCATTTCAGTTTTTCTTGTGTAAGAGTTTCATTTTTATCACATTGGTATTTTAAATTAAATATGAAAAAAAATTTTTCCTAAAAAGTGGAAAATTTTGGAAATGTTTTTTCACGAAAATAAATTGTCCCGCACAACGAGTTTGTGTGCAAAATGTCACTTCGATTGGATCACGGGAAGTGGGTTAAAAACGACCGAAAGATTTGCACGGTCGTAAGCCCGCAAGCAAGCAAGCAAGTGAACTTAATATAAAGGATTTAAAAATAATTCGAGACCATCCCCCTCTACCTCCCCCCTGGTGGTCTGGGATGCCTTTAAAGTTTTAAAGCTACCCTCAGGGGCATTTTACTCTCAGAAGGGCCGTGGATGAGGAAAAAAAGGGCCAGAACCATTATAGAGCTGGAAGAGAAACTGAAAAACATCGCCTATTCAAGACAACCCAATCTCATGCAGTCCAAGGGGAGGACAATAGACTAAGGTTGGAACTAAACAAGTTGTTTAATGAACAAACCACCCTCCTTTTTATGAGGGCCAAGATTCCGTTTCACGACCCCTCTCCCTCCACGACCAACCTCTTAGCCCGGCTGGTCAAGTGAAAGCAAACTCGTAACCACATTGCTGGGATCAAGGATGCCAATGGGCACCTCATAACGAAGGAAGTGGATGTTAATGAGAAGTTCTGCAGCTTCTACATGGATTTGTACCGGTCGGACCTTCCATAGAGCCCCTACATAGATAAATTCCTACTTGAGACTCTGCGACCCCATATAAACCAAGGTTGGAGGGAAGCTATGGAAGCCGCAATCGAGCTCCCTGAACTCCTGGACGCCCTTGCTTTCTTTCTCGCAGGGAAGGCACCAGGCCCCGACGGCTTCCCATTGGAGTTCTATAGAAGCCTGGGCCCCCCGATCCTAACACACCTCGTTAACATTTTAAACGAGTCTGTTAGACAAGGGCAAATCCTGAAATCCATGGAAGAGGCGACAGTCATTGTCATATATAAGCCAGGATCCCCCATAGATAGATCAAGAGCTACAAACCAATCTCTTACTTGGATGCAGACTATAAGCTGTATGCTGAAACCCGGGGACGGCGCCTTAAGAAATTCCGGAGGTCATTGGCTCTGCCCAGACGAGGTTTGTCAAAGGCAGGGATTTCTCAGACAACATCCAAATATTGGTCAACTAGGTTGATATTCCCTCCAGGTCAAGCACAAAAGCATACCCCAGTGCACTAGATGGGGAGAAGGCTGTCAATTGGGTTAAGTGGGGTTTTGTTTTTTGAACCATAGAGGCTAGCCTTCCCCCTCCGGTTCATTTAAAGGTGCAGACTCCTTCATGCTCATCCGACTGCAACAGTCACTACAAATGGGTATGTCTCAGAGAGGTTTCTCCTCGCTAGAGGCACGAGACAGGGATGCCCCCTATCCTCCCTCCTCTTTGCAATTGCAATTGAACCTCTGGCAGCCAGGAGATATTAGGTATATGCTACGGGCAAGTCGAAAATGAAGTAAATTTTTACGCGGATGATGTTGTGCTTAGGATAACAAAACTGGACACCTCAATACCTGCCCTCCTGAAGCTTACTGCGGAGTACGGTGCAGTCTCAGCCTATAAACTCAATGTCACAAAGTCATAAATAATGCCTTTGTCATTGATTTCGGGAAGACCTCCGCTGAACGTCTCCCCCTTCAGGTGGTGCCCCCCCCAAATCAAGTACCTCAGGGTTAATATCACGTCCTACCAAGTGGACCTCTTCAAACAGAACCTCCCCTTCTTCTGGAGATTGAGGTCTCTTGCCGTTTGGGACGATATCACTTCACCAGTTGGGTCCACTTGGTCAAAATAATGACCATTCCAAAGGCCCTCTACCATCTCAGGATGATCCCTACAAAGATACCTCAGAAATTCTTAAGTAAGCTCTGCTTCCTTGTATCCTCCTTTATCTGGGGCCACAAGGTGGCCAGGGCCGACAAGCACACCTTTACTCAGGGTAAGAAATGCGGTGGGCTAGTGCTACCTGATTTTGTTATGTACTACTTATTGGGAGGCCTCCTTACGGTCAAGTATTGGCTCAACAAGAGCAGACAGGGCTCCATCTTCCCCTGGAGCCTTGAGAGAATAGTCTACTCACACTTTAGCGATAAGACCTCGAAATTTTAAACCACTATCCTCGGTCAACACAACCCTCTAAATCCTGAGAAATAGACTGATCCCTATCACCTTTGGCCTCCAGCGACTCCCCTATGTGGGATCATCCATCCATCAGAATTGTGGATAAGTTGGTCAGTAGATCGGCTTGTAAAAGAGCGGGAATCAGGAGGGTGGGTGATCTATATTCTTACTTAGCAGTGGCGGACACTCTCCAAAACATTAAAAAGCTATACGACATCCCTAATAGTGTTTTTTCCCCAATTTTTCCAGATCAGGGACTAGTAACAAGGCAAGTTGACCTTCAAAAGATCCCTTCCCCGATATAGGTATGGCTGACAGAGGAGAGGGCCCACTATAAAATATCTGAGGCATACCAACTTCTACTCCTGGAACCTACCGGGTGAGACCAAAGACCGGGGCGCTTTGGGATGGGGTGCTTGTTCCACCCAATTCCATAGGACTCTTGGAAACTAATTTGTCACAACCCCCAGCAAGGTCTAAGATCCCTCCCTCTCAGAACTATTCAATTTAAGTTCCTTCATGGCACATATCTCACTAACCAACGGAGGGATACATTCTCCCAGACCATATCCCCAGACTACCCTAGGTGCCCCCTGAACACAATCCAAATGTACATCCAGACCTTCTGGGACTGTCCCACGATCAGGATATTTTATGAGTAAATAACCGACCTGTACAAAGTTATGTCTGGCACCAAGATACTACCTAGCATCGAATCCTCCCTCCTGGGCCTCTAACCCCAAGGTATCACCAAGCACCAACACACTCTTCTCCAACAATGTAAAATTTCGGTTAGAAAGACTATCCTGAGCTCCTGGAAGAATCATGGGGCCCCCTCATTCACCCTCTAGCATAACTCTCTATTCACCCTAGCAGCTTTAGAACACCTGCGTCTGGAACTGAATAGGGAAGTGGAGTTCACCCAGATCTGGGGCACCATCGTGAATGGCACTCCAGAGACCCCGAGTTTACTTAATTGGACTTGAAATAAGACTAACTCCACCTCCCCCTCTTTCCCCATTCCTTCCCCAAAGAAACTAGATCTGACGCACATACCACATAAAGCTACCTCCTACACGTCTACGTTGGTTGTCTGCCCGAGCCGTCTATCCTCCGATGCACCACTCACCTGTTACAGAAGTTGTACAACCCCCCAAGTGGGAGGATCAGTAGAAATATTTTACAAAAAATGATCAATACAGGAAGGTGAACTGTCACATTATGTCAGTGATTTGTTGCCTCATCTCGCCACGATGGCATCCACGGTGGTTCAAGTTAATTTATCAGGTATAGCCCTGTGAGCCATTCGGCTCTTGAATCGGGTGCAACCGCAACAAACAAAAATCAAAAACATGAACAAAAAACATCTTAAAGTGAATATGTGACTGAGTGCAAACAGAAAATCCAAGAAAAGACAATAAAATATTGCAGAAAAAGCACCGTACACAAAAATGTGCAAAAATCCCAGTGGGATGCAAGTCAAACAACAACAACCACAAGGACAACATAGATTAAGACCATCCGTCTAACTCTGTACTACAACAAACAAACATGGCCAAACCAAAAAATGTATCGAAAATCACCAAAATAAAGCCATAAAAGCAATGAAACAGTGGTCATAGGAACTGTGACAGAATTTTCACAATAAACGACAAAAACAACATGTACTACCAAACTCTGCAGCCATAGCTGGCTGCATGAGTCACTCCACAACAGGAGGAGCATCAGTCGGAGTATCAACATTTTTCAATGCACCTTTAAGATCAGCACACCAAATCAAAACACAGATCATACTTTGCAGCGATCATCCGGAGCGAAACATTGTATTTTAGGCCACTAAATTGCAGTGGCAGCTAGGGGTGTACAACTCCTCTAGAGCAGTTTTGAGTGAAGATCTCATAGGTAGTGATTCAAGTTGCAGTTTATTGGCAATAGCATTCCAGACCCTGGGGGCATCAATAGCAAAGTACCTTCCTCTAGTATTTGTACGGCAATAGGGAATGTGAAGCTGGTAAATGAGCGAAGACCTTAGGTCAAATTTGTTCTTTGAAACAGAGAGGAGATCCAGCAGGTAATCAGCGGATTTTTTTGTAAGTACATCATGAATAAATAAGATCTGGTGCACAAGCCGTCGAACATTGAGATATGTTAAGTTTGACCCAATGTAGAGATCACAGTGGTGAGTCCTATATGGGCAGTTCAATGCAAATCTGGTGGTAAGATGTTAACTACCTTGTCTGGTATATGGGAGGTCGTAGGTTCGATCCCGGCCCTGACACCCATTTGGAGTTTGCATATTCACCCCACGGTTGCTTGGATTTTTCTCCAGGTCCTCCGGTTTTCCCTCCACATTTATAAACATGCATGCAGAATATTTGGCTGCTCAAAATTTCCACGCGATAAGCTGCTTTGTTGAAATGTGTTGATAGGTCGCTTCTTAAAAGCTATATTACTCAGTGGGCCTTACCTGGTAAAATAAAATAAATAGGGTAAGGTTGGGCAGGACCCGTAACTAAACATCTAAACATTACGAGCTGTATGTAGGTTAAACTTATTTCACTCAGTATGTAGCCGACCATTTAATCATAAGTGTGGGAGGACACGAAATGAAATCCAGTATTTTAAAATGTACATGTTATAACCAGATGTTTAAACTTTAGTAAGGCAGTGTTGCAATGGTTTGACCACTGTGTTATGAACCCAGTGATGAGAATAATTCCAGCCATGGCCAACGTCAATGCCAATCCTAGGCACACATCACTTGCTCAAACGGACTGTGGTCGAGCAACCCCCATGAGCAATAAGGCATGAGGAGGCTTTCATCTACCGGTGAATTTGCAGGGCTGTAAATGATTACTCACCAGCAACTATAGTCTGTCTGCCCAAGTCAGCTAAATAGACAATAAAAATAATAAAGTTCGTAGACGATGAGCAGGTGCCCTGCATTGTGTTGTCCTCTGGAAAAGTGGGCGACTCCACAACAACCGAGCACCAGGGGTTTGCGAAACGGCTAAACTTGATTTCAAAGTGTTCCTCAGAAGGGCTATTGGGTATCTGCAAAAGTGATCAGAAACACCCTCCACATTACAATACCACAGCTGAATTGCTCAGCTCGGGATCAGCCTAAATCTAAATTATTATAACAGCTGCTTATCGTATATAATAATATTTAACATACATACTACTTAAAAAACATTAAACAAAAAACATTTTAATACGTAACATTAAACATCAGCTCAAAACGTTAGTGCCTCCTAAATTCCTAGTCCCTAATAATATTGCATAATCTAAACAATACGTACTTATATAATGAATATTAACATTCATATTTGATATCAAATTAGATAAATGTAAACTATAGAAATCATATTTAATGAAAATAAACATATCAAACAACTATTTGTATTTAATGTAACCTCTGCAAAAACACCTATTCTGCTTACCTTATTAGCTCAATGTTAACATCAAGGTCTAAGTCATCCATTTTGCGCCTTCCCCATAGACAGCAAAATGCAACATAATACAAAATGTGATAAATTATTACAAAAACAACTTCTATTTTCAACACCAAAACGCTGTAACACTCCATTATATCTATTGAGTCGAGTTGCATTGAACAAAATAAACAAGTTATTAACACTTGGGTAGTGGTGTTTATTCACGCGGACAACTTCTTTTTATCCTGTGTCACTTTATTCGAAGCATCCCCCACGGGTGCTTCTCACATTCAACACCACATAAACCTCTCGCGAACAATCCCGATCTTGCTCCGCTAGCCTGCTACTCCGAGCTCACTATCCCTTGCTCCGCTAGCTTGTTTACTCCGCACTCTGCTAGCCTCTCATTGACGCTTTCTCTCTGGCTCCTCTAGCCAGTCCTCCGCTAGCCTCTTACTGGATACTCCACTAGCTTCTCTCCCCGCTAACCTCTCACTGAACATCCCGCTAGCCCAGGGGTGGGCAAACTTTTTCACTCGCGGGCCATAATGGGTTCTAAAATTTGACAGAGGGGCCGGGCCAGGAACAGATGGATGGAGTGTTTGTGTGAACTAATATAAATGACATGTAAAAATCATTACATGAAAGGATTTGGCCTTTAACAGGTAGCAAAGCATTTATTTGCAAGGAAATTTAACAAATTGCACGAACTATAACAATACAAAAACATATCGTAACGTGACGGATGAAACATCATGAAAACATCTGAGGCCTGCGCCCAAACCAATTACCTCACTTGAACTTCTTTATTATCTACATTAACAGGTTAGAGCAGCCACGCAGGCTGTGTGATGGAGATTTGGCTCCAACCTCGCTGCAGCAACGGATCATCACTTTCAGTTTCAGTGGGAACAGTGTTGTTGATCTCCCATTTTTGCCAGTGCATCCAAGTCTGGAGTTATTTTGGTTGTGGCAATTTTCAGGATAGATCTGAGGTGCTGATCCGTTAACTTTGATCTGTGACGGGCTTTGTTGGTGTTCATGACGCTGAATGTCTGCTCACACACATAAGTCGAGCCAAACAAAGTAAGTATCTTCTGTGCAGTCCTCCGGAGGTTTGGAAACGTAGCTCTGTTAAGTGAAGCATACAAGTCATTCAGTTTAACAGAGTTGAACTTCTCCTTTAGGACGGAGTCAGACTGAAGATCTATCAGTTCCAACTGCAGCTCCTGTGGTGCTGTTTCAGGGTCTTGTGGCAGGGGACAGGACACCAGCTGAAGTGACTGTTCAATGTTTTCGAAATCAGAGAACCTACGTCAGAATTCTCCGTGCAGGTCCTCAAGCGATTTGCTGTATTTTTTTGCGTTTCGCGGTGCCTCTTCCTGCATGGCAAGTGTGGGGAATTGAGCGAAAGATTTGTTCGCAATTTGTCCGGAGAACAAAGTGAGCTTGGATTTGAAGGCTTTCACATGTTTGTACATGTCGTGAACAAACTGATCTTTCCCCTGCAGTTTCACATTCAACTCATTCCTGTGTAAAAATATGTCCACAGCAAACGCAAAGTCACCAAGCCAGTTCTTGTCGCTTAGCTCAGGGAATTCGTCAGATTTCCCCATCAACTCATAAAATGCGATGATGTCCTCTTTCAGCTCCCACACTCGTTGTAACACTTTCCCCAAACTTAACCAGCGGACACGAGAGTGGTACAGCAAGTCTTGATGATCCGCATCAGTTTCCTCCAGGAACGTAATGAACTGACGGTGCCGAAGTCCCCTTTGCTCGTGTAGTAAGTTGCAGGAGGCTTGGACGACGTAGTTGGAGGAACACTTATTTATTAACACCAACGTATTTACAGAGACGGGGATACACAACACTTGAAGGGGTATCGGCCCCTTCACCCGTCTAACAAGGAGACCCAACGTCTAACCCGGCTAGCCTACTCCCAGGTCCTCCACTACAGAGCTAAGGGAGGCTATCTATCCCAGTCCTGGTCAAGCTGGGATTTACGGCACCCTGAGTCTCCAGACCGGCTCTTATAAGAACATCGGTCTGGGCTCTCGGGGCCACGCCACCAGATTTCCCTGGTCGGTCCTGACAAGGACAGCGAGCCAGGGGAGTTCCAGGGCCTACTCTAGCTGGTCTTCAATCTTCGCTGGTTAAAGCTAACACTCGACCCTGTGCCCTCCGGCTCACCACCTTATATAGCAATCGCCCCCCCCCCCCCCCCCGGGGGCGCCGTGGGGGATGGCAGGTGTGGACGTCGATGTAAGCACCTTCTCAGCGTATGGCCATAACCACGCCCCTTGTGTTTGTTTGCCATCCGTACCAATACATCTCTACATCACCCCCCCCCCCCTGTACAGCCCGCAGCCGTCCCCGGCTGCAACAAAATCCCAACAAGATGCCTCCCCCCCCGAATTCGCGTGTGCCTCGCGTAACGTTAACAACATCAACAATAACCAGTAACCAACAACGGGAAAATAAAATAAAAAAAACCCGACTACCGTAAGCTACCACATGCTCTACGCCCCCAATGAGCTGCGAAAGCACGCCCCCAATGCCCGTGTTGCTTGCGTCTGCATCGAGCAAGAAGGGTTGTGCTCGGATCCGACTTCAGCCATCTCGGGCGCCGAGTCGGCCGAGGTGTCCTCCATCTCCGGCTCCCTGGTACGAGTCGTCCCTCGTGTGTCCATCGTTGAAAGACTACTTCCGACACCAGATGTAGTAAGTTGCAGGAGGCTTGGACGACGTAGTTGGAGGCACACTAATTTATTAACACCAACGTATTTACAGAGACGGGGATACACAACACTTGAAGGGGTATCGGCCCCTTCACCCGTCTAACAGGGAGACCCAACGTCTAACCCGGCTAGCCTACTCCCAGGTCCTCCACTACAGAGCTAAGGGAGGCTATCTATCCCAGCCCTGGTCAAGCTGGGATTTACGGCACCCTGAGTCTCCAGACCGGCTCTTATAAGAACATCGGTCTGGGCTCTCGGGGCCACGCCACCGGCTTTCCCTAGTCGGTCCTGACAAGGACAGCGAGCCAGGGGAGTTCCAGGGCCTACTCTAGCTGGTCTTCAATCTTCGCTGGTTAAAGCTAACACTCGACCCCGAGCCCTCCGGCTCACCACCTTATATAGCAATCGCCCCCCCCCCCCCGGGGGGGCCGTGGGGGATGGCAGGTGCGGACGTCGATGTAAGCACCTTCTCAGCATACGGCCATAACCACGCCCTTTGTGTTTGTTTGCCATCCGTACCAATACACCTCTACACTCGTATAAAGTTCACAAGTTTTACAACTGGATTCACGACATGATTAAGCTGCAATACAGACTTGCACAGGGATTCCTGATTGATGATGCAGTGAAGGAAAATAAGATCCTGGACAGGGTTTTCCTCTTTCACTTCATCCTGGATTCTTTTCAGCAGCCCAACATTTTTTCCAGTTAAATTTGGCGATCCATCCGTTGTGACATTGACAAGTTTACTCCGAGGTAGCGTCATTCTTTCGATGACAGCAGATACCTGGTTATACAAGTCCTCTCCCCGCGTTGTTCCTTTCAGGGACTCCATGGTCAAAAACTCCTCTGTTATCGCAAAACTGTCGTCAATGCCTCGGATAAAAATGAGGAGCTGAGCAGTGTATTTTACGTCCGTACTTTCATCCAGTGCTAGTGGATATAATTCAAAGGAATCAGACTTTTTGTTTAATTGACTGGCTATTTTTTTTCAATCATTTCCACATGGCGAGTCACAGTCCTGTGTGATGAACTGACTTTTTCAAATTTGCTTTTGATCTCCGGGCACAAGATGTCTGCTGTCTGTACCATGTATTCTTTTACAAACTTGCCTTCGGAGAAAGTGGTAATGAGTGGTAATGTTGGTGAGAAGAAGTTTTTAAAGAAAATATTAATCTAAGTGAAGAAGGAAATTATTTGAAAGTTTGTATAATTAATGATTTTTCAAACTTTAATTAGGTTTTATGTGCTTAAAACTCTTTAACAAACTGTGGGGTCTAGAACGGACTCGTGAAGTTCGGAGAGAACTCGGAGTTAAGTTTTGTTTGTTTTGTTGAATTACACAAAGTGCGCCATCTAATGGGGAAATGGGGGCATTACAGGAGGAAGGTAAAATTTAATTTAATAATAATAATAGTTGGACAAGTTCGGCGGGCCGGATTAAAAAGCCCAACGGGCCATATATGGCCCGCGGGCCGTACTTTGTCCATGTTTGCGCTAGCCTATCACGCTCACACTAAGGATTATGCTAGCTTCTCCCCCGCTAGCCTGTTAATACACCCACACCTCCAGCCTCACCCATGCCCCCAACGGAGGTTCAACCGGTGTAGAGGACGAGATGCGGCTGGCAGGGTCCCGGACTTCTCTTGCATTGACTTCTTCATCTCCACTCAATTCCCGTTGCTTCACACATCCTCTTATATCCCCTCCTCATAAAGTATCTTCAGGTGGCCCTCGTTAAGCCGGCGTCCTTCCGGCGTCTCCTGCACGTGCCCCCCCCCCTTATCGCCTCTATCTCTCACCTTCTTGGCACCCACTCCATGTTTGCATTTGCAGCCAGCCAATCACTGCCCCTTTCCCTAATTGCTGGCGTCTCTCTGTCTGCTGTCACCCAGGCCTCAGGCTTGCACCTGCTCGTCCTGACTTGACATCACTGTTTGCAACCGCGTACATAAAAGCAACTGCTGTTTGCAAACCCTGCACGCGTCATGCCACTACACTTGTAATCATAATAATAAACTAACCAACCACGAGACCGGCGTCATCTTATTATTAGTTTAACACGTAGGTTTTCGCGACCAATATTATTAATAATAAAGGTTTTTGGGTTAGATCGCGTTATTTATAAATGTGTCGTAACCCTCCACCACTTGACATGGCCAAACAGCAAAAAATGTGTCACGTTTACAAAGGACAAATAGTTCACTACTTTAGCCCACCGGTGTGTTGAAAAGTGAATCAACATCATTTAAAATTTTGAGTACGACGTTTTGCTGGTAATTACATCCAGCATCATCGGGCAATTTGCTAGAATGGTGAGGCCTTCCACTTGCTCCCGGTCTTAAATAGATCAGCAGGGTAACGTCATCTTTTAACTCAATCTGGTGCAGTGATTTGCGGCAGAGAGGGGGAGGGTATTGTAAGTATATAATAGATTGTTAATCATTCAATTGTTATGTATTGGTATGTTTCCCTTATAAGGAATTGTAATTGTAATATATATTTTAGTTAATATAATAAAGGCCGCACTAAGCCTGTAGCTGTCAGAGCGATTAAAGTTACTTGTATTTCTCTCAATTTCAATGGATTATCTAATTAGTCTTCGCCAGTAATAATTAGTTGTACACAGCACTTCAACTTTATCAAAATCAATTTAGTGTCCTTGTTGACAAGCATGCTCTGCCACTGCCGACAGTTGTATTTTAGATAATTTAATATTTATTTGGTGTTCTTTTAGTCTTATGCTGATGTTACGTCTCGTCTGACCAATATAGCATCTGCCACATAAACAATTAATTCGATATACACCTTCTGTTAGTAATTTAGGCAATTCGTCTTTAGTGCCAGATACCAGGTTTTGAATTTTCTGTAGTGTACTTTTCTGTTCTGTACTTTAATGTTTTGCTTTTGCATAACACGGACTAATTTGTCAGTTACTCCTGAGATATATGATATTGTAATTGTTTGAACAATCTGATCGCTTTCAGCAGTGTTGCTTTGCGTTCGTGATTTGGCATTAAATGCTCTGTTAATTTGAGCATTATTGTAGCAATTCTGTCGTTGTGCTTCTTTAACATGTTTAATCTTTTTCAGTAGACTTTCACCATCTGACACTGTTTAGCCCGATGTATGAGTGTCTGGAGAAGAGAGGATTTCTGAGCTGGGTGATGATGTGGATCTGCATTCAGATAGGCACAAGTGTGCGTTTGCTTTCGGCAAACGCTGTGAGTTATTTTGCCATTTAGACCATGTCCAAGCAAAATATCTAGGAGCGGGAGTCTGTCATTCACCTCCATTTCCATGGTGAACTGGATGGCCAGGTTTTGTGCATTGAGATGATTCAAAAAATCATTAAGTGCATCTTTACCATGTGGCCAGACTACCAAAGTGTCATCAACATATCTAAACCAAAAACATGGTTTTAATGTACTCGAGGCAAGTGCTCTTGTTTCAAAGTTTTCCATGAACAGATTTGCTATAGCAGGAGATAAAGGAGAGCCCATTGCGGCGCCTTCCTTTTGTTTAAAGAAATCACCTCTTCATGAGAAGTAAAATAAGTGTTATTTAAACAATGATCAGCTAGTTTCAGGATATCTTTTGGTAAACCTGCATTCTTTAAATTTCGATTTTATTCTTTAAATTTCGTCGTGAGAATTTTATAGTTTTATTTTATTATTTCAATTCTACGTGACTTTACTGAAATAACCAATAATCTGTATTCTTTACTAGTGTATCAAGTAATTTAAGCGACTCGTTCACTGCAACCTTTGTGAGTAGAGAAATCACATCAAAACTCACCAGAATATCATTAGGGTTAAGTTTTATATCTTTAATCACATTCACAAGATGTTCTGAATTTTCAATTAATGAAGATGTCCTACCGATGTTGGGCTGTATTTGTTTAGTTATATATTTTTCTAATTTATACGTGGCAGAGCCAATTATACTGACTATGGATCGTAATGGGATTTTATTAACCCATACAATCTCGGTGGTTTTGAGGCCCTTGGCTTAATTTGGTTTGCTCATTCTTAGGGATTAATGCATTTGCAATGGTTGCAGTAGTCTTACGTTCTAAAGTAAGTTGGATCTCGTTTAATTTTAATGTAGGTACTTTCGTCTAGTAAATTTTAAATGTTATTATCATAATCGGCTCGAGACATCACTACAGTAGGGCGGCCTTTATCAGCTGCCAATATTTGAATGTCTTTATTTAATCGAAGCTCGCTTAAAGTTGTTTGCTTCGTTCGAGCTAATATTTACTTTCGGTACTTTGCTATTCTCAATTATTTTGGCAAATTCGTGTCTACTCATCTCTGCCTCATTATGTGGAAGTAGTCTTACTGCTGATTCTACCTCAGCAATTATCTCATCCACTGGAATTGTGCGTGGGGTAACGGCAAAGTTAAGGCCTTTAGAAAGGACAAAAATCATGTCACTGGTTAAAACAGTGTTAGTTAATAGTTTTGGTTCTTTCGGTAAAGTCACGTAGAAGGGAAAAAATAAAATAATTAAAATATAAAACAATAAAATTCTCACGACGTTTCGACTGCAACACAAGCAATCATCAGGTGTGAAATCCACAGCAAGAACATGTCTTGCAGTCGTAACGTCGTGAGAATTGTATTGTTTTATATTTTTATTATTTTATTATTTCCCTTCTACGTGACTTTACCGAAAGAACCAAAAATAGGAATCCCTGCAGTCACGAAAGCTTTAAATCAAAAGTGTTAGTTAAGTTCATTACGGTTTTGTTTTAAAATTGTTCGTTTTTAGTAGGGAATTGTTTATTATGAAGTATAGAGAATGTATTAATTTGGCTCGTTTTTGTTAGATTAAACACATTATCAGCCGATTGTTGTGTTATAGTATCGATTATATTCCAATATTGCATGGATCTTATTATTAGATTTGCAGCAGAAAACGAGCTAACTAACAATACAACAAATAAGTGAACATCTCATGCCTGCAATAGTGATCAGTAACAACCTTCATGTCATACCACCGCAGTTGAATTCCTCTTTTAATGGGGTTGAGTGCCAGTTATTTAAATCAACTTTAATATCAAAGTCTTAACTGTACATATCTTCATTACCACCAATAACTCAATCAACAGTCAATCAACATTACCGAGTTCCTGTCAGTCGATTAACATTCAAGTATTATAAATTTAACATTTATATATTCGATCGTTTGTTTGTTCGTTTCTCAATCCACTTTACTTGGAGAGGGTCGCTGCGGCAGCATGTTGTGTAGGGCGGTCTAGATGTGGCGACAGATTTTAGTTCTTCGAAGGAATCAAGTCTGCATTTACCACACGTACTTGTGGTGAACATGCAAACACACATGCTCTGATAATATATGCATTGTCTTTGAAAATGATTGGCCTACACCACAGACAGCCTTCTTTACGGCCTAGTCTCACCAGTGTCAGACCAGAGAATGGCAAAAGTTGACAGTTCTGCCCCCTCTCTTCACACGAGTGTCCAGAACATGCGGCCTATGGTACAACTATAAAGTGAATCATTGACAATTGGCTCAATGTGCTCTTGTACCAAGTATACTTATGAACATCCTTGTGTTTGAACATGGTGCTTGTTATTGCCATTTCGTGACTAGCGCAGAATTCCAACAACATCTCAACATTGGGGTTCTGATTAGGAGTGCCATTCCTCCCAATCATGCCTCTCCAGGTGTCTCCATCTTTCCCACGTGAGTATCGAAGTCGTTCAGTAAGATAACGGAGTCGATAGACGGCACTCGGTCGAACACTTAACCTACTGTCTCCAGGAAGGCTGAATACTCTGAACTGATGGTTGGTGCATAAGCACCAACAGTAGTCAGAGTTTTCCTTTCTGAGACCCGTAAATCTCTTTGAGGTAACCCTCTTATCCACTGGGACAAACTCCAACTGAACAGCACCCACCCGGGTGTTTTTGAGCATCTCCACACTCGATTGGGGCATCTCACCAGGGGTTAATCTGGAATAGGAGAGAGACCACCCCCGATAGAGAAGTTTGGTTCCAGTGCCAATGCTGTGTGTGGAGGTGAGACCAACTATATCTAGTTTGTACCGAAAGTCCAGTCCATCTGACACCATCCCTCTCCCTGCCATACCAGTGTAGTGTATTGTAAATCACTCAGACGGACACGTGGTAACAAGTCACCAGCTTACACTTTATTAACCTATTTTTGCACCAGTTGTAGGCACTCCTAGAGTAATCTACACAGTCACTTAGATCTAACTTCTTCAACTCGTCTCTACGTTACACCTCGCCTATCCTGCTCTCGGCAGCTCTGCTCCCAGTGACTCTGCACACAGCTTAGTCGTACTCAGCATCTTCCCATACAGAGACTTCGCACACAGCACCTCGGCACACAGCTTATTCTCCACACAAAGGCTTGCACGCAGCGCTTCAGCACACAGCAGCTTCTCACACTCCACCACCTATGCTCCCTCAGTCCCACTCACTCGTCTGTCCCGGGCGGGGGGGTCAACCATCACCTGCCCGTCGACTTGTGATCACTGATCAGCATCCCATGGTCAGAAAATATTCAATCCACTGTATAATGAATTTTGGTTAGTGAGAAGAAAAAAGCGATACAAACTAGCCAAGAATATGGTGTTCAATATTCATAATTAATTCCCGTCAAACTTTACATAAACAAAACTAAATTACATATTTTTCAAAGTTATTGAATTATGAAAGAATACGGAATGTGTTGTCATGATTTCAATTATTTTAACATTGGGATTATGTTTTGTTAAAAACGTTAAAAATCTTCATAAAGTCTACATCAGCACTAAAATATAAGAATAGGGTTTTCCCCTTTTTTTAGCAACAAAACTGAAACCTTTTTACGAGGAATCATGTCTGCATTAACCACAATACTTGTGGTCAGAATGCAACCAAAAAACACTCCGATAATATATGCATTGTCCTTGAAACTGATTGGTCCACAGCAGAGACGGCTTTCTTTAGCTTCAAGGACAATGCATATATTACACTGGTCACACTTTTTCTGGCATAAGGTATTCCAACTGTTTTAAGGTAATTTTGGGGTGCTGATTCCAAATCTAGCATCAGTTTTTGTCTATCACACCAGGTTTTTGAGATATCAAATATTACATTTACAATAAAAACAGCAAATGTATGCTCATATACGAATAGCTAAACAGACATCCATACAAGAATAAGATAAGATACAATATACAATAATGAAACAAACATATAGTGAGCCATAGCACAAAGTTGTGAGAGTGACTGCATATAAATGTGAGTGAATGCATATTACCATGTAAGAATTGAATTGTGAAGATAAGAAAAATATGTACAAAAAGGTCATTCAAAATAGTGATGTTACATCTGCATAAACGACCTCTTCTTTGACGATCTCCGATGTACAGCTTGTGGAATGTCTCTCATCAAGGACCAGCAGTAATCTGCCATCATGTTTGAGTCCCATCGGCCTTGGTAACGTTCTTCCCTAACTTTAATGTCTTGATGAAAGCGTTCACCTTGCTCTTCGCTCACGTGACCCATGTTCTCTGGAAACTGGGCCAAGTGACTATGTAAGTAGTGAACCTTGGTGCTCATTCTACATCAAAGTGCTTGGAAACTCAAGAGCAGCTCCTCCACAATATCTCGATAGTTGTCCGCTTTCCTGTTCCCAAGGAATTTCCGCACCACATCAGAGAATGCATTCCAAGCTCTAGCCTCTGCCGCAGTCATTGTTGTAACAAAGTGTGGATCCCTGATAAGTGTTCTTATTTGAGGGCCATCAAAGATTCCTGCCTTTTTCTTCTCGGCACTGAGACTTGAAAAGGTTGAACATATATAGCTGAAGCAGTCTCCAGTATGATCATAAGCTCTGACGAATTGCTTCACTAACCCAAGTTTTATGTGCAGTGGGGGAAATACAATTTTATTCCTATCGACCAGAGGCTCATTCTTGATGTTCTTTTCACCAGGCGTCAAACTGATTCTTGGTGGCCAGTTATTTTTAACCCAGTGTTCTAATGTAGCCCTACTGTCCCAGTAGCACAGGAAACAAGGGTATTTGGTGTGACCTCCTTGCTGACCCAGCAGAAAATTAACCATTTTCAAATCAACACAAATTAGCCATCCATGAACATGGTATTCCAATCTATCCAGAACAATCTTGATGTTGGCATACTCTTCATTCATTTTTACAGAGTGTCCTATTGGGATTGAACCATATATATTTCTGTTGTGAAGTAACACACATTTCAAACTCCTTTTACTACTGTCAATAAAAAGTATCCATTCACTTGAATCATATGCAGGCAGTCCCATATTGAGAAGAAGCCCTTCAACATCATTACAATAAATAAGTTGACCATCTGAATGAAAGTACTTTCGCAGTGATGCTTCTCTGTCACGATAAAAGGAGACACTAGTGCCAGGTCTGAGTAGTCCTTTCTCTTCCAGCCTGGAAGCCAACAATTCAGCAGACTACTTTGGCAAATACAAATCTCTTACAAGATCATTCAATTCAGGCTAAATAAACAGAGAAATTTTATCACAATCTGCATCAGATGGCGTATATTCGATCTGAGCATCATCATCATCTGTAGAAGGATGTAAACTGAGGTATTCAACATCAATCTCTGGTAGCTCAGTAAATACAGGCACAGGTATTTCCTCACAGTGCTCAACTGGTCGTCTGGCAGATGGGATATATAGCTATTGTAAGTGTTCTAGATTTGAAGCTTTCGTGACTGCAATGATTCATATTCTTAGGTTTTTTCGGTAAAGTCACGTAGGTAAAAAAATAAAATTAATAAAAATAAGATAAAATAAAAATAAAAATCACGACGTTTCGGAGGCAACACAAGCCTCCGTCTTCAGGTGAAACCGTCACAGCCCGACAGCTGTATCAAGTAAATGAGAGATTACAAGAGATACCACTCCGTATATATAATGGTTGAGGGGGGGGGGAAGGGCCAGGAACGGCCCACTTTTTATTATTATGGTAAGGTGCGGCTTGAGACTACGAATAGCCTACATAACAAATGACTGAGCCTTTATTATGGAGAGGTGCGGTTTGTGACTAGGCCTAGCCTACATAACAAAATGCTGCAAATGAGACCGAGCCTCTGCCATGTAGATGGTTATAGACTACAAAACAAATGAATGAGCCTTTATTATGGAGAGGTTCGGTTTGTGACTACGCCTAGCCTACATAACAAAAGTGTGAAAAAAGAAGCTAAACCTGGTAAATCAAAACTGGCTGTCTATCAGTAACCAGTAATAGTTGTCTGTCAAATAAGATGGTCAAAATAAGTGTAGTTAAATCTTTTTAGCATGGTTAATCACATCTTTCCAATGATAACTCAGTTTGTAACCATCATCACGGTTGAAATTATGTCTGTGTTTGTATATTTGTATGGCTTCGTGTACAAACCTTTGATGGTAGCCAGGAGGTTTGCAGAGCACCTTGGTCTCGGAAAAGACAATTTCATGAGAGCCCACAGAGTTGTAGCAATGATCGGCAACGGCCGAAGAATCAGTTCTGCCGTGTTTCAGATCTGACTTGTGCTCGCGGACACAATCAGAAACATGACATTTCGTTTCTCCAATGTAGCAATCACCACAACTGCAACTCAATTTGTAGACTCCAGGATACTGTAAGTCAGGAACGACATCCTTCACAGATGGAATCAGATCACGGGTTTTATGCACTGGACTGAATCGGACTTGGATCTTATGTTTGTTTAGAATTTTGGATATCTTTTTGGTCACGCCTGCTATGTATGGTAACGTGATAGTTTTGGTCGGAGTTTCATGTGGCTGTTTCTGTATGGTGGGAGAAACAGCTTGGCGGATGGTGCGGTCAGAGTATCCGTTCAACCTGAGGGCCCGATGTACATGTCTTAATTCACTGGCGAGGTGGTGTTGGTCAGAAATGTCATGAGCTCTGTGGTATAGCGTTTTGATGAGATAATTCTTTTGAGATGGGTGGTGGTGGGAATCCGGTTTCAAGTATGAATCTGTGTGGGTGGCTTTCCTGTAGACAGGAAAGCCACCCACACAGGATCTGTCAGGTCTCCTCTCAAACAGAATATCCAAGAATGGTAGTTTACCATCTTTCTCCACTTCCATGGTGAATCTGATGGATGGGTGTCTGGAATTGATGTGGTCCAAGAAGTGGTTCAATGCTGGGAGGCAATGTGGCCAAATGACGAAAGTGTCATCCACATACCACTTCCACAGGGAAGGACGCAGTGTGGATGTCTGGATGGCGTCTGATTAAAACTTTTCCATGAACATGTTGGCTATCACTGGTGACAAGGGGGAGCCCATAGGGGTACCCTCATTCTGTTTGTAGAAGGTGCCATTCCAGGTAAAATAGGTGTTGGTGAGGCAATGCCTAACCAGCGCAGGTACATCAGAATTCAATCCATGTTGGACCAAGTCCTCAATTATTGTTAGGGTGTCTGGTACTGGGACTTTGGTAAACAGAGATACTACATCAAAACTGATGAGGATGTCATCAGGAGATAGTACCATGTCCTTAACCATAGAGACTAATTGGGTTGAGTTGAGTACTGCCGAAGAGGTCTTGCCTGTGAAGGGAAGCAGAGTATCTGGTAGAAACCGGGCTAGTTTGTAGGTAGGAGAGTTTATCGTCGACACGATGGGTCGTAGCGGGGTGCCTTCTTTATGGATCTTGGGAAGACCATAGAGTCTGGGTGGTCTTGCCGCCAATGGTTTTAGAGAGGGACGTTTGCTTGGTTCGATTAGGGAAGTCGAACTCGTGATTATTCTGTTGGTTTTTGTCGTTAGGCTTTTAGTGGGATCGTTTTTAATTTTGGAGTAACTCCCATCATTAAGTAGGTCCAGGATTTTGTTGTTGTATGAATCTTTATCCATGATGACCGTGGCATTGCCCTTGTCTGCCGAGAGGATGACTATATCATCTCTCTTTTTTAGGTCCCCGAGTTCAGAGCATTCGTTTTTGCTGATGTTACTAGTGGGTTTCTTAGCATTCTTAAGAATAGTGGCTATTTCAGCTCTTGCTACATCCGCATGGATGTGTCCTATGCCTCTGAGGGCTACATCAATCTGAGAAATCATATCCTCTACTGGTATATATTTAGGGGTGACGGCGAAATTTAGTCCTTTGGCCAGTACCGTTTTTAGATTGTCAGAAATTGGGATGTTACTCTGATTAATAACGGTCTTGTTAACATCCAGCTTTGTGATGTGTGGCTCTGGTTTCTTCTTAGATAGGAGGTTGAATTTAGAAATCAGGTTAGCTTTGCATTTGGCTGACATTGAGTCAGCAGAAGACGAAGTCATGTTATCAACGTAACCTTAGGGGAGGAATTCCACCTATCCGTTAGAGTTTTTAACAGACAACGAGACAACAAGTCAAAGCTTCTCGAGACGCTGGCAATCCTCAAGAGATGCCGAGATAACAAGGTAATACCCATCGCTTTCACACTCACATCCACTGCTGTGTCCTCACCGAACTCTAAACAGATTTTATTTAAAGCTAGCCTATCACTAATCTCGGAGAGAATAAGGTTACTCCGATCTGAACTCGATAATTTAGACAAGACTCTCTTACAAACACATTTAATGTTAACACAAAAAATGTCACCTTCCGATTGGAACCACATTGAAACATGACTTTTGCTTCTGCTGACTCAATGTCAGCCAAATGCAAAGCTAACCTGATTTCTAAATTCAACCTCCTATCTAAGAAGAAACCAGAGCCACACATCAAAAAGCTGGATGTTAACAAGACCGTTATTAATCAAGATCCATAAAGAAGGCACCCCGCTACGACCCATCGTGTCGACGATAAACTCTCCTACCTACAAACTAGCCCGGTTTCTATCAGATACTCTGCTTCCCTTCACAGGCAAGACCTCTTCGGCAGTACTCAACTCAACCCAATTAGTCTCTATGGTTAAGGACATGGTACTATCTCCTGATGACATCCTCGTCAGTTTTGATGTAGTATCTCTGTTTACCAAAGTCCCAGTACCGGACACCCTAACAATAATTGAGGACTTGGTCCAACATGGATTGAATTCTGATGTACCTGCACTGGTTAGGCATTGCCTCACCAACACCTATTTTACCTGGAATGGCACCTTCTACAAACAGAATGAGGGTACCCCTATGGGCTCCCCCTTGTCACCAGTGATAGCCAACATGTTCATGGAAAAGTTTTAATCAGACGACATCCAGACATCCACCCTGCGTCCTTCCTGTGGAAGAGGTATGTGGATGACACTTTCGTCATTTGGCCACATGGCCTCCCAGCATTGAACCACTTATTGGACCACATCAATTCCAGACACCCATCCATCAGATTCACCATGGAAGTGGAGAAAGATGGTAAACTACCATTCTTGGATATTCTGTTTGAGAGGAGACCTGACGGATCCTTGGGACATTCTGTCTACAGGAAAGCCACCCACACAGATTCCTACTTGAAACCGGATTCCCACCACCACCCATCTCAAAATAATTATCTCATCAAAACGCTATACCACAGAGCACATGGCATTTCTGACCAACACCACCTGGCCGGTGAATTAAGACATGTACATCGGGCCCTCAGGATGAACGGATACTCTGACCGCACCATCCGCCAAGCTGTTTCTCCCACCATACAGAAACAGCCACATGAAACTCCGACCAAAACTATCACGTTACCATACATAGCAGGCGTGACCAAAAAGATCTCCAAAATTCTAAACAAACATAAGATCCAAGTCCGATTCAGTACAGTGCATAAAATCCGTGATCTGATTCCATCTGTGAAGGATGTCGTTCCTGACTTACAGTATCCTGGAGTCTACAAAATGAGTTGCAGTTGTGGTGATTGCTACATTGGAGAAACGAAACGTCATGTTTCTGATTGTGTCCGCGAGCACAAGTCAGATCTGAAACACGGCAGAACTGATTCTTCGGCCGTTGCCGATCATTGTTACAACTCTGTGGGCTCTCATAAAATTGTCTTTTCCGAGACCAAGGTGCTCTGCAAACCTCCTGGCTACCATCAAAGGTTTGTACACGAAGCCATACAAATATACAAACACAGACATAATTTCAACCGTGATGATGGTTACAAACTGAGTAATCATTGGAAAGATGTGATTAACCATGCAAAAATAGATTTAACTACACTTATTTTGACCATCTTATTTGACAGACAACTATTACAGGTTACTGATAGACAGCCAGTTTTGTTTTACCAGGTTTAGCTTATTTTTTCACACTTTTGTTATGTAGGCTAGGCGTAGTCACAAACCGAACCTCTCCATAATAAAGGCTCAGTCATTTGTTATGTAGTCTATTCGTAGTCTCAAGCCGCACCTTACCATAATAATAAAAAGTGGGCCGTTCCTGGCCCTTCCCCCCCCCCACCTCAACCATTATATATACGGAGTGGTATCTCTTGTAATCTCTCATTTACTTGATACAGCTGTCGGGCTGTGACGGTTCCACCTGAAGACGGAGGCTTGTGTTGCCTCCGAAACGTCGTGATTTTTATTTTTATTTTATTTTATTTTTATTCATTTTAATTTTAATTTTTTACCTACGTGACTTTACAGAAAAAACCTAAGAATATGAATTTTGTAAGTGTTGTTTGTTTTCCTTATTGAAACCTTTAACATTGACAAGGCAGAAGTAGCAGTTATCCAAATGGTTTGTAGGTTCTCTCCAAACCATTGGCACATCAAACTTCAGCTTAGCATTCTTTCCTTTAGACCAGGATCACAAAGTTTCAACACAGGTTTTACACACTTTGTGAGGAGCCCAATTTTTGTCTTGGTCTCCCAGTCGTACTTTAAAGTAGGCAAGATAAACCTTCTTGACAAAGGTATTGATGTTGCACCTTTGATCCTCCAACGTGAAGCTGTCACAGATGTTGCAGAATATATCTGGGTCATTACTGCATTTCCTTCTTTCGGATGTTGTAGCCATTGTTAGATCACGCCCTGCAGAATAAAATATTAAATAAATGTGGATATCTACATAAAATTATATTATAAACACACTATCCTAAAAATACAGCACCATATTTTAACACTAAAGCAGGCACTGACTCGCAACAACTTGCAACCATAAGTGACAGAGTTAATTTCGGGAAAAATCAATGAAAATTGGGTATGCCGATAGCATGAAAATGAGATGTGATAGAGCAAATCTGAGATCAGATTTGGAATCAGCACCCTGAAATTAGTCTAAAACAGCTGCAAAAGTCCAGGCTAGAATTATTTTTTTGTTGATCAGTGTTATCAGTGTTTTTTGTTTGCATTCCAACCACAAATATTGTGGTTAATGCAGACATGATTCCACGTAAAAATATATCAGTTTTGTTGCCAGAAAAAAGGGGAAAAACGTATTCTTATCTTCATAAAATGTTGCCCATTCCATATATAATTTCAGGTACAAGTTACACCATTGTAACAATCGCCAACAAGACTATGACGTCCATTACAGTCTCTTGGATGACTTCTCTCCCGAACGCATACTACTACTAGTTCAAGTTCATTTATTAGGTATAGCCCTGTGAGTCATTCGGCTCTTGAATCGGGTGCAACCGCAACAAACAAAAAAACTAAAACACGAACAAAAACATCTTAAAGTGAATATGTAACTGAGTGCAAACAGAAAATCCAAGAAAAGACAGCAAAATATTGCAGAAAAAAACACCGTACACCAACGCTGTGTGCAAAAATCCAGTGGGATGCAAGTCAAGCAACCAACAACAACCACAAGACAACTTAGGTTAAGGCCATCAGTCTAACTCTGTACTACAACAAACAAACATGGCTAAACCAATACACTTTTCGAAATCACCAAAATAAAGCCATTAAACCAATGAAACAGTGATCATAGGAACTCTGACGGAATTTTCACAATAAATGGCATAAACAACATGTACTACCAAAACCATGCAGCCATAGCTGGCTGCATGAGTCACTCCACACCAGTAGGAGCATCAATCGGAGTATTATAATTGTTCAATGCACCTTTAAGATCAACCCACTAAATCAAAACACAGGTCATACTTTGTAGCGATCGTCCGGAGCAAAACATTTTATTTTAGGCCACTGAATAGCACTGGCAGCTAGGGGTGTATAACTCCTCTAGAGCAGTTTTGAGTGAAGATCTCATAGGTAGTGACTCAAGTTTCAATTTATTGGCAACATCATTCCAGACCCTGGGGCATCAATAGCAAAGGCCCTTCCTCCAGTATATGTGTAATAAAAGATTCCATCAGGCACTGCTGGTCTCCGCTTGTCTTTTATTCAGGTTCTTCTCCGCACCCCACTGGTCTCCTCCACGGACCAGCGTCGTCTCGCGCGTGCCCCGTGCACGCTCCCTCTCGCGTGCCACGCACGCTCCTCCGTTAGCTCCTCCACTCGTCCTCACACCCCACTGGTCCTGACAAGGGACTCCTCTCACGTGTGACGCACGCTCCTCTCGCGTGCCCCGCACGCTCCTCTCGTGTGCCACGCACGCTCCTCTCGCGTGCCCCGCACGCTCCTCTCGCGTGCCCCGCACGCTCCTCTCGCGTGCCCCCGCATGCTCCTCTCGCGTGCCCCCGCATGCTCCTCTCGCGTGCCCCGCACTGCTCCTCTCGCTCTGCACACCGCTGGCCGACGGTGTGCCGAAGCCCCATCAGCCACGTGGCTGATGGCGCGGCGGCCACCCAACGTGGTCCCGCTTCTTCACTCCATCAACTGGCCCCGATCTCTTCCGGGCTCCCCTCTATATCATCTCTCCCACGTGACCCTGACTCCTCCCCTTCCGGATCATCAGATCCGGCCTTCCCATACTGCCCTGCTGGCTCCACCTCCATTCACCTCGCTTCCCATTGGAGCCGAGGTGAACGGCGGCCCCTCCCACACGCCCCCCATACCGGGCCGTGTGATTGGGCCAGAGCCCAGCAGCAACCCCATTTACGCTCGCTTTACATGACCCCCCCCCCCCCCCCTGATGAAAAATCCAGCCGTCCCGGCCGCAATAGGATAAAATAATGCGAGCGACGGCATCACAATCATGAATCACCCCAGACACCACGGAGAGTACAACGACAAACACAATTAGGGAAGGGATCAGGATCCGGTACGGAACACCGGCCCGTCCTCCGTGCAACAAGCAAGAAAGAATTAAGGAATGGAAAGCAATGCACAACAACGGTAACCGACACGCAAGAACGGCCGACGCGCATAAACCAGGAATGCGGTGTCTTAGAGCGTGTCCGTGTTGCTGGTCCATCCGCCTGGCTCAAGTCCAACTTCAGAGAGCAACTGGCAGAGCAGGAGTGACGAACAGGCGCTCCACTCCCCCTTCAAGTCCACATCCGGTTAGCACAACCGGTGACACCCAATTTAGCAGGCGCCGAAGATCTGTGACGAGAAGGAGAACCCAACTCCCTGAGGCACAGCACAACGAAACGCACATACGCATGTCGTACACGACAGCCACCCGGCCCCCTGGTAGTGGAGATGATCGAAATCCGCCCCGCGTAAGGAGAACCCCAATAAATACCCAAAAATCGACGCGATGGATGCCCCAGTATTTACATTTTAACTAAAAAATATTATTTACACGTGACAACAAAAATGTTCCTGCTCTTGCCCATCAGCAGTCCTCCCTTAAGGACCAGCACAGACATCTCACGTACACAGCATCTACCCACTGTCACCCTCAACACAGCCCCCAGCCACACACCCTCGCGTGGAAAGAGCCACGCTACCCAGCGGCAACATTTAACTTGCCTTCGCCCTCACCGTGGTCGTCCAACCACAGCAACGTCCACTGGCCATACACTCGGCCAGTGCAATTTCGGGGACGAGACAATGGCACATCGCAACGACTCAGCCACGCTCCATCCCGTACTATCCCATCACCAATGGACACACCCCAGCATCTTATAGTCTGACGCTTTACAGACAAGGGAAGGTTTATCCCTTGGCAAGGACAGACCCCATCGACCCCCCATGGGGCAATGTTCCCTAGCCAATATCTTGACGATATGGAGTCACACTCCCCAACACGCATTCTGAACAACTTAGGCTTACTATCACCAATAGGCTGAACATGTGTCCTCACTGCCATCCTAGCAATCATCCCGGACCCGTCGCATTCCGGTAACCTAGGCCATATTCCAATCGCTTGAACCCCCACAATATCCATATCCCCGAATAGGATTGGCAGGACTAGTTCCCCTATACATTCAATAACGTCATAACCCATAGCAGAACAAGTCCGCGGCCCTTCCCGCTGGAGGACCCGCAAGGGGAATCCCCACCCCATGCTAGCCAGGTCTCCCCGTTCGCTGCAACATAACGGAACCTCTACTCCTGAATTCCGTGAGCCCCCGGCCCACCAGGTTAACAGTCTGCCACCGCACAACGGAACCCCGACTCCCCGAGCCATATGAGCACACGGCCCATTAGTTTGAGACATACCATGGAGTGTCTCGCCTCCGGGCTGTCAGGTCAGCCATCGGCCATAGGCCGATGTGAGCACAACTCGTGCATCACCCACTCAACAATGGCAGGCGTATACTGGTGAAATATTTGCCCCAGAATAGAACCCAGCCAGCCTCTCAGTCCCAAAATGCTGGTGCAATGACACGCCCCCCCTTAGTCAGACACAGGCCACTATGCTCCTGTTGCCCCGATGGGCGCCAACACGCCAGAATTGCGCACAACACGCAATGCACGTGTTGGGGCCGCTGGTTCCCGAAGTCCCTCCCTGCTCCGTGCCTATGGCAGGGGCTCTGCCGTGCGCCGACCCCTCGCTGCTCTGCGAGCAGCTGCTGCCTTCGCTGGGCTCATCGCCCGACGGCTCCCCTCCCTGGTCCGTCCCTCTGTGAGCTCGTGTGAGAGGCATAGCTCGCCGCATGCCCTCGTTCACCTGCAGACGCTGCGTTGTCTCTCCACGGATCACGCGCTATTAAACGGGGGTCAGGGGTCGGAGGGCGAACGACGCTGCCCTCACACTGTGCGAGTCCCGGCGGCGACAGACGGAGCGGGGGCCTGCGGACGCACCGACCCCTTCCCCAACACTACGAGCGCACACACCTGCACACACGCGACACCCACTCGTGCGCCGCTCTACGCAGCGCTCACTCACGTGGCGAACCACTGTGTACACACGCGCACCCACACGTTCCCACTGCTCGACAAGATCACGCGAGGCCACGCTTCGCTATTAATGATTTATTATTCGCTACCTGGTAACTAATGTTGAATCAGTGAGTCGACGAGGCTGGCCTATTCCACTAAACCTGTACCTATTCCTTATCTATCGGCTATTATCCTACTTCACCTTCTTACTCCCTGTTAGATGCCCACGGCGGTTCGTTGATCCTGTACTCGCAGCGTGCCTCGCTGCGAGTACCGCGGTTCCGGACGCCTGTGATATGCTAATCAATGTGTGGCGTTGCGCGGCGTAAATTCTAATTAATCCCTTTCCCTCCCTAACAATGGTGCCTGCGCGCTCAAGCGTAATTATCCCAACCATCCGTGACTATGCGCAAGAGCCCCAGCGGTCCCGCTACTCATGCTGTCCCATCCCTCCCCTGCTTGCCCCGTCGACACGTGGGTGGTGTGTGTGGAGGATGCGCTTCAACCGTGGTGGCCGAATGCCCCTCGCCGCGGCCATGCCATCTTAAGGCAGGTCGCAGCGCCGCGGTGCAACGTAGCGTCGGGGGAGGCCGTCCAATTCCCTGATCGCCGGAAACCGTGAGAGTTTATCCCGATAAGGGTTTCTCAGATAAAAAACGGTCGATCAGGTGACCTTCCCTTCCAGCTCTATGGGGGGGGGGGAAATGCGTGCAGGTGTGTTCATGTGAGGTGAGGTGAGCGGGACGAGGGGTTGGCTCTGTTGCTTGGTGGTGGCGAGGTCGGGGATGGGGCGCCTGCTGAACGGCTTCGTGGTGGCGGCATCACATAGCCCGCCGAGGTGCCAGTCCCCGTCCCGGGTTGATTGGAGCACCTTGCTTGGGCCGCGCCCACGAGGAAACGTTGTGGGGTCCGGGGAATCCGTCCGGACCTGGTGTCTGGTCTCGGGGCGGGTGGCTCCGTCCTCTGTAGCTCTTGCGGCGGCCTCCTCCTCCACTCCAGCGGCTCTCCCCGTCCTCCGGCACCTGTGGGCTGGGGCACAAACTCAGCAGCAGAAGGGTTTAGGGGCCGTCGTCCGCGTCGTCTCCTGACTGGATCGGGGCGTCTCGGGGGCCCGGCGAGGCCCATGTAGGGTGCGAGGCCCCCCAACACGAGGGGTGCGGGTACTCCGGGATTTCGGGGCCTTCGGGTGACGGGGTTCTCTCTCGCCAGGGCCGCTTTCCACGGTTTTAAGCGGCGGACGTTGACCACCGTCTCTCGATCCCTCTCCCCGCCATAAATTAGTACCGTCCAGGGGGAGATCTGTCGCACCACGGTCCAGGGTCCCCGCCAGTAGGTCGTCAGTTTCCCCACCTGCCCGGCCCCGACACGAGGGGTGTGTAGCCACACCTTAGCGCCTGTCAGGAATAAGGAGGGTTCCATGCGGGGTCGGGTGCCCTGTTCCTGCCGCCGATGCGCGGTTTCCCCTTGCGGGTATGCCCGGCCTCGGGCTTCTCGCAGGGTCTCCAACAGGTGTTCCACGGGGCGGCTTCCCTCCTCCGGCTGGGGGGAAGGGATGCCGAATAGCAGATCTGCGGGTAAACGAGACTCGCGGCCGAACATCATTAAAAACGGGGTTTGTCCCGTCGACGTGTGTACGGTGGTGGCGTAGGCGAAAAGGGCGTAGGGGAGGTGTTCGTCCCAATCCCGTTGATTTGCGGCCGCCATACGTTTGAGTTTCCCCGCTAGGGTGTGATTCATGCGCTCTACCATACCGTTCGCTTGGGGGTGGTACGCTGTGGTTCGGTCCTTCTGGATTCCGAATTCTCGGCACAGTGCCTGGAACAGCTCGGCCTCAAACTCGCTACCCTGGTTGGTGAGGACTCGTTCTCGGATCCCGTGCTTCAGTACGTAATGTTCCACAAATGCCCGGGCCACCACCAAGGCCGTTTTATCAGGGATGGCCACTGCCACGGGGTAGCGGGTGAAATACTCTACTGCGACCAGGATATACCGGTTGCCTCGATGGGATCGCGGGAATGGCCCCTGTAGGTCGATCCCGACCAGCTGATTCATGCGGCTGACGCGGAACGGCCTTAGGGGTACCTGGTATCGTGCCGGTTTCGGCCCGCACTGCTGACAGGCGCGGCAGCCCTGTACCCAGGCCGCCACGTCTTGTGCCAATTTGGGCCAGAGATACTGGCGACGCAGGGTCTCTCGCGTGCGTCGTTCCCCATCGTGGCCCCCGAGTGGGTGGTCATGCACTAGCCGTAGCAGCTGGGGTCGCACCTGGGCAGGAACACAGATGCACCCCGGCTGGCCGGCCTCGGTTAACTCCCGTACCACTCCGTTCTGCACACACAACCGGGCATACAAACCGCTCCAGGGTCCTGGTAGGGCGCTCTTTTCCTCCCGCAGTGCCGCCTCCACTGCCGCCAGATCCGGATCTCGCTGCTGGGTCTGTCTCAGCTGCTCGTCGTTTAGGCCCGGGAAGGCGCAGCCGACGTCCTCCTGGATCCGTCCGATCGGGTCCCGAGCCGCGGGTCCCGCGCTTGCCGGGCGGTCGACGGGATCCTCGGTGCCACCTGTGAGGGTCTCTGTGGCGCACACTGCACTCTCTCTCGCGGGGGGGGTCAGTGGCCGCGGCCTCTCGGGGGTCCGTTGCCTGCCGGCAGCGTCCCCCCATGAAACACGGGCAGGCCTCCTCCGCCCTTGTCTCGGCGTACACCGTGGGTCGCCTCAACAAGGCGTCCGCGTTTGCATGCGAAAATCACGGCGTACAACTCTTGGCGGGTCACGCAATAGTTCAGCTCGGCCCCACTCAAGGTCCGGCTGGCGTACGCGATGACTCGTTCCGTCCCATCCTGTACCTGTGACAACACCGCGCCCAGCCCGCTGCTGCAGGCGTCGGTGTCCAAAATAAAATCAGTGGTAAAATCGGGGAAAGCGAGGGTGGGGGCGTGGGTGAGGTGATCTTTGAGAGTGGTGAAGGCCGTCTGGCAGGCCCCCGTCCACTGATAGGGGTGCTTAGGGGAGGTGAGTTGGGTGAGAGGGCGTGCAATCTCGCTGAATCCCTTTACAAATCGACGATAATAGGTGGCGAGCCCCAAAAATGATCTGATCTCCGTCAGATTCCTTGGCCGTGGCCACTCCACTACGGCGCGTACCTTCTCCGGATCGGTGTGCACGCCTGCCTCGCTGACGCGATGCCCGAGGTACCCCACCTCTCGTTGTGCGATGTAACACTTACGTGGCTTGAGCTTGAGATGAGCCGCTCGCAGTCGCTGGAACACCTCTCGAAGCCTGGACCAATGCTCAGACAAAGATCTACTGAACACTATCACATCGTCCAAGTAAATCAGGCACTGTTCCCATTGCAAGCCCCGCATCACCAACTCCATCAGCCGCTGGAACGTCGCGGGCGCATTGGTGAGTCCGAACGGGAGTACTCGAAACTCGAATAGCCCCATCGGGGTGGTGAATGCGGTTTTCGGCCGATCCTCCTCCGCCATCTCCACCTGCCAGTACCCGGACGCGAGATCGAGGGTGGAAAAATATCGCTCTCCGGCGAGGCTGTCGAAGGTGTCGTCGATGCGGGGTATGGGGAAGGCATCGCCGAGCGTGACTGCATTTAGTTTACGGTAATCGACGCAGAACCGAGTTGACCCATCCTTTTTCGTTACTAGTACCACTGGGGCTGACCAGGGGCTCGCCGAGGGCTGAATTATGTTATCGCGAAGCATGTCCCCAACTGCCTCTTTGATTTGGGCGCGTTCGGGTGCGCCCACTCGGTACGCAGGGAGTTTGATGGGTCGGGCTGCACCGGTGTCAATTTGGTGCTTAACAAGATCGGTCCGACCCACGTCCGAGTCGTGTTCACTGAATACGTCGGCATACTCCCACAGTAACTCGCGCAGCCGATCGGCCTCTCCCTTAGGTAAATCCGCCCATGGTACATGTAACGCGTCGAGCAGGGGAATGACCTCGGCTCGGGGAGTCGGGCCGACTCGCCAGGCCAGGTCCTGGTCACCTTCAGGACGACCGGGGTCCTCAGCCCAGAGTGCGAACACCGAGTCGTTAGAGTGGCGTGCGTGCAGGGGGTGTATGGTGGCTATCGGGGTGCGCCGTCGCAGTATCACTGGGGTACTGTGGGGGTTAAACATCCGCATAAACAATCGGCCCCCATCTGCGTCTACCAACGTGGCGGATCCCACGACCCTATACCGTTTTGCCAACTCCGGGTGAGGAGTTAGCATTACCTCTCCTGATGGTCGGAGCGCGGGGTCGGTGGGGGATGTTGCCACCAGCACCAGCATCTCGGTGAGCGGCCCGATGGTGACTGCCGTCGCCAGGATAGCGGCCACAGGTGCGAAGCGGGGGTGCGTTGGTTCTCGTCCCAGGAACGGTATCCGCTCGCCGTTGCTCTCCATGGTGGCGCATCGCTGGCGGGGTTGCACGTTGAGTCCCAGCTGTTCTAAGAGGTCGGTACCTGCGATACACTCATGACACAACGCACTCGACACGTAGAACTCCTGGGTGCACACCTGGCTGCCTATGCGGACCTCTAAGGTGGCTCTCCCCAGCAGCCCCATTCCGGCTCCGCTCGCCGTGTGCAGCGCGCGGTCCGGTGCCTGCAGGTGACGCACGTCGACCCCGATCGCGCTGCAGTGCGCTGCGCTCACGAGCGAGGCCACCGCCCCCGTGTCCAGCAGGATTCGGGTATGCACTCCGTTTACCTCCCCTTCCACCAGCGACGTGGCCCCCGTGATCCCCGCCACCAGCTCCCGTAGCCAGTCGCCAGGAGTCACCGTTTCCGTGGGCGTTGTTGCTGGAACCTGTGTGGAGATCACTCACTCGCCATTATTCTCATTATCGTCTATTTGTATCGGGACCGCGTCGATTGCACCCCTAGTTGGTCCGCTTTCTAGGGGGCGTTGGAGTTTAACCCCCGCGTCTGCCTAGCTCAGGTGATTTCAGGACAGTCTCTCACTAGATGCCCTTGGCGGTCGCACATATAACATGCCCGGGGAGGGGGGGCGGCTCCGTAGCGGGTCCCCTGTCCGCTCCCTCTCCCTCCCCCAGTACGCAGTTGTCTCACATCAGACTCTAATTGGGCTACCCTCCCGGCCAGCCCCCCTACGGTCGAGCGTAGTTCCCCCATCTCAGACTGGAGGGTCTTCATATTTTTATTCGCTTCCTCGCGTACCTGGGTTACCCTCTCCCCTACTTGGGTTAACTTACCGTCCATTCGGTCTACTCGGCCAGCAATATCTCCCATGCCGGTCTGTAACCCAGCTACCCAACCCGGGGTTGTCTCGCGGGGTCTCTGGGCCTCTCTTGCCCGTCTCCCTATGGGGCTGGCGGGCTCATCCTCATCCTCCTCCTCGTCAGGGATCAGGCTCGCCACGGTGTACTCCTGTCCCGACCCTCGGAGCTGCGCGCGTTCGCAGGAGAGCTCCTCACACTCCAGCGCTTGCTCGACTAGGGTATCGAAAGGGAGGCCTGCGCTACTCTTTTTGGGCTGCCACCACGCGGTGCGAGCTAGGTACCTGAGTAGCTTGTCTGCAGCTAGCGCGTCAATGACCTCCTTCGAGAACTCTGGACGGGCGATCCGGGTTAGTGATCGCACGTCCTCAGCGTAGTCTCGGAAGTCCTCGCCAGTTTGGCTTCGGCGCGCCTCTAAGGCCGTCTTCACCCGTATCGCGTTGCGCGTGCCGAAACGCAGGTCTAATCTACGCATTAGTTCTTCTAGTTGGGTTTGCGCGCTTTCGGGTAGTGCCTCTACAAAGTCGGCTGCCCGCCCATCTAAGTTTAACTTAAGATGTCGCAACGCCTGCGCGTCCGACCAGCCATTAAGCTCTTTAGCCCCTATGATATTACGGGAAAACGCTTTCCATGTAGGGGTCCCCTGGCCGGTGAACACATGCCTTACCTTTGCGTGGAGTAGCGCGCCACCTTCCCGTGAAGATGTGAGGGTTCGTACGACTTCTGACACCATGTTGTTGGGGCCGCTGGTCCCCGAAGTCCCTCCCTGCTCCGTGCCTATGGCAGGGGCTCTGCCGTGCGCCGACCCCTCGCTGCTCTGTGAGCAGCTGCTGCCGTCGCTGGGCTCATCGCCCGACGGCTCCCCTCCCTGGTCCGTCCCTCCACGAGCTCGTGTGAGAGGCATAGCTCGCCGCACGCCCTCGTTCACCTGCAGACGCTGCGTTGTCTCTCCACGGATCACACGCTATTAAACGGGGGTCAGGGGTGGGAGGGCGAACGACGCTGCCCTCACACTGCGCTAGTCCCGGCGGCGACAGATGGAGCGGGGGCCTGCGGACGCACCGACCCCTTCCCCCACACTACGAGCGCACACACCTGCACACACGCGACACCCACTCGTGCGCCGCTCTACGCAGCGCTCACTCACGTGGCGAACCACTGTGTACACACGCGCACCCACACGTTCCCACTGCTCGGCAAGATCACGCGAGGCCACGCTTCGCTATTAATGATTTATTATTCGCTACCTGGTAACTAATGTTGAATCAGTGAGTCGACGAGGCTTGCCTATTCCACTAAACCTGTACCTATTCCTTATCTATCGGCTATTATCCTACTTCACCTTCTTACTCCCTGTTAGATGCCCACGGCGGTTCATTGATCTTGTACTCGCAGCGTGCCTCGATGCGTCTCACGGACGTTCGGGTCACTGGACTGGAGAGCGTCCTGTCGCCTGGCGCTGGAGAGAAGAGAGCCCGATCTCTCCTTTGCCCCTCTTTTTTATCCTCCCTACATAAAAGGGATGCGGCTCCGCGCCGGACGGTGGCCCTCAGCTTTTCCTTAACAATGGGCTTGCGTCCTCTAGCACGCGCACCGCGGTTCCGGACGCCTGTGATATGCTAATCAATGTGCGGCGTTGCGCAGCGTAAATTCTAATTAATCCCTTTCCCTCCCTAACAATGGTGCCTGCGCGCTCAAGCGTAATTATCCCAACCATCCGTGACTATGCGCAAGAGCCCCTGCGGTCCCGCTACTCATGCTGTCCCGTCCCTCCCCTGCTTACCCCGTCGACACGTGGGTGGTGTGTGTGGGGGATGCGCTTCAACCGCGGTGGCCGAATGCCCCTCGCCATGGCCATGCCATCTTAAGGCAGGTCGCAGCGCCGCGGTGCAACGTAGCGTCGGCGGAGGCCGTCCAATTCCCTGATCGCCGGAAACGGTGAGAGTTTATCCCGATAAGGCTTTCTCGGATAAAAACCGGTCGATCAGGTGACCTTCCCTTCCAGCTCTATGGGGGGGGGGGGGGAAATGCGTGCAGGTGTGTTCATGTGAGGTGAGGTGAGGGGGACGAGGGGTTGGCTCCGTTGCTTGGTGGTGGCGAGGTCGGGGATGGGGCGCCTGCTGAACGGCTTCGTGGTGGCGGCATCACACACGCACACAAGTTAGAGCGCAACACGAGAGTCAAGGGATGATATCCATAACCGCATCCCCGCGGCTCGACATGTATACTCAAAATGGCGGCGGCACGCGCGAAGCGCCCCACCGAGGTTTTCCCCGCGCGCTCAAAATGGCGGCCCCCTGCGCCAAGCGCATCCCCGCGATTTCCCGCGCTAGCCAAAATGGCGGCCCAACGTGCGACCAAATCGGCAGTTTTTCCCGTGCGTGCACCCCAGCTGCCCCTTACTGGGGGTCACAACACACATCCCTTGTCACGTTTTTACAACCCCCAACGATACGACGCATCGCCGCAGCTCGCTGCGCACAGCAGTCGTATCTGGGAATTTTTTAACCCATAGTTAACCAAGACACATTGCACATACACACCAACTCGCAATGCAACTCCTGGCCGCACGCAATCAACGGAAAGAGTGATGCCACTTGGCGGCAATTTACGGCCCCATCACCCTTGACGGCAGAGCCACCAACAACGCCCTCATCCCTCAACACTCGCAATATCCTATGAACACACATGCAATCTCGTGTGCACAAACACCCATACCACCAAAAATTAGGGTCCCCCACGAAGTGACCAATTTCCGAACAGGTACGTACAACTACTAACAATTCCGAACCCAATGGTCAAAACAATGCACCGCACTCCGTATCCATACAGAAAGACAGTCTATACAGTACGTGCAGTCAGCATATCGCGATTACAAGCAGCAAAGTTCCACACAGGTCGTACATTATGCACAATCGCAAGCAGAGCTGCAGGCAGACAACGCACCGTTAACCCTGTCGTACCATGCAGCAAAAAAAAAATCATCACAATAACCACGTCGCACACGGCAACCCACGGGATGGTAACGGTGCGGGACACTCGATGCAACCGAAATAATAATTAACTTCGCCATCAAGATAACATCCCCATGCCACAACGCATAAACACTATTTGACACAGAGCAACCACAAGCAGACAGCGCGTCCATCCTCACACACACAGTCCGACCCGCGCTCCGCACGCGCGAGACATAACAAAAATCGCACCCCGGCACAACCAAGATGGGTGAGGTGTGTGTTAGGGCCGGGTGCATATCGTCACGACTCGCCCGGGGCTGCAGCGAGCAGAAGACGGCAGGGTGGTGACTTGAGACACCTCGAAGAACTCAGACGGTGAGCGCGGCGTCCTCCCGCGACTGATCCGGTGTCTCGCACACGAGCCAGGACGGGGGTGCTCCTGCCCCGGCAGCAGCAGCGTCTGCGTCCTCTCCTTGCGGCTCCTTCCCGCAAAACAGCTGCTCAGCAGCAGGATGCACACCACGCGGCGCCGAATGGCCAGTGTAATAAAAGATTCCGTCAGGCACTGCTGGTCTCCACTTGTCTTTTATTCAGGCTCTTCTCCGCACCCCACTGGTCTCCTCCACGGACCAGTGTCGTCTCGCGCGCGCCCCGCGCACGCTCCCTCTCGCGTGCCATGCACGCTCCTCCGTTAGCTCCTCCACTCGTCCTCACACCCCGCTGGTCCTGACAAGGGACCAGCGTCTCCTCTCGCGTGCCACGCACGCTCCTCTCGCGTGCCCCGCACGCTCTTCTCGCGTGCCACGCATGCTCCTCTCGCGTGCCCCGCACGCTCCTCTCGCGTGCCATGCACGCTCCTCTGTTAGCTCTTCCACTCGTCCTCACACCCCGCTGGTCCTGACAAGGGACCAGTGTCTCCTCTCGCATGCCCCCGCACGCTCCTCTCGCGTGCCCCGCACCGCTCCTCTTGCTCCGCACACCGCTGTCCGATGGTGTGCCGAAGCCCCATCAGCCACGTGGCTGATGGCGCGGCGGCCAACCAACGTGGTCCCGCTTCTTCACTCCATCAACTGGCCCCAATCTCTTCTGGGCTCCCCTCTATATCGTCTCTCCCACGTGACCCTGACTTTTCCCCTTCTGGATCGTCAGATCAGGCCTTCCCATACTGCCCTGCTGGCTCCACCTCCATTCACCTCGCTTCCCATTGGACCCGAGGTGAACGGCGACCCCTCCCACACGCCCCCCATACCGGGCCGTGTGATTGGGCCAGAGCCCAGCAGCAACCCCATTTACGCTCGCATTACATATGTACGGCAATAGGGAATATGAAGCTGGTAAATGAGTATAGACCTTATGTCAAATTTGTTCTATGAAACAGAAAGGAGATCCAGCAGGTAATCTGCGGATTCTTTTGTAAGTACATCATGAATAAATAAGATCTGGTGCACAAGCCGTCGAATATTCAGAGATGTTAAGTTTGACCCAATGTAGAGATCACAGTGGTGAGTCCTATATGGGCAGTTCAATCCAAATCTTAAGGCCGAGTGATACATTGAGTCAAGTTTCTTCAGTACAGTACTTGGGGCTGTTTTATACACGATGTCACAGTAATCAAGTAGAGGCAGTATGGTAGCTTTTATCAATTCCAAACGGAACATAGGGGGGAAGCAGTGCTTGTGTCGATATAGAAAACCAATTTAAATGTTTGTCTTTTTCCCAATATAATCAATGTGATCTTCAAAATTCAGTTTTGAATCCAGGATGACCCCAATATACTTATAGATCTTGACTTGCTCTATTTGATCATTATTTAAGGAATGTAATTGGGGGAAAATAACTTCCCGTTTTTGTCCTGGTGAGAAGCATAGCACCTTGGTTTTGGCAGGATTTAGGACTAGTTTAAGAGCAACTAGCTGATGTTGTAGATTGTTGAAATAACTCTGGAGCTTAGCAATCACGTCATCCGGAGAGCGGCCAGCAGTAATCAGCACTGTGTCATCTGCAAAAAGATTTACCCTGGAATAATCCAGTTCAGTGCCCAAGTCATTTACATAAAGAGAAAACAAGAGGGGGCCGAGAATGGAACCCTGTGGAACCCCTTTTGTTATCTTAACACTGTTTGACCTCCAACCATCTGTGAATACAGTTTGGGTGCTAGAAAAGAGGTAATTTTTTAACCATTTTACTGTGTTTTCGGAAAAACCGAGGCAACTTATTTTACTAAGCAGAATGTTGTGGTCTACTGTATCAAAAGCTTTGGACAAGTCAAGAAAAAGGCTCGTGCAGTACTGCTTATTATCAAGGCTACTGTAAATGTGATTCAGAGAGTCTAATGCAGCAGATGTGGTGCTCTATTTTTTTCGGAACCCAGATTGTTTTAGATGTAATAGATTGTTGGCAGACAGGAAACTGCTAATTTGGTAGTTCAATAATTTTTCAAAAATTTTCATCAACGGGGACAAAATTGAGATAGGTCGGTAGTTATTTGGATCATCTTTAGGGCCCCCTTTGTGAAGTGGACGAACATAGGAATGTTTCCATTCTAGAGGAACTGATGCTTCTTTGATAGACAAGTTGAAAATATGGGCTATAGGTTTGTATATTAGGTGACCAACAGTTAGTAGAGCAAAGACGGGAATACTATCTGCTCCGGTAAAGGAGGACCCTTTGAGGCAGGACAGTTGTTTCAGAACATTTCTTTCGTGGATTGGCTGAAAACTAAATTCGCTTAATATTTGGATAGGGGTGTAGGAATTTGCATGAGCAGGGGTGACTCCCAATACATTGTCAAATAGGGTACCAGCTTCAGAAAAATGAAGGTTAAAATTGTCAACTATTTTTTGGGGATCTGAAAAATATTCCCCATTTCAGTTAAGCTCAACGGGCAGATTATCTGTTTTGGATGCCTTTTCGATACATTTGATTGTTTTCCAGAAATTCCTGGCATTTCCATGTGATTCAAGGAGTGGAAGAAAAGTAGTCATTTTTTGCATGCCGTATTTTTTTGACGCATCTATTCCTTAAAATCCTGTATTCTAGCCAGTCATTGAACAAATTACTTTTCTGAGCACATGCCCAAGCCTTGTCCCTAGTTTTCATGAGTTTTGTAATCAAAGGATCAAACCATGGTGGACGGTTGCCTTTAGTTTTAAATCTAACCAACGGAGCATGTTTGTTAAGAATTTGGAGAAACGTGTACCTGAAAGTCTCCCAAGCTGTAGTCAGGTTTGGGATATCACAGACCTTGTCAATATCCGAGTGAAGCACATCATTAGTAAATGCCTGAGTGCTGAAGTGTCTCATGGAGTGCTTCTCAACCAATTTAGGGGGGCTTTGGGTCTAGCTGATGATCTCACTAGATGCTGCTGTCGTTGTGGCTGCTGCTGTCGTTGTAGCTGCTGTTGTTATTGTAGCTGCTGCTACAACAGTAACGAGAGGTCGCGGCAAGCGGGGTTGTCGCGCACCCTAGATCTACATGACAGAGACTATACGTGGAAGACATATTTACAGTTTCTATTCATATTCAAACACGTACACATTGACTAACCTGGTTCCTGGAAGGAACTTCTCCGTGTCTGTGACGGCTTACGATGGGTCATCCTAACAAATATCAGATGTCGTCATGGACAGTACCTGTAAGTACATATACGGTCTACTATCAATAATTGTTCTGCTTATTCAATTAACCAAAAGAGTAACAACGAACCAAATTTTATCCATTTAGACAACATAAATGTCAAGTTACATTTGAAGCAGTCTGTCACACTTCACTCACTCACCCTGATAGTGGTGGTTCAAGTTCAAGTTCAAGTTCATTTATTAGGTATAGCCCTGTGAGCCATTCAGCTCTTGAATCGGGTGCAACCGCAACAAACAAAAAACAAAAACATGAACAAAAAAACATCTTAAAGTGAATATGTGACTAAGTGCAAACAGAAAATCCAAGAAAAGACAGCAAAATATTGCAGAAAAAACACCGTACACCAACGCTGTGTGCAAAAATCCCAGTGGGATGCAAGTCAAACAACAACAACAACAACCACAAGACAGCTTAAATTAAGGCCATCAGTCTAACTCTGTACTACAACAAACAAACATGGCTAAACCAATACACTTTTCGAAATCACCAAAATAAAGCCATGAAAGCAATGAAAAAGCAATCATAGGAACTGTGACAGAATTTTCACAATAAATGGCATAAACAACATGTACTACCAAAACCCTGCAGCCATAGCTGGCTGCATGAGTCACTCCACCTTTAAGATCAGCACACTAAATCAAAACACAGGTCATACTTTGTAGCGATCATCCGGAGCGAAACATTTTATTTTAGGTCACTGAATAGCACTGGCAGCTAGGGGTGTACAACTCCTCTAGAGCAGTTTTGAGTGAAGATCTCATAGGTAGTGACTCAAGTTTCAATTTATTGGCAACAGCATTCCAGACCCTGGGGGCATCAATAGCAAAGGCCCTTCCTCCAGTATATGTACGGCAATAGGGAATATTAAGCTGGTAAATGAGTGTAGACCTTAGGTCAAATTTGTTCTTTGAAACAGAGATGAGATCCAGCAGGTAATCTGCAGATTCTTTTGCAAGTACATCATGAATAAATAAGATCTGGTGCACAAGCCGTCGAACATTCAGAGATGTTAAGTTTGACCCAATGTAGAGGTCACAGTGGTGAGTCCTATATGGGCAGTTCAATGCAAATCTTAAGGCCGAGTGATACATTGAGTCAAGCTTCTTCAGTACAGTACTTGGGGCTGATTTATAAACAATGTCACAGTAATCAAGTAGAGGCAGTATGGTAGCTTTAATCAATTCCAAACGGAACATAGGGGGGAAGCAGTGCTTGTGTCGATATAGAAAACCAATTTTAATTTTTGTCTTTTTCCCAATATAATCAATGTGATCTTCAAAATTCAGTTTTGAATCCAGGATGATCCCAAGATACTTATAGATCTTAACTTGCTCTATTTGATCATTATTTAAGGAATGTAATTTGGGGAAAATAACTTCCCGCTTTAGTCCTGGTGAGAAGCATAGCACCTTGGTTTTGGCAGGATTTAGGACTAGTTTAAGAGCAACTAGCTGATGTTGTAGTTTGTTGAAATCACTCTGGAGCTTAGCAATCACGTCATCCGGAGAGCGGCCAGCAGTAATTAGTACCGTGTCATCTGCAAAAAGATTTACCCTGGAATAATCCAGTTCAGTGCCCAAGTCATTTACATAAAGAGAGAACAAGAGGGGGCCGAGAATGGAACCCTGTGGAACCCCTTTTGTTATCTTAACACTGTTTGACCTCCAACCATCTGTGAATACAGTTTGGGTGCGAGAAAAGAGGTAATTTTTTAACCATTTTACTGTGTTTTCGGAAAAACCGAGGCAACTTATTTTACTAAGCAGGATGTTGTGGTCTACTGTATCAAAAGCTTTGGACAAGTCAAGAAAAAGACAGGCGCAGTACTGCTTATTATCAAGGCTACTGTAAATGTGATTCATAGAGTCTAATGCAGCAGATGTGGTGCTGTATTTTTTTCGGAACCCAGATTGTTTTAGATGTAATAGATTGTTGGCGGACAGGAAACTGATAATTTGGTAGTTCAATAATTTTTCAAAAATTTTCATCAACGGGGACAAAATTGAGATAGGTCGGTAGTTATTTGGATCATCTTTAGGGCCCCCTTTGTGAAGTGGACGAACATAGGAATGTTTCCATTCTAGAGGAACTGATGCTTCTTTGATGGACAGGTTGAAAATATGGGCTATAGGTTTGTATATTAGGTGACCAACACTTAGTAGAGCAAAGACGGGAATACTATCTGCTCCGGTAGAGGAGGACCCTTTGAGGAAGGACAGTTGTTTCAGAACATTACTTTCGTGGATTGGCTGAAAACTAAATTCGCTTAATGTTTGGATAGGGGTGTAGGAATTTGCATGAGCAGGGGTGACTCCCAATAGATTATCAAATAGGGTACCAGCTTCAGAAAAATGAAGGTTAAAATTGTCAACTATTTTTTGGGGATCTGAAAAATATTCCCCATTTCGGTTAAGCTGAACGGGCAGATGATCTGTTTTGGATGCCTTTTCGATACATTTGATTGTTTTCCAGAAAATCCTGGCATTTCCATGAGATTCAAGGAGAGTAGAAGAGAAGTAGTCATTTTTTGCATGCCGTATTTTTTTGACGCATCTATTCCTTAAAATCCTGTATTCTAGCCAGTCATTAACCAAATTACTTTTCTGAGCACATGCCCAAGCCTTGTCTCTAGTTTTCATGAGTTTTGTAATCAAAGGATCAAACCATGGTGGTCACATTTGGTCAAGAAATCCATATGAATAATAAGGCATGACGAAGCTTTCGTTTACCAGTGGATTTGCAAACGGCTGTGAATGATCACTGATCAGCATTCCATGGTCAGAAAAATAGTCAACCCAGTGTATAATGAATTTTGGTTTGTGTGAAGTAAAAGCAATACAAACTAGGCAAGAATATGGTGTTCAATATTAGTAATTAATTCCCGTCAAACCTTACAAAAAAATATGTATGTATTTGTCAAAGTTATTGAATTATGAAAGAATACGGAATGCGTTGTCATCATTTCAATTATTTTTTACATTTGGATTATGTTTAGTTAAAAACGTGAAACATCTTCATAAAATCAACATCATGGGACCTCCTTTGCCTGTACAAAAATATAATGATAGGTTATTCCCCTTTTTTCTGGCAACAAAACTGAAACCTTTTTACGCGGAATCATGCCTTCATTAACTACATATACTAGTGGTCAGAATGCAAACAAAAAAGAACACTGATAATATATGCATTGTCCTTGAAACTGATTGGTCAACACCAGAGATAGTTTCTTTAGAGCCTCATCTCAAAGACAATAAAAGTAATGAGGGCTCTGTGTAAGCATCTACATCATTAGACCTCCTTTGCCAGTACCAAAATATAAAAATAGGGTTTTTACCTTTTTTTCTGGCAACAAAACTGAAACCTTTTTAGAAGGAATCATGTGTGCATTAATCACAATACTTGTGGTCAAAATGCAAACAAAAAACAATCTGATAATAAATGCGTTGTCCTTGAAACTGATTGGTCCTCACCAGAGACAGCTTTATTTAGCTTCAAGGGCAATTCATATATTATCAGTGTGTTTTTTGTTTGCATTCTGACCACAAGTATTGTGGTTAACGCAGAAACAAGGGAAAAAACCTATTCTTATCTTCATAAAATGTCGCCCATTCCATATGTCATTTAAGTGCCAAGTTACACCATTGTAACCATCATCAACAAGACGATGACGTCCATTACAGTATATTGGATGACTTCTCTCCCGAAAGCATACTACTACTGGATCTACATGACAGAGACTATAAGTGGAAGACAGATTTACTATTTGTTTTCATATTCAAACATGTACACATTGACTAACCTGGTTCCTGGAATGAACTACTCCGTGTCTGTGACGGCTTACAATGGGACCTCCTCCCAAATATCAGATGTCATCATGGACAGTACCTGTAAGTACTTATACGGTCTACTATCAATAATTGTTCTGCTTATTTCATTAACCAAAAGAGTAACAAATAACCCTATTTTATCCAATTAGACAACATAAATTGCAAGTTACATCTGAAGCAGTCTGTCACACTTCACCCGCTCACCTTGATAGTGGTGGTAACATTTGGTCAAGACATCCCTATGAATAATAAGACATGACGAGGCTTTCGCTTACCAGTGGATTTGCAAACCGCTGTAAATGATCACTGATCAGCTACCCATGGTCAGAAAAATAATCAACCCAGTGTATAATGAATTTTGGTTGGTGAGAAGTAAAAGCAATACAAACTTGCCAAGAATATGGTGTTCAATATTAATATTGAATTCCCGTCAAACCTTACAATTGTTTCATGTATTTGTCAAAGTTATTGAATTATGAAAGAATTACGGAATGTGGTGTCATCATTTCAATGATTATTTACATTTGGATTATGTTTTGTAAAAACGGGAAACATCTTGATAAAATCTACATCATGGGACCTCCTTTGCCAGTAGCAAAACATAAGGATAGGTTATTGCCCTTTTTTCTGGCCACAAAACTGAAACCTTTTCACGCGGAATCATGTCTGCATTAACTACATATACTAGTGGTCAGAATGCAAACAAAAAAACACTCTGATAATACATGCATTGTCCTTGAAACTGATTGGTCCACACCAGAGATGGCTTTCTTTAGAGCCGCGTCTCAATTGGTGCTAGAACAGAGGACGCCAAAAGACGTGCAGCTCAAAGAAAATGCACTATCAAAGTAATGAGGACTCGGTGTAAGCATCTATATCATTAGACCTCCTTTGTCAGTACCAAAAAACAATAATAGGGGTTTCCCCATTTTTTTCTGGCAACAAAACTGAAACCTTTTACAAGGAATCACTTGTGCATTAATCACAATACTTGTGGTTAAAATGCAAACAAAAAACAATCTGATAATATATGCGTTGTCCTTGAAACTGATTGGTCCACACCAGAGACAGCTTTTTTAGCTTCAAGTGCAATGCATATATTATCAGTGTGTTTTTTCTTTGCATTCTGACCACAAGTATTGTGGTCTATCTTCACAAAATTTCGCCATTCCATATGTCATTTCAGTGCCAAGTTACACCATTGTAACCATCATCAACAAGACGATGACGTCCATTACAGTATCGTGGATGACTTCTCTCCCGAACGCATACTACTACTGGATCTACATGACAGAGACTATAAGTGGAAGACAGATTTACAATATCTATTCATATGCAAACACATCCACATTGACTAACCTGGTTCCTGGAATGAACTACTCCGTGTCTGTGACGGCTTACAATGGGACCTCCTCCCAAATATCAGATGTCATCATGGACAGTACCTGTAAGTACTTATACGGTCTACTATCAATAATTGTTCTGCTTATTTCATTAACCAACAGAGTAACAAATAACCCTATTTTATCCATTTAGACAACATAAATGCCAAGTTACATCTGAAGCAGTCTGTCACACTTCACCTGCTCACCTTGATAGTGGTGGTAACATTTGGTCAAGACATCCCTATGAATAATAAGACATGACGAGGCTTTCGCTTACCAGTGGATTTGCAAACTGCTGTAAATGATCACTGATCAGCTACCCATGGTCAGAAAAATAATCAACCCAGTGTATAAGGACAAGAGCAGACTGCAGCATATCATCCGCACTGCTGAGAAGGTGATTGGCTGTAATCTACCAACCCTTGAGGACCTGCACACTTTGAGGACCCTGAGGCGAGCGAGGAAGATTGCGGACGATTCCTCGCACCCTGGATACTCTCTGTTCCAGCTACTCCCCTCCGGCAGAAGGCTGCGGTCCATCAAGACCAAAACCTCACGTCATAAAAACAGTTTTTTCCCATCCGCTGTTGGCCTCCTCAACAAGGCCAAGGGCTTAAAATGACTTTTACACTTAAAATGACTGTTACACTTACTATAACATTTTATCTACATAATTACACCTTTCCATACTTACAACGTGTAATCTTATTTGTATTTTTGTATTTTAAGATTGTTTAATACGGCTAATTAACATTTTACATTTCGCATTTTATAAGGTCTACTAATTCATAATTTTAAAGATTTTAGCCCTTTAGTATAACTTATACTTTGTAACGTTAGTATAGTTAGAGTGTATACCTTTTATATAAGTTAAGATTCCTACTTGTTCAATGTATGCACCGTCCCGCCATAGTGAATTCCTTGTCTGTGCAAACTTACATGGCGATTAAAACCGTTTCTGATTCTGATTCTGATAATGAATTTTGGTTGGTGAGAAGTAAAAGCAATACAAACTAGCCAAGAATATGGTGTTCAATATTAACATTCAATTCCCGTCAAAACTTACAAATTTTTTATGTATTTGTCAAAGTTATTGAATTATGAAAGAATTACGGAATGTGGTGTCATCATTTCAATGATTATTTACATTTGGATTATGTTTTGTTAAAACGTGAAACATCTTCATAAAATCTACATCATGGGACCTCCTTTGCCAGTACCAAAACATAAGGATAGGTTATTGCCCTTTTTTCTGGCCACAAAACTGAAACCTTTTCACGCGGAATCATGTCTGCATTAACTACATATACTAGTGGTCAGAATGCAGACAAAAACCACTCTGATAATACATGCATTATCCTTGAAACTGATTGGTCCACACCAGAGACGGCTTTCTTTTGAGCCGCGTCTCAATTGGTGCTAGACCAGAGGACGCCAAAAGACGTGCAGCTCAAAGAAAATGCACTATCAAAGTAATGAGGACTCGGTGTAAGCATCTACATCATTAGACCTCCTTTGCCCGTACCAAAATACAATAATAAGGGTTTCCCCCTTTTTTCTGGCAACAAAACTGAAACCTTTTACAAGGAATCACGTGTGCATTAATCACAATACTTGTGGTCAAAATGCAAACAAAAAACAATCTGATAATATATGCGTTGTCCTTGAAACTGATTGGTCCACATCAGAGACAACTTTTTTAGCTTCAAGTGCAATGCATATATTATCAGTGTGTTTTTTATTTGCATTCTGACCACAAGTATTGTGGTCTATCTTCAAAAAATGTCGCCATTCCATGTCATTTCAGTGCCAAGTTACACCATTGTAACCATCATCAACAAGACGATGACGTCCATTACAGTATCTTGGATGACTTCTCTCCCGAACGCATACTACTACTGGATCTACATGACAGAGACTATAAGTGGAAGACAGATTTACAATATCTATTCATATGCAAACACATCCACATTGACTAACCTGGTTCCTGGAATGAACTACTCCGTGTCTGTGACGGCTTACAATGGGACCTCCTCCCAAATATCAGATGTCATCATGGACAGTACCTGTAAGTACTTATACGGTCTACTATCATTTATTGTTCTGCTTATTTCATTAACCAAAAGAGTAACAAATAACCTTATTTTATCCATTTAGACAACATAAATGGCAAGTTACATCTGAAGCAGTCTGTCACACTTCACCCGCTCACCTTGATAGTGGTGGTAACATTTGGTCAAGACATCCCTATGAATTCAGATTCCAAAGAACACAGGATGAGATGTTACTATCCTTTGTGCAAGCACTTCCAAGAGTTCATGAACAGTGAGCCTGGTGAAATTTGGGGAATGCATCGTCAGTAGTGACCCTTTGGTTCCTAGGGTGTTTCGCCTTTCATACTATACACCCTCCCCAAAGGCGGCCAGCGACAGGGTGATCAATCCTACACTTGCGTCCCATTCCCAATTAGTCATAGGAGTTGCCTTGTTGTTGATAGCTAACATCCCATGGGACTATGCATGGCAGGGGCGTCCTCCTCCCTGAGTCAAGCATTGTTGACTGCATACCTCCTGGCCCTCTCACTTTGGGGCCCAGCTGGGGTCTTTCCTCTTCATCCAGAGCCACTGACTGCTGCCTTCTGCCGCCTCCGATACGGCTCTGATTGCCGAACGCTGGCTCTGGCCCTTAATTCCCAGGTCTCTAAGCAGTCTGGTTGTAGATGTTGCCACAAAACCTCTGCAGCCCACCTCCACTGGTCGGACTTCTGTGTTCCAGCCATGATGCCGTGCTTCGGCAGCTAGATCGGCATAGCGCAGATGTTTTCGCTCATAAGCCTCATCTACTGAGTCCTCCCAGGGTACTGTGAGCTCAATGATGAAGACCTTCTTGAGCGAACAGGACCAGAGCACCATGTCAGGTCTTAGGGTGGTGGTTGCGATCTCCGGAGGAAACACAAGTTGCCGGCCAATGTCAGCTAGACTTTTCCAGTCGCGGGCCAAGCGCAGCTGGTCTCGCTCTATTGGTGTAGAGCCGCTCTTCGGTGGTTTAGCCCCTTCGCGGACAAAGGTCGCCCGTAAGGGGTGTGATGCTGCTGGGGGTGGTAGGGAGTTGGTGGCAGCTCGCTTGTCCTCCAGGGCGGACGCAAGGTTTTTAAGGACTTGGTTGTGACGCCAAGTGTAGCGTCCTTGGGTGAGGCTTGTTTTACACCCTGTGAGAATGTGCCTGAGGTTGGCTGGCATGGAACAGAGGGCACAGTCCGGATCTTCACCATACCATTGGTGAAGATTAACTGGTGTTGGAAAGATGTCATATGTTGCTCTCATGGAAAAGCTCAACCGCCTCGCTTCCATGGCCCACAGATCCTTCCAGCTGATCTTCCTCTTCTCCACACTGTCCCAGCGAGTCCACTGTCCTTGTTTGGCAAGAGAGACTGCATTGGCCCACCTTGCAGCCTCCTCCTGATGGCGTACTTCCTGCACTACCATCTTCCGCCGCTCTGGTGCAGTGGTCTTACTCCAAGCAGCACGGCTAGTTAGCCCAAGGCCTCCTCTCCCTTGCTGAACATGACCCACAATGTCAGCATGTCTGAGGGCTGCTGTTGCCTCCTGGACTGCTTTTCCTGGCCTCCATTTGCGCCCAGTTGCCAAGGTCGGCGCGTTGTTGCTCACCACTGGGTCTCGAGATTCATTCAGTGTCATCTGGAGCCTGGTTTTTGCACACTTGAATTCCTCGGTTAGACTGGTGAGGGGCAGCTTGAGGACACCATCTCCATAGAGGCCTATGGTGGTAAGGCATCGTGGAACTCCGAGCCACTTCTTTAAGTAGCTCGTGGCTCCTCTTTCCATCTTCTCCACTGTTGAGATTGGAACCTCATACACTGCTAGGGGCCACAACACCCGGGGTAGGAGACCAAACTGCAGACACCAGGCCTTTAACTTTCCAGGTAGCTGGGTGTTGTCGATGGACTGTAGGCTACTACTGATGTCTTTGCGCAGCTGTTGCACCTGGTCTTTGTCCTTCAGGCTTGCATCATACCACCTTCCAAGGCTTTTTACCGGCTGCTCAGACACTGTTGGGATTTGGTCATCTCCGATGAAGAATTTCAGGTCACAGAGTACTCCATTCACAATCGAGATGCTGCGTGACTTGGATGGTTTAATCTTCATACGGGCACAGCTGATGTTCTCCTCGAGTTTTCTGAGCAGTCTCCTGGTGCATGGGACAGTGGTGGTCAATGTTGTAATGTCGTCCATGTAGGCTCTGAGTGGAGGGAGGCGAAAACCAGAGTCGACTCGCTGTCCACCAGCAACCCATTTTGAGGATCTGATGATAACCTCCATTGCCATTATGAATGCCAATGGAGAAATGGTACATCCCGCCATTATACCTACATTCAGGCATTGCCATGAGGTGGTGAACTCTGAGGTGGTGAAGCAGAACTGCAGATCCTGAAAGTACGACTTCACCAGGGTTGTGATGGTGTCCGGTATGTGGAAAAATCTGAAGGCAGACCACAGGAGTTCATGGGGCACAGAGCCAAATGCATTGGCGAGGTCGAGGAAGACTACATGGAGGTCCCTTTTCTCCACCTTGGCCATTTGGATCTGGTGCCAGATCATGCTGGAATGTTCCAAGCAGCCAGAGAACCCTGATATTCCTGCCTTCTGTACAGATGTATCGACGTACGGATTCCTTTGCAGGTACTCGGACATCTTCTGGGCAATGATCCTAAAGAAGATTTTACCCTCGACATTCAGCTAGACTTTTCCAGTCGCGGGCCAAGCGCAGCTGGTCTCGCTCTATTGGTGTAGACATGACGAGGCTTTCGCTTACCAGTGGATTTGCAAACCGCTGTAAATGATCACTGATCAGCTACCCATGGTCAGAAAAATAATCAACCCAGTGTATAATGAATTTTGGTTCGTGAGAAGTAAAAGCAATACAAACTTGCCAAGAATATGGTGTTCAATATTAATATTGAATTCCCGTCAAACCTTACAATTTTTTCATGTATTTGTCAAAGTTATTGAATTATGAAAGAATTAGGGAATGTGGTGTCATCATTTCAATGATTATTTACATTTGGATTATGTTTTGTTAAAAACGGGAAACATCTTCATAAAATCTATATCATGGGACCTCCTTTGCCATTACCAAAACATAAGGATAGGTTATTGCCCTTTTTTCTGGCCACAAAACTGAAACCTTTTCACTCGGAATCATGTCTGCATTAACTACATATACTAGTGGTCAGAAGGCAAACAAAAAAACACTCTGATAATACATGCATTGTCCTTGAAACTGATTGGTCCACACCAGAGATGGCTTTCTTTAGAGCCGCGTATCAATTGGTGCTAGACCAGGGGATGCCAAAAGACGTGCAGCTCAAAGAAAATGCACTATCAAAGTAATGAGGACTCGGTGTAAGCATCTATATCATTAGACCTCCTTTGCCAGTACCAAAATACAATAATAGGGGTTTCCCCCTTTTTTCTGGCAACAAAACTGAAACCTTTTACAAGGAATCTTGTGTGCATTAATCACAATACTTGTGGTCAAAATGCAAACAAAAAACAATCTGATAATATATGCGTTGTCCTTGAAACTGATTGGTCCACACCAGAGACAGCTTTTTTAGCTTCAAGTGCAATGCATATATTATCCGTGTGTTTTTTCTTTGCATTCTGACCACAAGTATTGTGGTCTATCTTCACAAAATGTCGCCATTCCATATGTCATTTCAGTGCCAAGTTACACCATTGTAACCATCATCAACAAGACGATGACGTCCATTACAGTATCTTGGATGACTTCTCTCCCGAACGCATACTACTACTGGATCTACATGACAGAGACTATAAGTGGAAGACAGATTTACTATTTGTTTTCATATTCAAACATGTACACATTGACTAACCTGGTTCCTGGAATGAACTACTCCGTGTCTGTGACGGCTTACAATGGGACCTCCTCCCAAATATCAGATGTCGTCACGGACAGTACCTGTAAGTACATATACGGTCTACTATCAATAATTGTTCTGCTTATTCAATTAATCAAAAGAGTAACAACGAACCCTATTTTATCCATTTAGACAACATAAATGTCAAGTTACATCTGAAGCAGTCTGTCACACTTCACTCACTCACCCTGATAGTGGTGGTCACATTTGGTCAAGAAATCCCTATGAATAATAAGGCATGACGAAGCTTTCGTTTACCAGTGGATTTGCAAACGGCTGTAAATATTCACTGATCAGCTATCCATGGTCAGAAAAAAAATCCACCCAGTGTATAATGAATTTTGGTTAGTGAGAAGTAATAGCCATATAAACTAGTAATAGGTTTTACCCTTTTACCTAGCAAAAAAACTGATACCTTTATACAAGGGATCATGTTTGCATTAACCACAACACTTGCGGTCAAAATGCAAACAAAAAGACAACTCTGATCATGCATGCGCTGTCCTTGAAATTGATTGGACCACATCAGAGACAGCTGTCTTTAGCTTCAAGGACAATGCATATAATTCTAGATTTGAAGCTTTCGTGACTGCAATGATTCATATTCTTAGGTTTTTTCGGTAAAGTCAAGTAGGTAAAAACATTAAAAAGTAAAATAAAATAAAAATCACGACGTTTCGGAGGCAACACAAGCTTCTGTCTTCAGGTGGGACCGTCACAGCCACGACAGCTGTATCAAGTAAATGAGAGATTGCAGGAGCTACCACTCCGTTTATATAATGGTTGGAGAAGGTGGTGGGGCAAGGGCCGCATACTTTTTATTAATATGGTAAGGTGAGGCTTAAGACTAAGAACAGACTGCATAACAAAGGCTGAGCCCTTTGTATGGCTTCGTGTACAAACCTTTGATGGTAGCCAGGAGGTTTGCAGAGAACCTTGGTATTTTTAATGTTTTTACCTACGTGACTTTACCGAAAAAACCTAAGAATATGACAATGCATATATTATCAGTGTGTTTTTGTTTGTATTCTGACCACAAGTATTGTGGTTAATACAGACAGGATTTCTTGTAAAAAGGTTTCAGTTTTGTTGACAGAAACAAGGGGAAAAACGTATTCTTATCTTCATAAAATGTCACCCATTCAATGTCATTTCAGTGCCAAGTTACACCATTGTAACCATCATCAACAAGACGATGACGTCCATTACAGTATCTTGGATGACTTTTCTCCCGAACGCATACTACTACTGGATCTACATGACAGAGACTACAAGTGGAAGAGAGATTTACAATTTCTATTCATATTCAAACACATCCACATTGACTAACCTGGTTCCTGGAATGAACTACTCCGTGTCTGTGACGGCTTACAACGGGTCCTCCTCCGAAATATCAGATGTCGTCATGGATAGTACCTGTAAGTACATATACGGTCTATTATCAATAATTGTTCTGCTTCTTCCATCAACCAAAAGAGTGAGAACGAACCCTATTTTATCCATTTAGACAACATAAATGGCAAGTTATATCTGAAGCAGTCTGTCACGCTTCACTCACTCTCCCTGATAGTGGTTATCACATTTGGTTAAGAAATCGCAATGAACAATAAGGCATGACGAAGCTTTGGTTTACTTGTGGATTTTCAAACGGCTGTAATTGATCACTGATTCGCATCCCATGGTCCGAAAAATAATCAACCCCGGTGTATAATGAATTTTGGTTCGTGAGAAGTAAAAGCAATACAAACTTGCCAAGAATATGGTGTTCAAAATAAATATTGAATTCCCGTCAAACCTTACAATTTTTTCAGGTATTTGTCAAAGTTATTGAATTATGAAAGAATTACGGAATGTGGTGTCATCATTTCAATGATTATTTACATTTGGATTATGTTTTGTTAAAAACGGGAAAGATCTTCATAAAATCTACATCATGGGACCTCCTTTGCCATTACCAAAACATAAGGATAGGTTATTGCCCTTTTTTCTGGCCACAAAACTGAAACCTTTTCACGCGGAATCATGTCTGCATTAACTACATATACTAGTGGTCAGAATGCAAACAAAAAAAACACTCTGATAATACATGCATTGTCCTTGAAACTGATTGGTCCACACCAGAGATGGCTTTCTTTAGAGCCGCGTATCAATTGGTGCTAGACCAGAGGACGCCAAAAGACGTGCAGCTCAAAGAAAAGGCACTATCAAAGTAATGATGACTCGGTGTGAGCATCTATATCATTAGACCTCCTTTGCCAGTACCAAAATACAATAATAGGGGTTTCCCCCTTTTTTCTGGCAACAAAACTGAAACCTTTTACAAGGAATCTTGTGTGCATTAATCACAATACTTGTGGTCAAAATGCAAACAAAAAACAATCTGATAATATATGCGTTGTCCTTGAAACTGATTGGTCCACACCAGAGACAGCTTTTTTAGCTTCAAGTGCAATGCATATATTATCCGTGTGTTTTTTGTTTGCATTCTGACCACAAGTATTGTGGTCTATCTTCACAAAATGTCGCCATTCCATGTCATTTCAGTGCCAAGTTACACCATTGTAACCTATAATAGTAGGTTTTTACCCTTTTTAACTGGTACAAAACTGACACCTTTATTCAAGGCATCATGTTTGCAATGACCACAACACAAGTAGTCAAAAACGCAAACAAAAAGAAGCAACTCTGATAAGGATGATAATATGCACTGTCCTTGAAGTTGATTGGCCCACACCCGAGACGGCTTTCTATTGTAACCATCATCAACAAGACGATGACGTCCATTACAGTATCTTGGATGACTTCTCTCCCGAACGCATACTACTACTGGATCTACATGACAGAGACTATAAGTGGAAGACAGATTTACTATTTGTTTTCATATTCAAACATGTACACATTGACTAACCTGGTTCCTGGAATGAACTACTCCGTGTCTGTGACGGCTTACAATGGGACCTCCTCCCAAATATCAGATGTCGTCATGGACAGTACCTGTAAGTACTTATACGGTCTACTATCAATAATTGTTCTGCTTATTTCATTAACCAAAAGAATAACAACGAACCCTATTTTATCCATTTAGACAACATAAATGTCAAGTTACATCTGAAGCAGTCTGTCAAACTTCACCCGCTCACCTTGATAGTGGTGGTAACATTTGGTCAAGACATCCCTATGAATAATAAGACATGACGAGGCTTTCGCTTACCAGTGGATTTGCAAACCGCTGTAAATGATCACTGATCAGCTACCCATGGTCAGAAAAATAATCAACCCAGTGTATAATGAATTTTGGTTGGTGAGAAGTAAAAGCAATACAAACTTGCCAAGAATATGGTGTTCAATATTAACATTCAATTCCCGTCAAACCTTACAAATGTTTTATGTATTTGTCAAAGTTATTGAATTATGAAAGAATTACGGAATGTGGTGGCATCATTTCAATGATTATTTACATTTGGATTATGTTTTGTTAAAACGTGAAACATCTTCATAAAATCTACATCATGGGACCTCCTTTGCCAGTACCAAAATATAAGGATAGGTTATTGCCCTTGTTTCTGGCCACAAAACTGAAACCTTTTCACGCGGAATCATGTCTGCATTAACTACATATACTAGTGGTCAGAATGCAAACAAAAAACACTCTGATAATACATGCATTATCCTTGAAACTGATTGGTCCACACCAGAGACGGCTTTCTTTTGAGCCGCGTCTCAATTGGTGCTAGACCAGAGGACGCCAAAAGACGTGCAGCTCAAAGAAAATGCACTATCAAAGTAATGAGGACTCGGTGTAAGCATCTACATCATTAGACCTCCTTTGCCAGTACCAAAATACAATACTAAGGGTTTCCCCCTTTTTTCTGGCAACAAAACTGAAACCTTTTACAAGGAATCACGTGTGCATTAATCACAATACTTGTGGTCAAAATGCAAACAAAAAACAATCTAATAATATATGCGTTGTCCTTGAAACTGATTGGTCCACATCAGAGACAACTTTTTTAGCTTCAAGTGCAATGCATATATTATCATTCTGACCACAAGTATTGTGGTTAACGCAGAAACAAGGGAAAAAAACCTATTCTTATCTTCACAAAATGTCGCCCATTCCATATGTCATTTCAGTGCCAAGTTACACCATTGTAACCATCATCAACAAGACGATGACGTCCATTACAGTATCTTGGATGACTTCTCTCCCGAACGCATACTACTGTAGGGCTGTTACAGAGGGGCTGTATGTGTAGGGCTGTATGCATGGTATCACACGGGTAACAAACACAGTGGGCGGGGCTCCGTGAGTACACGGGGAGGTGCCCGCAACGACGTCCGCACCGGGCTGCCCGGGGGGGGGGGGTTGTGATCCTCCGGGGGGGGGGGTATAAATGGGGATGAGCCGGAGAGCTCGGGGTTCAGTCTTAGAGTAAAAGGGGGAAGACGAAGATCGACTAGCTAGGCCCTGGACTCCCCTGGGACGCCGCCCTTGTCAGGGCCGCGCAGGACCGAGCCAGTGGCGTGGTCCCGTGAACCAGAGTTAGTACTCTGGGACTCCGGGTACCGTAGCCCGACTGACCAGTGTCGGGCCAGATAGCCTCCCCATTAGTGGAGGACTAGGGAGAGGTCAGGGGTAGCTAGTGGAGTATTCCCAGCTATCCGGGTGAGGGGGCCGATACACCCCTCTAGTATTATATGTCCGCAGTGTGACTACTTGTACAATAAATACGTGTGCCTAACAACGGTGTCCAAGCGTCCTCAACGGTACTTCATCTGGTGTCAGAAGAAATACGAACATGGACACGCGCCAAACAGCTCGAGCCAAAGTACCGCAAATGGAGGACGCCGTTGAAATTGTCGAGCCCGAGACGGCTCAACAAGACATCGTGCAGCCGGGGCCTGACGCGTTCTTACCGGGGCATCGGCATGAAGAGGGGCCGCAGACAGACGGGCTGTGGCTGGCTCACGAAAGGCTGGCGGAGCTGCTGTACGCCGCTGCCGCCACGCTGGAGAACATCACGCGGCTGGGGGCTGGTGGTCCACCACGGGGCGAGGGGAGCCGGCGTCCGGAGCGCCTTCCCGCCATTTCCGAAGATTCAGACTTTGAATTTCCCGCCATCGACGCGGCGGCTGCTCAGGGCGTGGCCAGCCTGAACCTCGGGTCCGACATCGGCCTCGCTGGGGCTGCCGCGTCATCGCCGGCGGAGGGTGCGTCATCACGGCTGCGACAGGCGATGTCATCTGCCGTTCGCGCCGAAGCACAGCCGAGTCGTGGAGACAACAACCTGCGGGGTTCCACGGCATCCACTGCGCTGCACCAAAGACTGCCACCGCTTAAAGAGTTTATTGGCGCGAAGGGCGACTGGGGCGGCTTTCGGCGACGCTTCCTCGCCCACCAAGAAATGGCTAACTGGTCGGATGCTGAGGCTCTTTGCGCGCTGCCGGCGCTCCTCGACGGCGACGCGCTTGCCGCCCTCACATCGGCGCCGAGGGAGAAGCGCTCTACGCTACCGATGGCGCTGCAGCTGCTGGCCGGGGTCTACGGACCTTCAGCGGAATGCAGGCAGCAGTTTTACGACCGCCAGCGGGGCGCAAAGGAGTCGCCCCTGGCGTACAGAACGAGTCTCCTGGCGTTGGCAAAGACAGCCTTCCCTCGCATGGACGAGGACGGCGTCGACGCCATGGTGACTGAAAAAATCCTCCTGCTGGCAGACGACCTGGACATCGCCGTCGTTGCACAGGAGGACACGGAGATGACTTCCCTCCAGGCGGCGCGGCTCCTCCACGCCAACCTGCTGTCACAGCGGCGGAAAGCCAGCAGGGCAGCGGCCGGGCGGGCGGTGGCTGCAGCCACCCTCCCGGCGGAGGAGGTTTACGCCGTCGACCATCGACGGCAGCAGGGGATGGGAGCACGGTCGGGCCGGGATGGGTCGAGCCGCTTCGACCGTCCGTCATCGCCGCCGACGCTCCCGCGTTGCTTCAACTGCGGCGTCCGAGGCCATGTCGCCTCGGGGTGTCGCTCTCCTCGACAGCGCAGGACGACGCCTCGTCAGGACACCGGCCCTCCTCCTCCCAAGCTCCATCAACATGATCCGGCGAGTCGCGGCACCACACATGTTTGGCCTAAGCACACACCTGTCGCACACTCTCGCACCACAACGAACGGGGGGCCGACGTTGCGCCGCGACGGGTCAACACGCACCACTGTGGGGACTCAAATCGAACCCAGGCAGTGGTCCGTGTTGGCCCATCGCGTTGTGGCCGCGTCGTCGGGGTCGTCGGCCGTCGTGGGACACATTGACGGGGTTGAGGTACGCATCCTGGTCGACACAGGGGCATCGGCGACCATCATTTCCGAACTAATTTACAACATTTTACCTGTCCAGAGCCGTCCTTTACTGCCGGTTAACGTCCCATTCTATGCTGCTAACGGGGGCTCCCTTGGCATCATTGGACAGATTCGAGCGCAAATTTGTATCGGGGATATCAAATTGTCGGGCCCGATTTTTGTTTCCTCCTCGCTGGCGGTTCCGTGCCTGCTGGGGACGGACTTCTTGGGCAAAATGCCGATTCGCATTTTAATAGACCAAGGATGCATTGAGCTCCCGTCGGGACGGCGCATGGCGTTCCTGCCTTCGCCTACTGCGACTCGGACGGCGTTCGTAACTATACCAGCGTCCGTCGTTAAAACAGTTCGTGTGCCGCCGGGAGCTCAAATGTTAGTGCCTCTAAGACTTCGTCGGCCCTTCGCTGAGGGCATTGGGGCCCAGGGAATCCTGTTAGGACCGTCTAGGGCCGGGGTTAGTGGACCGCATTTGATTCCGGCCCTGACCGTCGTGAGGGGGGACGGGGACCCTTTCATCGCGGTCCTCAATGTGGGATCGCAAACAGTGGTAGTTCCTCAAGGGACGGTGCTTGCGCACGCGACGCCGGTGCCCTGCGAGGAACCAGTTGCGAATCATGTCGGCACTGCTCCCCGGCCGCACCCACATTCGGACAGCGATGAAGGGTGGCTCGATGCGCTTTGTGCGGGATCGACGGACCTGTCAAATTCTGAGCGCCAACAGCTTAGAGCGCTACTGCGGGAATTTTCCGACGTTTTCAGTCGGAACAAATACGATTTGGGTTGCACTCCTCTTCTGCGTCACCATATTGACACGGGTGACAGCGCGCCAATACGCCAGAATCCGTTTCGGTTAAGTCCCGCCGAAAAGGACCATGTCAAATCGGCAATTGATGACATGTTAGCCGCCGACATTATTTCTCCTTCTACCAGCCCTTGGGGAGCGCCGATCGTCCTGGTTAAAAAGCAGGACGGCTCGTTGCGGTTTTGCGTTGATTTTCGGCGCCTTAACAAAATTTCGGTTGCCGACGCATACCCGCTCCCACGGATGGACGAATCGCTGGACGCCTTGGCGGGAGCGCGATTCTTCTCCACGCTGGATTTACTTTCGGGATTCTGGCAGCTTCCTCTGGATGATGAATCGAAACCAAAAACTGCTTTCCGTACACCGCACGGCCTGTTCCAATTCAACCGGTTGCCGATGGGCTTACACTCAGCGCCGGCAACCTTCCAGCGTTTGATGGAATTGGTTTTGGCTGGATTGCAATGGGAGTCGTGCCTGATTTATTTGGATGACGTTATCGTCTTCGGTAAAACTTTTGACGAACATCTCCAGAGGTTGCGGGCGGTTTTCCTAAAGATGCGGGCTGCTAATTTGAAGTTCAAGCCCCAAAAATGTCATTTGTTACGCGATTCCGTGTGTTATTTGGGCCACATCGTAGGGCGCTCGGGTATTGCTACCGATCCCGCCAAAACGCAGTGTGTCAGCTCCTGGCCGACTCCCACCTCGGTGGGAGAGGTCAGGAGTTTCATCGGCTTCGCGTCGTATTACCGACGGTTCGTCGCTGATTTTGCGACGATTGCCAAACCCCTACACGCCTTAACATCTAAAGGGGTTCGGTTCCACTGGGGTCAGGAGGAGGAGGCTGCTTTTTGCTCCCTTCGGGACGCCCTGGTAAAAGCTCCTCCCTTGATTTACCCCGATTTTTCAAAACCGTTTCTGCTCGACACCGATGCGAGCAACACGGGTATTGGGGGCGTGCTTTCCCAGGTGGTTGACGGCGTGGAACGGGTGGTTGCGTACGGCAGTCGGGTGTTGTCTCCAGCGGAGCAAAGATATTGTGTCACCCGCAGGGAACTGTTGGCAATTGTCTATTTCATCCAACAGTATCGCCCATATCTGTACGGTCGGCATTTCACCGTCCGCACAGATCATGCGGCACTGCAGTACGCCCTGCGAGTTCAACAGCCATCGGGACAATTGTCCCGATGGTTGGAGATCCTCCAGGATTTTGATTTCGAAACCACCTACCGTAAGGGCGTTTGCCACACCAACGCGGACGCTCTGTCACGCATGCCAACCACCTCCGAATGTGCATGCCTCCTGGGGTCGGGACGTTGCAAGCCAGCAGGGGACATATCGGTTCCGGTCCTGGCGGCCGCCGCCGACGACGAGACAGTTGTTCCAAATTCTATCGAACAACAGGGAAAAGATTCCCTGCTGGGTTTGCCCATTCAGGAATGGGGGCGCCTCCAGATGGAGGATACCTCCCTCCTCGCGTTGCGTCGTCGCGCCGGGGAGGCGGGGCGGGGGTCGGGTGATGCCGACGCATGGGAAATGCACGCGGGGTTGCTGGTGCATTGGGACGAAAAATCCCATCGACACCGGCTGGTGGTCCCTTCGGGGTTACGGGGTAGGGTGGTGTGGGCTGCTCATGAGCGCCTCCTCCACCTGGGTACCCAAAAGACCCTCGCCTTGCTCCAGCGTGATTATTTTTGGCAAGGCATGACAAGGGATGTCACAGATCTGTTGGCTTCATGCCCTCGGTGTGCGCAGCGAAAACCACCAGCAAGGGAGTCGAACCCGCCTTTGCAGTCTATCAGGGTCTCCAGAGTAAACGAACTTGTCGCGCTGGATATTCTGGGCCCATTCCCCGCCACCCCTAGGGGAAATAGATATTTGTTAACCGGGGTCGAATACTTTACGCGCTGGCCTATGGCCTGGCCCCTGGCCAATCAGTCGGCAGCAGCCATCGTCGACGCCTTTGTCCAAGGTTATGTCATGGACATAGGTGCTCCGGAGCGGCTGCTGACTGACCAGGGTAAAAATTTTTCCGGAAAACTCCTCCAACAGGTCTGTGAGCTCCTGGGAACGAAAAAAATTCGTACCTCCCCCTATCACCCGCAAACTGACGAGATGGTGGAGCGTCTGCATCGCACCATCTCGTCTATGTTGTCACAGCAGGTTTCGGACTCACAGACCGATTGGGACTTGCAAATTCAAGGGGTCCTGGCAGCATACAGATTGGCCCCCCATGCTGCGACGGGATTTTCACCCTTTTTCCTCATGTATGGCCGCGATCCTGACCCACCTGTTCGGGCGCAGCTGCAGATCCCCACGCCGCTGGGAAAAACTAAATTGGTTGACCATGTTAAATTTAACCTCGCAAAATTGACTGAGGCACGGGATGCTGCGATGCTAAATTCCGACCGGCGTCAGAAAGCGAATGAGCGCCTCAGACTGGGTCGCGTGCACGTGCTACAGTGGAAGCCGGGGGACAGGGCATGGCTGCACTGCCCCCAGGTACCACTCGCGACATCCTCTAAACTGGTGCGGCCGTGGCGGGGCCCTGTCGAGGTGGTCGAGGTTTTGCGGCCTCAGTGCGTTCGCATCAAATGGGGGAAGCGCCGGTGGTTTGTGCACGCCTCGAGACTAAAACCATTCGTTGCGGTGCGAGGCCCCGCTCCACACACGCGTGGCCAAACATGTGGGGGGTCGGCCGACTCGAAGGGTCCGTCTCTGCTGCTCTCGCCTGACGTGTTGCCGGCTATCCCGCCCACAGGTGCACCGGGAATGACGGGCTCGCGCCCAACCACCTCTACGGGGGATGCCGAGGTTCTCGCGACGTCAAGCGCAGACTCACTTCAAAACGGACAGCTGCCACCGGATGGTCCGCCATCCGGGGTTGCCCCGTGTGACGGGCCTGTGGCAAGGACGCGCGCAAAAATGCGCAGACTCTTGTGATGCATTAAAAAGAGACATCTTTTTTTATTTTTCACGTGTATGGTTGCTGTGCGCTGCGTCGGTGGGGTGCTCCTGCCACATTGTGTTGTGTTGTGTGTGTGCTGGGGGTTCCTTGCTAATTGTATATACGTTGCTCTTACGGGATTCGTATTTATTCGGGGGGGTGCGTCGGTTTCTTTTCCATTCGGGGTTGTTGGTTCTTGTTGTTGTTCTCTTCACGTTATGGTTAAAAAGTTTTTTGAGGCACACGCGGAGGTCAAAGGGGTTAATAAACCTTTATTAAAATTGTTGCAGCCGGGACGGCTGCGAGCTGTACAGGGGGGGGTGATGTAGGGCTGTTACAGAGGGGCTGTATGTGTAGGGCTGTATGCATGGGATCACACGGGTAACAAACACAGTGGGCGGGGCTCCGTGAGTACACGGGGAGGTGCCCGCAACGACGTCCACACCGGGCTGCCCGGGGGGGGGGGGTTGTGATCCTCCGGGGGGGGGGGTATAAATGGGGATGAGCCGGAGAGCTCGGGGTTCAGTCTTAGAGTAAAAGGGGGAAGACGGAAGATCGACTAGCTAGGCCCTGGACTCCCCTGGGACGCCGCCCTTGTCAGAGCCGCGCAGGACCGAGCCAGTGGCGTGGTCCCGTGAACCAGAGTTAGTACTCTGGGACTCCGGGTACCGTAGCCCGACTGACCAGTGTCGGGCCAGATAGCCTCCCCGTTAGTGGAGGACTAGGGAGAGGTCAGGGGTAGCTAGTGGAGTATTCCCAGCTATCCGGGTGAGGGGGCCGATACACCCCTCTAGTATTATATGTCCGCAGTGTGACTACTTGTACAATAAATACGTGTGAATTACAACGGTGTCCAAGCGTCCTCAACGGTACTTCACTACTACTGGATCTACATGACAGAGACTATAAGTGGAAGACAGATTTACTATTTGTTTTCATATTCAAACATGTACACATTGACTAACCTGGTTCCTGGAATGAACTACTCCGTGTCTGTGACGGCTTACAATGGGACCTCCTCCCAAATATCAGATGTCGTCATGGACAGTACCTGTAAGTACATATACGGTCTACTATCAATAATTGTTCTGCTTATTCAATTAATCAAAAGAGTTGCAACGAACCCTATTTTATCCATTTAGACAACATAAATTTCAAGTTACATCTGAAGCAGTCTGTCACACTTCACTCACTCACCCTGATAGTGGTGGTCACATTTGGTCAAGAAATCCCTATGAATAATAAGGCATGACGAAGCTTTCGTTTACCAGTGGATTTGCAAACGGCTGTAAATGATCACTGATCAGCATTCCATGGTCAGAAAAATAGTCAACCCAGTGTATAATGAATTTTGGTTAGTGAGAAGTAAAAGCAATACAAACTAGGCAATAATATGGTGTTCAATATTAATAATTAATTCCCGTCAAACCTTACAAAAAACATATGCATGTATTTGTCAAAGTTATTGAATTATGAAAGAATACGGAATACGTTGTCATCATTTCAATTACTTTTTACATTTGGATTATGTTTTGTTAAAAACGTGAACCATCTTCATAAATCAACATCATGGGACCTCCTTTGCGAATTCCAAAATATAAGGATAGGTTATTGCCTTTTTTTCTGGCCACAAAACTGAAACCTTTTCACGCGGAATCATGTCTGCATTAACTACATATACTAGTGGTCAGAATGCAAACAAAAAAACACTGATAATACATGCATTGTCCTTGAAACTGATTGGTCCACACCAGAGACGGCTTTCTTTTGAGCCGCGTCTCAATTGGTGCTAGACCAGAGGACGCCAAAAGACGTGCAGCTCAAAGAAAATGCACTATCAAAGTAATGAGGACTCGGTGTAAGCATCTACATTATTAGACCTCCTTTGCCAGTACCAAAATACAATAATAGGGGTTTTCCCCATTTTTTCTGGCAACAAAACCGAAACCTTTTACCAGGAATCACGTGTGCATTAATCACAATACTTGTGGTCAAAAAGCAAACAAAAAACAATCTGATAATATATGCGTTGTCCTTGAAACTGATTGGTCCACACCAGAGACAGCTTTTTAGCTTCAAGTGTAATGCATATATTATCAGTGTGTTTTTTCTTTGCATTCTGACCACAAGTATTGTGGTCTATCTTCATAAAATGTCGCCCATTCCATATGTCATTTCAGTGCCAAGTTACACCATTGTAACCATCATCAACAAGACGATGACGTCCATTACAGTATCTTGGATGACTTCTCTCCCGAACGCATACTACTACTGGATCAACATGACAGAGACTATAAGTGGAAGACAGATTTACAATTTCTATTCATATGTGTAGTGACATTGAACGGTCACTACTGTGTTGGCCCGTACGAGGGCTGGGGGCCCCAAGGGGGTGCCTGGGGGGTCACGTGCCGGAGGGATCCGGACCTTCCCAGAGGTGGGGGAAGTGAGGCGTGTCCTGGGAAGGGAGGCGTGGCCTGGAGAGAGCCAGCCACGCCTGGGCGGAGCCGGCCACGCCAAAGCAGATATAAGCGTGGTGTGAACGCAGAGCAAGGCTGTTGTACTGTACTCCAAAGAGAAGACAGCATCGGTCGTCAAGTCCCGAGTCGTCGTCCTGGGCCAGGCAGGCAGTTGCCTGCCTGGTCCAGTCTGTGTCGTGTTCCAGAGTGTTAGTGAGTTGAGGAAGGTGGTCACCACCTTATGTACAGCGTTATGTTACTTACCGTTTAATAAATAGTGTTGCCTGCAAGCTGCGTGTGTGTGCACTTAATTCGAACCCATTACATTTGGCGTCAGAAGGTGGAAAAATAAATATTGCTAGGTGTTATCCTAGGGAAGTAAAATGGGCACACGAAAAACAAATATAAAACTCATCTGGACGTCTTCGTACGACGGGGACGGTGTGACGACTATCCTTCGGACAGCCCCGGGGATGGCAGCCCCGGTGACAGAGAGAGAGAGATGGCGCTGCACGCGGAGCGGCGGGACTGGCAACGCACCGCTGCTTCGCCGCCATCGGGAACGGAGCGACGGAGCCGCGGGGAGAGGACACCATCGTCGCTGCGGGGGCTGGCGGGGGAGGCCCGGGCATGCGGGCCACGCGGTGGGCCCGCCATTTCGGCGGCGGGTCGGGGCGCTGTTCCCGCCAAAACGCCGCTCCTGCTGCCAAAATGCCGCTCCCGCCGACATCAACGCCTGCGGAGGTGGAGTTCCACACGTTCGGGTGGCGCCCCCGTCTTCTGCTCGAGCGCGAGAGGGTGGATGGGTTCGCAAGAGCAGGCCGTGTTCACCATGCAAGATTCTTCGGGGTGTCCCAGTGCTCCACCTTGCCGCCCTCCGCTATTCACAGTTTGCCAGGCGAGTCGTGACATGACAAGCACCCGGCCTCAAGAAAAATAATAATAACTTCACCCATCTTGCGTGTGCCGGGTTGCGATCGCGTGTGTTTTTTTTTAACTCGCTGGTTTGCGGAGCGTGTTCGTCCGGTTGTGTGTGTGATAAAGTGACGCGGCGACCATGCGGGTTTCTGCTTGTAACATTGTTGTTGTTAATTACGGCGTCGAGATCGGTATCTTCTGGGTGTAGTTAATGATTAATTTGTTGTTGGTGTCCCGAGCTCCGTTGATATCCTGTATGTTGCCGTGTTAATGACTCGTGTTGTTACATCGTTGTGTTGCGAAATCGCCATTGTTATTGTGTATACTGTATGGAGTTTCGCTCGTGATTGTCACTTGTAACTGTCAGAAACTTTGATCGTCATTGTTGCCAATGTACAGACCGTATGGAGCTTTGCTTGAAATTGTTAACAGTGTATGGACTGTTGGGTACTTGCTTGTGATTATTTACTATGTACGGATTGTCTGGAGTATTGATTGTGTGTGTTGCCATGTGGGGACTGGATGGAGCATTGCGCCAAATGATTGACTGTACGAACTTCGTATACTGCATATACTGTATTAATCTATTCGGCGATTTTTGACGTTTGTGTCTAGTTTTTTTTTGCTCTCAAAATTCGAATGCCCTGAGTCCCATGGTTAATGTTGAAGGGGATTTTGAAATGACAGGTTCGGTTTGTTTCAAACTCACTGGTTGGTTCCTGTCCGTTGTTGCACAGATGATGTCTTTTGTGCGGGAATGCTCCTTGTGTTCTACATGGATCGGGGGTGCGTTTCCGTTAATTGCCGTCAAATTGCGTTGCTCTCTCCACTCGGTTGGTACAGCTGCATGCTGCAATGCGAGTCTCGGAGATGATGTGTACGGATACGGGATGTGAGGTGTATTGTTGTGACCATTGAATATTCGGGATCGTCACAAATTGTGCGTACCTGTTCGGCATTGGATCAGTTCTGTGGGGGATCATAATTCAAATTGTATGTGTTGTGATGGTGTTAAATTGCGATGGTGACATGCTGCCAGGGATTTGGAATTGTGGTGCTGGCTGTCACTTATCTTGGGGCGCAGATCCTGACCAGGATGGCCCAGTGAGTGTTGCGTGTCTAACATGAACGTTGTGGTCCCGTCATGCTATGGCTGACGGCTTGACCTGACAGCCCGGAGATTGAAACACTCCGTGGTATGTCTAGCCTAGTGGGCTGTGCGCTCACAGGGCTCGGAGAGTGTGGTCCCGTCATGCAATGGCTGACGGCTTGACCTGACAGCCCGGAGATTGAAACACACCGTGGCATGTCTAGCCTAGTGGGCTGTGTGCTCACATGGCTCGGAGAGTGTGGTCCCGTCATGGAATGGCTGACGGCTTGACCTGACAGCCCGGAGATCGAGACACTCCGTGGCTTGTCTAGCCTAGTGGGCTGTGCGCTCACATGGCTCGGAGAGTGTGGTCCCGTCATGCTGTGTTTGACGGCTTGACCTGACAGCCCGGAGATCTAGACACTCTGTGGCTTGTCTAGCCTTATGGGCTGTGCGCTCACATGGCTCAGGGAGTGTGGTCCCATCATGCTATGGCTGACAGCTTGACCTGACGGCTCGGAGGTTGAGACCCTCCGAGGCGCGTTGAAACAGTGGGCTGGAGATTCGTAAGGTTCAGGTGGAGTTGTCCTGTTACGTTGAGACTGTATCCCTCAGTTGTTAGGGTGCATGTTGTGCAGTGAGTGAACGATGGGTCGTCTCAGCTCGGTCGGTACAGCTATATGCTGCGATGCGAGTCTTGGAGAGAGACTGGGTCGTCTCAGCTCGGTCGGTACAGCTATATGCTGCGATGCGAGTCTTGGAGAGAGACTGGGTCGTCTCAGCTCGGTCGGTACAGCTATATGCTGCGATGCGAGTCTTGGAGAGAGACTGGGTCGTCTCAGCTCGGTCGGTACAGCTATTTGCTGCGATGCGAGTCTTGGAGAGAGACTGGGTTAAAATCCCACCGATATGGCCGACGCGTGCTGCTGGTTGTGACGCCGCGTCGGAAAGGCGGTGGGGTGGTAACATGGAAATTCCCCCCCCGATATGGCCGACGTGTGCTACTGGTTGTGACGCCGCGTCGGAAAGGCGGTGGGGTGGTAACATGGAAATTCCCCCCCCGATATGGCCGACGCGTGCTACTGGTTGTGACGCCGCGTCGGAAAGGCGGTGGGGTGGTAACATGGAAATTCCCCCCCCCGATATGGCCGACGCGTGCCACTGGTTGTGACGCCACGTCGGAAAGGCGGGGGGGTGCTAACGGGTGACTGTCATTGCATGCGTGATTCTAAAGGGGGGGGGGGCTGTGCTGGAGCGTAAGTGGGTTAGCCAGTTTTCATGTATATTTGTTGTTAATTCCCCGTTTTCTATGCGGTTCCCTTTTACCCTCGTCGATTCTGTATATATTACGTGATTGTATTTCTTATCGGTCGCCGGTCATTTATTGATGTTGCTGGTTCGGAGGCACACCTTTTAGATGTTTCACAGTTGTGTTACAGCCGGGGACGGCTGTGTGTTTATACAGGGGGGGGTGATGTAGTGACATAGAACGGTCACTACTGTGTTGGCCCGTACGAGGGCTGGGGGCCCCAAGGGGGTGCCTGGGGGGTCACGTGCCGGAGGGATCCGGACCTTCCCAGAGGTGGGGGAAGTGAGGCGTGTCCTGGGAAGGGAGGCGTGGCCTGGAGAGAGCCAGCCACTTCTGGGCGGAGCCGGCCACGCCAAAGCAGATATAAGCGTGGTGTGAACGCAGAGCAAGGCTGTTGTACTGTACTCCAAAGAGAAGACAGCATCGGTCGTCAAGTCCCGAGTCGTCGTCCTGGGCCAGGCAGGCAGTTGCCTGCCTGGTCCAGTCTGTGTCGTGTTCCAGAGTGTTAGTGAGTTGAGGAAGGTGGTCACCACCTTATGTACAGCGTTATGTTACTTACCGTTTAATAAATAGTGTTGCCTCCAAGCTGCGTGTGTGTGCACTTAATTCGAACCCATTACATATGCAAACACATCCACAATGACTCACCTGGTTCCTGGAATGAACTACTCCGTGTCTGTGACGGCTTACAACGGGTCCTCCTCCCAAATATCAGATGTCGTCATGGACAGTACCTGTAAGTACATATACGGTCTACTATCAATAATTGTTCTGCTTATTCAATTCATGAAAAGAGTAACAACGAACCCTATTTCATCCATTTAGACAACATAAATGTCAAGTTACATCTGAAGCAGTCTGTCACACTTCACTCACTCACCCTGATAGTGGTGGTCACATTTGGTCAAGAAATCCCTATGAATAATAAGGCATGACGAAGCTTTCGTTTACCAGTGGATTTGCAAACGGCTGTAGATGATCACTGATCAGCTATCCATGGTCAGAAAAAAATCAACCCAGTGTATAATGAATTTTGGTTAGTGAGAAGTAATAGCCATATAAACTAGTAATATGTTTTACCCTTTTACCTAGCAAAAAAACTGACACCTTTATACAAGGGATCATGTTTGCATTAACCACAACACTTGCGGTCAAAATGCAAACAAAAAGACAACTCTGATAATGCATGCGCTGTCCTTGAAATTGATTGGACCACATCAGAGACAGCTGTCTTTAGCTTCAAGGACAATGCATATAATTCTAGATTTGAAGCTTTCGTGACTGCAATGATTCATATTCTTAGGTTTTTTCGGTAAAGTCACGTAGGTAAAAACATTAAAAAGTAAAATAAAATAAAAATCACGACGTTTCGGAGGCAACTCAAGCTTCTGTCTTCAGGTGGTACCGTCACAGCCACGACAGCTGTATCAAGTAAATGAGAGATTGCAGGAGCTACCACTCCGTTAATATAATGGTTGGAGAAGGTGGTGGGACAAGGGCCGCATACTTTTTATTAATATGGTAAGGTGAGGCTTAAGACTAAGAATAGACTGCATAACAAAGGCTGAGCCTTTGTTATGCAGGCTGAGCCTTTGTTATGGAGAGGTGCGGTTTGTGACTCAACCTGTGACAGGGAGACCACCACTAAACATGGTAAAACAGTAATGGTTGTCTGTCAAATAAGATTGGCAAATAAGTGTAGTTAAATCTTTTTTGCATGGTTAATCACATCTTTCGAATGATTACTCAGTTTGTAACCGTCATCACGGTTGAAATTATGTCTGTGTTTGTATATTTGTATGGCTTCGTGTACAAACCTTTGATGGTAGCCAGGAGGTTTGCAGAGAACCTTGGTCTTTTTAATGTTTTTACCTACGTGACTTTACCGAAAAAACCTAAGAATATGACAATGCATATATTATCAGTGTGTTTTTGTTTGTATTCTGACCACAAGTATTGTGGTTAATACAGACAGGATTTCTTGTAAAAAGGTTTTAGTTTTGTTGACAGAAAAAAGGGGAAAAACGTATTCTTATCTTCATAAAATGTCGCCCATTCAATGTCATTTCAGTGCCAAGTTACACCATTGTAACCATCATCAACAAGACGATGACGTCCATTACAGTATCTTGGATGACTTTTCTCCCGAACGCATACTACTACTGGATCTACATGACAGAGACTACAAGTGGAAGAGAGATTTACAATTTCTATTCATATTCAAACACATCCACATTGACTAACCTGGTTCCTGGAATGAACTACTCCGTGTCTGTGACGGCTTACAACGGGTCCTCCTCCGAAATATCAGATGTCGTCATGGACAGTACCTGTAAGTACATATACGGTCTATTATCAATAATTGTTCTGCTTCTTCCATCAACCAAAAGAGTGAGAACGAACCCTATTTTATCCATTTAGACAACATAAATGGCAAGTTATATCTGAAGCAGTCTGTCACACTTCACCCGCTCACCTTGATAGTGGTGGTCACATTTGGTTAAGAAATCGCAATGAACAATAAGGCATGACGAAGCTTTGGTTTACTTGTGGATTTTCAAACGGCTGTAATTGATCACTGATTAGCATCCCATGGTCCGAAAAATAATCAACCCGGTGTATAATGAATTTTGGTTCGTCAGAAGTAAAAGCGACACAACTGCTGAGAATGATCAGCTGACAACTGGGGAAAGTCCTTGTGGCGGCACGGAGAGACGGCTGACAGGAGGGAATAGACCCCACTGGGACAGTCATGGGTTAGCTTCCCATTTCTGTAGTTTCCCATGCTTCGCAGTATGTTGGAAACACCCGATTTAGCTACAGAAAGTCAACATACGAGAATACCCCTAGAGTCTGCGAGAGCGGGGGCGGAAGATGACTCATCGACTGACAACATGATAACGACTGGACCGGAAACGACTACGAGTAATGAGAGCACAGTACAAGAGAACACCACAGCAACTGTCACAAGTTCCGCTGCAACAGCAGGCCACAAACAGATGCAGGTATGTGTCTGTGGTTGGAGGAAAGTTACATCACACCATGGGTTGAGGATCCACCAGGGGAAGAAGGGGTGTTTGGGTAAAGAGAGACAGAGGCCTCGCATTGATTACTTTCTGCGAAAGCGATCAAATCAGTCGAATGAAGCACAGCAATTGGACGCAAACCATAGTTTGCAGTGCATCAGTACCACTGTCATGGAGGACGTAAACTCAAGCACCGAAGTAACAACTGAGGTGGAACCAACAACAGGAGTGGAACTCACCCAGCCTCCGAGACCTGCAATCGAGAGGAGACTACCAGGGCACAGACCGTATGTGAAGTGGCCTGGCGCCAGTGACAAGAAGTTGTGGGAAACAATGAATACTGACCTTACCTTGACCCTCGAGAAACTTCGAGGCACAGTGGGGAAGAAGTTGGAGAGGATGGGGGACATCATCTATGAGTATGGGGCAGAAAGCTTTGGAGTGCAAGAGGCAAAAGGCGGGAGAAAGGTTCCAACCCCACCAGTTTCCAGGAGGCAACAAGAAATCAAGCGCCTCGTTCAAGAAAGGAGACAGCTTAAGAAACAGTGGAAGAAAGCCTCGGAAGTGGAAAATGAGGGCATAGAGGCACTTCAGGCTGACATCAAAACCCGGTTGGCATCCCTCCGTAGAGCAGAGAACCTACGGAAGCGCAGAAGGAAGAAAGAACAAACTAGAACTCGATTCTATAAAGATCCCTTCAAGTTCCTTAAAAGTCTCTTCACGAAGGAAAAAAGTGGAGTTCTAAAAACAACAAAGAAAGACCTAGAAGAGCACCTGAGAACAACAAACTTTGACTCAAAGCGACATGAACATCTGGCCATCCCATCAGATATCCCACCCATTGAACCCCCGGAACATCATATTGAGACCAGCCCTCCGACATGGAAAGAGGTGGAAAACACAGTTCGAAGGGCAAGAACAGCATCAGCCCCGGGGCCAAATGGAGTCCCGTACAAAGTGTATAAGAACGCACCAGACGTCCTGAGGTTCCTCTGGAGGCTTATGAGAACAGCTTGGCAAAAGAAGATAATACCCAAAGTGTGGCGTAGGGCAGGCGGGGTCCTGATCCCGAAGGAGAAGGATGCAGTGAACATCAGCCAATTCCGCCCAATCTCCTTACTGAATGTCGAGGGTAAAATCTTCTTTAGGATCATTGCCCAGAGGATGGCCGAGTACCTGCAAAGGAATGCGTACGTCGATACATCTGTACAGAAGGCAGGAATATCAGGGTTCTCTGGCTGCTTGGAACATTCCAGCATGATCTGGCACCAGATCCAAATGGCCAAGGTGGAGAAAAGGGACCTCCATGTAGTCTTCCTCGACCTCGCCAATGCATTTGGCTCTGTGCCCCATGAACTCCTGTGGTCTGCCTTCAGATTTTTCCACATACCGGACACCATCACAACCCTGGTGAAGTCGTACTTTCAGGATCTGCAGTTCTGCTTCACCACCTCAGAGTTCACCACCTCATGGCAATGCCTGAATGTAGGTATAATGGCGGGATGTACCATTTCTCCATTGGCATTCATAATGGTAATGGAGGTTATCATCAGATCCTCAAAATGGGTTGCTGGTGGACAGCGAGTCGACTCTGGTTTTCGCCTCCCTCCACTCAGAGCCTACATGGACGACATTACAACATTGACCACCACTGTCCCATGCACCAGGAGACTGCTCAGAAAACTCGAGGAGAACATCAGCTGGGCCCGTATGAAGATTAAACCATCCAAGTCACGCAACATCTCGATTGTGAATGGAGTACTCTGTGACCTGAAATTCTTCATCGGAGATGACCAAATCCCAACAGTGTCTGAGCAGCCGGTAAAAAGCCTTGGAAGGTGGTATGATGCAAGCCTGAAGGACAAAGACCAGGTGCAACAGCTGCGCAAAGACATCAGTAGTAGCCTACAGTCCATCGACAACACCCAGCTACCTGGAAAGTTAAAGGCCTGGTGTCTGCAGTTTGGTCTCCTACCCCGGGTGTTGTGGCCCCTAGCAGTGTATGAGGTTCCAATCTCAACAGTGGAGAAGATGGAAAGAGGAGCCACGAGCTACTTAAAGAAGTGGCTCGGAGTTCCACGATGCCTTACCACCATAGGCCTCTATGGAGATGGTGTCCTCAAGCTGCCCCTCACCAGTCTAACCGAGGAATTCAAGTGTGCAAAAACCAGGCTCCAGATGACACTGAATGAATCTCGAGACCCAGTGGTGAGCAACAACGCGCCGACCTTGGCAACTGGGCGCAAATGGAGGCCAGGAAAAGCAGTCCAGGAGGCAACAGCAGCCCTCAGACATGCTGACATTGTGGGTCATGTTCAGCAAGGGAGAGGAGGCCTTGGGCTAACTAGCCGTGCTGCTTGGAGTAAGGCCACTGCACCAGAGCGGCGGAAGATGGTAGTGCAGGAAGTACGCCATCAGGAGGAGGCTGCAAGGTGGGCCAATGCAGTCTCTCTTGCCAAACAAGGACAGTGGACTCGCTGGGACAGTGTGGAGAAGAGGAAGATCAGCTGGAAGGATCTGTGGGCCATGGAAGCGAGGCGGTTGAGCTTTTCCATGAGAGCAACATATGACATCTTTCCAACACCAGTTAATCTTCACCAATGGTATGGTGAAGATCCGGACTGTGCCCTCTGTTCCATGCCAGCCAACCTCAGGCACATTCTCACAGGGTGTAAAACAAGCCTCACCCAAGGACGCTACACTTGGCGTCACAACCAAGTCCTTAAAAACCTTGCGTCCGCCCTGGAGGACAAGCGAGCTGCCACCAACTCCCTACCACCCCCAGCAGCATCACACCCCTTACGGGCGACCTTTGTCCGCGAAGGGGCTAAACCACCGAAGAGCGGCTCTACACCAATAGAGCGAGACCAGCTGCGCTTGGCCCGCGACTGGAAAAGTCTAGCTGACATTGGCCGGCAACTTGTGTTTCCTCCGGAGATCGCAACCACCACCTGACATGGTGCTCTGGTCCTGCTCGCTTAAGAAGGTCTTCATCATTGAGCTCACAGTACCCTGGGAGGACTCAGTAGATGAGGCTTATGAGCGAAAACATCTGCGCTATGCCGATCTAGCTGCCGAAGCACGGCATCATGGCTGGAACACAGAAGTCCGACCAGTGGAGGTGGGCTGCAGAGGTTTTGTGGCAACATCTACAACCAGACTGCTTAGAGACCTGGGAATTAAGGGCCAGAGCCAGCGTTCGGCAATCAGAGCTGTATCGAAGGCGGCAGAAGGCAGCAGTCAGTGGCTCTGGATGAAGAGGAAAGACCCCAGCTGGGCCCCAAAGTGAGAGGGCCAGGAGGTATGCAGTCAACAATGCTTGACTCAGGGAGGAGGACGCCCCTGCCATGCATAGTCCCATGGGATGTTAGCTATCAACAACAAGGCAACTCCTATGACTAATTGGGAATGGGACGCAAGCGTAGGATTGATCACCCTGTCGCTGGCCGCCTTTGGGGAGGGTGTATAGTATGAAAGGCCGAAACACCCTAGGAACCAAAGGGTCACTACTGACGATGCGCTCCCCAAATTTCACCAGGCTCACTGTTCATGAACTCTTGGAAGTGCTTGCACAAAGGATAGTAACATCTCATCCTGTGTTCTTTGGAATCAAAGCGACACAAACTAGCAAAGAATATGCTGTTAAATATTTCAAATTAATTCCCATCAAACCTTACATAAACAAAAAATATTTTCATGTATTTGTCAAAGTTATTGAATTATGAAAGAAAACGGAATGTGTTGTCATGATATCAAGGATTATTTTATATTTGGATTATGTTTTGATAAAAATGTGAAAAATCTTCAAAATCTACATCATGGGACCTCCTTAGCCAGTACCAAAATATAAGAATAGGGTTTTCCCCTTTTTTCTAGCAACAAAACTGAAACCTTTTTACGAGGAATCATGTCTGCATTAACCACAATACTTGTGGTCAGAATGCAAACAAAAAAACACTCTGATAATATATGCATTGTCCTTGAAACTGATTGGTCCGCAGCAGAGACGACTTTCTTTAGCTTCAAGGGCAATGCATATATTATCAGTGTGTTTTTGTTTGCATTTTGACCACAAGTATTGTGGTTAATGCAGGCTGGATTTCTTATAAAAAGGTTTAAGTTTTGTTGCCAGAAAAAAGGGGAAAACCCTATTCTTATCTTCATAAAATTTCATCCATTCCATATGTCATTTCAGTGCCAAGTTACACTATTGTAACCATCACCAACAAGACGATGACGTCCATTACAATCTCTTGGATGACTTCTATCACGAACGCATACTACTACTGGATCTACATGACAGAGACTATAAGTGGATACGTGAATTACTATTTCTATTCATATTCAAACACATACACATTCACTAACCTGGTTCCTGGAAGGAACTACTCCATGTCTGTGACGGCTTACAACGGGTCCTCCTCCCAAATATCAGATGTTGTCATGGACAGAACCTGTAAGTATCTCTACGGTCTACTGTCAATAATTGTACTGCACCCTCAATTCATACCTGTCAACCTCTTATAATTGCATACCTTATTACATACGAATTCAGACCTTATCGGTCACCCGTGCCCTTGTCAATCTCAACGTTCATCCTAAGAAGTTCCATCACATGGGAGAAACACGAACAAATAGACAATTTTTTTGCCCGTATCGACACGGTTGTACACCATATATGGACCGGAAAACTCAATTTCCCTTTACAAGAACACGGGTAAACCGTAAGGGTTTGACAGGTATGTCAATTGTCCACACGAGTAATGACGAACCCTATTTTAGCCATTTGCAGCCCAACTCATATTTCACATCTGGCACACTTAAACTTTATCCATTAGACGGCAAACAATGTCAAGACCAGCGGGCTGGACTGTGGGATCTATGAAAATGTAAACATGGGCTGTATTCAAAGCTTTTCCACCAGGTGTATCATCTGCAGATAACATAGCATTTCCTTAGAGTACTTTCCTTAACGGGGTGCCTTGGGTTAAGATCTTTGCTCGCCGAGTTAAACCAGGGGCATATGTAAAATGTTGTGTAATTGGATGGTCACCTAAGGTTTTATGTGTGAAGGGACAATTTAACGCGTAGGGTTCACGGCCAATAATCAGATTCATAATTGATGTTCAGGTCAAGTAATTTATTGATCTGAACATATTTTTGTCACTAGACGTTCTACCAGCCGACTTCCTAAATTTAAATTCGGACATCCTGGAACAGGTCCTGGTGAAGTATAGCGTAGTCACATGCGATTTGCCGAAGCTAACCTTGGTTGTGAGAATTGTTCCTCAAATTTTCAGTGAGGTTAAACAATTATAATTGTTATGTTAAATACTTGGGGATCAAGCTTTTATGACATACATTTTACCAGGTGATTAAGTGGCCGTACTCAAAAAAGAACATATAAATTATGTTTCACCTTGAAACTGGATGTAGTTTTACTACGTAAAAGCAGTTAAATAAAGCAGTTTGTTAAGAAAGGAGCCCTGTGACACCCCGTAATTTAACAATTTAGAACATGTTTATCCTAAAATGTTTAGTAAAAACATAATTTGATAGATAAGAACAGAACCAAGTCAGTAAGTGCCAACAGTGCATACATATTTCTGAAAGCGCTGCTGAAAAATTAGGTGGTCTGTGTTGTCAAATACATATGTGAGATCAAGGAGAACCAGATGGGCAAGAAACCCACAATCGGCATAGCCTAGGAGGCCACTTAGCACTCGTAACAGTGCTGTCTCCGTAGAGTGGCCTTGACTGCACTGGATAGCAAAGACCATAGAGGCCAATATTATTAGACATCCATAAAGATTTTATGTTCCAAAACAATAGTAATACCGTGTTCAAAATGAAGGTATTTCAATGTAAACGAAGTTTAAACTGCGAAATTTCATTGTTTCGATAAATGGTGTTTATGAAAACGTGAACATGTTGCTCATATGATTAATCTACTGCTGATGCTGTTTCACAGTGCCACCCAAAGTCATTGTGATCATCAGTGGCAAGACTGAAACAACCATGACTATCTCATGGACGGCTCCATTTGCTGACATAGACTACTACTCAGCTTACTTACGAGACACTGCAACTTGGTATCTGATCGGAAACGAAAACTATAGCTTTCCAACTACAAGAACATTTTGGGATTTGGTTACGAACAGAAACTACTCTGTGTATGTGGAGGCTCATAGTGGGGCCAATTCACAATTGTCAGATGTGGTCACAGAAAAAACCGGTACGTCCTGAAAGTCTTAAACAATATTACTTCCATTGTTCTTTGTGATCGTAAGCACAATTGACTACCGTTTGATACTCATTTTGAAAATGCGCTGCCTATTTTTCTGGAATATAAAGTATATAATTGCAAAATTAAACAAAGCACACGATTCCTGTAGAGTGTTTACGCTATTGTGCAATAAGACCCTAATGGCGGGACCCCGGGGTCCAGAATAAACGTAAGTAAAGATCGTTATTAATTTATTTATTTTTGGAAATTATTATTGCCTGGTAGTTGGACACAAACGTGATTGTGTTTAATTCTCGTGCCACTTTTATTATACTTTTTCTGGGTTAAATAAGTGAAGCTCCAATTATACCAAACAATCTCACATCGAATCAGCAACTGAAGGGGAGAGACAAGGTGAATCAGGGCTGAGCTGACAAATTAGACTCCATCCATCTCACACAGGCACACACCTTTGCACTCTTGCGAATGAGACGATTCTGGTCTCTTGACTTCTCACACTATTAAACGAATACAGGCGTGTCTGGCTTAACGAGCGAGGTTTTTTCCGCGAAAATCGCTCGGTAAGCAGAAACTCATGAAACTAGTCGTTTTCCCATTATCCCTCCCATGTTCAAATATGAGTTACGTTTCAGCCCCACAATCTTCCACTCTTTAACAACTTTTTAAAAGAAAAAAATACTAACAAAAGTTAATAAGTAATGTAATACATATCAAATGTAACACCACACATGAAAGAAGTATGGTGCGAAATAATTTCAACATACATTAAAAACAACAGTGCTTGGTATTTATTCAGTTTCCATGGTAGAAGTTACATGTGTGGAGGGAGCAGCATGGACAATGCAGGACAGCTGCTTCAAATATCAATTGTCACTGATGTTAGCCGTGGCTTGGAATCGAACCAGGATTGCTGGGTTTATAGCCACAGTGCGAAATGGGGAGCTGTAACGGGATAAAATAAATCACGTAACAGAAATCGCGATGCTTGATCCAGGTCTATTCCCGTTTAAGCGAACATTGAATCGTAAAAATACACGTCGATTCCCGTTCCAGTATTCCTTATATGGGCAAAACCACGCTCATTATTCCATATATGGGCCTTCTTCATTAACATAATTTATAATTAATTATTTTGCGGTTGAATTTTATCCTGTTCACAGCGCCACTTCCTTTCCTCCACGTCTGCAATTAATTATGGCCGCCACCCATTTACGGTGTCAGCAAAGGCCCGCCCCCCCATGACTAAGTACGCAGTTCACTCAGCACAACATAACTGGTAAACAAACAGCTGTGAGCCGCCGTGTGCCCCGCGCCATCACGGGACGCATATTCATCAATCGGTCTCCGATAAACGAACATTTTGCTTGTTTTGACAACAAATGGGTCCAAATTCAAATTGCTCGTTGTAAGGAATTCTCGTAGAAAAAAAACGCTCATTAAACGGGTAAAGCCTATAACTTTAACTTGTTTGTACTGGCACAATTGTTGTGCTAAGCCAACGATGGCTTGCTGCTTCTTCTTCTTCCACGTGTTTGTCCCACTCATGTGGGGTCCGCTGTCCTTACCAACCTTCTCCACACTGCCCTGTCCTGCGCCATCTCTCTTTCCGCCCTCAGGCCACCATGTCCGATCGCACCACATCGCCCCACCTCTTTTTCTGCCTTCCTCTTGATCTCTTTCCTTCCACTTGCATCACTTGCAACTTCTGACCCACAGAATGTTCCTGCTGTCTCTCCACATGACCGAACCACACCACCTTGAGTCTTCATATCACTTCTTCATTGCTCACCCTGTCCTTCCTTGTTAAACCCACCATCCACCGGAAAATCCTCATCTCTGTGGCTTGGTCCTCCCTCTTTCTTGTGCCCCAGCACTCAGCCCCATACAACAGCACCGGTCTCACCACTGTCTTGTACACGTTTCCCTTCAACCAAACTGGGACCCTCTTATTGCACACCACACCAGTCATCTTTTGTCATTTCAGCCATCCAGCCCTTGTTCTTGTTCTCATCTCTCCTTCTAGTGACCCATCAGCACACATCGTTGCACCCAGGTACTTAAACTCATTCGTCTTCATTAACTGGTCACTTCCAATTAGCAATCCATTATTTCCACTGAAATTTGCCACCATATACTCAGTCTTTGTCGGACTGATCTATTGCACCCAGATCTTCAAATCATTTTCCACTACCCCTCTGCTTTCACCGCATAACACAATGTCATCTGCAAACAGCATACACCATGGGGGCTCCCTCTGAATATATCTTGCGTGTCCAGTACCAGGATGAAAAGAAAAGGGCTCAGGGTGGAACCTTGCTTTACCCCTGCTTTTCCCTCCTTCATACATATCCTGGATCAGCTGGACATATACCTCAGGAATACATCTTTTTCTCATACACCACCAGATGAGCTCTCTAATCACCCTGTCGTACACTTTCTCAAGATCAACAAACACCATATGCAGGTCCTGTTTCTTCTTTCTGAACTTCTCCATCAATACTCAGTGCAAAGATTGCATCCATTGTTGACATTTTCTGTCTGAATCCAAATTGGCCCTCGCCACTATCCACCAGCTTCCTCAGTCTCCTTTCTATAATCCTTTCCCAGAGTTTCATGGTGTGACTCATCAATGCTATTCCTCTGTAGTTCTCAAACTCTTGTACATCACCGTTCCTTTCAAAGATTGGAACCAATGCACTCTCTCTCCACACATCCGGAATTTTCTTCTCCATACAGATTTTTCCAAACAGCCCCATCAGTATTCAACACCATTTTCTCCCATTCATTTAAACACATCAATTGGAATCCCATCTGGCCACACTACCTTTTGATGTTTAATGCTGCCTAGAGCTTCCACTACCTCTTCTCTCGTTATCGTATCTGCAACTACTTCATTTATTTGATGTTCCTCAACCATTCCGTGTCTTGTGGCTTTCACATTCAGAAACTTCTCAAAGTACTCTTTCCATCTCACTCAAACCAATATTGTTTGTCGTTCACTGCTCTTAACGAGATTCAGATGGTCGATGTCACTGGTCTTTCTCTCTCTCCGGCTCTTGCCAAAAAGTATACCATCTTCTCGCCTTTTTTGCTGTCAAGCTTCTGGTGGAGTTGTGCAAATGCGGTTTTTTTGCCATTGCTACCACTCGATTTGCCTCTCTTCTCACTGCCAGGTATTCATCCAGATGGTCCTTCTCTCTGGTATTCTGCCAGTCCTTAAACTTGACCTTTTTTTCTTTTGTTGCCTTTTGCACTTCATCACTCCACCACCATGTTTCCTTCTGTTTCATCTGCCTTCCTTTGCTCACTCCCACTGTACTACCTGCTGCTTTCAGTATTCCACTCACCAGTTCCCACATTTCATTCACGCTCCTCCTAAGCATTAGGCTTTTTAAGTTATTCATAGCTTGCCTGCAGAAGTTTTCTTTCTCATTGTTTAGTCACCACAACTTCACCCTACTGCAGTTATTTTGTCTCATGTTGTGCAGTCACAAACTCTCCAGGGATTGTAAACATGTATTGGGATTGCCTTTACAAATACAGTCAAATCAAACATGTTTTTCTAAGTCAGCCATTCAATAGTTGATAGCAGAAAATTGCAGACTATACAAAAATTGGCGAATTGTGCAGTTAGAATTTGTGGCCTGCAAATTACACAACGGGGAGAGTAATGAAAAACCCCTATTACTGCTGTTCGTATCCCAGCTAATTATTTCACATCTTAGCCAAGTGAACCAAACGCTTGAGATAACATGGAAGGTCAAAACCAGGGGGCTGGACTATTGAGCTTTACAAAGATAACCTTGGCTATGGTATCAGCTTGTTGCCACCAGCCGTGCCATCTGACGTCAACGTTGCAGTTCCTTTGAGGAATTATGAAAACGGGGTGTCCTGTGATTAAACGGAAGCTCTGTGGATTAAACACATTTTTTATCACGAGGTGAAAATTGAGGGTCACAGCCCTGGCTTCCCTCTGTGACAATTATAGCTGGTGGACCGGTTTTAGGAGTATGGGTGTGGGGAAGTCCTATTATGCAAATTTAACTGCTATAAAATGGGCAACAAAGAAGGGAGACGCCACGCCAGGAGAAGAGCATGGTGCCAGCAGCCAGAAGCCAGAAGCAGGATGCCTCTATTTACCGCTAGTGTGGAGACACCACACCAAGGGGAGGCAGCAGTGCTCTACTTACTGCTGAAATGTGGACACACCACACCAATGGAGCCACCAGTGCTCTACCTACTGCTACACTGTGGAGACACCACACCAAAGAAAGCACTTAAGTGCTGCATATTGCTACAGGCTGACTATTAAGGCCTGGGACATGCAGGACCGTGAGTCCTGTAAACAGGCGGTGCCGGTGGGTGTGTAAGGGTGATGGAGTTAGGCGGTTGTGTTGCGTGTACAAATGGGTTCCTTTTTTATTAAGTCACATACAGCACACAAGTCAGATAATGCTTGTGGGGGTTCTGTCTATAAAGTGTGCATGAAAGTATCATCGATAAAAGTGTGGCAAAACGACCAACCCGCTGGGCGTGTTACTTCGGGGTGCTCTTTACGTGGCAGGTTGGGCCACATGGCAAACAAATTGTAGGCAAAACCATAACATAACTGGGAAACAAACTGAGAGGAAAATCAGTCCTTGGTCAACTGATTCTGTCAACCACGACAGAAGCTCACGTGATCTATGCATGCAAAACTGTTGATGGGATAAATTAAATTGGTAGTCTTGAGAGATGGTGGAACAATTCGAGTGTTGGGTATGTGGGTGGATATTTCTGAAAACCAAGTACAACTAGGAGTAGTGAATAGCCCACAGACCTAGACAAGCAAGAGTGCGAAGGGACACTGGATGCAGTAGAGTCAGGGTAAAACGAGTTATTGTGGCCGACTCCCAATTAACAGGAAAATACTGTTAATAGATGGGACAGCACGAACATGTCCCATGGCCAATATTTAAATGATGTTCCCTTACTTTTCATGAGTTGTTGATGCTATGTGCGTGGAGGAACCTCTGCATTTGTGGTGGGTAATATCCCAGGTGCGACAAAACTAGAAAGGGTACAAAGGCATGACGGAGTAAGGGATGAATCACAGGAGCTCGTGCAGGGAGAGGAAATATCTCAAGCCGTTAAGAGAGCAGACAGAGCATGTGACGAAAAACCCATCAAGTAATTACGGAATGCCTATAGAGGACTTGAAAAGTGCCAAGGAGCAGGACTTTTCTCTAAAGACACTGGGCAAGCAAGGCAAAACAAAATCGGGCATACTGGTAAAATAAATTCCAGCAGAAAATCAGTGGCAAAGATTGTTGTATCAAGAGTTTTCGTTTGCTCACGTAGAAAATGGGGAGATGTTTTCACAACAAGTGATACAGAGTGAGTTGAGAACACACGTGATGGGATTGGAACATGATTCCTTGTTTGAGGGACATATAGGTGTGCGAATTACTCTTGATAGAATAATCTCTTTTAATTTTTACTGGTCTCGGGTCAATAAAGATGTAAAGCGATACTCTATTTTATTTAGGATTTATATCGTGCCCTTTTCAGGGCACTTTACAACACAAGCTGACGGCGGTACACAAGGGGCATAAGGGGAGCAATGGGTGGGGTGGAGCGGCTGTCAGTGAGGGAGGTGACGGAAGGGACGGAGGGACAGAGGCTGCGAATGGAGCTGATGTTGTAGGGATGGGGAAGGAGGAATACGGTGGAGAGTGATGGTGAATGAGGGGACAGATAGGTGCAATGTGGATGAAAGGCAGCGGGGAATGGGACACAAGCGTGAAGTGGTAAGATATGTGCTTTTGCTGGGCATGGTTGATGGTAGGTGTAGGGTGGTAGAGGCAGAGTTCTGGTGGCCGCATAGTTGAGCTGATTGAAGTATACAGTGGAGGGATGGGGGAGAGATGTGGTTAGGTGCACATAGAGAAAGCGAGACATGGGAGCCGGGTCAGGAATTAAGGTTTTTGTAGGAAGAGGACCGGGGGAGTCGGTCAGAGGTGGGAGAAGGAACCGATGGAGGCAGTAGAAAAGAAAAAACAATAGAAAAGAGAAAGGACCTAAGGACAGAGTGAAACAAGGAAAGCGAGGGGGAGAGTAATTTAGAGAGGGAGTTTGTTCCAGTGCAATTGGGCAAGAAGAAAGAAATAAAGAAAGCGAGACTGGGCATGAGGAGATGAAGGAATATTGAGAAAAAAGGAATATTGAGATCGCAGAGCGCGTGAAGGGATGTATAGGGAAATGAGAGAAGAGAGGCGGGGGGGGAGGGGCAAGACCGTGCAAAGCTTTTAATACTTGGGGGAGGAATTTAAAAAGACAGCGGTCATGAAACAGGAAGCCAGTGAAGTTGTTGGAGAGGAGAGCAGTGAGATGTGTAGGGAAGGTTGAGTGCAGTGCTTGCCGCTGCATTTTGGAAGTTTTAGAGAGGGTTAAAGGCATAATCAGGGAGACCTACCAGGAGTGAGTTGCAGTAATCAAGACAAGTGAAGACAAGGGAGTGTACGAGGAGTTTGGCAGCAGTGGTAGTGATGAGGGGGCAGATTTTCCTGGTGTTGTACAGATCGTAAAAGCATGTGCGAGTGGTCTTGGCAATGTGGAAATTGAAGGAAAGAGTGGAATTTAAGGTACCGCTGAGAGTAAGGGTGGAAGGGTTTGGGAAGAGGCTAAGGGAGGCAGGGGGGTGGGACAAATGGAGGGTGTAGGAGGGGGTGAGTAAGATGATGAAAATAAACACATCGAGGTTTTAGAAGGATTTATGTGAAGGAATTTTTGGGTAATACATGCTTGTATGGCTGTCAGACAGGATTAGATGCAGAGGGAAAGATCTGGGTTAATGATTTGAAGAAGAAATTTTGAATGTCATTTGCAAACACGTGATAGGAAATATCAAAGGAACAAAGAATAGACTCAAAGGCCAATGTGTATATGGAGAACAGAAGGGGACCAGATACCAAGCCCTGGGGGATACCAACCATGACAGAGGTGGTGGAAGAAGAGCAGTGGTTGAAAGAGACAGTCGATGAATGGGAAGTTGGGTAGGAATGGATCCAAGAAAGAGGGGTGTCAGAGATGCTGACGTTGGAGAGAGTGGATAGGAGGATGGAGTGGTCAAAGATGTCGAAGGCAGAAGACAGGCCGAGAGAGATAAGGACGGAGGATCGACCGGAGTGACGCGAGTTAGCCAGTTGGTTGTAGATGTAAAGGATGGCGGTTTCAGTGGAATGGAGAGGGCGGAACCCAGACTGATGGAGGGGATATACAGTCAGCGAAAAAAGATGTAGAATGAGAGGTGGGATTGCACTAAGCATTCAAGGAGTTTGGAGAAATTATAAAGCAAGGAAATGGGGTGATAGTATGCAGGGACAGAAGGATATAGAGAAGGTTTTTTGAGAAGCAGTATGATGATGATGGTTTTGTAAGGGTTGGGGAAAATGCCAGAAGAGAGGGAAGAGTTAAAGAGAGCCAAGAGAAATGGATGTATAGTGGGGAGAATGTATGGAGGAAGGGAAGGCAGAACGGGAACGAGGGAGGAAAGGTAATGCAGGTTTTGGAGGTTATGGTAATATACGTAGTGTAGTGACATAGGATTGGTCAGTAAGTAGCATAGTGCTAGCTGCTGGCAGGGAAGGGGATCTGCAGCTTGTAGCAGTCCTTTTGGCGTCATCTGGTTCAACCCATGTGAGACTAGGCACTAAGGAAAGCTGTCTCGGGTGTGGACCAATCAACTTCAAGGACAGTGCACATTTTCAGAGTTATGTTTTTTGTTTGCATTATGACTGCAGGTATTGTGGTCTATGCAAACATGACTCCTCGTAAAAAAAGGTGTCAGTTTTGTTGCCAGATAAAAGGGTAAAAAAACAATTATCAAGAGTGAAAAAGTACTCTGTGGAAGCATTTGCTAAGATGTGTGAGGCCTACAAGGCATATTTCGGCATGGCTGTCGGGGATCAAGACACACCCTGGGCACCTCATTTCACCTATGAGCAATGCAAAAAAAATACTCTGGGAGGTAAGATGGACAATTGTTGCTCGGAATTTAACATTATAAAATTTGTGAATTTTTTATTGTAAACCTTTTTAACTTAAAAATATTTTACAATTTTCTATGTTATTGAAAAAAATATATAATATTTAAAAAATGTTGCGAGAATCTCTTACACAATAGTCATGGGTGAAATGTATTTTTGTAGGATGGTACAGAGGGGAAAAGAGAGCCATGAAGTTCAATATCCCAAGATTTTTACGAGAACCCACTGACCACTCAAGAAACTGCTTCTTCTGCATGGTGGACCCTTCCAAACGTCGGACTGGCAAGAATGAACCTATCACATATCCGGACCTTCCTTCATCCATCGCCACACTGCCATGAGCTCCCCGTACCCACTCCTCCGTAAAGAGCGCAGCCGTCTTTAGAAGAAAGCAGCAATTCAGAGGGCGAAGAAGACATTGTAAATCCAGATGACAATTTCAGAGGTGTAGCTGAGGATAGAAACCCATACTACCCCAAACAAAAAGACCTCTACGACTTGATCAGAGATCTTGGTCTCACCAAGTCCAATGCCGAGCTTTTGCCGTCTAGGCTCAAGCATTGGAACTTGTTGGATGCAAGTGTGCAAGTCGCAGATCAGAAGAAGCGTCACCAACCTTTTTGCAGCTTCTTCATCCATCAAGATGGGCTCTGCTTCTGCCACAATGTGACCAGTCTGTTCGAGGCAATCGGAATCGCCTGTAGCCAAAATTAGTTGCGCCTCTTTATTGACGGCTCATCCAGGAGCCTCAAAGCCGTGTTGCTCCATAATGATAACAAGTGCCTGTTTCTTTCCCTGGCTCACTCGGTTCACCTCGAAGAGGATTACAACAGCATCAAGACCTTGCTGTATGCCTTGACGTATGATGAGTACGGCTTGGAGGTCATTGGAGACTTAAAAATGGTGGCATTCCTGATGGGTCTCCAAGGCGGTTTTACCAAGTTTCCCTGCTATCTTTACCTATGGGACAGCAGGGACACCAAGGCGCACTACCACAGCCGGGACTGGCCACAGCGGACCGAGTTCTCTGTGGGGAGGAACAACGTCAAGTGGGAGCCACTGGTGGACCCCTGGAAGGTGCTGATGCCACCACTGCACATCAAATTGGGCATAAAACAATCTGTCAGAGCTGTAGATAAGGAGTCGGCAGCCTTCAAGTATCTTCAAGACTTCTTCCCTAAGCTGTCTGAGGCAAAGGTCAAAGCCGGTGTCTTCGTCGGACCACAGATAAAGAAGATCCTAGAGTGCAATGAATTCCCCAAGAAGCTCACTAGTAAAAAGAAAGCGGCTTGGAACAGCTTTGTCGCAGTGGATTGGGGCTTCCTGGGCAATCACAAGGTCGAAAACTATGTGGAGCTGGTTGAGACTCTGGTGAAGAACTATGGCACAATGGGCTGTAAGATGTCCCTCAAAGTCCATATCCTTGATGCTCATTTTGATAAATTCAAGGAGAACATGGGAGCGTACTCTGAAGAGCAAGGCGAGCACTTCCACCAGGATATACTGGACTTTGAACGCCGCAACCAAGGACAGCATAATGAGAACATGATGGGAGACTACATTTGGGGGCTGATTCGTGAAAGTGATTTACAGTATAATCGTAAATCTCGAAAAACTACTCACTTCAAAATGTTTTGTAGTAATTTTAATTACTTTATTATAGATACATATTAATTTTGATTCGTGTTTTTTTCTGACTTTATGTGAACGAAAAGACACGAATTCGCCCGTTTTCTCATAAAAAATAGACAAATTTCAAAATATCACTGTCCTGGTCACAAAAGCAAAGTTTGTGGGGAATAGCAATTTTCTATACTTTTTAGGCATAAGCAATTACGAAATAACACTTACTACCCAGGGACAAAAATTGTGTTACAGTGTAATTAGTGAGTGGTCGGACGAAGGGGGGGGGGGTCAATTATAGGATGGAGGCCGATTAATTGGAAATGAAGATGAGATCCAGTGTGCTAACAGAGGAATGGGTAGGGGGAGAGGGGATCAGATGGAGGTGGAAAAAGCCAATAAGAGATGGTAGAGAAGCAGATGTGGATGGGGATGTAAGATATAGGTTACAGTTGCCCAGTAGAATTAATGGAGAAGAGGTTGGAAAGAGAATAGAGGAGACAGTCAAGAAAATTCAAGGGTGAGGATCAGGGACCAGGAGGATGGTAAATAATGAGGAAGGTAATTGAGTGGGGTTGAAAGAAAGATGACATTTTTAATTCGAAAGAGAAAAATGTGGGGAGGGCATCAGATAGTGTCGAGGGGATCCAGGAAGAGGGGATGAGCAGCCGAACGCTGTCACCAGACTTTCCAGAGGGACTTGGTGAATGGAGGAATTGGGTCCGTGGGGTGGATAGCGGGGGGCAGCAGTGTTCAGTGGAGAGATCCAGGTTTTTGTTAATGCTAGGGCGTGGAGTTTTTTTAAAGGAAAGCATTGAGGGTGAATGCAGACTTATTGCCAACAGAGAGCTTAGTTCCATAAGTTTAGGTGGATGGGGATGATTGGTGAAGGTGGTGGAGGCCAGGAGATGGGACGGAGTGGTTGTTTGGGTGCAGGGAGATGGGAAGGATGCGCTAGTAATTTCCATACAATTCCAATGACGGCGCGAAGATGGGGTGATATGGCAGGGAAAGACGGATAGGATGGGGGAATCTAGGGGGAAGAGGATTTGGGGGGTGCAGTAATGGATGAGGGGTGGTTTAAGCTCAAAATGGGCTGTATAGTGCGCCAATCGCGCTGTATAGCCCCTGCCACCCCGACAGCCTCTATGACGAGGGCTACGTCGACGGCCTCAGGCGACCAAGGTGACAGAGCAGGTCACAGATGGGAAGCACCAGTGGCAGGCAGCGGAGCCCCAGGAGGCAAGCCATTGTGTTAGTGGGTGGGCCAGTGTTTGGGTGGACGTCCACCAGCAGCAACAGTAACCACAATAGTTATCGCATGGCGACAACCACACCAAGACCGCAGGAACGTGACTCCACTTTGTGGATGGTGTGGGACCTCGGCGCCGATGGAGCTGGTGCCAGCAATCAACCACAGCACAAAACGAGAAAAATTTCCACTGGTGTAGGATATCACTAAAGGGAGGGTATCGAAAGTGCTATTGAGGTAGATGCCTATAATGGATGCACCATTCAAGAGCATGGCGATTGACAATCGGACCACTCCCTATGTCAGCAAGGGGTTACAGGAATATATTGACTGATATATTATGCTGCATGATACCCAGAAGCCATTCCACTTCGAGGTATCGAGACAGTGGAAGTGGCAGAGGCACTGGTGTCAATCTGTGCGAGAGTAGGAGTGCCAAGAGAGTTGCTGCGCGATCGTGGGACTCGGTTCACCTTAAATCTCGAGAGAAATGGCAAGGTTACTTTTGATTAAACATTTAATGACTACCCCCTGCAATCGCAAATGTAATGGATTAGTTTAACGAATGAATGGCACGTAAAAAATGTGCCGATGTTACAAGAACAACCAAGTGACTAGGATCGGTACCTTGTACCTTTTGTTATTTGCCTACAGGGAAGTACCACAGCAAAGGATGGGTTTCTCGCCCTTTGGGTTGTTTTATGTATAGTGGGCACAAACGGACACTCAGACGCGCGAGCTGGAGGTGATAACAGCCCCCGGTCCCACTAGGAGACCGGCTTTTATCCCTGTGCCGGGGTTCGCTCCGCCCCTGGCCACGACCACCTTCTTGAACTCTCGAGAAGGGTCTCTCCTGGAATGTGGTCTCCCCAGCCCCCCTTTTGGGGGTACCCAGGTGGACGCCCCCAGTCACGTGTCCTCCGGGGTCAACCAGAGTGCTATTGCCCCGGGGAACCCCGTTCTCGAAGCGAGCACCCCGCCTTACACCCTATCCACTAGGGCTGGCATTGCGCCCAGCGCAGGGTGTCCCTGATAGCAGCACATTGCGTGGTGCGCCATTCGCAGGCCGGCCACACACTGGCATCCAGCAATGTCACTACATATGGAAGGACAATGAGGGGCCCTATGGGAATACTGAAAGAACTGCTCACTAAAGAGGACACGCCTTTGACTTGTGGAATCGGTTGGAGGAGACATTTCAGCTAGCTATGCAAAACCTTAAATGCCGCAGCTAATCAGAAGCGACTGTATGACCGATGGACAATGGACGGGATAATTTAAGTCATGACAGTGTTGTTGCTGTTGCCTACCTAACAGAGCAAATTATTGTTGTTATGGAAGGGTCCATTTGTAATAACAAAGATAATTGGAGTGGCTGACTACTCTGTGCATATAAATGGGACATTTACTGGAATGTCGAACAGGTAACTGTTGGGGGTGTAAACCAAACTGAGGAGCTAATAGTATTCGGATGTGGAGCAGTCCACATGGATGGCGAGGTAAAGCTGTGTCACTACAACCATATCGGTACACCTTACGCAGTATTAAAGGCGCTGACAATATTGGTGCCTTCTACCTGAGTTTATGTCAATAGTAGCTGCCCAGGGCAAGCTGTGGTGTGGCTTCTCTTTTACACTTGTGTAATGCGAGTGTAAATGGGGTTGCTGCTGGGCTCTGGCCCAATCACACGGCCCGGGGTATTGGGGGCGGAGCCCGGTATGGGGGGCGTGTGGGAGTGGCCGCCGTTCACCTCGGCTCCAATGGGAAGCGAGGTGAATGGAGGTGGAGCCAGCAGGGCAGTATGGGATGGCCGGATCTGACGATCTGGAAGGGGAGGAGTCAGGGTCACGTGGGAGAGAGGATATAGAGGGGAGCCCGGAAGAGATCGGGGGGAGTTGTTGAAGTGAAGAAGCGGGACCACGTTGGGTGGCCGCCGCGCCATCAGCCACGTGGCTGATGGGGCTTCAGCACACCGTCGGCCAGCGGTGTGCGGAGAGGGGAGGAGCGGAGCGACTGATGGGAGAGCATGTGCGGGGCGCGCGCGAGAAGGAGCTGATGGGAGAGAGCGTGCGGGGACGCGCGCGAGGAGGAGTTAACGGAGGAGCGTGCGGGGCACGCGAGAGGAGCGTGCGCGGCACGCGAGAGGAGCATGCGGGGCACGCGAGAGGAGCGTGCGTGGCACGCGAGAGGAGACGCTGGTCCCTTGTCAGGACCAGCGGGGTGTGAGGACGAGTGGACGAGCTGAGGAGGAAGCGCGTGCGGGGCGCGCGCTAGACGACGCTGGTCCGCGGAGGAGACCAGCAGGGTGCGGGGAAAGAACTTTAATAAAAGACCAACGGAGACCAGCAGTGCCTGACGGAGTCTTTTATTACACTGAGGTCAGAAGTGGACTTTTTCAAGGCAAAATAACATCGAGGAAGATGGCCGAGAACTTGAAAAAGCATAACCCACTTGTTACTTCTTCCGACAACGAAGAGACGGCCGCCGGCGCACGTCCTCCAGCGACCACGTGGCAGGCCGCCGCCATCTTGAACATCGCGGCGGAGAGGCGGCCGTGCGCTGCCATCTCGGAGGCGCCGCGTGGTGTGCATCCTGCTGCTGAGCAGCTGTTTTGTGGGAAGGAGCCGCAAGGAGAGAACGCCGACGCTGCTGCCGGGGCGGTAGCACCCCGTCCTGGCTCGTGCACGAGACACCGGAGCAGTCGCGGGAGGACGCCGCACTCACCGTCCGAGTTCTTCGAGGCGTCTGAAGTCACCACCCTACCGTCCTCTGCTCGCTGCAGCCCCTGGCGAGTCGTTACGACATGCACCCAGCCCTAACACACACCTCACCCATCTTGCTTGTGCCGGGGTACGATTGTTTGTTATGTCACAAGCGTGCGGAGCGTGGGTCGGGCTGTGTGTGTGTGTGTGAGGATGGACGCCCTGTCTGCTTTTGTTTGCTCTGTGTGAAATAGTGTTTATGCGTTGCGGCATGGGGATGTCATCTTGATGGCGAAGTTAATTATTAATTCGGTTGCGTCGAGTGTCCCGCGCTGTTACCATCCCGTGGGTTGCCTGTGCGACGTGGTTATTTTGATGATTTTTTTTTGCTGCAAGGTACGACAGGGTTACCGGTGTGTTGTCTGCCTGCAGCTCTGCTTGTGATTGTGCATAATGTACGACCTGTGTGGAACTTTGCTGCTTGTAATCGCGATATGCTGACTGCACGTACTGTATAGACTGTCTTTCTGTACGGATACAGAGTGCAGTGCATTGTTTTGACCATTGGGTTCGGGATGGTTATTAGTTGTGCGTAGCTGTTCAGAAATTGGTCAATTCGTGGAGGACCCTAATTTTTGGTTGTATGGGTGTGTATGAGCAATGTGTCTTGGTCAACTATGGGTTAAAATTTCCCCCGATACGACTGCTGTGCGCAGCGAGCTGCGGCTATGCGTCGTATCGTTGGGGGTTGTTAAAACGTGATGGGAGATGTGTGTTATGACCCCAAGCAAGGGGCAGCTGGGGTGCACGCGCGGGAAAAACTGCCGAAGTGGTCGCACGTTGGGCCGCCATTTTGGCTAGCGCAGGGAATCACGGGGATGCGCTCGGCGCAGGGGCCGCCATTTTGAGCACGCGCGGGAAATCGCGGGGATGCGCTCGGCGCATGGGGCTGCCATTTTGAGCGTGCGCGGGAAATAGCGGGGATGAGCTTGGTGCAGGGGGCCGCCATTTTGAGCGAGCGGGGAAAACCTCAGTGGGGCGTTTTGCGCGTGCCGCCGCCATTTTAAGTATACACGTCGAGCCGCGGGAATGCGGTTATGGATATCATCCCGTGACTCTCGTGTTGTGCTCTAACTTGTGTGCGTGCATTGCGTGTTGTGCGCAATGCTGGCGTGTTGGCACCCATCGGGTTAACAGGAGCATAGAGGCCCGTGTCTGACTAAGGGGGGGCGTGTCATTGCACCAGAATTTTGGGACTGAGATGCTGGCTGGGTTCTATACTTGGGCAAATATTTCACCAGTATACGCCTGCCATTGTTGAGTGGGTGATGCACGAGTTGTGGTCACATCGGCCTATGGCCGATGGCTGACCTGACAGCCCGGAGGCGAGACACTCCGTGGTATGTCTCAAACTAATGGGCCGTGTGCTCATATGGCTCAGGGAGTCGGGGTTCCATCGTGCAGTGGCAGACTGTTAACCTGGTGGGCCGGGGTCTCACGGAATTCGAATTCAGGAGTAGAGGTTCCATTACGTTGCAGCGAACGGGGAGACCTGGCTAGCATGAGGTAGGGATTCCCCTTGCGGGTCCTCCAGTGGGAAGGGCCGCAGACTTGTTCCGCTCTGGGTTATGACGTTATTGAATGTATAGGGGAACTAGTCCTGCAGATCCTATTCGGGGATATGGATATTGTGAGGGTTCAAGTGATTGGAATATGGCCTAGGTTAGTGGAATGCGACGGGTCCGGGCTGATTGCTAGGACGGCAGTGAGGACATGCTGGACAGCGGGTTCTGCCTATTGGTGATAGTAAGCCTAAGTTGTTCAGAATGTGGGTTGGGGAGTGCGACTCCATATCATCAAGATATTGGCTAGGGAACATTGCCCCGTGGGGGGTCGATGGGGTCTGGCCTTGCCAAGGGATGAACCTTCCTTGTCTGTAAAGCGTCAGACTATAAGATGCTGGGGTGTGTCCATTGGTGATGGGAGAGTACGGGATTGAGCATGGCTGAGTCGTTGCGATGTGCCATTGTCTCGTCCCCGAAATTGCACTGGCCGAGTGGATGGCCAGTGGACGTTGCTGTAGTTGGACGACCACGGTGCGGGAGAAGGCAAGTTAAATGTTGCTGCTGAGGAGCGTGGCTCTCTCCACGTGAGGGTGTGCGGCCGGGGGCTGTGTTGAGAGTGACAGTGGGTAGATGCTGTGTACGTGAGATGTCTGTGCTGGTCCTCAAGGGAGGACTGCTGATGGGCAAGAGCAGGAAAATGTTTGTTGTCACGTGTAAATAATATTTTTTAGTTAAAATGTAGATACTGGGGCATCCATCGCGTCGATTTTTGGGTATTTATTGGGTTTCTCCTTACGCGGGGCGGATTTCGATAATCTACACTTCCCTGGGGCCGGGTGGCTGTCGTGTACGACATGTGGATGTGCGTTTCATGGTGCTGTGCCTCAGGGGGTTGGGTTCTCCTTCTCATCACAGATCTTCTACGCCTGCCACACTGGGTGTTACCGGTTGTGCTAACCGGATGTGGACTTGAAGGGCGAGTGGAGCGCCTGTTTGTCACTCCTGCTCTACCAGTTGTTCTCTAAAGTTGGACTTGAGCCAGGCGGATGGACCAGCAACACGGACACGTTCTATGACACCGCATTCCTGATTATGCGCGTCTGCCGTTCTTGCGTGTTGGTTACCGTTGTTGTGCATTGCTATCATTCCTTAATTCTTCTTGCTTGTTGCACGGAGGACGGGCCGGTGTTCCGTACCGGATCCTGATCCCTTCCCTTTCATTAAATGTGTTTGTCGTTGTACTCTCCGTTGTGTCTGGGGTGATTCCTGATTGTGATGCCGTCGCTCGCATTATTTTATCCTATTGCAGCCGGGACGGCTGTATTTTTCATCAGGGGGGGGGGGGTGGTCATGTAATGTGAGCGTAAATGGGGTTGCTGCTGGGCTCTGGCCCAATCACACGGCCCGGGGTATTGGGGGCGGAGCCCGGTATGGGGGGCGTGTGGGAGGGGCCGCCGTTCACCTCGGCTCCCATGGGAAGCGAGGTGAATGGAGGTGGAGCCAGCAGGGCAGTATGGGATGGCCGGATCTGACGATCCGGAAGGGGAGGAGTCAGGGTCACGTGGGAGAGAGGATATAGAGGGGAGCCCGGAAGAGATCGGGGGGAGTTGTTGAAGTGAAAAAGCGGGACCACGTTGGGTGGCTGCCGCGCCATCAGCCACGTGGCTGATGGGGCTTCAGCACACCATCGGCCAGCGGTGTGCGGAGCGGGGAGGAGCGGAGCGACTGATGGGAGAGCGTGTGCGGGGCGCGCGCGAAAAGGAGCTGATGGGAGAGTACGTGCGGGGCGCGCGTGTGGAGTAGCTAACGGAGGAGCGTGCGGGGCACGTGAGAGGAGCGTGCGCAGAACACGAGAGGAGCGTGCGCAGAACACGAGAGGAGCGTGCGTGGCACGCGAGAGGAGACGCTGGTCCCTTGTCAGGACCAGCGGGGTGTGAGGACGAGTGGAGGAGCTGAGGAGGAAGCGCGTGCCGGGCGCGCGCGAGACGACGCTGGTCCGCGGAGGAGACCAGCGGTGTGCGGAGAAAGAACTTGAATAAAAGACCAACGGAGACCAGCAGTGCCTGACGGAGTCTTTTATTACACTTGCATGAGATGAAGTAAACTAAACGTTGCCTCTCCTTAGGAGGGAGACAATGTGACGGGGTGAAAATTGGGGGTCACACCCCTGGCTTCCCTCTGTGGCAATTAAAGCTGGTGGGACTGGTTTTAGGAGTATCGGTGGGGGGAAGCCCGATTATGCAAATTTAACTTCTATAAAATGGGCAACAAAGAAGGGGGACGCAACGTAAGAAGAAGGGTGTGGCGCTAGCAACCAGGAGCAGCACACCTCTACCTACCGCTGGAGTGTGGAGACATCACACAAGGGAGGCTGCAGTGCTATACCTACTGTTAGATTGAGGAGACCACATCAAAGAAAAAATTCAGGACCGTGAGTCTCTGTAAACGGGCCTGGCGGTGGGTGCATAAGAGTAATGGAGTTTAGCAGTTGTGTTGCGTGTACAAATGAGTTCCTTTTTCTTTAAGTCACATACAGAGCACACAAGTCAGACAATGCTTCTGGGGTTCTGCCTATAAGTGTGCATGAAAGTATAATCGATAAAAGTGTGGCAAAACGACCAATCTGCCTGGTGTTACATCTCTCCCCAAAAAATCGCACTCCCCATAAACCCTGCAACTATTCCGAATTGTTACACTCACAGTAAGTCGTGTACCTTACGAGTCGGAAGGTGAATTGTTGTCGCCTTATGTCAGAAGGGGTGATGTTAGACAGGATTGGCAACCAGACCTCAAAACATTCTCTATCTTCCAGAATGTATTCACCATGTTTATAAATCTACATGTTAGATGTTAAAACTTTGGAGCAGTGTTGCAATGTTTTATGCACAGTGTTATGAGCCCGGTGATCTGAGTGTGGTTCCAGTGATAGACAACATCAATGGCAAGTTACATCAAAAGCAGTCTGTCACAGTTCACTCGCTCAAGCAACCCCCATGAGTAATAAGGCATGAGGAGGCTTTCATCCACCAGTGGATTGGCAGGGATGTAATTGATTACTGATCCGCAACCAATGGCCAGAATAAGTTTAAACCCAATGTGTAATAAACGTTCGTTACCAATAAATTAATATTATTAAAACAAAACTAGCCAAGGATGTGGTATTAAATATTCATAAGGCCTCGGCACAGATTCGTTGTCCTTCTGTTTGTCTTGGTGCGTGTCTCGCTCGGTGTGTATTTGTGTGTCTCTCTCTCTCTGCATGTGTATCTGCAAATGTTGTTTCCATGTCTGTGTTTTATCGTTCATTCTTACCTGATGATGGTTGATGGTGTTGCAATCGAAACGTCGTATTCTATTATTATGTGATTATATTTTCTACGTGACTTTACCGAAAGAACCAAAGAGTAATTCCTACAGTCACGAAAGTTTTATTCATAATTAATTAACTCTAAACAGAAAATGGTCATTTGCATATTATTGAACGTTTTATGGCGATTTTAATAATTGTTTCCTCATTTGCTTTGTTTTATCAAAAAAGTTAAACATTTTGTTTTAAATGTCGCTCATGCCAGATGCCGTCCCAGTGCCAAGTTACATCATTGTAACCATCACCAACAAGACTATGACGTCCATTACAGTATCCTGGATAACTTCTCTCCCTAACGCGTTCTACTACTTGATCTACGTGACAGAGACTATCAGTGGAAGACAGATTTACAATTCATATTCATATTTAAACACGTACACATTGACTAACCTGGTTCCTGCAAGGAACTACTCCGTGTCTGTGACGGCTTACGATGGGTCATCTTCCCAAATATCAGATGTCGTCATGGACCGTACCTGTAAGTACCAATATGGTCTACAATCAGTAACTGTACTGTATCTTCAATTGGTTATGAGTACTGACGAATCCTATTTCCGCCATTTGCAGCCCACCTGCTTAATTCATATCTGGAACACTTGAACGTCACTCATTAGACAGCTTCGAAGGTCAAGACCAGCAATCTGGACTATGGGAGCTATCACAATGTATATACGAGCTACATTTAAGGGGGTACGGACTGTTGGGCTATACAAAGATAACGATGGCTATGTTATCAACTTGTTGCCACTAGCTGTGCAATCTGGAGGTAACGTTGCGGTCCCTTTGAGGAAATCTGCAACCGGGGTGCGTTGTATTAAAAAGGTAACTGAGGATTGAACACATGTTTAAGCTTCGCTACATACGGAATGTCTTGCACCTTAAAAAATAGATTTTAAGGTGAATTGTTGCCTTATATCAGAAGGGGTGATGTTTGACATGACCCATAGCCATAGATCCAAACATGTTCCCAATATTACGAGCTGTTCTCTGCTATCTTCCTGAATGTAATTGCCATATTTATAGGTTTACATGTTAGATGTCAAAACGTTGGTGGGGCAGTGGTGCAATAGTTTGCGCACTGCGATATGAACCCGGGCATCTGAGTGCGATACCAGCTAGAGACAACATCAATGGCAAGTTACATCTGAAGCAGTCTGTCACACTTCACTCACTCGCACTGATAGTGGTGCTAAAATTTGGTCAAGCAATCCCGATTACTAATAAGGCATGAGGTTTTCGTCTACCAGTGGATTTGTAAAGGGCTGAAAATCATTACCGATCCGTAACTATAGCCTGTCCGCACTGTCCCTTTTTGCCTGCTGTTAATTCGAGTGAGGATAGGTTGGCTATAAAAACAATAGACGTGTAAATTAGGGAAATCATATTTCAATGACAATACACATTTCAACAATATTCATTTTTATATCATGGAACATCTGCAAAAACACCTATTCTGCTTTCCCCATTTGCTCAATGTTAAAATGAACCTCTAATTCAGCCATTGTTTTACTTCCCCGTGAACAGCACAACACAATAACACCAAATGCTATCAACGATTACAAAGCTTATATTTTCACACACTATACTCATCTTTCAACTCCGTTATATATTCGATTCAAGTTGGATTAATCAAATGGTTAATAGATTTGTAAAAAAAAATAATGAGCTACGACGCAGACACCATTTTATGAGATTCCGCACGCAAAACCGGCAAATAAAATACAACTAAATAGGTTAACATTTCACACCTGCAATAGCGATCAGAAACACCCTCCACGTCATAACGCCACGGCTGATTGTCTGTTAATGGGATTAAGCACCATTTGTTAATATCGTAGTACAAATTATTCTAAGTATTTTATATATTGAAATCAACGTTAATGTCAAAGTCTTAACTGTGCATATCTTCATTACCACCAATAACTCAACAGTCAAGCAACATTACCGAGTTCCTGCAAGACAATTGGCATTCAAATCATCATCTTAGGCGATCCCTCGCAATTGAGGATTATTGTATTCCATAGAAAAGTTGGATTTAATTATCTGTGGGTCCGAAGATGACTGAAAATACCGATTGAGGATCGATACATTCTGCCGCAGCTCGGGCATCCGTGGTGGTGGTGTGGAACTGCATTAGTAAGTCGGGCTGCAGCGTTGTTGTCTCCGCCGGTCCCACTTTTTCTGTTTCCGCCATTGAGTTTCATTGAAATCGACTCTGTGTCCATCTGAGGTGACCCTCGGAGAGTCTCCCTTGATTTGGTGTCAATGGACCACTTCATACTCTTTGGTTCTTTCGATAAAGTCACGTAGGTAAAAATCAAGTAAATCACGACGTTTCGATCGCAACACAAGCGGTCGTCCTCAGGCGGAAAAAAATATAATCAAGCAGTGGAACTGCAGAACTAGTTCAGCAGATCAACTGCTGGACGACCGCTTGTGTTGCGATCGAAACGTCGTGATTTATTTTATTTTATACCTACGTGACTTTACCGAAATAACCAAAGTGTATGGATTCCTGCAGTCACGAAAGCTTTCAAATCAAGAGGGAGCGATTCATGTTGGCCTTGAGGACATCCTTGAAGTGCTTTCTCTGCCCTCCTCTTAAACGCACACCCCGACTTAAGCTGAGAGCAGAAGACTTCCTTTGGGAATCTGGAGTTGGGCATATGGACGACATGGCCGGCCCAACGAAGCTGATTTTGAATAATGGCCTGAATGCTCGTGTTTGTTTGCGAGAGGACGCTAATGTTAGTTTCGTCTGTCTTCCCACCTGATTTAAGGATCATATATTATTAGAGCTAATGTAATATGCTGCTTGCCAGCAATGGATCAGCTAAAATGTAAATTGGGGGCGTGCCTCGTACCCTGCAGTACACGTAGGGCTCTGGGTCCAATCTCTGATCACCATTTCATTATCTTTAATTATAAAAAACGAATCTGGCTAACCATATCAATTAGCAGAGTGCAGAATTATATTTGTGACCTCACACTGGCTACACAACCAATGGTCAGAAGAAGTATCAGCCCAATGTGTAATAAAGTTTGGTTACTGAGAAGTGAAAATTATTAAGACAAAACTTGCCCAAGCATGTGGTGTTCAACATTCAATAACAATTCTTGTTCACTCTTAAATCGACACCAAATGGTAATTTACATATGTTATTGTATTATGAAAAATACAAAATGTTTTATAATTTTCATTAATTTGTCTCCATTTGCATTGTTTTGTTAAAGTGAGACATCTTGTTCATAAAATATCACCCATTCTAGATGCCGTTTCAGTGCCAAGTTACACCATTGTAACCATCACAAATAAGACTATGACGTCCATTACAGTCTCTTGGATGACTTCTCTCCAGAACGCATACTACTACTTAATCTACATGACAGAGACGATAACTGGAAGACAGATTTACAATTTAGATCTATATTCATATTCAAACACGTACACATTGACTAACCTGGTTCCTGGAAGGAACTACTCCCTGTATGTGACGGCATCCAACTGGTGGTCCTCCCAAATGTCAGATGTCGTCATGGACACAACCTGTAAGTACTTTTACGGTCTACTATCAATAATTATCCTGCATATTCAATTGACCACGAATAATGGCAAACCTTATTTTAGCCATTTGCAGCATAACTGATTATTTCACATCTGGCACAATTTAACTTTACCCATTAGCCAGCATAGGTCAAGATGAGCAGGCTTGTAAGTATTATCAGCTTGTTACCGGTTTCTTTGATGAATTCTGCAAACCAGGGTACCTTGTGATAAAACGGTAACTTGTGATTGAACACATTTTTAATCAAAACTACATACGGCATGTCTTGTACCTTACGAGTCGGGAAGGTGAATTGTTGCCTCATGTCAGAAGGAGTGATGTTGGACAGGGCCAGCAACAAAACATCCAAACATTCCCCCAATATTGCAATATATTTCTGAATGTAATAACCATAGTTTATGCACTGTGTTATTAACCCAGTGATCTGTGCGAATCCAGCCAACGGCAACATCAATAGCAAGTTACATCTGAATCAGTCTTAGGCCCACTTCACTCGCTCACACTAGTAATGGTGATGAAGTTTGGTCAAGTAATCCCTGAGTAAGAAGGCATGAGGAGACTTTCGTCGACCAGTGGATTTGCAAAGGCCTGTAAATTATCACTGATCTGCAACCCATGATCAGAAAAAGAATCAACCCAATGTGTAATGAATTTTGGTTACTGAGGTTACTGAGAATTGAAAACTACATATAAAACTAGCCAAGCATATGGTGTTCAATATTCATAATTAATTTCCATGAACCCTTACATCAACAACAAATGTATTCATGTATTTGTCAACGTCATTGAATTATCAAAGAAAACAGAATGTTGTCAGGATTTTTTTTTTGCAGTAAGTTTTGTATTTTCTTTACTTTGTTGACTAAATATCGCCCATGCCAAATGTCGTTTCAGTGCCACTTTATACCATTGTAACCATCACCAACAAGTCCATGACGTCCATTACATTCTCTTGGATGACATCTCTCCCTAACGCGTACTACTACGTGATCTACGTCGCAGAGACTATAAGTGGAAGACAGATTCCCATAAAAAATTCATTTTCAAACATGCACACATTGACGAACCTGGTTCCTGGAAGGAACTACTCTGTCTCTGTGACGGCGAACGACGGGTCCTCCTCCCAAATATCAGATGTCGTCATGGACATAACCTGTACGTACTTATATGCTCTACTGTCAATAATTGTACTGCATCTTTAATTGACAAGGTACAGTGAGGGAAAAAAGTATTTGATCCCCTGATGATTTTGTACGTTTGCCCACTGACAGAGAAATTATCAGTCTATAATTTTAATGGTAGGTTTATTTGAACAGTGAGAGACAGAATAACAAACCAAAAATCTAGAAAAACGCATGTCAAAAATGTTATAAATTGATTTGCATTTTAATGAGGGAAATACGTATTTGACCCCTCTGCAAAACATGACTTAGTAATTGGTGGCAAAACCCTTGTTGGCAATCACAGAGGTCAGACGTTTCTTGTAGTTGGCCACCAGGTTTGCACACATCTCAGGAGGGATTTTGTCCCACTCCTCTTTGCAGATCTTCTCTAAGTCAGTAAGGTTTTGAGGCTGACGTTTGGCAACTCGAACCATCAGCTCCCTCCACAGATTTGCTATGGGATTAAGGTCTGGAGACTGGCTAGGCCACTCCAGGACCTTAATGTGATTCTTCTTGAGCCTCTCCTTTGTTGCATTGGCCGTGTGTTTTGGGTCATTGTCATGTAGAATACCCATCTACGACCCATTTTCAATGCCCTGGCTGAGGGAAGGAGGTTCTCACCCAAGATTTGATGGTACATGGCCCCATCCATCGTCCCTTTGATGCGGTGAAGTTGTCCTGTCCCCTTAGCAAAAAACACCCCCAAAGCATAATGTTTCCACCTCCATGTTTGACGGTGGGGATGGTGTTCTTTGGGGTCATAGGCATCATTCCTCCTCCTCCAAACACGGCGAGTTGAGTTGATGCCAAAGAGCTCCATTTTGGTCTCATCTGACCACGACACTTTCACTCAGTTGTCCTCTGAATCATTCAGATGTTCATTGGCAAACTTCAGACGGGCATGTATATGTGCTTTCTTGAGCAGGGGGACCTTGCGGGTGCTGCAGGATTTCAGTCATTCACGTCGTAGTGTGTTACCAACTGTTTTCTTGGTGACTATGATCCCAGCTGCCTTGAGATCATTGACAATATCCTCCCGTGTAGTTCTGGGCTGATTCCTCACCGTTCTCATGATCATTGCAACTCGACGAGGTGAGATTTTGCATGGAGCCCCAGGCCGAGGGAGATTGACAGTTCTTTTGTGTTTCTTCCATTTGCGAATAATCGCACCAACTGTTGTCACCTTCTCACCAAGCTGCTTGGCGATGGTCTTGTAGCCCATTCCAGCCTTGTGTAGGTCTACAATCTTGTCCCTGACATCCTTGGAGAGCTCTATGATCTGGGCCATGGTAGAGAGTTTGGAATCTTATTGATTGCTTCTGTGAACAGGTGTCTTTAATACAGGTAACACGCTGAGATTAGGGGCACTCCCTGTAAGAGTGTGCTCCTAATCTCAGCTCGTTACCTGTATAATAGACACCTGGGAGACAGACATCTTTCTGATTGAGAGGGGGTAAAATACTTATTTCCCTCATTAAAATGCAAATCAATTTATAACATTTTTGACATGCGTTTTTATGGATTTTGTTGTTGTTACAGTATTCTGTCTCTCACTGTTCAAGTAAACCTATCATTAAAATTATAGACTGATCATTTCTTTGTCAGTGGGCAAACGTAAAAAATCAGCAAGGGATCAAATACTTTTTTCCCTCACTGTATAATGACGAACCCTTTTCTATGCCATTCGTAGCCCAAATTATTATTTCACATTTGGCACAATTGAACTTGCTCATTTAGACAACATAGAAGGTCAAGACAAGCAGGCTGGACTGTGGGATATGACAGTAAATATGGGTTGTATTTAAAAATTTTGCAACGAAGTGCCTCATCTGCAGGTAAGATAGCATTTCCTTTGAATACTCCCCCAGTACCAACCGAGTGTTCCTCACTTCTCTCCCACATTTATAGCCCTCATTAACTCTAACTGGCCTCTCTATTGATGTGCTTTAAAGAAAGGCCTTTGCCAGAATTGTTGCTTATTATATATATTGAGTTTATTTATAATTGTACATGACATGGTATCTATGTACATTTAGCAGTAGAGTAGCTATTCATTCAGCGTACACAAATACGTCTTAGTGCTCTCTAGCTTCAGGGTTATATTGAAGTTGCGTTTGTGCATAGAATGGGTTTGCCTCGCTTTTTGGCTCTGTTTGTGCGATTTTGCGTAAATTTGCCTCACCTATTTCTACCCACAATTCGCCACATGTGGTTTAAATTCAATAATATGCAGCTATGCGGTCAGAAGTGGTACACCATTGTGTGTGTACTGTTTGCGCTACTTGGCATGCATCTGTCTTGTGTGGTTCATTGTAGGTTGGGTGACTGTGGCTTATGCTCTGTGGTTTTGCTTTGTGTCCCGTTTTTCGAATGCATCTACTGCATAAAGAAAATGAATCTGTAAATGGAATTTAAAGCTCCCTGGCAAAGCCACAATTTCTTTGCCCCATTATCTTACTGTGGCCTCGGGACATACTACTTTTACGTTTACTTTTGAGTACAAACTCACATTGGAAAACATTACAGAACCAAAGCCCAAGAGTGTTGTGTTTTCCTCATTCTCTGTTGCTGTTTTACAGTGCCACCTAAAGTGAATGCCTCCGTGCTTTCGAAGACCACGACAACCATGACCATCTCATGGCCCACCAATACTTGGGATGTGGACTACTTCACTGTCATCTTAAATGAAACAACTAATACTTCCGTAACTCACACCCTCAATGTATCATCTAGCCCTGCGACATTGACGTATCTGGTACCTGGCAGCAATTACAGTGCATCTGTAGTATCTCACAGCGGTAGAAATGCCACACCATCAGACATAATCTCAGACAGAACATGTAAGTACATAATTATTATTGATTTTATTACATTTCTGAAATGTTAGACATAATCGTTGCCATTACCTGACTGTGAGTGGTAAGATGCACCATTAGAAACTGTTTTAACGAGGGGAAATACTATGCTTAAAAGCCCCACTGTCAACGCCTTATCTATGCCTACCTTATTGCAGACCAATTCAGATCGTATTGGTCACCCTGTGCCCTTATAAATATCAACGTTCATGCTCCAAAGTCCCATCACAAGGGAGAAAGATAAACAGACAAAAATATAAAAATAAATGTTGCCCGTATTGAAACGGCTGTACGCCGTTTGGACATTAACTCAATGTCTCTGTACAAGAATACGAGTAAACCATATGGGTTTACAGGTATGCACTGTGCAACAAACTGTGGTGTTTATTTCCCAAAGGTGTTGCATTGTATAAACATAGCATGATGCGGTAATGACTTAGTGCTCTGTCATGGTATTAACTACCCAGATATTTCCTGATGTTAATGTTTGATTGTTTTATGACTGTGAAGATGGTGACAGTCAACATTTCATGGACATTCTTCTTTCCCCAGATCCAGCAACTGTCAGAGGCTTTTATTGCTTCAAGTATTCCATGGAGAATATTTCCTGCAGTTGGTCTCTCCCCATTGGCGTGTGGAGCTTGCTGTACCTGGAAGTGATTAATGGCAATACTCTATTGCAGACTGTGAGCATTTCAAATGAAGAGCCCTTTTTCATAACCATATATCCTGTGGGCGATCCGATTGTAGAGCAACAAGGATATGGAAATACCAATAGAACATTTGCCATGCTTGGACGTCTGAATCCGAACACTGAATATCAAGTCAATATTACCACCCACTCAGGAGATCTGTACAGTGAAACTGTACAAGGAAACGCAAATACCTACGTAGGCGGTAGGTTCGTTGATTTTATTGATATTTGAGTGCCCGTGATTTGTGTGGCTTGTGCCAATATACGAACGCATCCATCTGTCACACCATTATAAATGGGTGAAATGTACTTTATAGTTGACCAGGTGGTCTAATGGCAAGGGTCCACTGTCCAGGCACCTCCCTCCAGCCCCTCTGAGCTATATCACCACATTTTTACTTTCTAATCTGTGGCTATCTCTAAAATGACACCTCACCACATTTGTGTGAATACTGTAGTTTCTAAGTTATCATCATGATATAAACCCAACAATCTAGATTAGAAGTTTTCGTGACTACAGGGATCCATACTCTTTGGTTCTTTCGGATTCAGTTTCAGCTTCATTTTTTTGGTATAGCCCTGTGAGCCATTCGGCTCTTGAATCAGGTGCAACTGCAACAAACAAAACACATGAACAAGAAAACATCTTAAAGTGACTACGTGACAATGTGCAAACAGAAAATCCAGGAAAAAACCGTACACATATTACAGAAAAAGCACCGGACACCAACACTGTGTGCAAAAATCCCAGTGGGATGCAAGTCAAACAACAACCACAAGACAACTTAGATTTAGGTCATCAGTCTAACTCCGTAGTACAACAAACAAACATGGCCACACCAAAAAACGCTTTCAAAATCACCAAAATAAAGACATAAAAGCAATGTAACAGTGATCATAGGAACTGTGACCGAATTTTCACAATAAAGTCACATAGTTTCGATTTAAAGCTTTCGTGACTGCAGGGATTCATCTTCTTGGTTCTTTCGGTAAAGTCACGTAGACGTGACTTTACCGAAAGAACCAAGAAGAAAAAGTCACATAGATAAAATATATATTTTTTACCTACGTGACTTTACCGAAAGATCCAAAAAGTCTAAACCCAACAACTTGAGATCCTGTCAATAGCTAACAGAGGTATAGTTCTGAGCCTCCCCGTGCTCGACTAAGCCTTATATGACTGCCTGGTGAAGTATTAAACGTCAGCACTGGTGACGCTTGTGGAACTGGCCTCGTCAAACTCTCTCGTGCGCCCATTCTCACTTCAGTTATCTGCTCGTTAAGAGCCCTTCCCTGGACAGGCTTTAAAATACATATCAGGGATTTTGTTTTGTGAGGTGCAGTGATTGTTTTGGGCACTGCACTATGAACCTGGTGACCAGAGTTCATTATCTGGCGAGTGATAACCGACACCGGCCTGAGGACCCCCCCCCCTTCACTACCCCGCACTGAGCAGCATGTCTAAGTACGGTCAAGCAATGTCCATTCCTTCATCCAGCAGTGGATGAACAAATTTCTCTCAATGACTACAGTTTGTGTAACTGTACTTATGTCCAAACCTCCCGTGCTCATGTGGCCAGCTCCTCCACTTGATCCGAACACGGTGGTCATCACAACGGTGCAGAACCAGGTGACACGGAGCAGCCTGACCGTCTCCTTCAGCTGCAGCTGGTTCCAGAACACAAACGGCGACCTCAAGTATTACACGGTTATCGTCAAACAGTCTGAGGGTAATGCAATGGACGTGCCAGGAATATGGCTCGGTCACTTCATTCATGCACGACTAAAATGAGATTTAACTTTCTACCAGGGGGAATGAGATGAGACGTTAGAGCACTTGCTGAGTATGTGAGAGGTAGTGGGATCAATGTTCGCATCTTCCAATCTGTTCTATAACGCGGTGGTAGTTTCGTTCCTGAAGGACACTGTATTATGGGAAAATCGCGTTTAAAGAAATAATATATATAGGGTAAAACACAGTCTCCGATAACATGTGCGTGGGTAGCATCCAGCAGCATCCCGCCTTACGCAATGCTACGTCGAGTCAGCTGCAGAACCGCTAATTCCTACTCACGTAGCGTCGTTCTGCTCAATTGTGTTATATCCAGTTCGCATCCGGTTAATAAAAAATGTGTTTCCTAATACATTCGCGTTTATATCCAATTCCCGTTATGAAAACACGTTTATCCAGGTAGTGGTGGCTATTCAGCAGAGGTGTGGACTCGAGTCATGTGACTTGGACTCGAGTCAGACTCGAGTCATGAATTTGATGACTTGCGACTCGACTTGGACTTGGATAACAATGACTTTGTCCCACCTATGAGATGTGGACTCGAGTCATGTGACTTGGACTCGAGTCAGACTCGAGTCATGAATTTGATGACTTGCGACTCGACTTGGACTTGCATAACAATGACTTTGTCCCACCTCTGCTATTCAGACCTGTAATTCACAACATTGGAGGCCAGGGTTGGCGGATTACACAAGTATAGTGAAACGCCCTATCCAGTAAGGTCCTGGTCACGTACTCTCACTCGCCAGGAGAAGGCATCTGTATGGAACGGTCTTGCCCTCCGTGTATTTTCTCTGAGTACACCGGTTAGCCCCTATATGTAAACACCCATAATTGACCGATAACACTTTAATCGAGAGAACTGCAGAGCTAGCCTGGGGTGGGGGGGTTTCTGGGTCTGAATTTGCTGCCAGCTCACTTCCTGGCTGCTGCATTTCCATCTTGTCGGTGGTTCCTTCTTGCACCTCTGAGTCCTTCTCCATCTGCGTGAGCGAGCAAATGGTGGGTGGCGAATTACGAGTTGAAATTGTTAAGTGTTTTTTCTTTACTTTAAGCAAAACACTGGTCCGTTACAGCACATGATGAGACTCGTATGACTCAATGTAGCCTGATTGCGCGGGATATTCCCAATGCATTGGGGGGGGGGGTAACTTATTGGTAGAGGGGGCCTGCTGTTCCATTCAGTAGGGAACCTCGAGGAGGGGAGAGGGTATACATCGAGAGAAGTGGGGGTGGGGGGGAATTGTTATGGTTATGAATAACCGTAGTACAGTAATCCCTTGTCAACCGCGAAGGGTTAGGTTCCTGAAATCCCTCGGGGTTGGTAAAGTGCAGGGCCTATGAGAAAGTGGGTTTGGCGGAACATCGCCGCAGTCAGACACGTCACAGCTTAACTAAGTTTCCTGTTCATTAACTAAACACTGAATAAAATGCAATACATTACACAATAACATAATAAAACATTACCTTTACATACCTTCAATATGAACAGATGATGACGATAATAATGATGGGGGAAGGGCTGGTTAGAAGGAGTGGCTCAACCCACCCTCCCCCTCTTCGTCTGGGCCACAGACACAATACTATCACCACTTGCTGCATGCTTCGGATCCATTATTAAGGATAATATTAATGTGTACTATACAATATGTACAATAAAACAGATGGTCAGCTGATCAGCTAAGCAGTGCCACGGTCCCATGAAAAGTGTAAGAATGATGTCACGGTACACAATGTCATTCTGTACATCATGTCATTTCCTGAACACCGTGCTTACCTGTGGATACTCAAATTTCTAGGCCGCGGTTGCTAAATTGGTATACTGTAAAATTATTTCGTGAGAAGGAGTGTGAATCTGACCGACGGAGGAGGTAGCAACATGGAGAATATTGGGCAACTACTGGCCAAGAGGGTTGCCTCGCGTCTCACAGGAGTCTGCGAGACAATATGGCGGATACTATGCGGTAGCGCCAATTTTGATTTCACTACTCAGCGTGACTCGCAATTTGTGTATACTCAAACTGAGATGCTCGTGGTACGAAAACAAGTAAATCCATGTACACTTACATCTCATGGTTGGTAAACAGGTATATAGAAGTAAATCCGCGTATACTTAAATCTCGCAGTGGATACATTTGCGGTTGCCAAGGGATTACTGTTTATACACATTTTAAATCTAAAGTGCAACTTTTCCTGTGCAATTTTGTGCCATGTATACGGCGGAATCCACTCATGAATCACTAAATCCAATCACACAGGAACCCAAGTCGAGAGTCCAGAGAAGAGGTGGCCAATGAGCAGGTACTATGATAATGGCAGCACGGACGCGTACCAGGTGGAGGATCGCGTCTACCCGTCTGAGTGCTCCAACTCCAACTCCACCGCCAACGTCCAAATTGGCACTGGTAGATCGAACGGCAACTTCTATGATGCACCCTTGAAGCAAAACACTTCGTACAGGTATGTCCTGGCCGTGCATTAGCTTATTCGATAAATGATATCCCACTAGAATGTTGATGTGATGTTCCAATAAGCAGTGTGACATCACGTAATCACATGAGCAGGTGCCTTGACCATACCTATATATAACACGTTTATAAATTAAATGGGCAATTTACTCAGAAAATAAACTTCTGATTCTGAGACATTACACTTGTGCAGTTTCCCTTGACCGACAGTTGCCTGAGAGAATCTGTCATGCTGATCTGCTGCTAATATCCTTGGTTATCAGGATGCACTCGTGGTAAACGAAATACTATATATTCTCAGGTTTTTTTCGGTAAAGTCACGTAGGTAAAAACATTAAAATTAATGAAAGTAAAATAAAACAAAACAAAAATAAAATTCACGACGTTTCGGAGGCAACACAAGTCTCCGTCATCAGGTGGGACCGTCACAGCCGAATTAGCTGCATCAAGTGAAGCAATGATTCAAGATGTAATCCCTTATAAGCAAGTTGAAGGGAGGTGGAGAGGGGGGGGGGAGCTTATCAGGCTGTGGTAGCCAATGAATGGAAACGTATCGGGATGGAGGAGGAGCGGTGATCAAAGACTGCAAGCAGTGCTCAACACAATGAATGGAGACGTGTTGGGACGGCGGGCGAGCGGCGATCAAAGACTGCACGCAGTGCTCAACACAATGAATGGAGAAGCGCCGGGACGGAGGGCGAGCGGTGATCAAAGACATCACGTAGTGCTCAACACAATGAATGGAAACGTGGCGAGCGGTGATCAAAGAACAATGAAGAGATTACTGTTAAACACTGTGGATGTTAACACTCGGTGAAGTAAATTAAAATAGTGCCTGTCAGATAAGATGGTCCAAAAAGTGTAATTAAGTCTTTTTTGCGTGGTTAATAACATCTTTCCAGTGATTACTGAGTTTGTACCCATCATCACGGTTGAAATTATGTCTGTGTTTGTATATTTGTATGGCTTCGTGTACAAACCTTTGATGGTAGCCCGGAGGTTTGCAGAGAACCTTGGTCTCGGAAAAGACAATTTCATGAGAGCCCGCCGAGTTGTAGCAATGATCGGCAACGGCCGAAGAATCAGTTCTGCCGTGTTTCAGATCTGACTTGTGCTCGCGGACACGATCAGCAACATGACGTTTTGTTTCTCCAATGTAGCAATCACCACAAATGCAACTCAATTTGTAGACTCCAGGATACTGTAAGTCAGGAACGACATCCTTCACAGATGGAATCAGATCACGAATTTTATGCACTGTACTGAATCGGACTTGGATCTTATGTTTGTTTAGAATTTTGGATATCTTTTTGGTCACGCCTGCTATGTATGGTAACGTGATAGTTTTGGTCGGAGTTTCATGTGGTTGTTTCTGTGTGGTGGGAGAGACAGCTTAGCGGATAGTGCGGTCAGAGTATCCGTTCATCCTGAGGGCCCGATGTACATGTCTTAATTCATCAGTCAGGTGGTGTTGGTCAGAAATGCCATGGGCTCTGTGGTATAGCGTTTTGATGAGAGAATTCTTTTGAGATGGGTGGTGGTGGGAATCCGGTTTCAAGTAGGAATTTGTGTGGGTGGCTTTCCTGTAGACAGAATGTCCCAAGGATCCGTCAAGCCTCCTCTTAAACAGAATATCCAAGAATGGTAGTTTACCGTCTTTCTCCACTTCCATGGTGAATCTGATAGATGGGTGTCTAGAATTGATGTGGTCCAAGAAGTGGTTCAATGCTGGGAGGCCATGTGGCCAGATGACGAAAGTGTCATCCACATATCTCTTCCACAGGGAAGGACGCAGGGTGGATGTCTGGATGGCGTCTGATTCAAACTTTTCCATGAACATGTTGGCTATAACTGGTGACAAGGGGGAGCCCATAGGGGTACCCTCATTCTGTTTGTAGAAGGTGCCATTCCAGGTAAAATAGGTGTTGGTGAGGCAATGCCTAACCAGCGCAGGTACATCAGAATTCAATCCATGTTGGACTAAGTCCTCAATTATTGTTAGGGTGTCCGGTACTGGGACTTTGGTAAACAAAGATACTACATCAAAGCTGACGAGGATGTCATCAGGAGATAGTACCATGTCCTTAACCATAGAGACTAATTGGGTTGAGTTGAGTACTGCCGAAGAGGTCTTGCCTGTGAAGGGGAGCAGAGTATCTGATAGAAAACGGGCTAGTTTGTACGTCGGAGAGTTTATCGTCGACACTTTGTTTACCAAAGTCCCAGTACCGGACACCCTAACAATAATTGAGGACTTAGTCCAACATGGATTGAATTCTGATGTACCTGCGCTGGTTAGGCATTGCCTCACCAACACCTATTTTACCTGGAATGGCACCTTCTACAAACAGAATGAGGGTACCCCTATGGGCTCCCCCTTGTCACCAGTTATAGCCAACATGTTCATGGAAAAGTTTGAATCAGACGCCATCCAGACATCCACCCTGCGTCCTTCCCTGTGGAAGAGATATGTGGATGACACTTTCGTCATCTGGCCACATGGCCTCCCAGCATTGAACCACTTCTTGGACCACATCAATTCTAGACACCCATCCATCAGATTCACCATGGAAGTGGAGAAAGATGGTAAACTACCATTCTTGGATATTCTGTTGAGAGGAGGCCTGACGGATCCGTGGGACATTCTGTCTACAGGAAAGCCACCAACACAGATTCCTACTTGAAACCGGATTCCCACCACCACCCATCTCAAAAGAATTCTCTCATCAAAACGCTATACCACAGAGCCCATGGCATTTCTGACCAACACCACCTGACTGATGAATTAAGACATGTACATCGGGCCCTCAGGATGAACGGATACTCTGACCGCACTATCCGCCAAGCTGTCTCTCCCACCACACAGAAACAACCACATGAAACTCCGACCAAAACTATCACGTTACCATACATAGCAGGCGTGACCAAAAAGATCTCCAAAATTCTAAACAAACATAAGATCCAAGTCCGATTCAGTACAGTGCATAAAATCCGTGATCTGATTCCATCTGTGAAGGATGTCTTTCTTGACTTACAGTATCCTGGAGTCTACAAATTGAGTTGCATTTGTGGTGATTGCTACATTGGAGAAACAAAACGTCATGTTTCTGATCGTGTCCGCGAGCACAAGTCAGATCTGAAACACGGCAGAACTGATTCTTCGGCCGTTGCCGATCATTGCTACAACTCGGCGGGCTCTCATGAAATTGTCTTTTCCGAGACCAAGGTTCTCTGCAAACCTCCGGGCTACCATCAAAGGTTTGTACACGAAGCCATACAAATATACAAACACAGACATAATTTCAACCGTGATGATGGGTACAAACTCAGTAATCACTGGAAAGATGTTATTAACCACGCAAAAAAGACTTAATTACACTTTTTGGACCATCTTATCTGACAGGCACTATTTTAATTTACTTCACCGAGTGTTAACATCCACAGTGTTTAACAGTAATCTCTTCATTGTTCTTTGATCACCGCTCGCCACGTTTCCATTCATTGTGTTGAGCACTACGTGATGTCTTTGATTACCGCTCGCCCTCCGTCCCAGCGCGTCTCCATTCATTGTGTTGAGCACTGCGTGCAGTCTTTGTTCGCCGCTCGCCCTCCGTCCCGACACGTCTCCATTCATTGTGTTGAGCACTGCGTGCAGTCTTTGATCACCGCTCCTCCTCCCTCCCGATACGTTTCCATTCATTGGCTACCACAGCCTGATAAGCTCTCCCCCCCCCCCTCTCCACCTCCCTTCAACTTGCTTATAAGGGATTACATCTTGAATCATTGCTTCACTTGATGCAGCTAATTCGGCTGTGACGGTCCCACCTGATGACGGAGACTTGTGTTGCCTCCGAAACGTCGTGAATTTTATTTTTGTTTTGTTTTATTTTACTTGCATTAATTTTAATGTTTTTACCTACGTGACTTTACCGAAAAAACCTGAGAATATGAATCATTGCAGTCACGAAAGCTTCAAATCTAGAAATACTATATAAATAGAGCTATAGGTCATTATAACATGGTTCCAATGGAGACTTGTTACCGATAGCACTATATATTTTTATTAAAAAGCGATATATGAGGGTTTCTTTGGGGTATCGGTATAATATTTAATAGCCTTAATAATTCTACTTTTACATCTGATAAATATATTAAAGCATAATATAAATAAAAATAACTTAATGGTGACATAAAAAATAAATAAGTTATGTACTCACCAGATTAACCAGTCTGTCGTAAATACACATTCCGCGGCAAGCTGAACTAACCAATGTGATTACTCGATCCATGTTTGACCTCATGCATGTGGTTAATGCAGACTTGCTGCCTTGCAATAGGTGTCTTTTGTGTTTGAACATCTTAAAACCTTCTATATTATTGCCTTTTCCTTATTCCCCACTCATCAGGTGTCTAAATTCCTGCGCCCATTCTCGTGTTCTTCCACCTTGTCCATTATGACTATTCAGGCTCAGTTTCCGCGTCTACACGTACCTCCCAAATGCACGCTCCATCCGCGCTGGAGGGATAGCCATCTACACGGACACACTCTTCTCTCCACCGCTCAGGACCTTAGCAGGTGGCATCGAGAGTAAGTATCCCAACTACTGCCATTCCGCATGAAAACATCCAATCAGTTTGTGTATGTGTAGTGACTAACTCACAGACGATAAGACTTGGAGGCACTTTTTCATTAACAAAGGGTTAAAACACTTAATAATTAGTCTGTCTATTGTCGGCGACGCTACTCAGCCAGGACAGTTGGTAGGTTGCCTGACTAGCAGTGCCCCGAGATGGTACAGACGGAGAAAACGACAAGACGAATGATGAAGACGACGAGAAGGATGGTGAAGACGACGAGAAGAATGGTGACGAAGGACTTCAGCACGACGGGGATCCCACTCCAACAACAGCCCCGAGGTCCCCTACAGGGCCCCCTCTTATACTGTTAATGTGGCCTCGCTCCGCCCCCAGCCACGCCCCCTTTCTGGAACCTACTAGCGCGTTCCTGGTGTGCCCCTTCTGTGACCTTTCACCTAGATCCCCCTCTCGTGTATATCCTGGCCTGCTGACGGTGTGGAATGCTGTGTGCCACAGATCCCCTTTTCGGCCAGCAGCCAGTGCTATGCCACGACATCACCTCCCCCACCCCTCCCCGTAAAAAAACACAGTTGTCTCGGCTGACACCAATCACATATGAAGAGGGGAACTCACAAGAATGTGCTAACGCAATTAAGCTAACATGGAGGGATAACGAACTTTAGATGATACATTTTTTAACTATGAACCCGAACCGCAACCAGTGGCCACAGCCCGGATCGCGTTTGTGGCCACCCACCAGATTGCGTCGGAACTCAATTGAACAACAGAAAGGGAGCGGTTCATCGAATCGAAGCACTCTTTGAACATGTCCCCACCGCCAGACCCGCAGCTGGGATGGGAATTGGCATGCTGGGGACCCCCGGGACACTACACAAACGGCCTAATGGTATGGCCCCTCCGGGGAAGAAGAAGATGGCAACCAGTCCCTCACACCCGGTCCGTCCTTTGGTGGTGCTGCTGGATGGTTTGCGGGCGTCAGGCGCTGGAATCCTGTGGGCGATACAATGGAATCCTTCTGAGCCGTAACTTCCGGGCTCGCCCACCCCGGCTCGTCAAACACGTCAGACACCCGGTTCTCAGAAAGTGGAGATGAACTGTCAACATAGGGTGGAATATATGGTTTCAACCGTGATGGGTGCACAAACCAGCGACAGCGACCGACTTGTATACGCATGCACTGCGGCCTCTTGACCTCAATCACGTCAACAGGGTCCTGCCACGGCCAGTGCAATTTAGAGGATGTGCCCAGGGGCACCTGGGGACAATGCAACCACGTCTTGTCCCCAGCGGTCCAAGGGGTCCCGTACTCCTGTTGTCCTACAGGTTTTTTATTCATGGCCTGTCATTTAGCCGAATTCCCTCGAGATGCCTCCATCAGCCGCCTAATCGTGACCTGCATGGGCATAACGGCTTTTTTGCCCATGTTCATGCCAAACTGAGCCTCCATGGGGGGTCACTTTCCCTCCCATACATGAGGTTAAACGGGGAGAATCTTGTTGAGGCGTGAGGGGCCATCTTATACACAGCCAGGACACCGGGAATGTATAAGTCCCAGTCCGATTGTGCCTCATTAACCTGTTGGCCCAACATGGATGTAAGGATCCTGTGCAAGTGCTCCACCAACCCGTCCGTCTGGGGATGGTAGGGCAATGTACCTCCCCTAACAATTTAGAAGAAAAATTTCCCCCCTGATCCATAAGAAGTTGTTCCGGAGCCCCTTTGTCCAAAACATACCCGTGCAGGAATGCGCCCGCAATGGATGCGGCCAACTGGTCTGGCAGAGGCCACGCCACCGGCCACTGGGACGGATATTCCACCCTGACAAGGAGGAATCTTTTTCCCTCTGAGCGGCAGGAAACGGCCTGAGGATATCCAGAGCAACTAGTTCATTAATACGAGACACCATCATGGATTATAACAGTGGCTGGACCTGCCTTGGTGGCGGCTTGTGGCGCGCGCAGTCAGTACACCCTCTGACTATGTGGTACACGTCGTCCGTCATCCCGGGCCAAAATAAGTAACGCTTCAGTGTCAGCAAGGTTTTACAAACCCCAAGGTGCATTAATTTATCATGGACAACCCGTGTAAGTTTACCCTGCAGAGCAGTCAGCACCACCATGCAATAACGTTGCAGCCGGTCATACCCCCTCATCAAAAGTCCTAATGTAGGACTATAAGGGACATTCCCGCTGGCACATTTTTACTACCTCTCACCCCAACGCGAAGCAGCAACTTTAACAAAGAGGCGTCCTCCTGGAAGCGTCCCTATTCAGCGTGCATGAGACCAATTGTGCTGTCACAATGAGCAGTTGTCGTGGGTGGTGTTGCATCGACGGATGCCACTCCAACATACGGCAATTCCGGAGGCAATTGATTACATCGGCCAGCACCCATTCGACTTGCACACTGGTCCCTTGGTGGTAACCGGGAGAGCGCATCCGCATTGCAGTGCCATACACCCTTCCTGTAGGTGACTATAAAGGAATAGTCCTGCAAAATTTCTAACCAGCGGGAAAGTTGGCTGGTCAACCCATAAGGCATTTTGAAGAGCTACGTGGTGCGTGTGCACGACAAAGTTCCGTCCGTAAAAGTGCGGCCTATATTGCTGCACAGTGCACAATGGCCAAATATTATCTGCGCATCACGCAGTGCTGCTGCTCTACGGGGGACAGCACACGGCTCCTATAGGCCGCTACCCTCTCCGCACCATTCACGACCTGGATTTCGGTGTCGCTGGCGTCCGTATCCAGGGTATCCAAGGGGGAGGTGCATTGGTGAAGTCATCGCGCAGCATGACAAACGCGGCCTCCTCCTCCCCACACCAAAATCTCTGGCCCTTGGCAGTGGGCGCGTGGAGCAGCTAGGCGATAATTGCAAACTCGGGGATGAACCGGCAATAATTCGATGCAAACCCGACAAAACTGCGGACTTCACCCACCGACGTGTGGGTTGGCCATGTGTGCACTTGTAGTGAGTCCAACTGAAGTCGCAGACGTTGTCTTTGGGAGCAACAATATTATTAACTATTAACACAACATACTCAGGGTGGTGACCACCCAACTAACCATGAATCCCCTCGATGGGTTCGCGATCATGGTCCGGACAACGAGCTGGAGGCTTCTTCAAGCTGGATGTGGATCTCCTGCCTCTCTAACAGTAAGAACCCTGTGCCCCACTCAGGGCCCCCTTATATCGGGTCGGGCTGGGGCTGGCTCCACCTCTCGATCTCTCTCGCCCTTTCCCGAAGGCTCTGGAGAGTTTTTCCTGGACCATGTGACCACCCATTGCCCCCCTCCACCCGTGGCCCCCCTCCAGTATCAGCTGGTCACGTATCCCCAGGTCAGCCAGAGTATCATGCCCCCAACGTAACCCTAGCTGGCTGACACTCTCTTGCTCTCTCAACGGGAGCCCGCATCGCATGTTGTGCGTGGTGCCACCATGCTTAACCAGCGCTCACACAAGCCCCCACTAGGGCTGGTACTACACCCCGTGTCCTGGGTGTCCACACAACAGTATACCTCTCGCCGTGGCCTCGCAGGCCCGGCACCACATAGTGACATTCCCAGCCACTACACACGCATGCAGTTTTGTCGGGATCCATGTCTATCCCGGACTCACTAACAATGTGACCAAAATACCATACCGATTTTTGCAAAATATAGCACTTTTGCGGGTTCAATTTGAGATTGGTCGCCATGCACCCTGATTAAACACTGACCGCAACCGCTGCAGATGCTCCTGAAACGTGCGCCCGAATACAATAACGTCATCCAAGTAAATGAGGCACGAGTCCCAATGAAGACCTGCCAAGACCAATTCCATAAGCCACTGAAACGTGGCCAGAGCAGAGTGAAGACCCATTGGGAGGCAGTTAAATTGGAACAACCCTTGTGGTGTCCAGAACGCAGTTTAAGGCCTGGATCCTTCATCCAAGGGCAGCTGCCAAAATCCTGACAAGTCGAGGGACGAGAAAAATCACGCACCCGACAAGGCGTCTATGGAGTCATCCATCTGGGGGAGTGGATACGTGTCTGCCACAGATATTTTATTCAATTTATGGAAGTTGACGCAAAAGCGCAGACTCCTATCCCGTTTTTTTACCAAAACAATGGGAGCCCCCCACAAACTAGTGGAAGGGGAGATGATGTCCGCGGCCAACATTTTGTCAACTGTCTGACGAACGTGGTACTTCTCCTTGGGACTGAGCCTGCACGAATTCTGCCTTATTGGAGCAGCGTTACCCATGTCGATGCGATGTTGCAATAGTGACGTGTGGCCAATATAAAATTTCGCTTGGCTATATATATCCTCATTCTCAGAGAAAGGCACGCAACTTGCCCCGCTGTTCCCCAGACAATTTAGAATTTTGCCCACACAACGCATCTATCCAAGCCCCATCCGACTCACCTCCCCGCTCCACCACAGCAACGACCTCTGCAGCCTCCGAACAGGCCTCTTCACAGCACACGGCTGTTGCGTGGGCCAAAACTGTACCAGCTTGGACCACCGCAGTCCCCCTTACTTTGAGCACCCACCAACACGAGACCCCAAATTGCCTTGTTCGAAGGGGTTACACTTCAATGGGATCCGTCAAATCCAGTTGCTTTCACAATCGCAAGGGAGGGCACCGACATCTTAGCGCCTGGAGGAACCGTAACAGTTTCCTTTGCCAGGGCCTGAACCATGGCGTTGGCCCTTTCCAACCGGGTCAGAGACCTCAGGAAGACCAACTCCCATCCCGACAGCAATTCAATACAACCTTGACCAACAAGGATCTTAACGGGCATCCTCCCGAGAAAATCGGTGCTCAAAAGACAGGGCACAGCCAATGTCCTAGAAAACAACACCGGCCATGTCAACTCAACGTCCCTAACATGGACTTTCACCAATATTTGGCCTATAATGCCCAGACTCCCGTCGTTCGTGGCGACACAAGTACTAGCGACCGGGCTAAGACAACAGGACATCGGCGGCAATAATAAAGAAATGAGCTCCGAAATTATGGTAACCGACACTCCTGTGTCGAACAGCACCCTCACCTCTATCAACTCGACAAACCCAATTATCGTGGATGACCCAGCCGCCACCATCACAACACGGTGCGCCAACACGTTCCACTGCCCCACGCCCCGTGGCCACCCGTTCGACGTCGAATTCCGTCACTCGTGCGCCATGACATGATGAGGGATGATGATGTGCAAACCCGATACGCTCAACAATGGGGATGCATGATGTGACATTTGTGGCCGGGTGTCTGATGCATCGAGATTTTCCTGCGGGCCCGAGGAAGCGGATGTTGGCGGGGCGGAGGACGTCGAAGGCAAGGAGGGCAATTTGGTGCTGTTGCGACATCCCCTGGCGATGTGGCCTGGCTGGCCACATTTTAAGCAGGTGATCGTGGACCTCCATGCTGGGATGGGGGCCCTCTCCCGCCGTTCCTGCTCCAGTCGTCACCCCTCGATTTTCCTCCCGCGTGGACCTTGGACGAACGACGCGCAGGACTGCTACGGCTTCCACGGCGCAGGCTCCTCTGCGTCCTCCTGGGGTCCAGCACAGGCAGCCACCCTGGGCCACCGCTGCAAGTTGACGTGCACTTGGATGCAGCGGGCTACCTTTAGTGACGACAGGTCTTCCTCCTCCGTGGCGGGAAGAAAGATGCCCAACTTTTGGGCCAGTGACAGCAGTCTCTCCAGCACCAGGGAATCCAGCGCAGTCTGCTCTATACGCGGGTATGCCACATGGCCCAAGGCCAGAAGCGTGCTGTGGAAGGCGAGAGGCTTCTCGGCCTCCCCTCGCCTCCGCAGCATGAACCTTTGATGAGTGTTGGACGGTGGTTCAAAAATGGCAGCCTTCTGAGTGCATGCCCGAGGTAGAGTTGCCCGGTTAGCCTCAGGGATGGCCTCAAACGCCACCAGTGAGTCGTCATCCAGTGCTGTGGGCAGAGCCCGCAGAGCCTCCCCGTCGGACCACCCGACCAGGGTGCAAGCCACTTTGAAGTGGTGTTCAAATGCCGTCCAGTCGTCCCCCACGGTCACGAACTCACGGATGGTAGGCATGCGCTTTCATAGCAACAGTGTCCCCGCAGAAGCCACTGCTGGTGACTCGATTTTAGCGGGAAAACTTCCCCACTCTGACGACAAAATGACAGTCACTTGCTCCGCCGTGCCCACGGTGGGCAAAATGGCGGCCGCTTGTGCAGGCGGGAACACTGGCGTTTCCCATGCTGGTGCGGCGGCAGAAGGTGAGCCGTCCACCTGCTGCTCTCGTGCTGCAGCATCTCTGGCAGGCGCCTCGGACCCCAGTTGGATGACAAACTGCGCTGTGGAGAAGAGCAGGTTTGCAAGGCGCCCGGTGAGGTTGCACCACCCTTCTCTGACTGGCGGCTGCAAGGGGCTGACGTCCTCCTGCTGTTCCACTGGTATCGCCACCTCGGGATACATCACCGGAGTCCTGGATTTTGGGGCTGTTGAGGGGATCACATCCCCGTCGTCCTTGTCTCCAGAGGACACTATCGGTGGGTTCTTCCTCTTTGCCACTTTGACATGACGAATTTATTTTTCTTTCGCACTTCTGACACCAAATGTAGTGACTAACTCGGAGACAATAAGTCCTGGAGGCACTTTTTTATTATCAAACACCATCGGGCTTAACACGGTTAATAATTAGTCCATCTATTTTCGGCGACGCTACTCAGCCAGGACAGTTGGTAGGCTGCCTGACTAGCGGCACCCCGAGATGGTAAAGACGGAGACCATGACAAGACGAATGGTGAAGATGACGAGAAGAATGGTGAAGATGACGAGACGAATGGTAACAAAGGACTTCAGTAGCACAACGGGGATCCCACTCCAACAACAGCCCCGAGGTCCCCTACAGGGCCCCTTTATTACTGTGAGCATGGCCTCGCTCTGCCCCATGCAACGCCCCATTTCTGGAACTGACTAGCGTGTTCCTGCTGTGCCCCTTCTGTGACGTTTCCCCTAGATCCCCCTCTCGTGTATATCCTTGCCTGCTGATGTTAGGACTGCAATATGCCGCCGATCCCCTTTTCTGCCAGCAGCCAGTGCTTTGCCACTACATATGTATTATGTTGAATGTCTTTTGCACGGAACATAGCCAACCATGCTGATTGGAGGTCCAGGGGAACGACAGTAAACTGAACGCAAAGCTGTGAAGAAATTTGTTTCAATTTAGATTTTAACGTGCAAAGCCCCAGTGGCTTCCTAATATCAGAAAAGCGTTCCAGACGCTTGCAGAAGTGCATCAAGCACTGTGTGATGCGGTAACCATCTTTGTTAGACAGTTGGCCAAAGCTGCTGCTGCTGCTGTTAGGATGACTGGAGTTCACGTGATGGTTTATGCTCCTTGATGAGAATAGCTTTGTGTGAAATTTAGACGAGAAGTCAATGTTGCTAGAAAAACACTTTAACTCAGTTTAGACCATCTTACATCTCTACTACAAACCAGTCACAATTGTAAAGTCTCCAGCTAACCAAATGACATTGGATCAAGCTTATTATGCTCATGTCTGAAGGCCTGCCAACGCTGGCATGACCATGTTTCACAACACATGGGAGTTGCGTGATCACGTTTCATAAAACTGGTCAGTGCGCATTGGGGAACGGGGGTAGAGGACTGGACCGGTTTAGACATTGGTCGTCACCCCTGACATGAACTGTAATCGGGAATTCAACTCTAGTAACCAGGTTCATTGAGCATTGCACTCATCGGTACGCACAATAAAAGTTCATGTCAAATATTGACCATTTACAATGTGCATCGTTATATGAAATTATTTCATCGAAACTATTATTTATTGCGCTGGCCGGCACGATCCCGGTTCCAGAAAGGCTGTTGCCAGTGTTCCGAAGCATTTTGAAAAAACTGAGAAAACTGAGCAGCGGGCAGGGATGCCGGACAATGAGGGGTAAGCAGCAGGGCCAGTGTCTGAGAGAGCAGAGCGCCACTTACTGCGTGGGCCACGAACATGGTTACGTGAAGCCATATACAAGTGGGTGCTGACAGAGGTAGAGGGAGGAGAGGAAATTAATGAGAAAAGATGACTGCTTAATGTGGAGGGGTACATTTGTTCCAGTGAAGGGGCTGGGCGGGAGAGAAGATGGTAGGTGGGAGAATCACGACCAGGTAGAGTAGGTGGGTGAGTCATGACCAGGTAGAGTAGGTGAGTGAGTCAGGACCAAGTGTTAACATCCCTAGCGTTTAACAGTATTCTCTTTATTGTCAGCCAACACTGGTATAAACATGGGCATTTTCGTTCCTTTTCTATTATGTACATCCACAGTGACTTGTGCACAAACACGTCCACGACCACGAGTACCCCGTCCCTCTTTTAGCCCCGCCCCCCCCCCTCCCTATACGTTCCATTCATTGGCTACCACATTCTGATAAGCCCCTCCCCCCCTCTCCTCCCCCCCCTTAACTGGTACTTAAGAGCTTGCATCTTGAATCCCTCCCTCACTTTATGCAGCACATCTGGCTGTGACGGTCCCACCTGATGACGGAGACTTGTGTTGCCTCCGAAACGTCGTGATTTTATTGTTTTATTTTATTAATTTTTATTTCATTTTTTACCTACATGACTTTACCGAAAGAACTAAGAGTGGGTGATTCAGGACCAAGGACATTCGTTAGGTGAATCAGGAGCAGGGTTCGGGTTTATAGGGAACCGAGGTGGTGGCACCGCACGCTGGGGGAGGTTGAAGTCAGGAATAATAATACTTTGCAGACCAATATTATTAATAAAGGGTTTTTTTGTTTGTTAAATCACGTAAATATGAATGTGTCGTTAAACCAACCACCACCCGACACAGCCAATTAGTAAGGTTCGTCGAATCTGGCCGTCGCCTGATGAGGCTGGTTGTAATTACTCGTGAAACATCGTACTCGGATTGCAAATGTTGTAGGTTTACTCTCCAACACATAACCGCTTAGTGTTGAACTAGTAACTGATTGGCACGTTTATTTTCGAGATATATCTCAAGTATTTTCGGTCTCGACACATCACTGATGCCGCTCGTCTCCCCTTTCTCTTCCCTCTCAGGCTCGGGAAGCATCGTTGGCCCTGTGGTGGGAGGTTTGCTGGGAGCGTTGGTGATCATTGTTGGAGGGGTCTTACTCTACATACGCCGGGAGCAGCTGTACGTTCTGAGCGCAAACACACACACAGCACAGCTGCCAACCTCACTTTCACTGCGCTATCAACTCTTGTCACAGGTTTACATGAACCATCCTTCGTCAATGCACTGTTGGATGAAGGCCTGTCCACATCCCACGGGTTGTGGGGTTATTTGCCAATCCTTCGAGACCCCGATCAGTGTCTCTCTTAACTCACGCAGCCTCATTGTAAAAAGCCAACTCTGCTATCCTAAATTAAATGATTAATTAAGTTTTGGTAATTATATCTTTCTCTACAGTGCTATTTTGATAGTGCAATCGACGTTTCATCATGAGACAAATTATCTGTTCGGTTATCTCGCAGAGTAGTGCATCATCCCGTGTTAGACAACGGTCTGCGGGAAACAGATATCACGCAACCACGTCCAATATTCCTTAATGTTACGTCTGAGTCAGTCATCCTTGCAGCAGCAGCGGCTTTTGGCTGGCCATCAAACAAAGACGGTCACTGCATCGCGCGCTTTCGGATGCATTTCTGTGCCCATCTAGAATGCTCTTCCATCCGATATTAGGAAGCCACTGGAGCTTTGCACTTGAAAATTATCTCGATGGGCAAACCAATTTGTTGAAATTATTTGTGTTTAGTTTCTTGTCCTTCCCCTGCACCTCCGATTAGCGTGGCTGCCCCTACTGTATACATAGTCATACATTAGGGGGCAGCATATTCCTACTCACCCAGCTACGGAATAAGCAATATTCACCACATGACTTTCAAACCTATTGTTTAAATATGTTTTGTGATACTGCATTGGCAGTAGTTCATGAGCATAGATAACAAAAACTAAACGCATTTGTTAATACCACTGCTCCAAAAGGAAATACAATAGATGACGTTTTGGATAATGGTCCTTCTTTATCTATGTGTTATAAAGAAACACCATTGCCTGAAATATCATCAAATATATATTTACTTTCAGGAAAGTTAATGACTGAGTTTGTAATTGTCAGAGCTGGAATTTCTAAAAAGTGAGGAAGCAAATTTATGTTGTCAGGTTTTTGTGCATTCATTGCCAACTGGGTTGAGCCCAGTTTTAAATACAGGCATCTGCCCAGATTAAACGCCAGGAACTCAGTTCGTTCCTAGATCTATCAGTGCTTCTTTCAGTCCATTAATCTGTGTGTCTGTCCACCTAGTAGTCTGGCTATTGGTAAAATGCTCCCAACATGTCCCTCTTTCTACAGGAACTGTTTCAAGAGACCCGATTCCACACATCAAACTAGGTAAGAATTCCTCTTATCCGCTTGTCTCATCCACTTATCTAGCTCCCCATTACGAGTCCCCTTCAGACAATCTGGAGATGCTTTGGTTGACGAGTGACCACGCGTTTTCTCCTGTAGCCCTCAGACTATTGAACTCTCTTCTAAAAAAGATCAGGAACTGTGAACATTGTTAAAAGATGTCGTAAAACATATATAATGATGTACATAAATATGGACATAAAACATATTTATGTTTTACGACGCCACGGTGGCGAGATGTGAACCACCTTGCCTGGTATGCGGTAGGTCATGAGTTCGATCCAGGCCCTGACACCTGTATATTTGAAGTTGATATGTTCTGCCTATGGTGGCGTGGATTTTCTCCAGGCCCAGTGGTTTTCCCCTCCAAATTTGGAAACAAGCGTTTGCACTTGAATATTTAGCTGCTATACATTCCCCTGTGATACGCCACTTTGTTGAGTTATCATTCGTGGCCAGGTCACTTCTGAAAAATAACTACATTGCTCAGTTAAAATAAAAAAGTGTATACGCTTCCATTTGTTCAATTATTATTAGTTGATTTATAACATGGCTTTAAGCATTTTTTCAAGAGTTATTTTTAATGAGTGCTTGCTTCTGTGTCTTGTACAGCATTTGAGACCATCGACATATGTTATAATAATAACAACCAGTGCGATACGGTACACAACTAATTCTGTTTGAGTCGTGAGCATACACAGTACACTGAATAGGCAGTTACCGTATGTATTCAACAGTGCTCATCGAGGTGCGAGGGGCGGGAAGCACAAACGAAACATAAAACGCAGTTCTCAAGATATGAGTTTTAAATCTAGTTTTTTAAAAGTACATGGCTCCCGTGGCTTCTGCATTAAATGGAAATGTTTTTATAGCAATATTGGAAACACTACTAATGTAGATTCCGTAAGTTACAAGTTGGAGGGGAGGAGCTTCCATTGATGTAAACTGTCTATTTGTAGACACGTTTCAACAAGGAAGAACACGATTCAAGTATTTATTTATCATGTGAATAATTAAGTCAGTATATTCCTAAGGAAAAAAAGTACAAACATTAAAATTCAACAGGCATGGAGTGGCAGCGCAGTGGATGGTGTTGTTGCGGTTTGAGACCGACAACATCAGTTTTAGCTTTTAGTTTTAGCTACCTTTCCGATAACAGTACTACTTTTTGCAATTTGCCAGCATGTTGAAATAAAAAAATGCTCAGCAATATAATGTAATGCCATTTTATTTTTAAAGCACAAGAAAATGGGACGATCTCCCAGCTATACCAAGTGACATGAAAAAGGATGTTTGTGATGCAAGTCATGAGGCCGGCAATGAATACGTGATTCCTGACGACTCCGTTTATGAAGATCTGGATAATCGGTACGTGGGCAAGTCACAATTACATAAAAATGACACAAGTTGCTATTAGTATTGGTAATCCAATTTTACACGAGTTATAATCATGCTGAATGTAAGCACCTAGTTCATGCAATGAACAATTATATGGGTAATACTTTATATAAGCTAGAAACATTTACACTTTGCATTTAAAATGTATCACATTCTGATCCAGATTTCGTCGATTTCAAAATCAAAATCGAATTCAACTCGATTTAGTAGCAGTCATTTTATTTCTCACTCTTCCAAAATGAAAAAAAAAACGCTAATTAAAATTTGACGTTACTTTTGAAGTGAATACACCTTCAAAACGTCCAGACATTGCAGGACATAGCAACAATGGATAAACGCTATCTGGGCAAATGGAGCCCATCAATTCTTGCAGACTATTGCTGGACAGTGACAAGAGATCCATTTAACGCATACAAGATACAAGCCAAGAAGCGCAGAGCAGACACTGAATACGGATTAAACTATGTACTTATATATACTTAATAGCTTTTTGCCTTTTGTTTCATACCACATTTTATTAATATAACCCTTTTGCTGATTTATTGACATGTTATCATGTAAAGCAACCATAAACACATGCAAAGACCTAGGTTTACAATGTATGAGTAAAACTCTATCTTCACAATATACATAGACGTAAAATGTTAAAACGTAAATATCTTGGGAACAGTCGACAATCAATTGTTTTGATTGTCATATTTGAATTCAGCATATCAAAATCCATAACAAACAGCACATTTAATCTCTGAAGCAGACTTCAAAAAAAATGTAGATCAGTGTAATTCTTAAATGTGTTTATTGTTTTAACGTTATTAGTATCAGTCTGTGCTGCTCTCCAGTTTATTGTGTGAAAAGTGGGTTAAGTTTAGCCTAATTGTGTAAAGTTGGCTCAACAAACTGAACTATAATCGAAAGTTTTGTTTCATATTGGATACTCTAAAGATATATTTAAGCATGTCATTTATTGTGACCCACCATCAGAATTTAGGCCGAGATAAAAAAAAATCCCAATTATGATTTTCTGAATCGTGAGTTACTGGCATTGGTTCAACTATATTTGTATCGGGTTTCATTATCTCTGTATTCCTTATCAAAAACAACAAAATTATTTACGTCAGGTCACTGCCTTGGTCAAAATCACTGACACTTGTTAAAAGAACTCGCATGAAAATGTAATGTTTACGACGGTTTAGACTTTTTTATGCATGTTATTATTATTCACTTTCATCATAGTTCTTCATTTTATTCGAGTTTCGGGCGTAGAAAGTAATTATCAGCTTCTTAGGTTTTTTCGGTAAAGTCACGTAGGTAAAAACATTAAAAAGTAAAATAAAATAAAAATCACGACGTTTCGGAAGCAACACAAGCTTCCGTCTTCAGGGGTTACCGTCACAGCCACGACAGCTGTATCAAGTAAATGAGAGATTGCAGGAGTTACCACTGCGTTTATATATTGGTTGGAGAAGGTGGTGGGGCAAGGGCCGCATACTTATTATTAATATGGTAAGGTGAGGCTTGAGACTAAGAATAGACTGCATAACAAAGGCTGAGCCTTTGTTATGGAGAGGTGCGGTTTGTGACTCAACCTGTAACAGGGAGACCACCACTAAACATGGTAAAACAGTAATGGTTGTCTGTCAAATAAGATTGGCAAATAAGTGTAGTTAAATCTTTTTTGCATGGTTAATCACATCTTTCCAATGATTACTCAGTTTGTAACCGTCATCACGGTTGAAATAATGTCTGTGTTTGTATATTTGTATGGCTTCGTGTACAAACCTTTGATGGTAGCCAGGAGGTTTGCAGAGAACCTTGGTCTCGGAAAATACAATTTCATGAGAGCCCACCGAGTTGTAGCAATGATCGGCAACGACCGAAGAATCAGTTCTGCCGTTTTTCAGATCTGACTTGTGCTCGCGGACACGATCAGAAACATGACGTTTCGTTTCTCCAATGTAGCAATCACCACAAATGCAACTCAATTTGTAGACTCCAGGATACTGTAAGTCAGGAACGACATCCTTCACAGATGGAATCAAATCACGGATTTTATGCACTGTACTGAATCGGACTTGGATCTTATGTTTGTTTAGAATTTTGGAGATCTTTTTGGTCACGCCTGCTATGTATGGCAACGTGATAGTTTTGGTTGGAGTTTCATGTGGCTGTTTCTGTATGGTGGGAGAGACAGCTTGGCGGATAGTGCGGTCAGAGTATCCGTTAATCCTAAGGGCCCGATATACATGTCTTAATTCACCGGCCAGGTGGTGTTGGTCAGCAATGCCATGGGCTCTGTGGTATAGCGTTTTGATGAGAGAATTATTTTGAGATGGCTGGTGGTGGGAATCCGGTTTCAAGTAGGAATCTGTGTGGGTGGCTTTCCTGTAGACAGAATGTCCCAAGGATCCGTCAGGTCTCCTCTCAAACAGAATATCCAAGAATGGTAGTTTACCGTCTTTCTCCACTTCCATGGTGAATCTGATGGATGGGTGTCTAGAATTGATGTGGTCCAAGAAGTGGTTCAATGCTGGGAGGCAATTTGGCCAGATGACGAAAGTGTCGTCCACATACCTCTTCCACAAGGAAGGACGCAGGGTGGATGTCTGGATGGCGTCTGATTCAAACTTTTCCATGGCATTGCTGACCAACACCACCTGGCCGGTGAATTAAGACATGTATATCGGGCCCTCAGGATGAACGGATACTCTGACCACACTATCCGCCAAGCTGTCTCTCCCACCATACAGAAACAGCCACATGAAACTCCGACCAAAACTATCACGTTGCCGTACATAGCAGGCGTGACCAAAAAGATCTCCAAAATTCTAAACAAACATAAGATCCAAGTCCGATTCAGTACAGTGCATAAAATCCGTGATTTGATTCCATCTGTGAAGGATGTCGTTCCTGACTTACAGTATCCTGGAGTCTACAAATTGAGTTGCATTTGTGGTGATTGCTACATTGGAGAAACGAAACGTCATGTTTCTGATCGTGTCCGCGAGCACAAGTCAGATCTGAAAAACGGCAGAACTGATTCTTCGGTCGTTGCCGATCATTGCTACAACTCGGTGGGATCTCATGAAATTGTATTTTCCGAGACCAAGGTTCTCTGCAAACCTCCTGGCTACCATCAAAGGTTTGTACACGAAGCCATACAAATATACAAACACAGACATAATTTCAACCGTGATGACGGTTACAAACTGAGTAATCATTGGAAAGATGTGATTAACCATGCAAAAAAGATTTAACTACACTTATTTGCCAATCTTATTTGACAGACAACCATTACTGTTTTACCATGTTTAGTGGTGGTCTCCCTGTTACAGGTTGAGTCACAAACCGCACCTCTCCATAACAAAGGCTCAGCCTTTGTTATGCAGTCTATTCTTAGTCTCAAGCCTCACCTTACCATATTAATAATAAGTATGCGGCCCTTGCCCCACCACCTTCTCCAACCATTATATAAACGCAGTGGTAACTCCTGAAATCTCTCATTTACTTGATACAGCTGTCGTGGCTGTGACGGTACCACCTGAAGACGGAAGCTTGTGTTTCCTCCGAAACGTCGTGATTTTTATTTTATTTTACTTTTTAATGTTTTTACCTACGTGACTTTACCGAAAAATCCTAAGAAAATGAATCATTGCAGTCACGAAAGCTTCAAATCTAGAATTATTATCTGCTATCTATGTCGCTTAGATTGTATCTATACTTGTGAGTGGCGCTTTGTAAAAATGGAGATTATTATTATGTTACATGTGTGTTGGATCATCGTACTCAAACGTTTTCTTTTTATCTTATTAAAGTACACCCCAAGTGGACCACCACTCAGATACACCATCGACGACAGAAGAAGATGATGCCAAGACTGTGGGCAGTTCCGATCCCACCTATCTCGCCCCCGACAATCCATACCTCATTGTGAAATAGCCATGCAAGTCACCACTTCCTTCTGGTCGATGTAAAAAAACGGCTCCTCTACTGGGGAGCCCTGAGAACGACTGTTTAAGGGCTCTTTATAAATTGTTAATTATTATAGGCCTCTGCACGAGTCTAAGGGTACCTATGCAAGTGTAATGGTCTCAGTGGAAATCTATAAATAAGTCTTCGATTGGCTGATGTAGGTGAAGAGTAACAACTATAATTTTTTTACTCTTTGGTTCTTTCGGTAAAGTCACGTAGGTATAAAATTAAATAAATAAAATCATGATATTTTGGGCGCAACACAAGCGTCCGTCATCATGTGGGACAACCACAGCAAGAAACAATTGCTGAAGTGGGCAAAAGGGCTGCTGTAACAAGAGGCCATATAGGCAAGAGCCAGGGAGGAGAGACGGGGAGTGTGGGGTAGGGGGAGTGGAGGACACAAGCACGGCAAAAAATGCGGAGTGGGGAGGGGACGTGGGCGGGGCTGAGAGTGGGAGGGTTAGGAAACTGGAGATGCGGATATGAAGGCAGGCCAAAGCAGTTATGGTTTTAACTGGTTAATAACATCCTTCCAATTATTTCTCAATCTGTATCCATCTTCCCGGTTGAAGTTACGTCTATGTCTATATATCTGGATGGCTTCATGAACAAACCTGTCTCTCCTCCCTGGCACCTGACCATCCCAGTCCAGCCCTGCCCACCTCCCTTCCCCACCACAGCATTTTTAAAAATCCTTTATATTAAGTTCGCTTGCTTGCTTAGGACCGTGCAAATCTTTCGGTCGTTTTTTAACCCACCTCCCGTGATCCAATCGAGCTGACATTTTGCACACAGACTCGTTGTGCGTGACAATGCATTTTCGTGAAAAAATTATTCCAAAATTTTACACTGTTTAGGGGGAAATAAAAAAATATTTAATTACCAATTGTTTAATGCTGCCAGACAATCATCTGACCCATAGGTGCCAGCCATCTCAAGCCAGAGGACGAGAGGACTCTAGCCGCCCCGATGCCACGCATATAAAGGATTTATAGTGAAAAACTTTGTTTTTACGGGTTAATTTTTGCCATGCTTGTGTCTTAACTTGTAGCCTCCACTCCCTTACCCCACACCCCCACCCTCCCTGTCTCTCCTCCCTGGCTCCTCCCCCCCTTATCTTTCCTATATAGTCTCTTGTTGCAGCAGCCCTTTTGCCCACTTCAGCAATTGTTTCTTGCTGTGGTTGTCCCACCTGATGACGGACGCTTGTGTTGCGCCCAAAACGTCGTGATTTAATTTATTTTATTTTATACCTACGTGACTTTACCGAAAGAACCAAAGAGTATGGATCCCTGCAGTCACGAAAACTTCAAAACTATAATTTTACAATGAAGTGGTCGATCCATATGACTGCGTCATATGTAGTCGATTGTACTTCTCTGATGATGCCTCCCTCCTTCATATTTGTGAATTGGGCATTGAGACGTCATACCATATATTGTCCACACTGGGTAACCACAGACACAATACTACCAGATAATTTTTATGTTTGTTTTAATTTACACTTCAAGTAACAGCATCTGCCATATTTTGTGTGGATTAGATTTTGGGTTGTGCACATAATTTCCGTGGAAGATCGATCAAAGCCATGGATTGTCTGCATCGAGTCCACATTCACATTTTGGGGAAAGGTAGAGATGGCTGGCCTGGACAAAACAAAGCCATGGATAATGCCAAATATTAAATATTGGGTGATAAAAAAATACGTATTACTTACCTACATATAGACTATATAGGAGTGAATCAATCAAATGTGTTAATTTGTTATGATTTAAGATAATCGGTTGACTGTCGGGACTCATTTGTGGTCACATGGTGACGACCGAGTCACAGACACGCAGGATGGAAGACTGAGATATTAATCAAACGTGCATGAAATAATATTTTCACAAGCAGGGTAAATGCCAAACCTGAACCTCTGCAAATTTCGCGTTAAAATATATTCATTTTACCAATTGGATGGGTAAAGCTACTCTTGTAACATGGATGGTGCGCCACCATATCTGCATTTATAATTATTATTGATTTCTATTTACTATGTAATGTATATGTATCCACTTTATAATACAATGTAATCGATATATATATATCCACTACATAATACAACTAGTTTAAAGTTAACCTGCAGGTTTAGTTATCATATATGAAAGTAAAGGGAAATAAATTAAACATCTTACATTTTCATACCCATTTGTTCCATTAAAATGTGACTTAATGACGAAACTTTATCATTCGTTATGACAGGTACTTAGCTTTATCAGGAGCATCTGCTTTCATAATCCTCAAACTTTACCGACACCCGCATCAATTTACTCATATTTTTCACAAACACTTCAACATGAGACATGAAAGGACGAATTGTCGAGCTAATTTTCTGTAAGTTTCAGCTGCTATAAAAGTGTTCATCAGAAAGTTGACTACAAGAGGTCGCTATCAAGAGAACATGACACGCAGTTTGATGCCATACAGCAAATCCTTCCCTCTCGCGGTTTTAGCCATCTCGGTTTTTCGGCAAATGTATCGAGGTGTAGAGTTCGCCAATTACGCCCTCCTCTGACAGCTTGACCATTTGCGGTTTACCCCGCGAGATTGCTGCTGTACAGCTTCGGCACTACACTGCTCGTAATGATGTTTCTGCTGTAGCACAGCGGCCATCTCGTCTCCGTCTCATCTCCCAGGCCACGTGGCGGTGTTCCCAGCCAGTTTCCAGTGAGGAGAAAGCAAGGATTCAGCCACCCGCAATATTTTGCCCTGTAGTGTGCAGTACCGTACGCCGATACGTGCTCAGTACTGCGCGTTGATACGTGTAGAGTATTGTAAAGCACCATTTTTTTTCATTCTATACAGTAACCGTGCAAGGTATATTTAAACACTCGACAATATTAATATTTTACGTTAAAAATACTTCCTGTGTAATGCTTCGATGAATGTAGGGTAACATAAGATTAACGGTGGGTGTCGTATTACAAAATCAGAATATTTACACTCCAGAGGAATCTGATGACCTATAAGGCTCCTTTTCACAGATGTCCCAGTAGGGGGCAAGGGTTCAGAACGTTACAACAACAAACACAATAAACAGAACTGCGAACCAAACCCTCGTTTTCCCATAAGCCTTTGGAGTTAAAAGATCGTGGATTTTCCGATTGCCGTTCTTTTCAAGAAAGTAACCCCCGCCCCCTTCTGCCACGATGGGCAAAGGATTTTCTGTACTCGGACGGATTTTCTCATCAGGCGGTGTAATTCGACGCACGAGTTTCCACATGGTACAACTCATCTATCGCAATCTTAGCAGCAATCCGTTGTCATTTTCTTTAAGATTACCTCCATGGAATAAACACCTTTAAATAAAGTGTATAACCTACCACAAACTATGGTAAGAAAGTTGTGTTTTTTTATTTATTCAATTTCGTTGCGTTTAGTTTGTTGCCCCCCCCCCCACATCTCCGATTAGCAGTTGGCTACGTACACACTGATACATCAAAACACATGTGCATGTGTAGTGGATTGAACTGAGTCGCAGACGTACTTCTTGGAGGCAACACATATTTATTAACACCAACACGTAACACAAAGGGGTTACTTCCCCTTTACCAGATAACCTATGGTGCTGGACCACCAGGCTAACTACGCTAGTTACTGGGAGTAGCTACAATGGACAGGACCCTAGCTTGGGTCCTCGTCCACGTGCTGATTACTTCTTCTTGGACGTAGAATGTAGATCGTAGATCTTCAGATGACAACAAGAACGCTCAACCCCGGTCCCTGTGCGGACCCGGTTTATATGCTGCTGGGTCGTGGCCGGCCCCGACCTTGGCCACGACCACCTTCGAGAAACCTCTTGTCGTTTCTCGACACTTCCCGTTGGATCTCACCCTGACACGTGACCACCCCCAAGCCCCAACCTGGGGCCCTTGTGTAGATCTTACTGGTCACGTGCCTTGCAGGGTCAATCAGAGTGCCATGGCCTAGGGCAGGGGTCTGCAACCTTTAAGACATAAAGAGCCACTTGGACCCATTTCCGAAGGAAAAAATAAACTGGGAGCCGCAAAACCATTGCAACTATTAAAACAAATATAACACTGCATATATTGTTTCTTACCTTATTGCTATATACAGGATCGTGCAGTCAGCTGTCAATCTGAATAAAAAAAGGACTTTTTCACTTAACAATGTAAAATATATTTTTGCAAATTAATAGCTAAATTACCTGGTTAATGGGATTTTTGCTCCTGAACCTCAGTGCACAGTGTCTGCACATCAGGGCTGTAAGACGTCACCTTCATTTTCACACAGGCTTGCAAGCTGTCATCTGTGAGGCGTGATCGATGTTTGTTTTTAATATAGTTCATGTTGGAGAAGACCTGCTCACATACATATGTGGAGCCGAAGATCGACAGGACTCCAAATGCATACTTTTTCATGTTTATATAAGTGTTGGGGATGGCATTCCATGTTTCGAATACAAGTTTGTCCTGTTTGGGAAGGTTTTCAATATCACTCCATTTATGATTCTGAGCCAGAATGGCCTTCTGACGGGCAACATCCTCAAGAGTAGCGGTCAAGCATTTGAACTTGGACACCCATATATCTTTGTCGGCTATATCAGCCAGTTCCATCTCAAGATCAGGTTGACTTACACCTGCAAATGCAGTCATATTCAATAGGGATGGATCGATCGCCAGGGGAGTGACAGGGAAGGATAATGTCGTTTTTTCCTCTCTGAACTCACAGAATCGTTTCCCAAACGAACTTTGCATTGTGGTGATTGCAGACTTGAAATATTCCAAATTTATCGTATCATGACTTTGTTTGAACTCTCTCAAAGAGGGAAAGTGAGACAGTGTACCTCTCTGTAAATCTTTGACAAACACTGTCAACTTGCGCTCGAATGCCAAAACCTCCTCCAGCATGTGCAGGGCTGTGCCTCCTTTCCCCTGAAGGGTTGTATTTAGCGTGTTTAGATGTGCTGTCATGTCTACCATAAAATGTAATTTTTCCAGCCACTCTGGCTGTTCCAGCTCAGCAAAGGTGAGCTCTTTGCTGCCCAGGAAGGTTTTTACTTCTTCCAAACATGTGACAAAGCAACGGCAACGTTATTGCCTGTCACCGGGCGGGCAGTGTGGAGCTGAGCGGCGACCTGTCAGCAGCGGCAACGCCAGAGCAGGTGTCACAGTGCGCCTCCTCCCCTCGCTAGCATCCGCCCCGGAGCCGCGGTCAAGGTTCAAAAGAGCCGCATGCGGCTCCGGAGCCGCAGGTTGCCGACCCCTGGCCTAGGGTAACCTCATCCCGTGGCTGACACTCTCACACTCCCTCCTGTAAGAGTCAGCACTGCATGCCACGCGTGGTGCCACTGGGCTATCCCAGTGCTCACCGAGCCCTCTCTACGGGGTGTCCGCGATAAAAATGCATTGCACGCCGTGCCTCGCTAGAGCCGGCATTACACAGCAACATTCACGATGTCGCTACTTACGTGATGTCCGCGATGGGAGTACATCTCACGCCGTGCCCCTCTAGGGCCGGCACCACACAGTGACATCCAGGATGTCACTACACATGTGTAAAGAAGCTACTTCACAGTTTCCATTGTCTAGAGTCTAGACGATTTGTTTTACAGTAACGTATTTACAAGGCAAGAGTATGACTAACACGTTGACAAGGCTATGACTATCTGCAGCCCCGGTGGTTCCCACTAGATTAATCTCAAACAGTCCTTGATGATTTCCACGATGTCGATTTCCAACAGTCGGCCCTGATGTCGTCCTGCGCGCTTCCTTCAGTCCCCGAACCTCCACCCCGACGTGGGCCTCACTCCCCCTTAAATACCTGCTCTGCCATGCCCTGGTAACTTCCAGCACTTCTGCCGGGAAATTCTTTCATCAGACTCTACCGTCTTCTACTTCCCTTCTCGAACCCTGCTTCTATTTCCACCCATCTCCACTTGCCCCACTATAACCCCTGCCATGTGCAGTACCCTACACATGTACAAACGGTACAATATAAACATGGTGGGTTGAGACCTATGGTGAACAATAGGCTTTATCCTTTATGAAAATAAAACAGGTGTGTTAAGATGTTCAAAACAACACGCAAGATACCTATTGCAAGCCATCAAGTCTGGATTAACCACACATACATGTGTAGTGACTGGTAGTGTCACTACTGTGTGCACACACACACACGCACAGGTGTGACGTCAATATGCGGGGGAGCGTCACTACCCCGCGGGTCCTCACACACACACGGACATAACACACATGACGTCATCCCGGCTGGAGGCGGGTGGGGGCCGGGGGCCCGGGGGGGGGGCACCTGTGGGGGTTTCAGAGAGGGTTCTCGAAGGAAGGCGTGACCAGGGTGGAGCCCGGACACGCCGAGGCCCATATAAGCGGCCCCATCTCTATGTGCGGGGCTGCCCGTGTCAAGAATGAAGAGGCGTCACGAAGACACCAAGAAGAGTCAAGCCTCCTGTCAGCGGACCACCCAGTAGTCCACCTGGCAGGGTCACGCTAGAATATCCGAGAGTCAGAGAGAGAGAGACGGCGTGTATATGTAGAGAGAGACGACGTGTGTGAGTTAGAATAGGACGGTAGGTACCACCCTATGTACCAACCAGTGTTGAGTAAATAAACAGTGTTGCCTCCCAAGAAGTGTGAGTGCCAAATTGAGCCCACTACACATGTGCAACGACTGACGACTGTATAATAAGAGCCACCTTATTGGGACACAGCCACAATACGGGACCCTAGGCTTCGTTCTTGTGTTCAGCTTGTAATCTCTTTTGGGGCGGTCCATAAATGACGTCACGCGATTTTGGCCGATTTTTTATCCCCTCTCCCCCCCTTGTAACAGGGCGTCACAAAAACTCAAATCCCCCTCAAATATGACGTCACAAAGCTCTGCCCCCCCAAAAAAAACATTTCCAGTTTGAAAAAAAAACATACTTCAAATCACTTTAAACTATTGTCATTGTAGTGCATATTTAATGTGGCGCTGCACTCTGATGTTGTAGGAGAAACATGTATTAAAAAGGAGGCGTTGGAAAGCTGAAATTTAGCATAAAATTCACTTGGAAATATTGAACGTCTAACTAAAACTGCAGATGTTCAGAATATTATATTGAAATTATCTTATAATTATAACATATTAAAAGTAATTCGTGAAATATGATTTCATAGAATGAAAAGCCCTGGTAGAATCATTAGAATCAAAATGTTTAATAACAATCATTCTCCCATGCAGAAGCAAAATGCTCTTTCATGGAATAAATCAAAGGTGACCTTAGTAAATTTTAAAAAAACAAATAGTTAATAATGAAAAATAATCTAAATTAGTGTTGTGATAACAATTCTATTTAATTAATATTAATTTAAAGTTGCGATTTTGATGTGACGTCACATTTCTCAAACACCCCCCGCCCCCCCCCCCGTCACACATCGTCACATATGTCTGACCCCCTCCCCCCCCCCCTAGGTGAGTGACGTCATTTATGGACGGCCCCCTTGAACGTCCCCACTCCTCGTGCTCTCTCCTTTAATATTCCTCGAGCCCCCTTTCTGGAACCTTCTGTCACTGTTTTTCAATTATCCAATCCCTCTCCTTACCATTCTAGCGGATCCTTTCTGTTTTTTGCTTAATCCCGTTCACATATTAATCCTCAAATCCCTTTAAAAATCTGCTTCCCGACCAATCACCGTGGAGGCCTCTTTCTACCAATCGGAGACCGTGTTTGTATTTTAACAGTCTCGATACTGCACATTGCCTTGGGGTGAGTTGTTGTTAATTTCGGTCATTACACGTGGCAAAACATGCGAATAAAGGTGCTCTTATAATTATGTATGCATTTGAAACCGATTTGTCTACACCAGAGACAGCCTTCTTTATTGCCTTGTTTCACCACCAATGTTAATAGCTGATGCTATGACTGTTTGTAAAATGTACCCTTGTTAACGATACTGCTGGTGCTACTGTTAATGTTGATGCTATTGGTAGTGTTGCTGCTAGGGGTGCTGCTACTGCTATTAGTGCCGGTGCTGCTGTTCATGAGAAACGGTGTCAATAGTAGTAGTAAAACAATACAGTAGGGTTGGTAAAATGCCTTTTTTTTGCAATGATGTTGCTTTGGTGACAATGTTGCTGTGATGACATGTGATTTTAGCAGCCTACCTGCTTGGTCACTGGACTCTTAATGCCCCAGCATTTAAACCCTCAAGGAGGTGGAAATAGCAGATAGGGGGGGGAGACAGGAGGTGGAAGAGAGGACACAGAGCTAAACCAAAGTAGTTGGGACGACTTGTTCCCGACCTTACTGGGGAGAACAGTGTCTAAGAGTCCCAGAGTGGCCAGGATAACCTACTGGAAAGACTTTTTGACAAACTTGGCAGCTGCGAGTAAACCGTTGGAGAGCACTGCTGCTAAATTGTGGCTGATAAAAAAAAGTTTTTCACTATAAATCCTTTATATGCGTGGCGGCTAGAGTCCTCTCGTCCTCTGGCTTGAGATGACTGCCACCTATGGGTCAGATGATTGCCTGCCACCATTAAGCAATTGGTAATTAAATATAAAAAAAAATTCCCTAAAATGTTGAAAATTTTGGAAAAAAAATTTCACGAAAATAAATTGTCACACACAACTAGTCTGTGTGCAAAATGTCAGCTCGATTGGATCATGGGAAGTGGGTTAAAAAACGACCGAAAGATTTCCACGGTCGTAAGCGCGCAAGCAAGCAAGCAAGTGAACTTAATATAAAGGATTTAAAAAATGTACCCGTAAAAACAAAGTTTTTCACTATAAATCCTTTATATGCGTGGCGGCTAGAGTCCTCTCGTCCTCTGGCTTGAGATGGCTGCCACCTATGGGTCAGATGATTGTCTGCCAGCATTAAGCAATTGGTAATTAAATATTTAATAAAAATTCCCTAAAAAGTGTAAAATTTTGGAAAAAATTTTTCACGAAAATTAATTGTCACGCACAACGAGTCTGTGTGGAAAATGTCAGCTCGATTGGATCACGGGAAGTGTGTTAAAAAACGACCGAAAAATGTGCACGCTCGTAAGCAAGCAAGCACGCAAGCAAGCAAGCAAGCGAACTTAATATAAAGGATTAAAAAATACAAGGCCTTGTGTGTCGTGGTCAGCCTCCCACTTGCCTGGAACTGTCTGGTGAGGCCTCGAACCGATATTTGCCTTGGTTACAGTCGAGTGCTCCACCTCTTTTCAGCCACTTGAGTGTCGCCCTGAATTAGGAGGTTGTGAAAGTAACCTATCATGGTAACCTAGAATGATATCAAATACCTTTCTAAACTCACTGATCGTAAACCAATGTTGCTTTCCAAGAGTAACCAGCATGCGCAAACTAATTATGTTGCGCGCGTGTAGAGCTTCCGTTTAATTGTTTTGTATTAGCTTGCGGTTACTATTAGCTAGTTAGGCTATAACCTCACAAAACGGTCGATTGGTTAAAATATCGACGTTCGTTATTTGTGACATTTATCTCACTGAACCGCGAGTCAGGCAAGGGGGGTGGGGGGGGGGTTACACGGTTGAAACAAAATTTTACAAGGCAGTAATAGTAGTAGCCAAACAAAGTTGAGAATCACTGCTGCACACTTGCTACACTGTCACACCTCCACACTCCAGCAGTGGATCAGGCCCTCCAGGTGCACTCGGTGTGGTTGTCCCACACTCCAGCAGTCGATCAGGCCCTCCAGGTGCACTGGAGTGTGGTTGCTCCACACTCCAGCAGTGGATCAGGCATTCTTGCTGGTGCCACCTGTCTTTTATTCTCCTCCTTAGTGTTTTTTATTTGCCTTTTATACCACCATCATTTGCATAATCTGGATGGGATCTGACTTGGGTGCTGTGTTGAATGAGCTCTCACATTTCTTCACGTGTGCAGTGTCTTCAAAAATTACTCACACCGACACGTTGTAACAAGTCACCTTCTTACACTTTATGTACCTATCCTTGCACCAGTTGTAGGCACTCCTATAGCTATCTATATAGTCACTTATGTTTAACCTCTCCCCACTCTTATCTACCTTTCACCTCCCTTATCCTGCACTCAGTAGCTCTGCTCTCAGCGACTCCGCACACAGCGTCTTCACACACAGCAGCTTTGCACACATCAGCTTCTACACCTCCACAGCTGTCTTTCATATGCTCCCTCAGACCCGCTCACCCATCTGTCTCGGGCGGGGTGAGCAGTCATCACCCGCCCGGCGACGACGTGAGGGTTGAGGTTGCGTTGATGGCTGGAGCGGCAGCGGCGAGATGTCTTCACACTTGGTCCCCGGCAACAACTCCCAGGTCCGCTCAAGCACACGCACTTTATATTCCTCTGCTAATTATCCGAGACCTCTCGTGCGTCTTTTTAAGCTCACGCCAGGCTGGTGACTGTTTGCCATTCAATCAACCCTCATCTCCCGTCTCCATGGCAACACCTCCGGTGTCAGCGTGCGCAAACGGTGGACCCCGTTTACACCTGATTCGCCCCTTACAATTGGTGGTTTGCCTGTGCAAATCTCACCTGTTTGCCCTCAGTTGCCCTTGGTTAACTGTGCGCACTGCGTATTTCTCTACACTACACATGCAAAAAGCACGCTCCAACTCTCGCGCTCACGTAACACGCAAAACCAGTAATAGCCAAATACCGGACACAGAGAGCCCATAAACTCAATGTCGGGGGATGAGATTCTCTTTCACCTCGTCACGTTTTATCTCACGCCAGAAGAAGAGTCAATGTTCTGTTTGTCTGTTTCAACACGAGCCTTGAAGGGAAGCCGTTCCATACTGGCTCCTACTTGGGTAGTCAGCTCTAAAGTTTTTCACAGCCCTTTAATAGCCCGTATGGTGTCGGGCGTCCTCAATATGCAAGCACGTCTCGATATACATTGTTTAGCACACTCCCGTCGCCGACATTTTTTGAGGAACATAACGTAAAACGTCGTTTTTGACTCGGTTCAACTGAGCCGAGTCAAAAACATTACACCTGCGTGCGTGCGTGTGTAGTGGGTTCTTAGCGAGACAGAGACGACGTAGTTGAGACACACTTGTTTATTTAACCAAAGGGCGGTAACACAATACTTGAAAGGGTAACGGCCCCTTCACCCGTACTCAATGGGAAACACCCCTAGCACTATCCCCTGACTGATCTACTCCCAGTCCTCCGCTAAGAGTGCTAGGGGAGGCTATCTGATCCGGCCCTGGTCAAGCACGGATCCCGGCACCCAGCCAACCAGACCGGCTCTTACAAGAGCATCGGTCCTGAAGCTCTTAGGGCCGCGCCACTGGCTTGCCCTGCCCGGTCTTGAGAAGGACAGCGAGCCAGGGGAGTTCCAGGGCCTATCTGCCGGTCTTCAGTCTTCACTGGTTTAAGCTTCACACACTGGACCTCGAGCCCTCCGGCTCCCCGCCTTTTATACGAATCGCCTCCGAGGGGTGGGGCTATGGGGGATCACAGCGCCACCCATAGCCCCCAGGGTTAACCGTTGCGGACGTGGATGTTGACACCCCTGCGTGTGGGTGTAGACACCCCTGTGTGTTTGTTCGCTTCCCTTCCCGTATCCACCCCTACACGTGCATGGCAGTTGGTGCTACGCTCTGAGCCCGTCAACCCAACTTCGATTCCTGCTCACGGCCAACAACTGTGGCGATCGTTTTCGATCAGTGTCTTCGACTAGGCTCAATTGAACTCGGCTCTTGTGAAGGGGTGGTGGTGGTGTGTGGAGGTACTGTACAACATCTTCGCAGTCCCAACGTTTCTCTCGCGTGCGTAGCTATGAGTGCTCGTTGTAATCGGTGCGGTCTTTCTCGCAAAATATAGTCGCAAGCCTTCAACACAACTCATCCACTGCTCAAGGTAAGATCATAAAAAATGCAGGTTAAAGTAAAATCTTTTTTTGTAATGCTGTTTAAGATGCTGTGCTTTTTTACACAATGTTTGTTTTGTTTGAGTCATTGCTTTAAAATGTCATGTAATTTTCTATGAGAGGAAAACGCTTTAAAGTGCACAGGTCTGCTTTAAATGCTCATAAAAATGGTTTTAATTAAATTGTTTGATAAGTGTAAATGTTGTTTAAAGGTTTTGAACTCAGAATTAGTTTTCATGTGTACATTGTGTTGCAAAGTATAGTACAGGTACTGTACCCATTCATTATAGTACCTGGTTTTCTGTACATCTAAAGTACTATTTTGGTTGCTAAGTATGGAAGACAACATTCCATAAAGTTACGGTCCTTATCCCCCACCTTGTTCCATTGTTTCTTATGGGAGAAATTTCCCCGCTTTGCATTGCATTGGCAATATTCACTCTCTTACGGTCCCTATCATCCCCCATTTAATATGGAATAGTATTCCTCAGTCCGGCCGTCACTTCGTCATTGATGTTTGACCACGTGACTTGTCCTGCTCAAGCCCCTCACTCACTTTTTTTGTAATACAGCGATACCTTGACTTTAGTCCACTTGACTTTCGTCATTTCGCTCTTTCGGGCCGTTTTCAATTACCGGAATACCTTGCTCTTTCGTCTGGTTAGGGACCAAAGCATGGATTAATGTCAAAAATGGACGAATGTCAAAGCAGAGCCTTTATTTACTATTTTACATTAATCACAAAAATAAGCACAGTATGAGTACTGTACACATGTTTTATAATCACGAAAATAACTATGAACACCGTACTATTATACTGTTATCTCAAAAATAACTATGAATTGTTTACAGTATAATCACAGAAATAAGTACCGCATTAATAATATATGAATAAACACAAATATAAAAATGCTCACTGAAGGACTATTCAATGACTGAACGAAAAAAATGGCGTGTGGCGCGAACGTCGTGGAAGGTTGGATGAAATCAAACGAAAGAGGTAAGCACGTGGACGAAATTTGACATGCGGTTATAATTTTAAATGGCCCAAAGAGCGAAACGACTAAAGTCAAGTGGACGAAAGTCAAGATATTGCTGTATAACCACATATCAAGTCAGATCCCCTCCATATTACGCAAATTAGGGTGGTATAAAAGGCAACTAAAGAGCACTAAGAACAAGAATAAAAGATAGGTGGCACCAGCAGGAAGGCCTGATCCACTGCTGGAGTGTGAAGTGACCACATTCGAGCACACCAGGAAGACCTGATCCACTGCTGGAGTGTGGACAAACCACACCAGAGTGCACCAGGAGGGCCCAATCCACTGCTGGAGTGTGGGTCAACCACACCTAAGGGCATCGGGAGGGCCTGATCTACTGCTCAAGTGTGGCGGTATGACAGTGTCACTTGTCTACACGAGCAGGGTGGGGAAGTTGGGGGCGGGGGGGGGCACTACCCAACGCCTTGCCGGCTTGGCGAGAGCTGACCGGGAGTAGCCCCCCTCGTGCACCATCATCACTAGACTCTCTACCATCATCGCGAAAATTTCTGCCATGCCGCCTGGCCGGGCCGCGGGCCCAAGGCGAACGCACCCGGTGAGTCTCGCTCTCTCCCTCGGTGTCCCTTCCAACCTGGGAGTACAGCCCTTCCCCTGAGCGGACAGGGGCTGCTAGCTTCGTGGCCGGGGGCCGACTGGCAGTAGCTCGCCCCCATGCTTGGGGGGTAGCCCCACACCCGTCCGGCATTCCTAGACCTGGCTCTCGGTACCAGATTGTTAGGCTGACTTCAGGTCAAAGTCTCGGAGCTAAGCGTGGGAGTGGGGAGGGGGCTGGGGGTGGAGAAGTAGCCCTGAGCCGTAATTCGCCAAGAGCATAGCCCACCTGAGGAGTACTCCGAATTCACTAGTGTATGCCAAAGACTCATGATTCCACACGTCCAGCTAGGAAACTACTCTGCACCTCGCATCCTCACACTAGAGTTAATAGTTCACCCTGCTTCGTGGAATAGAAAGCTCCCATGTGACCATCACTTTATGTCGGTGTCTCTATGCGTGTATTTATCGATATGAAACCTTACCCACGGGTGGGGATGGTAATATGTGTATCTCTCCACAGGGGTGGTGTGAAAACAACCAAGGTTGGCCCTTCGCGCCCATGGCGAATCTATACTTTTCCCACCTTTTTATGAACTCTGGCGGCACAGGGTGTAGATATATCGGGCCGTGTCTCGTCTGGCCTGATAGAGGGAGATCGCTTTCTGCACAAGACAAGTTACTTGGCGGTGGCCCCTCTGCGCACAACATGCACAATGCCGAAAGTTGGCTCCTTGCCCCACGTACATACCCCCCAATACCCCCTTCCACCCGAGGTTATGCGGCCTTCCCACGGCTCAGGGAGACGGCGCCTCGAGGTGAAGATCCTGTGCACGCCTCACTGGCGGCAGGGATGGTTTTCTAAACAGAGGCACTCATTCGGGCCGAGCCCTCTCATAGAGTTATCTACCTCCCTAACAACAACAGTCACCTGCACACCCACAATGCACCACCAACAATATGAAGACCAAGACGACACGGACTGCATAAAATGTTAATCTCTTACCTCGGCTTTGGCTGCGCATAGACGAACTTTCTGGGGTGACTCGCCCTGGTGTGCACAGCGTGGTGGCACTTGAACCCAGAATGTGAACATTCCCGAGGAACTCTTCGCCTTCTTTTTCGTCCACGCATAGCCACTATCCAGCGTGCCCTCCTCCAGACTGTCCCGCTCATGCCTTGTGCCTCCCCCTTCATAGTTTACGCACACCCTTGGCCCTAGCATCCTGAATCGCTACCGATAGGGAAGGGAGCGTACGAGATTCGCCAGCGACAATCACGTAACCCCGACTCTCCCCTTCCACTCTTTCCCCGCCTCCCTCAACCGCCTGCTAACTTTCAATCAACTTTTGAAGTACTACCAGGTGAGAAGCGGTCGTTCCCATGGAATTGGGTGCAGCCATTTGCTTTCTTCTGCTTCGGAACGCCACTTATTCGATCAACATTCAACCTCGAACATTAAAAAAACACAGTCAGGCCTCCAACTTGGGGTGACTTTTCCTAAAAACCTTTGTCCGTGGTGCGGGAGATGGCGTTCCTAGCATTAACAGAGTGAGAGAGAGACCCACAAACAACGTCTCTCACATTCCACTTGTCCCTACGTTGCCAACACAAGTACCTTAGTCCCCTGTGGTATCGTGTACACATTTACATTTGTGTGGCTGCGATAGCAACTATGGGTATCCGCTTTTGTTAATATGCTACCGCTGTACCCCCTGGGGATTCTGCCTCACCCACATCTACAAGTAATGTGCAGCGTTCGGCATATGGCTCCACAACAGTGCAGGAAGTGTGGAACAGTGGCTCTGAAACTTTGTTGGCGACAACTGTACCCCCCTTTGTTTCAACCGAGTACCCCCTTGCCTGACCCTACGTGGTTTTGAGAAATAAATGTTTGAATAATGAACGTCAATATTTAACCAATCATACGTTTTGTGAGGTAACCTAGCTTGCTAGTAACCGCAAGCGAATAAAACGATGCAATGGAAGCTCTGCAAACGTGACGTAATTTGTTCGCGTTGTGCTTATCCTTGGAAACCAACATTGTTTACGATCAATGAGTTTAGAAAGGTATTTTTATCGTCCTTTGTTATTATGATAGGCTACTATCACAACCCCCTCGTTCAAGTTGATACTCAAGTGCAGAGGCGGGCCTTCAGGGCCAGCAAGGCCTTCTCTGCTGGCCTAGAGATTGTCAGAATTAGAAAATTATATTTTTATAATTTAACATAAATTATCATTAATACTATATGTATTTTACAAAGTTCTTTCTCATCAGTCTATTAATGTAATTTTATTCTTACTCTATCTCTCAGTTGTGCTGCTTCCAGTGCAGCTCATAAATTAGAACTTGTATCCAATCAGATGTTCCACCTGTGCTGTCTCCGCCTCTTCCGGATGAAAAATCTACCCTGAGGGCCTTCAGAATGTCGAGTGAATCCCCTATGCTGTTGAAGCAAATGGGGACGATGTTGTTGATTGTCATATTTTTGAACCAATCAGATTTCGAGTTTGCATTGTTGGGCGTATTTAGGTGGCCTCGCCGCCTACGGTAGCATTTTTCGTGTGGCGTGATCAGAGGGCCAGTTAGCTAACTGAAGTAAAATTAGCTAGCACGTAAGGTAGCATAATCTAAGATTTATTATAAAAAAAATCTAAACGTCTATTTAAACGTTTAGATTTTTATATGTAGTGCTATAGATTGTTTTTGTGGGGAAGCCTGTTGAATCCTGATTGTGTTATTTGTGTTTTACAGCATTTTTTCTTGCTTGGTGGTCGTATGAGTAAATGTGACTGGTTGTTGTGAGTTTGTTCTTGTTTCTTTGGTAATTACAATTTGTGATGCAGCATCCTGTCATACTGCGTAATAGTGGTATAACCTTGATGGTTTCAGTCACCATGTATTCATGTTTCTGCAATTAGTGTGTTGTAACTCTCATAGGTGTTGAGCCCCCTGTTAAATCACTTTATTTTATTCGATAAAGGTTACTGTCACTGCGAATATGGGCTGGTTATGTCGAATGATAATAGCCTATAACCCTAGTGGCATGGTGAGGTTATGCGAAGGTGGTTTAATTGCGGGAGGATAGCACTGAAGGCCTAGGCATAAAATACACGGCCTGCCACTGCTCAAGTGGCTGAAAATAAGTGCAGCAATCGAGTATGACTAAGGCCTTGTAGTCTTTTTATCAGTCAAAAGTGAGCAGTAGCTCTCTACAAATGTTCACTCACAGCTGCCAAGTTCAATAGTTTTTCCAGGTAGGTCTCTGTGGCACATTAGGAATGGACCACTCTTTTAATAAGTCCTTGTGTGCTCTGCAGTACATCATTGCACGTGTGTACATCCGCATGTGATGACTGAGTTGGGCCTGTGGGGGGGCTGGCAGGGTTAATGATTAACCGGACATGGACACCAGTCACGTGGTTAATGGCGACTCGGTGAAGATTACTGCGTGTGACACACGTGCTGTTGCATTCTACAGATTCACCACAATGAATGTGCCCTCGATTTGGAGCACCTGCTCAACGTCCTTCATTTCGTGTGCAACATCACCAAGGTGCTCCTGGCCACTCTGGGACTCTCAGTCACTGCTCTCCCCATTATGGCCCGGGATCAACTCGTCCCCACTTCGGATAAGCTTTGTCCTCTCTCCCCCTCCTGGCTTCCCTCACCGTTTCAAATATAAAGCATATGTTATTATCAGAGCATGTTTGTTTGTTTGTATGTTTTGCCACAAGTATGTGTGGTTTAAGCACGACTTGATGACTTGCAACAGGTGTCTATTTGGTGGTTGAACATTTTAACACCCGTTAAAATGCCAGAAAGGGTAAAGCCTATTATGTTCTACATCATAGACCTCAACCCACCATGTTTATATTGTACCGTGTGTATATGTGCACGTGTTCGATGTTTCGGTGTGTTTTGTATGAGCAAGTGCTTTAACACTAAATTTACTATATTAAAAAAAAATTACAATAGTTTTGCGGTAGGTTATACACTTTATTTGAAATTGGTTCAAGGATAACGTTCACTGTTTATTCCATGGAATTAGTCGTAAAATATTAACAGATGACTGCTTTGAAAAATTCCGCGATCTGCAAACTCAAAGGCATATGGGAAAACTGTAATTTGGTTTACAGTTGTTTTACCTTTCCTAATACTTTGCACTCTTATCGTGTTTTGTATTGTTTGTTGTAACGTTTTATTGGACATCTGTGAAATAGAGCCTTATACCTTATCGGTTTCCTCCTGTAGTATAGATTTTTCCGATTATGTAATACGACACTCCCTCCTTTTCTGTTATGTTACCCTAAATCAACCCTAGCATTAAACAGGTTATTGCGAATGTAAATGTTATTAACATTGTCGAGCGTTTAAATATACTTTGCACAATAATTTTTTTTAATGAAAAAAACACGTGTAGAGGAAAGGGTTTCCTGTATTTCTAAGATGGCATCAAACTGCGTATCATGTACTGTTTATAGCGGCCTCCTAGAGTGAATTTTCTGATTAACAACAATTTGATAGCAGCTAAAACTCACAGAAAATGAGCTCTAGCATTCGTCCTTGCATGTCTCTCATGGGGAAGTGTTTTTTGTGAAAAAAAGGAAATTGATACGGGTGTCAATAAAGTTTATGAGGACATTAAAGCAGATACTCCTGATTATAGCCAAATACCTGTCATAAAGAATTATACAATTTTGACATGAAATCACAATTTTAATGGGAAAAATTCACGTGTATATAATTAAGGTGTTTAATTTACTTCCCTTTACCTTAGCATTTTATAGAACTAAACCTACAGGTTAACTTTAAACCAGCTGTATTATATAGTGGATACATATTAATTACATGGTAAATACAAATGAAGTACATGCTGATCCTTAAACTAAACTATTTTATTTTTATTTTACCAAACAAGGCCCACTGAGCTATATAACATTTTTTATAAGCGATCTGGTTATCACAATTGATAGCTCAACGTAATTGATTATCATTTGGACATTTATATCAGCCAAATACTCTAAATGCATGATGTCGATTCTAAATGTGGAAGGCAAAATCGGAGGACTTTGAGAAAAATCTACATGACCACGGAGAGAACACGCAAGCTCCAAATATACAACAGGTTTCAGGGTCGGGATCGAACCCACGACCTCCTGTATACCAGGCAAGGTAGTTAACATCTCCCCACATTGGCACACCATTGATGTTAAAAGAGTACCATGACACATCCAATGGGTAAAATGTATTAATTTTAACGCGAAATTTGCAGAGGATTTGGGTTTTATCATTTCAAGTGATTGTGAAAAATGATCGATTACTTATAATTTTGATAATTATTACTGATCCTCACATCCTGTGTGTCTATGACTCAGTCATCACCATGTAGCCACAAATGAGTCTGACATGAAACCGATAATCTTAACAAAGAATAGCAACAGATTAACACTCTATAGATGAACTCCCGTATAGGCTATGTTGGTAAGTAATACATATATATTTATATCGCCCAATGTGTTGATTCTAGGTTAATGTGTTATATTTATAACACATTAACCCAGAATCAAGACCCGACGCAGACGATGCATGGCTTTAATTTTCCACGAAAATTATGGGCACAACCCCAAAATGAATCCACACAAACAATGGCAGATACGGTTACTTTAAGCACAATTGAAAATAAAAACTCTCCGGTAGTGTGTGCCTGTGGTCACCCAGAGTAGACCACAGAAGGAATGACTCTTCAATGCCCAATTCACAAATACGAAGGGGGGAGGCATCAGAGCAGTACAATCCACGACATCTGACACAATCATCTGGCTCAACCACCTCAACGTAAAATTATAGTTGTTACTCTATACCTACATCAACCATTCGAAGCAGACGCCTATAGATTTCCAGAGACCATTACACTTGCATCGGTACCTTTAGACTAGTACAGATACCCGATACAAGAACATATCTATAAGCTCAGCTGCAAAAATGCAGAGCAGTTTTTGCAAGATAAATATTTGTTCTCGAATAAGTGCAATGTCGGCCCGCTAGTGGCATTATAACAATATCACACCTGATTAATTTGTACCTGGCACGAATTAATTAACCTTGAGTACGAGGTAAAATTGACCTTAATATGAACCCAGCACAGGGAAGGTCTGGTTCATGTTTTGAAACTTAGTAGAGGAGCCGTTTTTTTATATCGAACAGGAGGAGGTGGAGAGTGACTTGAATGGCTATTTCACATTGACGTATGCATTGTCGGGGGCGAGATAGGTGGGATCGGAACTGCCCACAGTCTTGGCATCATCTTCTGTCTTCGATGGTGCACCCGAGTGGTGGTTCTCTTGGCGTTTACTTGAATAAGATTAAAAGAAAACGTTTGAGCACGATGAGTTAACACACATGTAACAAAAACTATGTATCTGTATTTTTATAAAGCGCCACTCACAAGTATAGATACAATCAATCTAAGCGAAATAGTAAGCTGATAATAACAATATATTAATAATAACATGCATTAAAAAAATCTAAACAATCGGGACATTTTATTTTTATGCGAATTATTTTAACAAGCGCCCGTAATTTTGATCAAGGCAGTCACCTGTCTAACACACTTGGACTGCGCCCTCGCCTTCAGCTCCACCCCTATCTCTACCCCCTCCCTCCCCCCATTGTCTAACAAACTTGGACTGCGCCTTCAGCTCCGCCTCTACCCCCCACTTCCCCTCCCCCTGTCTCTCCCCCTGTCTCTCCCCCTCCCCCCATTGTCTAACGCACTCGCTTTACTTGTACTTCTAGTGCTTTGCTCCTACATTGGTGCTGGCTGCCCCGCCCATGCTGTTCACGCCGCACAGCTTTGTTCACTCTGAACGCCCTTAGAAGCAGTTGTTTTTGGAGGGTCTCTCTCTTTTCTCTCCGCCTGATGAAGACCGCTTGTGTTGCGATCGAAACGTCGTGGTTTTTTGCTTTTATTTAAAATTTTAATTTATTTTTTTGTTTAATTAAATTTTATTTGCTATCTACGTGACTTTCCCAAAAGAACCAAGAATATGAATTCCTGCAGTAACGAAAGTTTTAAGTCGAAAATTTATGTTGTATTTAGAAGGGCTTCAGAGATGATGAATTCCGATACAAATATAGTCGAACCAACGCCATATATACTACTAAAAAAATATTACAATTACTTTTTAAAAACTTAGAATCTCATACATTGTCCTCAAACTCATGCTCTTTTTGGCTCTTAAATCAGGGAATATAAAAAGCTCCACTTATTAAAAGAGTTCTACAATGTATGGACGTTTTGAAGGTGTGTTAACTTCAAACGTAAAATCGTTATTTTCATTTGTGTTTTTTTGCATTCTGGAAGAGTCAAATATAAAAGTCCTGCTAATAAATTGATTTGAATTCTATTTTTATTTTAAAATCGACTATGCCTGAATAAGAATGTGATACGAGTAACATCAAGTCACATTTTGATTGGATCTTAAATAATTATTTATTTTAAATTTTAATTGTACAGTGTAAATGTCTCTAACAAAAATAAAGTGTTACCCATATAATTGTTCATTGCATGAACTAGACACTTACACCCATGGTAAGCATGATTTTCACTCGTGTAAAATTGGATTACATATACTAATAGCAAATTATGTGTCAATTTTATGTAATTGTGACTTTTCCACGTACCCATTATCCAGATCTTCATAAACTGAGTCGTCAGAATTCACGTATTCATTGTCGGCTTTATGACTTGCATCACCAACATCCTTTTTCATGCCACCTGGTATAGCCGGGAGTTCATCCCATTTTCTTGTGCTATAAAAATAAAATGGCATTACAATATATTGCTGAGCATTTCTTTTTATTCCAACATGCAGGCAATGTGCAAAAAGTAATTTTTATCGGAAAGGTAGCTAAAACTCATGTTGCCCGCCTCATAACGCAACCGCACGAACCACTTCGCTTGTCACTCCATGCCTGTTGAGTTTTAATGTTTGTACTTTTTCCCCTTAGGAATATAATTACTTAATTATTAACTTCAGAAATAAATACTTTAATCGTGTCTACAAATAGACAGTTTACATCAATGTAAGCTCCTGGCCTCCAACTGTGATTTACGGAATTTACTTGTTTTAGCCCAGTGTTTCCAAAATTGCTATTTTAAAAATGCCATTTCATGAGGAAGCCACTGGAGCCATGCACTTTTTAAAAACTAGATTGTAAACTAATTTCCTTATAACTGCGTTTTGTGTTTAGTTTGTGCCCTCCCTCGCACCTCTGATGAGCACCGTTGAATACGTACGGTATGAAAGAGGTTCAACATGTGTACATACATACATACAAAAGCGGGAAATCATCAGTGTGGAGCACATACGATTCGTCGAAGAGACAACCAGTGCATGCAGGTACTAAGACACCAACACGTGAATAATGCCACTGCTAATGCTAGAAATAGTTAAAAAAGCAAACAAAATCAAACTTCACCGCCACTATTTCATTACTGCAGGTCACTGCGAACTGCCTAAGTGACATTAAACCATGCTGAGCATTATTGATATATTCAGTGTACTGTATATGCCCACGACTCAAACAGAATTAGTTTTGTCCTGTAAGACACTGTTTTTATAATACGTGCCGATAAGCACAAATGATATACAAGACACAAAAGTAAACTGTTGAAAAAAATGCTTCAATATCTAACCTATATAATTCATTTTTTGTCCGTCCGTCCGTCCGTCCGCGTACGCTCCCTACCGGGGGATTTAGCTCTCGGACCGTGGGGTTCGGCGAGATTAAATTTTGCAGGTGGGCACGCCCCCGGCCCCGCGGTAAACTTAGGCATTTCCGATTTTTCGTCTCTAAACTTTAAATCGGACCGATTATCGATTTAGTGCGATTTATCTTTATTTATATATTTACCGCTTTATTTATTTATTTACTCTCGCCGGCCGGCGCGGACCACGGCAGTTGCCCCTGGCAACGGGTAGAGACGCATTCGCTGCGGGGTGGACGCCATTTTGAATTACCATTAAAAATATGCGCATGCATTAACACGCGATTCTGAGGTAAATTCATCAAAGTTTCACGTCCTCTTCACTCCCCCCCACCCCAATGTGTGCAATTACTATTATAGGGTCGGTAGATAATAAAAATATAGCGATTAGACAGTATTATTGTAGCGCGGGGGGGGGGGGGGTAACGACCCCAGCACCCAGCCTCAGCCGAGTGGGCAATCTAGGCGAGGCCGGAGGCTCTGCACGGTACTAGGCCTCGACACGCAACTCTGTCAGGCGACGAATTTGTGGTATAAACTCGATATACCCAGCGTTGCCCGGGGGAAAAATACATTTAAATCTTCTGAAAACTTTAAAACATAACATTCCAATGAAAATACAACTGTGTAATTAAAACTATAAACCCGACCGCGCCAAGAATCGATTCTCTGAATCGCGAAAAGGAATCGAAGGTTGTAGATTCACTTAGAATCGCCTTATTCCCGTTTAATATAAGTTGGTTATAGAGTTGATATAAACTGCTACGAATGGGAAATATCCGGCGTTGACCGGGGCTAAAATATAATTAAAAACTCCTGAAAACTTTAAAACATAACATACGAATGCAAATAAAACTCTGTAATTAAAAATAGAAACCTATGCGCCAGGAATCGATTCTTTGAATCGCGCAAAGGAATCATCGAAGGTTGTAGATTCCTTTAGGATCGCCATTAACATGTGGTGAGGGGGAGAGTGGTGAGTGAGGGGGAGAGTGGTGAGTGAGGGGGAGAGTGGTGAGTGAGGGGGAGAGTGGTGAGTGAGGGGGAGAGTGGTGAGTGAGGGGGAGAGTGGTGAGTGAGGGGGAGAGTGGTGAGTGAGGGGGAGAGTGGTGAGTGAGGGGGAGAGTGGTGAGTGAGGGGGAGAGTGGTGAGTGAGGGGGAGAGTGGTGAGTGAGGGGGAGAGTGGTGAGTGAGGGGGAGAGTGGTGAGTGAGGGGGAGAGTGGTGAGTTAGGGGGAGAGTGGTGAGTTAGGGGGAGAGTGGTGAGTGAGGGGGAGAGTGGTGAGTGAGGGGGAGAGTGGTGAGTGAGGGCGAGAGTGGTGAGTGAGGGGGAGAGTGGTGAGTGAGGGGGAGAGTGGTGAGTGAGTGGTGAGGGTGGTGAGTGGTGATTGGTGAGGGTGAGTGGGGAGGGTGAGTGGCGGTTGTTAGTGGTGATTAGTGAGGGGTGAGTGGTGAGGGTTAGTGGTGAGCATGAGTGGTGAGGGTGAGTGTCGAGCGTGAGTGGTGAGGGTGAGTGGTGATTGTTGAGGGTGTGATTGGTGAGGATGAGTGGTGAGTAGTGAGGGTGAGTGGTGAGGGTGAGTGGTGAGGGTGAGTGGCGGTTGTGAGTGGTGATTAGTGAGGGGTGAGGGTGAGCGTGAGTGGTTAGGGTGAGTGGTGAGGGTGTGCAGTGAGGGTGAGCAGTGAGGGTGAGTGGTGATTGGTGAGGGTGTGATTGGTGAGGATGAGTGGTGAGTGGTCAGGGTGAGTGGTGAGGGTGAGTGGTGAGTGGTTAGGGTGAGTAGTGAGGGTGAGTGGGTACGTGAGTGGTGAGGGAGAGTGGTGAGGGAGAGTGGTGAGGGAGAGTGGTGAGGGAGAGTGGTGAGGGAGAGTGGTGAGGGAGAGTGGTGAGGGAGAGTGGTGAGGGAGAGTGGTGAGGGTGAGTAGTGAGTGGTGAGGGTGAGTGGGGAGGGTGAGTGGCGGTTGTTAGTGGTGATTAGTGAGGGGTGAGTGGTGAGGGTGAGCGTGAGTGGTGAGGTTGAGTGGTGAGCAGTGAGGGTGAGTGGTGATTGGTGAGGGTGTGATTGGTGAGGATGAGTGGTGAGGGTGAGTAGTGAAGGTGAGTGGTTGTTGTGAGGGTGAGTGGTTGTTGTGAGGGTGCGTGGTGAGGGTGAGTGGTAAGAGTGAGTGGTGAGGGTGAGTGACGGTTGTGAGAGGTGATTAGTGAGTGGTGAGGGTGAGTGGTGAGGGTTAGTGCTGAGGGTGAGTGGCGGTTGTGAGTGGTGATTAGTGAGTGGTGAGGGTGAGCGGTGAGGGTGAGCAGTGAGGGTGAGTGGTGATTGGTGAGGATGTGATTGGTGAGGATGAGTGGTGAGTGGTCAGGGTGAGTGGTGAGCGGTGAGGGTGAGTGTTGAGGGGGAGTGGTGAGCGGTGAGGGTGAGTGTTGAGGGTGAGTGGTGAGTAGTGAGGGTGAGTGGTGAGCGTGACTGGTGAGTGGTGAGGGTGAGTGGTGAGGGAGAGTGGTGAGGGAAAGTGGTGAGGGTGAATGGTGAGGGTGAGTGGTGAGGGTGAATGGTGAGGGTGAGTGGTGAGGGTGAGTGGTGATTGGTGAGGGTGAGTGGTTAGGGTGAGTGGGGAGGGTGAGTGGCAGTTGTGAGTGGTGATTAGTGAGAGGTGAGTGGTGAGGGTGAGCGGTGAGGGTGAGGTTGAGTGGTGAGCGGTGAGGGTGAGCAGTGAGGGTGAGTGGTGAGCATGACTGGTGAGTGGTGAGGGAGAGTGGTGAGGGAAAGTGGTGAGGGTGAATGGTGAGGGTGAGTGGTGAGGGTGAATGGTGAGGGTGAGTGGTGAGGGTGAGTGGTGATTGGTGAGGGTGAGTGGTTAGGGTGAGTGGGGAGGGTGAGTGGCAGTTGTGAGTGGTGATTAGTGAGAGGTGAGTGGTGAGGGTGAGCGTGAGTGGTGAGGGTGAGGTTGAGTGGTGAGCGGTGAGGGTGAGCAGTGAGGGTGAGTGGTGATTGGTGAGGGTGCGATTGGTGAGGATGAGTAGTGAGGGTGAGTGGTTGTTGTGAGGGTGAGTGGTGAGGGTGAGTGATGAGGGTGAGTGGTAAGAGTGAGTGGTGAGGGTGAGTGACGGTTGTGAGAGGTGATTAGTGAGTGGTGAGGGTTAGTGGTGAGCATGAGTGGTGAGGGTGAATGGTGAGGGTGAGTGGTGAGGGTGAGTGGTGAGGGCGAGTGGTAAGGGGTGAGTGGTGAGGGGTGAGTGGTGAGGGTGAGTGATGACGAAGAGTGGTGAGGTTGAGTGGTGAGTAGTAAGGGTGAGTGGTGATGGTGAGGGTTAGTGGCGAGGGTAAGTGGTGAGTGGTCAGTGGTGAGCGGTCAGGGTTAGTGGTGAGGGTGAGTGGTGATGGTGAGGGGTGAGTGGTGAGGGTGAGTGGTGACGGTGAGTGGTGAGGGAGAGTGGTGAGGGAGATTGGTGAGGGAGAGGGGTGAGGGTGAGTGTTGAGGGTGAATGGTGAGGGTGAGTGGTGAGGGTGAGTGGTGAGGGTGAGTGGTCAGGTTAAGTGGTGAGGGTGAGTGGGGAGGGTGAGTGCTGAGGGTGTGGTGAGAGTGAGTGGTGAGGGTGAGTGGTTAGGATTTGTGATGATGGTGAGTGGTGAGGGTGAGTGTTGATGTTGAGGGTGAGTGGTGAGGGTGTGTGGTCAATAGTAAGGGTGAGTGGTGAGAGTGAGTGGTGGGTGGTGAGGGTGAGTGGTGAGGTTGAGTGGTGAGGGTTAGTGGAGAGTGGTGAGTGGTTATTGGTCAGTGGTGATTGGTCAGGATGAATGGTGAGTAGTGAGGGTGAGGTTGAGTGGTGAGGGTGAGTGGTGGTTGTGACGGTGAGTGGTGAGTGGTGAGGTTGAGTGGTGAGGGTGAGTGGTGAGGCAGAATGGTGAGGGTGAATGGTGAGAGTGAGTGGTGAGGTAGAGTGCTGAGGGAGAGTGGTGAGGGTGAGTGGTGAGTGGTGAGGGTGAGTGGTGAGGGGTGAGTGGTGAGGGGTGAGTGGTGAGGGGTGAGTGGTGACGAAGAGTGGTGAGGTTGAGTGGTGAGTAGTAAGGGTGAGTGGTGATGGTGAGGGTTAGTGGTGAGGGTGAGTGGTGAGGAGTCAGGGTTAGTGGTGAGGGTGAGTGGTGATGGTGAGGGGTGAGTGGTGAGGGTGAGTGGTGAGTGGTGACGGTGAGTGGTGAGGGAGAGTGGTGAGGGAGAGGGGTGAGGGTGCATTTTGAGGGTGAATGGGAGGGTGAGTGGTGAGGGTGAGTGGTGAGGTTGAGTGGTGAGGTTAAGTGGTGAGGGTGAGTGGGGAGGGTGAGTGCTGAGGGTGTGGTGAGAGTGAGTGGTGAGGGTGAGTGCTGAGGGTGTGGTGAGAGTGAGTGGTGAGGGTGAGTGGTGAGGGTGAGTGGTTAGGATTTGTGATGATGGTGAGGGCGAGTGTTGAGGGTGAGTGGTGAGGGTGTGTGGTGAATAGTAAGGTTGAGTGGTGAGAGTGAGTGGTGAGGGTAAGGGTGAGTGGTGAGTGGTCAGTGGTGAGGTTGAGTGGTGAGTAGGAAGGGTGAATGGTGAGGGTGAGGGTGAGTGGTGAGGTTGAGTGGTGAGGGTTAGTGGAGAGTGGTGAGTGGTGATTGGTCAGTGGTGATTGGTCAGGATGAATGGTGAGTAGTGAGGGTGAGGTTGAGTGGTGAGGGTGAGTGGTGAGGGTGAATGGTGAGAGTGAGTGGTGAGTGGTGAGTGTGAGTGGTGATGGTGAGGGTGAGGGGTGAGTGGTGAGCGTGAGTGATGACGAAGAGTGGTGAGGTTGAGTGGTGAGTAGTAAGTGTGAGTGGTGATGGTGAGGGTTAGTGGTGAAGGTGAGTGGTGAGTGGTCAGTGGTGAGGGATCAGGGTTAGTGGTGAGGGTGAGTGGTGATGGTGAGGGGTGAGTGGTGAGGGTGAGTGGTGAGTGGTGACGGTGAGTGGTGAGGGAGAGTGGTGAGTGGTCAGTGGTGAGGTTGAGTGGTGAGTAGGAAGGGTGAGTGGTGAGGGTGAGTGGTGGGTGGTGGGGGTGAGTGGTGAGGTTGAGTGGTGAGGGTTAGTGGAGAGTGGTGATTGGTCAGTGGTGATTGGTCAGGATGAATGGTGAGTAGTGAGGGTGAGGTTGAGTGGTGAGGGTGAGTGGTGGTTATGACGGTGAGTGGTGAGTGGTGAGGGTGAGTGGTGAGGGTGAGTGGTAAGGCAGCATGGTGAGGGTGAATGGTGAGAGTGAGTGGTGAGGGTGAGTGGTGATGGTGAGGGGTGAGGGTGAGTGGTGAGGGTGAGGGGTGAGGATGAGTGGTGAGTAGTAAGGGTGAGTGGTGATGGTGAGGGTTAGTGGTGAGGGTGAGTGGTGAGTGGTCAGTGGTGAGGGATCAGGGTTAGTGGTGAGGGTGAGTGGTGAGGGGCGAGTGGTGAGTGGTGAGGGTGAGTGGTGACGGAGAGTGGTGAGTAGTAAGGGTGAGTGGTGATGGTGAGGGTTAGTGGTGAAGGTGAGTGGTGAGTGGTCAGTGGTGAGGGATCAGGGTTAGTGGTGAGGGTGAGTGGTGATGGTGAGGGGTGAGTGGTGAGGGTGAGTGGTGACGGTGAGTGGTGAGGGAGAGTGGTGAGTGGTCAGTGGTGAAGTTGAGTGGTGAGTAGGAAGGGTGAGTGGTGAGGGTGAGTGGTGGGTGGTGGGGGTGAGTGGTGAGGTTGAGTGGTGAGGGTTAGTGGAGAGTGGTGATTGGTCAGTGGTGATTGGTCAGGATGAATGGTGAGTAGTGAGGGTGAGGTTGAGTGGTGAGGGTGAGTGGTGGTTATGACGGTGAGTGGTGAGTGGTGAGGGTGAGTGGTGAGTGTGAGTGGTGAGGCAGAATGGTGAGGGTGAATGGTGAGAGTGAGTGGTGAGGGTGAGTGGTGATGGTGAGGGGTGAGGGTGAGTGGTGAGGGTGAGTGGTGAGTAGTAAGGGTGAGTGGTGATGGTGAGGGTTAGTGGTGAGGGTGAGTGGTGAGTGGTCAGTGGTGAGGGATCAGGGTTAGTGGTGAGGGTGAGTGGTGAGGGGTGAGTGGTGAGTTGTGAGGGTGAGTGGTGACGGTGAGTGGTGAGGGAGAGGGGTGAGGTTGAGTGGTGAGGTTAAGTTGTGAGGGTGAGTGGGGAGGGTGAGTGCTGAGGGTGTGGTGAGAGTGAGTGGTGAGGGTTAGTGGTTAGGATTTGTGATGATGGTGAGTGGTGAGGGCAAGTGTTGATGTTGAGGGTGAGTGGTGAGGGTGTGTGGTGAATAGTAAGGGTGAGTGGTGAGAGTGAGTGGTGAGGGTAAGGGTGAGTGGTGAGTGGTGAGGTTGAGTGGTGAGTAGGAAGGGTGAGTGGGGAGGGTGAGTGGTCAGTGGTGAGGGTGAGTGGTGAGGGTGAGTGGTGAGGGTTAGTGGTGAGGGGTGATTGGTGGTGGTGAGGGTGAGTGGTGAGGGTGAGTGGTGATGGTGAGTAGTGAGGGTGAGTAGTGAGGGTGAGTGGTGATGGTGATGGGTGAGTGGTGACGAAGAGTGGTGACGTTGAGTGGTGAGTAGTAAGGGTGAGTCGTGAGGGTGAGGGTTTGTGGTGAGGGTGAGTGGTGAGGGTGAGTGGTTAGGGTGAGTGGTGAGGGTGAGTGGTGAATGATGAGTGGTGAGGGTAAGTGGTGATGGTGAGTAGTGAGGGTGAGTGGTTAGGGGTGAGTCTGAGTGGTGAGGGGCAGTGGTGAAGGTGAGTGGTGAAGGTGAGTAGTAAGTAGTGAGGATGAATGGTGAGTGGTGAGGGTGATTAGTGAGTAGTGAGGGTGAGTGGTGAGGGTGATTAGTGTGTAGTGAGGGTGAGTGGAGAGGGAGAGAGTGAGTGGTGAGCGCGAGTGGTGAGGGTGAGTGGTGGTGGTGAGGGTGAGTGGTAAGCGTGAGTGGTTAGGCAGAGGGTGAGTGGTGAGGGTGAGTGGTGAGGCTGAATGGTCAGGGTGAATGGTGAGAGTGAGTGGTGAGTGGTGAGGCTGAATGGTCAGGGTCAATGGTGAGAGTGAGTGGTGAGGGTTAGTGGTGAGGGTGTTTGGTGATTGGTGAGTGGTGACGGTGAGTGGTGAGGGTGAGTGGTGAGTTGTGAGGGTGAATGGTGAGGGTGAGTAGTGAGTGGGAGTGGTGAGTGGTGAGGATGAGTGGTGAGGGTGAGTTGTGAGTGGTGAAAGGTATTGTCAAAGCCCACCGGGCTTTGACAATACCTTAGTATCTGTGTATATATGTAAGGTTATTAAGAAATATATTTTTCACCCGGGCAACGCCGGGTACTTCTGCTAGTATTTTATAAATTAACTCATAAAATATAATTTAATAAATGGAAGCGTATACACTTTTATTTTACAAGGTAGGGCCCAGTGAGCAATGTAGCTATTTTTCAGAAGTGACCTGGCCACGAATGATAACTCAACAAAGTAACGTATCAGGGGGGAATGGAAAGCAGCCAAATGTTCCAGTGTAAACGCATGTTTCCAAATTTGGAGGGAAAAACCAGAGGGCCTGGAGAAAAATCCATGCCACCATGGGCAGAACATATCAACTCCAAATATACAGGCGTCAGGGCCTGGATCGAAACCACGACCTGTTGCATACCAGGCAAGGTAGTTAACATCTCGCCACCGTGGTGCCGTAAAAACATGAATATGTTTTATGACCATGTTTACGTAAATAAATATGAATATGTTTAAAAAATGTCCACAGGTCCCGATATCTTGTGGAAGAGAGATCCATAGTCTGAGGGCTACAGGGGAAAACGCGTGGTCACTAGTCAACCAAATCCTCGTCCTTGGAATGCAGATAATATTTGCATCTCCAGATCTCTGAGACCTAAGGGGGACTGGTGAAGGGGAGCGAGATGAGTGGATGGAACAAGCGGATAAGAGGAATGAATACTTACCTAGTCTGCTGTGTGGAATCAGGTCTCTTGAAACAGTTCCTGTAGAAAGAGGGACATGTTGGAACATTTAACCAATAGGGAGACTACTAGGTGGACAGACACACAGATGAATGGATAGACAGAAGCAGTGATAGGTCTACGAACAAACTGAGTTTGAAGCGTTTCATCTGAGCAGATGCCTGTATTTAAAACTGGGCTCAACCCAGTTGGCAATGACTGCACAAAAACCTGACAACATGAATTTACTTCTGTACTTTTTATTAATTCCAGCTCTGACAATTACAAACTCAGTCATAAACTGTCCTAAAAATAATATATACTCGATTATATTTCAGGCAATGGCGTTTCTTTAAAACACTTAGGTGAAGGACCATTATCCAAAACGTCATCTATTGTATTTCCTTTTAGAGCAGTGGCAATAACAAATGCATTTAGTTTTTGGTATCTTGTGAGCTACTGCCAATGCAGTATCACAAACAAACTATTAAAATAATAATTTTGAATGTCATGTGGTGAATATTGCTTATTCCGCAGCTGAGTGAGTAGGAATCTGCTGCCCCCTACTGTGTGACTGTATGTATAGAGTAGGGGGCAGCCGCGCTAATCGGAGGTGCAGGGGAAGGACAATAAACTAAACGCAAACATAAGTTTAAGAAAATAGTTTGTCAACCGCGATCATTTTAAAGTGCAAAGCTCCAGTGGCTTCCTAATATCGGATGGAAGAGGGTTCTAGACGGGCGCAGAAGTGCATCCAAAAGCGCGCGATGCAGTGACCGTGTTTTTTCATTGACCAGCCAAAAGCCGCTGCTGCTGCAAGGATAACCGGAGTGTGACTGACTCGGATATAACTTTAAGAAATATTGGACGTAGTTGTGTGATATATATTTCCCGCAGACCGTTGTCTAACACGGGGTGATGCACCACTCTACGAGACATCCGAGCAGATAGTTTGTCTCATGACGAAACATCGATAGCACTATTGAAATAACACTGCGGGGAAAGACACATCATCACCAAAACGTACTGAATCACTTCATTTAGGAAAGCAGAGTTGGATATTTACAATGAAGCTGCGTGAGTTAATATACACTGCTCAGGGTCTCGAAGGATTGGCAAATAACCCCACAACCCGTGCGGTGTGGACAGGTCTTCATCCAGCAGTGAATTGACCAATGGTTGTTCATGTACACCTGTGACCAATGTTGATATCGCAGTAAAAGTGAGGTTGGCAGCTGTGCTGTGTGTGTGTGCGCTCAGAACGTACAGCCGCTCCCGGCGTACGTAGAGTAAGACCCCTCCAACAATGATCACCAACGCTCCCAGCAGACCTCCCACCACAGGGCCAACGATGCTTCCCGAGCCTGATAGGGTAGAGAAAGGGGAGACGAGCGGCATCAGTGATGTGTCGAGACCGAAAAGACTCGAGATATTAAAAATAAAATATGTTTTTTGGGGTTGGATTGCGTAAATATGAATGTCGTTTAACCCGAAACAGCCAATTAGTAAGCTTTGTCACGTCAACAAAACGTGCCAATCAATTACTAGTTCAGCAGTAAGCAGTTGTGTATGGAGAATAAACCCACAACATTTACAATTCGAGTACAAGGTATCACGACGGCCAGATTCGTCGAACCTTACTAATTGGCTGTGTCGGGTGGTGGCGGATTTAACGACATTAATATTTACGCAATCTAACTAGAAAAACACCCTTATGAACAATATTGGTCGCGAAAGTACTACTATTATTCCTGACCCCCCAGCATGCAGTGCCACCACCTCGGGTAACCCACTCATTGGCATAAACCCGAACCCTGCTCCTGACTCACCCACCTACTCTACCTGGTCCTGACTCACCCACCTACTTACCTGGTCCTGACTCACCGACCTCCTTTACCTGGTCCTCACTCGTCCACCTACTCTACCTGGTCCTGATTCACCAACCTACTTACCTGGTCCTGACTCACCCACCTACTTATCTGGTCCTGACTCACCCACCTACTCTACCTGGACCTGACTCACCCACCTACTCTACCAGGTCCTGACTCACCTACCTACTTACATGGTCCTGACTCACTCACCTACTTACCTTTTCCTGACTCACCCACCTACTTACCTGGCCTTGACTCACCTACCTACCTACCTGGTCCTGACTCACCCAACTACTCTACCTGGTCCTGACTCACCCACCTACCCTCTTCTCTCCCCCACCAGCCCCTTCACTGGGACGAATTTACCCCTCAACATTAAGCAGTCATCTTTGCTCATTCACTTCCGCTTAATTCTCTACCTTTGTCTTCACCCACTTGTATATGGCCTCACGTAACCATTTTCGTGGCCCACGCAGTAAGTGACGCTCTGCTCTCTCAGACACTGGCCCTGCTGCTTACCCCTCATTGTCCAGCATCCCTGCCCACTGCTCAGTTTTCTCAATATTTTTAAAATGCTTCGGAACACTGGCAACAGCCTTTCTGGAACCGGGACCGTGTCGGCCCAATAAATAAATAACAGAGTTTCGATGAAATCATTTCATATAACAATGCACATTGTAAATGGTCAATATTTTACACGCACTTTTTTTGTGCGTACTGATGAGTGCAGTGCTCAATGAACCTGGTTGCCCGAGTTGAATTCCCGATTACAGTTCATGTCAGGGGTCACTGATGTCTGAACCGGTCCTGTCCTCTACCCCCGTTCACCAACGCGCATTGACCAGTGTGGTGAAACGTGGCCAAGCAACTCCCACGTGTGGTGAAACATGGTCAAGACAGCGTTTGCAGGCCTTCAGCCATGAGCATATTAAGTTTGATCCAATGGCATTTGGTTTGCTGGAGACTGTACAATTGTGACTGGTTTGTAGTGAAGATGCAAGATGGTCTAAACTAAGTCCGAGTTTTCATTGCATCATTGACTTCACGTCTAGATTTCATACACTTACCACAAATTACCAGTGATATCTTACAGATTTCATCATGAAGCATAAACCATCACGCAAACTCAGGTCATTCTCACAGCAGCAGCTGCCTTTGGGTAGTCATCGAACAATGATGACCAACGTATCATTGCGGCATTTTCAGATGCCCTTGCGGCCGTCCTGAGCGCTTCTACTTATGGTATTAGAAAGTCACTGGACCTATGCACTTGAAAATCGTCTAATTTGAAAACTAATTTCTTTGGAACAAATGTTTCTGTTTAGTTTGTTGTCCTTTCTCCGCACCTCCAATTACCACAGTTTGCTATGTAGGGTGGAAAATAAGTTCAACATAATACTGAGCTGATTGGATATGCTCTTATGCTGAATGGCAATAATTGGGAATACTTACTTCCGATGACACTCAATAATGTCATGAGTGGTAGAGAGAAGCGTGTGTCCGTGAAGATGGCTACCCCTCCAGCGCGGACAGAGCGTACGTTTGGGAGGTACGTGTAGACACGGAAACTGATCCTGAATGGTGACAATGGGAAAGGTGGAAGAACAACACAAGAATGGGGGCAGGAGTTTAGACAACTTATGGGTGGTGTATACAAGAGGTGCTTGAGAGGTCATACCTCCCCCATATGCCTTTTATAAGGCTTGTCATTGCAATTGCATAACATGGCACTTGTGCCAGGCTAGGTGCATTTTTAGCAGCAGAACAGCGTGGCAGATAATCTCATCGGCAGGTGTCAGATTGAGGAAAACTGCACAGGTTTAACCACTCCAATTTACATATGTGTTCTATATAGGTCTGGTCAAGGCTCCTGCTCTTGCGACCACGTGATGTTACCATCCTTATGGGAACATCGCATAAACATTTCAGCGGGGTTTTAATTCGTTGAAATAAGCTCACAGAAAAACTCACGCAGGCGAGGGACATACCTGTAGGCAGTGTTTTGCTTTAAGGGGCCATCGGAGAAGCTGCCGCTCGTTCTGCCGGTACCAATTTGGACACTGACGACGGAGTTGGGGTTGGAGCACTCGGAGGGGTAAACACGATCGTCCACCTGGTACACGTTCGTGCTTCCACTCGCATATTCTGAGTACGTGCTCAGAGGCCACCTCTTCTCTGGACTCTCGCTGCTAGAACCTGTGTAATGGGACAGAGGGAATCAGTGGATTCCTTTTTTACATTCTTAAAAAGTTTTACGCAAAGTTTCCAAAATGAATCCTCAATGGTATACTTAATTGCACGTGAAATGTTGCACTTTAGATTAAAAATGTATATATTACGTTTTCATAAGTAACATTTTCAACTCGAAGATGGAGAATGACTCATAGAGGTGCAAGGAGGAACCACAGACAATATGGAAATGCAGTAGCAGCCAGGAAGTCATCTGGTATCAATTTCAGACCCAGACACCCCCCTCTACCACCCCATGTTAGCTCTACAGTCCTCTGATTATTAAGGTTTAATCTGTCAATAAATGAGTGTTTACATCCAGGAGGAAACCAGAGTAGCCAGAGAAAACCTACGTAGGACAAGAACATTCCATACAGATGCCTTCTCCTGGCCAGCGAGGGTATGGTACCACGAGGTTAATGGGTAGAGCGTTTCACCACAAGGAGTGATTCACCAACCCTTGCCTCCACTGTTGTGGATTACAGGCATGCATAGCTACCAAGGCCTTGATAAAAAAAATCGTGGAAGATACAGGTATTGCTGCCGCTAATTCTCGTATACTTAGCAAGCACTCGAATGTATTATTTGATGCCCCCTGGTAAAACGTTAACTATCATTTGAGTCGTGCATGAATGACGTGACTGAGCCGTATTCATGGCATGTCCATTGCGTTACCCTCGGACTGCTTGACGATGACCGTGTAGTACTTGAGGTCGCCGTTTGTGTTCTGGAACCAGCTGCAGCTGAAGGAGATGGTTAGGCTGCTCGGGGTCACCTGGTTCTGCACCGTCGTGATGTACACCGTCTCCGGAACGGGTGGAGGAGCTATCCATATGAGCACGGCAGGTTTGGAAATGAGTACAAGTACACAGACTGTCGTAATTTAGAGCCATTAGTTAATCATCTACTGGATGAACGCATGGACATTGCTTGACCATACTTTTCCATGCTGGAGGAGCTAGCAACAGTTCAGTTACTAATATTTACCATAGCCAGAAAATGCATGTTGGGAGGGTCGCACTATTCGTAGCACAACACCCTAAATACGGTGCCCCCTTCTCCAACCTAACAAGTGAGGCTTAAACAAAAATCCCTTGTTACCGTTTTTGAACAGCCAGTCGTCAGAGCAAGTGCTCTCAATGAGCAGCCATTTAAAGGGTCGCACCGCTCACAATGGAGTTGGTAAGGCCACTCCCGGAACCAGCCACTTTTTTTCCCTCCCCAGTGCTATACGTATGTAAGTGCACCGTACGTAGCCAATCATGCTGTATCGGAGGTGCTGGAGAAAGACAGATACTGATGTTTAAACATTTCAGCAGGTGGTCATTTAAGGTACAGGCGAGTAAAGCAAGGCCCAGAACTGAACTTAAGTTGTTGGGTGTACGATGACAACTTTGAACTGTTTAGAAAAGTACCGCGTACAAAATGGTTGTTACTGGCAGGTCAGAAAGTTGGGAAACGGTTAAGAAATTAAAATGACTGATACAGGTTAGTTTGGGTGGATGGGTTTCTGGACCTGGACCCACTGCTACCAGACCATTCCACCCGATTGTGTTCAAAATGCATTGCACACATTTATGATGGGGAGACAGATGGATTTGCTCACACATTTGGTACAAAACACAACAATCACAACCACTCATGCTCCAATAAAAATGTATGAACTCACCGCTTACGGTCTTTGCTTTTCCTTGTAGAGTTTTACTGAACAATTTTCCTGAATAGGTGGTGATATTGACCAAGTATTCAGTGTTCCGCTCCAGACGTCCAAGCATGGCAAATGTTAAATTTGTTCTTCCATTTCCCCGAGGCTCCGTAATTATTTCATTCAAAGAATACATGGTATAGACTTCGAGGCTGTTGTTGAAGATGCCTACGGACTGCAATAGATCATTGCCGTTGATCACTTCCAGGTACAGCACGCTCCATACACCGTCGGGGAGAGACCAACTGCAGGAAATATTCTCCGTGGAATACGGAAAGCAAGAAAAGTCTCTGACAGATGCTGGATCTGGGGGGAAAAGGTTGGCGAATGGGGTAGTTTGGGGGGGGGGGTAGGAGATGAAAGATTGCTGAAGATGAAACTTACTGCTGATATTACCAATGAACATTAATCAAACCCATTTGATTCATAACACAGTCGCAAAAACAATTGAGACATTGCAGGGGCTCAGTTATGAGCATGTGTGTGCATGTGAAACAGTTGGCGCCTAAATTTGTCGACTACATTGGCAATGCGGCCGTGCCAACAATGGTCCTGATTCCCCTCAGTGCTCGTGTTTACCAGTCCACCTCTTCTCCAGGTCTTCTGGTTTCCCCCTCCATTTATCATCATGCGTTTAGAGTATTTTGCTGCTATAAATTTCCACATGATGATAAGCCACTTCGTTTATCTATCCATTATGATCGCCAGGTCGCTTCTGAAAAAAGAGCTACACAGCTCAGTGGGCCTTACCTGGTACAATTAAACTAGTTTATCGTTGTGCGTGCCGAGGTTACATCCCTGTATGATGATAGATAACCGGGCCTTTTCTCGTGTGGCCCCCTGGCTGTAGAGTTCACATCCCCTGGACGTTCACTATGCTGACTACCTAGCTTTATTTAAATCGTGCCTTAATACGCACGTATTTTAAACGAAATTTTCTATTCCTTGAATCTTTTAGTTTGAGGTTAGATTTTATTGGGTTGAGCCTGCACGTGTGTGTTATTTGTACATCGCCTTCTGACCTCTAGGAGCAAGGTGCGTTAGCAGTGTAAATTTATATTATTAAATAATTATTACCAGCATCAAGGATTACGTCTGCCTACTTTAAATCAGCCCAAATCACACCCTGACGTGTTTTTGACTTACTTATACCAAAAGAGAATACTTGCCTGTCAAAATTACCAGTGTGAATCGTGTATGTCTATTTTAAAAACAGGGGCAATGGCAGCATTACATGGTGGTGAAACGTTTTCAATACCAAATAATGTAATACAGTATATTATACGCAATGTACTTGTGATATATAGTAGCATACAAACTATTGTCTAAATTAACATAGTCCGATCAACAGACTGTATAGGCACTTACAAGTTCTGTCCATTATATATGCCCAATATGAGACAGACCCATCGGAAGCCTGCACAGACACGGAGTAGTTCATTCCAGGAACCAGGCCAATGAATGTTGACGAGTTTGAGTAAATCTGGAATGTTGTAACCAAGTTTCCACTCTCAGTCTCTCTCAAGTAGGCCCAGTAGGAGAACGAGTCTGGGAGATAAGTCGTTCCCGAGACTGTCATGGTCGTGGTAGTCTTGCTGGTGATGGTTAAAACGATGTCACTTGACACTGAAATGGCCAAATGCAAGCAAGACATTTTAATGGTATGTTTTAGTTATTGTACAATGATTAATGTGAAAAATGAGAAAGACCAATTGCAAACATAACACAACATTTTGTAAGCGACACTAACCTATTTTGATAACATAATAATTTTGTTAACACATGCATTAATACATAAAATTTGCTGTTATCTTTCCAGGTCACATTTTACCAATGGCGACATTTCTCAGTTTAAATGTAAACATTTTATTAGAAATCACAACTTTCATGAACAATTAATATATTTTCAATCAGGGTCTAATTTGTTTGTTTCTTCAAGTTCGTTTTTATCACCTTTTAACGTAACATTTACGTCGCCAATATTCAATGACTGAGACATTCTTTTCCATACATATATATGTCCTACATTGTTATTAAATAGGTAAGTTAAAAAGAGTGCATTGTTAGACACAATTCATGCCCAAATGAAACTTCATGCATGATATAAATTATAATGTCCCCGAACATGACGGGTCTATATAGTAATTAACAATGGATATATATTCTTGGTTCTTTCGGTAAAGTCATGTAGATATAATTTAATTTAGATTTTAGTTTTCTATCTACGTGACTTTACCGAAATAACCAAGAATATGAATTCCTGCAGTCACAAAAGTTGAAAGTCTAAATTTTAAGAAAATATAATCAGGCAATAACTCACAGGTCCTTCTGGTAATGATAGCAGATGGTTGGTAGTAGATGCCACTATAAGCCGTTACAGAAGCATCATAACTTCTACCAGGAACCAGATTAGTAAATTCTTTTGTTTTAACTGTGGACACATTGAAGAGCTTCACTGCTGTTGAGTTGTAAGTTTCATTTAAATAGACCACGTAGTAGTCAACGTCTGAAGTTGGAGCCACCCATGAGACCATCATGGCTGTAGGGCTGGTGACGGTGACGGTGACATTGACTTGTGGAGGAACTGCAATGTAAAATAAACGATTGACACAGACGAATTGCAATGGATACTTGCGGCATTGACTTAAGCCACTAAAGTGGCATATAACACGATAAATATTTATTTTAATATGCACATTTTCTCGTCAAATTATTGATTTGAAAAGTATGTAACTTAAAAATGGAAATGTTAAAGCAGAAATGTAGGCAAACAATTTCCATGCAGGCATCCCTCGCATTGCACATTCCCTACTCCCACCCCCCAAAGCGCGAATTTGGAGCTACGTAATTAACTTGTTAGAGACATACTTCACACTTACGCTATTGCGTTTCAGTTACGCGCTGAATAAAAAATAACTTGTAAAAACATCTTCAACACGCACGTGGGCAACGCTGCGTCCTGCACCGATCAGCCCACAACCCTCCAGGCTTAGAAGCAGCAACAGACCTCGAAAGCGTTCAAGAAGCCCTGAAATTACTCGTCATTAAGTAACCTGTTTTGTAATTAGTAGTATTTTTTATCTTAAGTATTACCATATTTGTTATAAAAATCATTTCATATTTTTGTCATGTTAATCACATTATTAGATTCATATGTATTTTGTCAATCCAGGGCTGAAATAGTGGAATTTAATTACTGTACATTGCATTTTTGGCCAGTAATGTATACCCCCCTATAACATGCAATTCGATGCGAAAATAAGCTTCATACAGTGCGATTTCACTTACACGCAGGTTTTCATGAACGCATGTCGTGTGTCAGAGGGACTCCTATACTATTAAATGAAAGGCTGGCATGGATTCTAGTTTAAAAGTCAGTCAATGGTGGGAGCATTTGCCAAGACTTCATCGACGTGGCAAGTGTGATTTATGGAGGGGGGAGGGGATGGTTGGTGGGGGTCGCAGGATTGATTAAGACGTAACTCACTACTGATGTTAGCTATGGCCATTAATCAAACCAATGTTATTATAACAGAGCACGGAAATTTGAGCCACTGCACGGGCCAATTTATTATCATGTGCGCACATGTGCGAGATTATTGGCCAACTTTGTCCCCGATTCCCCCTCGGTGATCCCCCAGATCATGATTCGCTGCGATGTTTTTTGGTGCAATGGGACATCACCAATTTTACCCAGCGAAATAGGATGCAAATTGGCACATGGATTGAGCGCAGTTGCTTATCGGAAATTTACAGATAGCGGAATTCCACAAAAACAGTAAACACTCTTCATGAATCTGGTGCTTTTTAATTTGCAGTTATAGTGCATACTGTTTATACCCAAAAACTCACAGCTTGAACTATGATCGATGTAAATATAACGTAATGTAGAATATTGTTTACCATGGGCGCAGATTGCTAAATATAATGGTATTCAAATGTATACAGTTAATATCTATGATCAGGTTCCAAGTTCCTGCTTCTAACACGGAGGATGTGTAGAAGTCTACGTCAGAATAAAGGGCCACCAATGAGACTGTCATGGATGTCCGTGTCTTGTCAGTAAAGTTGACTTTCAGTGGAATTGTGAAACGGCAATCGGAGTGGATAAAATATTTACATGAGATTGGCTGATTTGACAAATTTCCTCGATTTAATTCTGAACAATTTCTGTGAAATTCCATTGTTTTCAAAAATGTTTTTTACAATTGATGTTACAGATGACCTTCAGGAACGGTTAAAATATATTAAATAAGAGGCTAATAGACTTGTGATTTTTCAACTCGTTTATAACCGTTTAGATTCAAAATTGACAGAGACATCATTCCATGATTCAGGTATTCATTTACGTACAAATATTTAGTAAATATATCCTAAGTAATTAAATTTAAAAAAATTGGGACTATTCGTGGTCATTAACAAAACTTACATAGTTTAAATTCCAATATCCTTTAGCATGGCTATGCATGTGTTCTACAATACAAATTTATGTTGAAATTAATTCGCTCCATACGTAGCCAACAGTGATATCAGTTGACGACAATGCATGTACAATCAGGCAAATACTCACAGCTCTTCTTGGTTCTTTCGGTAAAGTCACGTAGAAGGGAAATAATGAAATAATACAAATAAAACATAATAAAATAATTCTCACGACGTTTTATTTTTATTATTTTATTATTTGTTTTCTACGTGACTTTACCAAAAGAACCAAGAAGATGAATCCCTGCAGTCACGAAAGCTTTAAATCGAAAAATACTCACAGCTCCTTTGAGTAACGATGGCTGACGGTTGGGAGTTGACGCCACTGTACGCTGTTACAGATATCTGGTAACTTCTACCAGGAACAACTCCAATAAAGAGCTGCGTTGTAACATTGGAGGAAAAATTGTAGGAATATGCTGCTTGTGCGTTGTAAGTTTCATTTAAGTAGACTATGTAGTAGTCAACATCTGAAATAGGAGCCACCCATGAGACTGTCATGGCTGTAGGGCTGTTGACGACGACGGTGACATTGACTTGTGGAGGAACTGCAATGTCAAATAAACATGACAGACGAATTTCAAGGGATACTTACGTGATTAACTTAAGTCACGAAAGTAGCATACAATACGTTAGATACAACGATAACCATGTATTTTATATATGTCCTTTTCTTTGTCCAACTATGTATTGATTAGGCAAGTTTATAATTTGAATAAGGCTATTTGAAAGTGACAATTTGGGCAAACAAAATTGTCATACAATGATATTAAAGTCTGGCATAGACTATAGTTGAAAATAGAATACGACGTTTCGAATGCAAGACAAGCAACCGTCATCAGGTAAAACTCAATGTGAGAGAGAGACAAAACACAGACACGGAGTCACACAGACACACAAGCAGAGACAGACAACACCGACACACAGACGGTTGCTTGTGTTGCAATCGAAACGTCGTATTCTATTTTTTTATTTATCTTCTTTCTACATGACTTCACACTTACCTTCAAATTTAGCAATATTTGGAGATCGTAATCAACCAGGCTATGCGTTAACTGTATTAGCCAACTCTCTGTGTTGCATTGCATTACATTTCCAAAAAATGTCTAAGTTTGTTTTCTCAAACTATTTCTCTCTCTAAAATTGACCAAGCTCTCATAGGACCATTCGATCTTCTTTACCTCGGTCGCGTCGGGTGGATTCATTGACATGCTAATTTCTCTGCTCCAGCAGCTGCCCCAGCAGACCCACCTCTCTCTCTGCCCCCCCCCTCTCTATTTAAGGCCTCGACACAGAGGCATTGGGTCTCTGTGTGTCTATGTTGCGTGTCTCTGTGTGTTGGTGTTGTTTTTCTCTCTGCTTGTGTGTCTGTGTGACTCCGTGTCTGTGTTTTGTCTCTCTCTCAAATTTAGTTCTACCTGATGACGGTTGCTTGTCTTGCAATCGAAACGTCGTTTTCTATTATTTCTTTTATTTTCTTTCTACGTGACTTTACCAAAAGAACCAAAGAGTAATTCCTGCAGTCACGAAAGCTTCAAATCAAGTTTATAGTTGAAAAGTCGAGAGCATTTGCCAAAACTTCCTCAACGTTGAAAGTGTGATTTAGGGAGGGGGGGGAGGCTAGTAGAGTTTGTAGGATATGTTCAGATGTAACTTACGACATGTTAGCAATGGCCATTAATTAAAGCAAATGTATTTATAACAAAGGGCACGAAATATTTTACCACTGCATGGGCCAAGTTATAATCATGTGGGCATGTGTGAGATTGTTTGCAACATTGGCCCTGATTGCCCCGTTTTTTTCATGCAATGGGACTTCACAAATTTCACCCAGCAAAATTGGAAGCAAATTGCAACATGCGTAGTGTTGTAGATTTTGAGGCAGACGACTTGTCTTTTCTTTCCGGGCCACTTTATTCACAATGTCAACGCTACAGCACTTGGTGCAGCATGCGAGATTCTGCCATGTGCCGATCGTTCGCTCTCTCACTCACCGCCTCCTGGTCTCACTCTCTGCAATCCTTGCTTCGTCCCTTCCGCTGCCGTGTCTCGCTGTCTCAGCGGGTCGTTATCATGGCAGACGCGGCGTTTAAGCGTGCCGACGTATGGACCGAGCTCACGCCCTTAACCTATACGAGTACACAAAGGGCTACTCCCACACAGGGATATTCTAGCTGGCCTAAGCTGGTCCGGCTTCAACTTGTTATGTCTTCTGTCTAAAGCCCCTCTACCTCCGAGCTCGTTCGCTCGTCTTACATAGGCCTAATGACCCTTCCAGAACATCCTGTCTGGAAGTTTCTTCGATGTGATTGACAGGTACCAATCCCTTCAGTTCCGGTCCATGTCCTACTTTAGCCACATCAACGGTTTTCCTGCACCTGTCCACTTTCAACGTTCCACCAGCAGCGTCGTGCTGCCGTTCCCGTGGCGATGCTCGTCAACTACTTTCCCCTGGCAGTCGAGCGCGGACATGCAGCCATTATAAGCACGCGTGCGTTGTGCCACTATACATGGTTTGAGCGTAGTCTCTTATCGGAAATTTACAGATATTAGCGGAATTCCACAAAAACAGTAAACACTCTTCATGAATCTGGTGCTTTTTAATTTGCAGTTAGAGTGCATACTGTTTATACCCAAAAACCCACAGCTTGAACTATGTTCGATGTAACTATTATGTAATGTAGAATATTGTTTACCATGGGCTCAGACTGCTAAATATTATTGTATTCGAAAGTATGCAGTTAATATATATGACCAGGTTCCAAGTTGTTATTTCTAACAAGCGGTGTAGAAGTCGACATCAGAACCAAGGGCCACCCATGAGACTGTCATGGATGTCCGTGTCTTGTCAGTAAAGTTAACTTTCAGTGGAATTGTGAAATGAGATTGGCTGATTTGACAAATTTCCTCGGTTTAATTATGAATTATTCCTGTGAAATTACATTCTTTTAAAAAATAATCTTAAAATGTATCTGTTACAGATGACCTTCAGGAACGGTTAATTAATATTAAATAAGAGGCTAGTAGGGTTGTGATTTTGATTTAAAGCTTTCATGACTGCAGGGATTAATATTCTTGGTTCTTTCGGTAAAGTCACGTAGAAAGGAAACAATAAAATAATACAAATATAAAACAATACAATTATCACGACTTTTCAACTGCAACACAAGCAACCATCATCAGGTGTGAAAAACACAGCAAGAAAATTTGGAAGGATTTGATAAACCATTTTGGGTCTTAATTGATTGTGTTCACGCTTACGGTGACTTTCAGACCGCATTCAATTCTTTTCCTCTCCCCCCTCCTCTTTTCCGAACATAGATGGACTCGTCCATCTGAACAACTGCCAAAATCGCTGTCCGTGGTGCTAACCTTAAGAAAAAACCGCCACTTAAAAAAAAATGTTCTTGCTGTGTTTTTCACACCTGATGATGATTGCTTGTGTTGCAGTCGAAACGTGGTGAGAATTTGATTGTTTTATATATATTTTTTATTTTATTGTTTCCCTTCCACGTGACTTTACCGAAAGAACCAAGAATAGGGTTGTGATTCTTTAACTCGTTTTATAACTGTTTTGATTCAACATTGACAGAGGCATCATTCCATGAATGAGATATTCATATATGTACAAATATGTAGTACCACTTACTGGCGAATGGCGGTTGTTGTTGTTCAGTCTATGTATGTATGTGAGTCGATATGTGTGTGTAACTCTACGTGTGTGTGTCAGTCGATTTGTTTGTGTAACTACATGTGTGTGTCTGCCTTTTTCGCCCAGGCAACGCCGGGTACTCACCGCTAGTATATAATAAGTAGTGCGTAAATAAGTAATTAAATAATATTTTTTGGGACTATTCATGTGGTCATGAACATAACTTACACAGTTGAAATTCCAATATACATTAACATTGCTATGCATGTGTTCTACAATGCACATTTATGTTGAACTTCTTTCGCTCCCTACGTAGCCAACAGTGATTATCAGTTGGCAAAACAATGGATGTACAAACAGGCAAATACTCACAGCTCCTTTTAGTAATGATGGCTGACGGTCGGGAGTTGATGCCACTGTACGCTGTTACAGATATCTGGTAACTTCTACCAGGAACTAAACCAATAAAGCGCCGCGTTGTGACATTGGAGGAAACATTGTAGGGATATGCTACTGATGCGTAGTTTGTTTCATTTAAGTAGACTATGTAGTAGTCAACATCTGAAATAGGAGCCACCCATGAGACTGTCATGTCCGTAGAGTTGTTGATGGTGACGGTGACATTGACTTGTGGAGGAACTGAAATGTCAAATAAACATGACAGACAAATTTCAGGGGATACTTATGTGATTAACTTAAGTCACCAAAGTAGCATACAACACATTAGATCCAACGATCACCATATATTTTATATGTCCTTTTTTGTCCAACTATGTATTGACTAGACAAGTTTGTTATTTTAAAATGGATATTTGAAAGTGACAATTTGGGAAAACAAAATTGTCATACAATGAAATTAAAGTCTGGCATAAACTATAGTTTAATAGTCGAGAGCATTTGCCGAGACTTTCTCAACGTTTAAAGTGTGATTGAGGGAGGGAGGCGGTGGGGAGGAGGTTGGTGGAGTTCGCAGGATATGTTCAGATGTAACTCACTACTGATGTTAGCAATGGCCATTAATTAAACCAAATGTATTTATAACACAGGGCAAGAAAAATTGAGCCACTGCACTGGTCTAGTTATAAGCATGTGCGCATGTGCGAGATTGTTTGCCAACATTGGCCCTGATTCCTCCTCGGCGATCCCCCAGATCATGATTTTCTGCGATGTGTTTCGTGCAATGGGACTTGACAAATTTCACCCAGCAAAATGGAATGCAAATTGACACATGGATTGAGCGCAGTCGCTTATCGGAAATTTACAGATATCAGCGAAATTCCACAAAAACAGTAAACATTCTTCATGAATCTGGTGCTTTTTAAGTTGCACTTATAGTGCATAATGTTTATATCCAAAACCCACAGCTTGAACTAGGCTCGATGTAACTATTATGTAATGTAGAATATTGTTTACCATGGGCTCAGACTGCTAAATATTATGGTATTCGAAAGTATACAGTTAATATCTATGACCAGGTTCCAAGTTGCTGCTTTTAACAAGGAGGCTGTGTAGAAGTCTACATCAGAACCAAGGGCCACCCATGAGACTGTTATGAATGTCCGTGTCTTGTCAGTAAAGTTGACTTTCAGTGGACTTGTGAAACGGCAATCGGAGTGGATAAAATATTTACATGAGATTGGCTGATTTGACAAATTTCCTCGGTTTAATTATGAGTAATTCCTTGTCCATGTCACTGTACGCTGTTACAGAAGCGTCATAACTTCTACCCGGGGCCAGATCAGTAAATGCTTTTGTTGTAACAGTGGAAGACACATTATAGCGCTTCACCGTTGTTCCGTTGTTAGTGTCAATTAAGTACACCATGTAGTAGTCAACTTCTGAAGACGAAGCCACCCATGAGACCATTCCGTCTTTTTTTTGGTCCAAATATGTATTCATGACAAAAGTATGTTTTTTGTTGCAACAAAATAAGAGCTCAGTATAAGGCACAGACCGCAACAAGGCGGGGGGATACAACGATTATGTGAATTGAGGCCCTCAGTACTCCCCGGCCCATAGATGGAGAGGAGATTGGGCTCATTTACCTCCATACGTGCGAACTACGAGAGGGGGCATCGGTTATTAGATAATGAGGGGAGAATAAGGGATCTGGGACAAAGGTAGGAGGAGCCTCCACATGCCAAGTGGAGTTGTCTTTCTCAGAAGTCCCACAGGGTGGTTACTGAATCCTGTCTAACACCAGAGGGAGGAAGGAGGGCCATACCCCAAGCGCCCATCTCATCCGCCCGACTTCCCTGCATGCACCCCCCACAACAAGCTCCACGGGGGTGGGGACCACCCGACTGAACTCTCACTCCTTACCCTGGAGCTTGTGGCTAAATGTTTTGATCACGCGAGGGCTAAGATATTACTATGCCAGAGTTAGCATGAAGAAGGCCCATGATCCCTCCCAGTTTGCCAGAGTGGCTTACACGTTGTATCCGATAAATTAAAAGAGGTCGGGTGAGGAGTCTCAAGCCAATCACTGTGGCATGTATGTAGAACTTCTTTCGTACCGTACACAGCCAACTGTCCTAATAGGTTGGTGTGAATCGTGCATGTACATTTTAAATGCAGGAACAAAGGCAGTACCACATGGTGAAACACTTTAAATACCAAATTCAGTACCGTAATACAATGTGTAAGATACACAATGTACTTGTGATATCGTTGCATACAGATTACTGTCTATATTAGATTAGTGTGAACAGTTGACCGCATCGTTACTTACAAGTGCTGTCAATGACCATATTTTACCAATATGACAAGGACCCATTGGAAGCCTCCACAGACACGAAGAGTAGTTCATTACATTAACCAGGTCAGTAAATGTTGGATTGAAACACCGTTTAGTTTTACACAGCGCTGTTTCAAATGAGGTGCTGGGCTTTATACTGCAGACATTGTTAAGGAGGTCCATTTTATCCGAACAGAGCCTCCAGGGCTTTTGTCGCTCTTAACGGAGGTCGGGTGAGGAGACTCGAGCTCATCACCGTGGCATGTATTTGTGTTGCACTTCTTTCGCACCGTACGTAGCCAACCATGCTAATCGGTTGGCTATATTGATCAAGGGAACTTGACCAACGTGTGAATCGTGCACTTGTCTATTTTTAATACAGAAACAATGGCAGCATTGTATAGTGAAACGCTTTCAATACCAAATTAAGTAATACAATGTGTAAGATACACAATATATAGTAACACAGATTAATATCAATATTAATAATCTGAACAGTTGACCGCATCGGTACTTACGAGTTCTGTCCATGACCATATCTGACCAAGTTGAGAAGGACCCATTGGAAGCCTTCACAGACACAGAGTAGTTCCTTCCAGGAACCAGGCCAGCAACTGTTGCTATGGTTGAGTTAATCTGGAATGTTATAACCAAGTTTCCACTTGCAGTCTCTCGCAAGTAGGCCCAGTAGGAGAACGATTCCGGGAGAGAAGTCGTCCCTGAGACTGTCATGGTCGTGGTAGTCTTGTTCGTGATGGTTAAAACGATGTAACTTGGCACTGCAACAGCATGGGTGATATTTTGTCAAAATAGTATTTAACATTTTACGAGAACAATTAAAAATTATGAATAGACAGACGTATTAAACACATTACTAAATATGTGGGTGTAGTGACAACGCTTTAACATACATTCATAATCTAATCATATTGAAATGAATGGTTCTTTCAATTGTTTCTTTTGTAATATTAAAATTAACATTTCATACGAGTACTTGGAGTTAAATATTAATTGTTTAATGGATTTACGCTTGACCTATCAACTTAAAAACGTGAGAATATTGCATTGACTGTTTTTTTATGTTTCGATTTAAAGCTTTCGTGACTGCAGGGATTCATCTTCTTGGTTCTTTCGGTAAAGTCACGTAGAAGGGAAGTAATAAAATAATAAAAATAAAACATAATAAAACAATTCTCACGACGTTTCGGCCACAACGCAAGCAGCCATCCTCAGGCGAAGAATGAAACACCCCAAGCTTGGAGCGTATATTTAAGCTGGGTTAGAGGGGGGGGAGGTGGGAAGAAGAGCGCCTAAACAAAATAATTTGCATATCAAGAGGAATTCAGCATATGGAAAATGCGTAGGAGGTGGGCGGGGGGGGTTCCAAATCAATACTATGCCCGTGCATTATGCAGGATTAGCAGCATCAAAGGGGGGGGGGGAAGGAGGGGAGCATTAACAAAGGAAAGGAATGTTAATAGTATGTAGCTGTAGTTACTAAACAACCACGTAAAAAACTACAGTATAAACTGCATGACAAACTAAAGTATAAACTACATAGCATCATCAGTAAACTTACTATACTCTACAATAAGCTGAGTTACTAACAGTAAGTAATACATGAAAAATTCTACGTTGTAAAAAATTATATAATATGCTTCCATCTAAACTTTATTCTGTTACATCACACGCGTCTATACCGTACTATATACTTCCATAGGCAAAACCAACATTAAATTACATACTGTATTGCTATAAACCACCCTATACCTTATACATTTTTAATATAACACTATGTATTATTCTACCCACCCTAATGTGTATCAAAATGGTTTATTACGTCCTTCCAGTGATTGCTAAGCCAGAATCCATCTTCTCGGTTAAAATTGTCTCTGTGTTTGTAAATGTGGATCGCCTCATGTACGAATCTCTCATGATAGCCAGATGGCTTGCAGAGAACCTCTGTCTTGGAGAAGTCAATGTCATGTGAGCCCACTGAGTTGTAACAGTGATCTGCCACGGCTGAGGTGTTTGTCCTACAGTGTTTCAGGTCAGCTTTATGTTCACGGATGCGGTCCGAGACATGTCGTTTGGTTTCCCCAATGTAACTGCTACCACAGAGGCAACTTAGTTTGTAGACACCAGGGTACTGTATGTCTGGAACCACATCTTTTACAGACGGTACCAGATCACGGATTTTATGTACTGTGTTGAATCGGACCTGGATCTTGTGTTTAATCAGGATTTTGGAGATCTTTTTTGTGACCCCAGCAATGTAGGGTAAGGTGATGGTCTTGAAAGGCTCCTCAACAGGATCTTTCTTGGTGGTTGGAGTGATGGCTTTGCGGATTGTGTAGTCGGAGTAACCATTAGCCTTAAGAGCTTGGCGTACGTGTTTGAGTTCACTGGAAATGTGTTCATGGTCGGAGATGCATTGGGCTCTATGATATAGAGTCTTGATGAGAGAATTCTTCTGGGATGGATGGTGGTGGGAATCCGGTTTTAGATAAGCATCCGTGTGGGTGGCTTTCCTGTAGACAGAGTGGCTCATTGAACCATCAGGTCTCCTTTTGATTAGGACATCCAAAAAGGGTAGCTTGCCATCATTTTCGACTTCCATGGTGAATCTGATGGCTGGGTGTATGGAATTGATATGGTCGAGAAATTGGTCTAGAGCAGGCCGGCCATGTGGCCAGATGACAAAAGTGTCGTCTACGTACCTCTTCCATAAGGTCGGGCGTAGAGTCGCAGTCTGGATGGCGTCCGTCTCAAATTTCTCCATGAAGATGTTGGCTACAACCGGAGATAAGGGGGAGCCCATTGGGGTGCCCTCAATTTGCTTGTAGAAGGTTCCATTCCAGGTGAAGTATGTATTGGTTAAGCAGTGTCTCACCAGGGGGGGTACCCCAGCATTCAGTCCTTGATGAACCAAGTCTTCAATGATTGCGATGGTGTCAGGCACAGGCACCTTGGTGAACAAGGAAACCACATCAAAACTGACAAGCAGGTCGTCTGGGGACAGGGCAATCCCCTTGATTGTTGATACCAGGTCAGTAGAGTTTAGTACTGCAGAGGTGGTTTTTCCAGTGAAAGGCCGTAGGATTTCGGACAAAAAACGAGCCAGTTTGTAAGTCGGGGAGTTGATAGTAGAGACAATGGGACGAAGAGGTGTATCTTCTTTATGTATCTTTGGCAAGCCGTACAATCTTGGTGGCCTGGCTGCAGAAGGTTTCAACGAGAACTGTTTGGTCTGATCAATTAATGCGGTTGAAGCAGAAATGATGTTGTTGGTTTTGGAGACGAGGCTGTTGGTGGGGTCTCTTTTTATTTTTGTATAGCTGCCATCGGTGAGTAGTTCTTGAATTTTGTTGTTGTATTCTATTTTGTCCATGATGACAGTGGCATTGCCTTTGTCGGCTGAGAGGATGACAATGTCATCCCTCTTTTTTAATTGAGCTAATTCAAAACGCTCATCTTTGCTGATGTTGCTAGCTGGCATCTTAGCGTTTTTGAGGGTTACAGAGATTTCCGATCTTGCTACGTCTGCAGCGATGTGACTCAAGCCCTTGAGAGCTACATCTACTCGAGCACATACCAGTTAATGATATAATTGCTCGAGTAGATGTAGCTCTCAAGGGCTTGAGTCACATCGCTGCAGACGTAGCAAGATCGGAAATCTCTGTAACCCTCAAAAACGCTAAGATGCCAGCTAGCAACATCAGCAAAGATGAGTGTTTTGAATTAGCTCAATTAAAAAAGAGGGATGACATTGTCATCCTCTCAGCCGACAAAGGCAATGCCACTGTCATCATGGACAAAATAGAATACAACAACAAAATTCAAGAACTACTCACCGATGGCAGCTATACAAAAATAAAAAGAGACCCCACCAACAGCCTCGTCTCCAAAACCAACAACATCATTTCTGCTTCAACCGCATTAATTGATCAGACCAAACAGTTCTCGTTGAAACCTTCTGCAGCCAGGCCACCAAGATTGTACGGCTTGCCAAAGATACATAAAGAAGATACACCTCTTCGTCCCATTGTCTCTACTATCAACTCCCCGACTTACAAACTGGCTCGTTTTTTGTCCGAAATCCTACGGCCTTTCACTGGAAAAACCACCTCTGCAGTACTAAACTCTACTGACCTGGTATCAACAATCAAGGGGATTGCCCTGTCCCCAGACGACCTGCTTGTCAGTTTTGATGTGGTTTCCTTGTTCACCAAGGTGCCTGTGCCTGACACCATCGCAATCATTGAAGACTTGGTTCATCAAGGACTGAATGCTGGGGTACCCCCCCTGGTGAGACACTGCTTAACCAATACATACTTCACCTGGAATGGAACCTTCTACAAGCAAATTGAGGGCACCCCAATGGGCTCCCCCTTATCTCCGGTTGTAGCCAACATCTTCATGGAGAAATTTGAGACGGACGCCATCCAGACTGCGACTCTACGCCCGACCTTATGGAAGAGGTACGTAGACGACACTTTTGTCATCTGGCCACATGGCCGGCCTGCTCTAGACCAATTTCTCGACCATATCAATTCCATACACCCAGCCATCAGATTCACCATGGAAGTCGAAAATGATGGCAAGCTACCCTTTTTGGATGTCCTAATCAAAAGGAGACCTGATGGTTCAATGAGCCACTCTGTCTACAGGAAAGCCACCCACACGGATGCTTATCTAAAACCGGATTCCCACCACCATCCATCCCAGAAGAATTCTCTCATCAAGACTCTATATCATAGAGCCCAATGCATCTCCGACCATGAACACATTTCCAGTGAACTCAAACACGTACGCCAAGCTCTTAAGGCTAATGGTTACTCCGACTACACAATCCGCAAAGCCATCACTCCAACCACCAAGAAAGATCCTGTTGAGGAGCCTTTCAAGACCATCACCTTACCCTACATTGCTGGGGTCACAAAAAAGATCTCCAAAATCCTGATTAAACACAAGATCCAGGTCCGATTCAACACAGTACATAAAATCCGTGATCTGGTACCGTCTGTAAAAGATGTGGTTCCAGACATACAGTACCCTGGTGTCTACAAACTAAGTTGCCTCTGTGGTAGCAGTTACATTGGGGAAACCAAACGACATGTCTCGGACCGCATCCGTGAACATAAAGCTGACCTGAAACACTGTAGGACAAACACCTCAGCCGTGGCAGATCACTGTTACAACTCAGTGGGCTCACATGACATTGACTTCTCCAAGACAGAGGTTCTCTGCAAGCCATCTGGCTATCATGAGAGATTCGTACATGAGGCGATCCACATTTACAAACACAGAGACAATTTTAACCGAGAAGATGGATTCTGGCTTAGCAATCACTGGAAGGACGTAATAAACCATTTTGATACACATTAGGGTGGGTAGAATAATACATAGTGTTATATTAAAAATGTATAAGGTATAGGGTGGTTTATAGCAATACAGTATGTAATTTAATGTTGGTTTTGCCTATGGAAGTATATAGTACGGTATAGACGCGTGTGATGTAACAGAATAAAGTTTAGATGGAAGCATATTATATAATTTTTTACAACGTAGAATTTTTCATGTATTACTTACTGTTAGTAACTCAGCTTATTGTAGAGTATAGTAAGTTTACTGATGATGCTATGTAGTTTATACTTTAGTTTGTCATGCAGTTTATACTGTAGTTTTTTACGTGGTTGTTTAGTAACTACAGCTACATACTATTAACATTCCTTTCCTTTGTTAATGCTCCCCTCCTTCCCCCCCCCCTTTGATGCTGCTAATCCTGCATAATGCACGGGCATAGTATTGATTTGGAACCCCCCCCGCCCACCTCCTACGCATTTTCCATATGCTGAATTCCTCTTGATATGCAAATTATTTTGTTTAGGCGCTCTTCTTCCCACCTCCCCCCCCTCTAACCCAGCTTAAATATACGCTCCAAGCTTGGGGTGTTTCATTCTTCGCCTGAGGATGGCTGCTTGCGTTGTGGCCGAAACGTCGTGAGAATTGTTTTATTATGTTTTATTTTTATTATTTTATTACTTCCCTTCTACGTGACTTTACCGAAAGAACCAAGAAGATGTTTTTTTATGTTTAGATCGTATTTTCTTAACTATGAACATTTCACAAAAATTAAATTGGAATGTCATCTGGACACGCATAAGATGCTGAGATTCCAGTTATGTGTTGCTGTTAGACACCTTTTTGCGTGTAAGTTATAATTTTCTCCTCGCCTGCACACATTTTCTACCTATTGAAGTTAGTTTTATCTATTCAAATAATACTCAATACATTTTACCTTCCCTAGAATTTTACCAGGTAAGACCCACTGAGCTATGTACTGTAGCTCAATGAAGTCGCTTATCACGTGGAAATTTGTTGTTGAATCCAATGTAAACCTTCAAAAATCTGTTTTAGGATAAACTTTCGAAATAATGCATGAAACACATGAAATTTACCTTAAGTGGATAAAGAATAAATGTATTGATAGCAATGGACGTAATTTTCTTGGGTATGCAATAACAAGACAACAGAACACACAGACATATTGACCAACACACATTCATTTAAGTAACCTTGCAAGCAGATGACTGAGGCATCTTCATAGTGGCTGCAGTAGTTATTCCCCCAGGGAAGATGCCGACAGTTGGAAAGCCGCGTCTCGTAACCAGAGCATTGAACTTCGTCGAGCCAGATACGACCACTGCCCAATCCAAAGTAAGCATATGACACGGCAAATGCAGTGAGCCCACAACCCAGCTGACGACACACGA